>NC_084546.1:2342500-2942500 GCF_024500275.1 Phycodurus eques | reverse complement strand
GAACGAGTATTACCATTAAAACATCAAGTATGCAGTGTTTAATTTGCTTTCCATATCCTTTATTCCAGCTGTAGCATCATCGCACAACAGTACAAAGGAATGAGTCCAACGAAATGCAGTTGTTGATGACCACCATATAAAACAATTGAATCCATAACGAAAAATGTGATAGATTCCTCAAAATATAGTAAATGATACCATTTCTGGCATACATTAAGATCTTAAGTCTGCTTAACATGTAAAATTTTAATACAAATAATACACTTATTACAGTTTAACCACATCATGAGAACTTACAGCATGTGTTTCCATTAACATCAAGTAAATGCAGTGTTCATTTGGCTTTCCGTACCTCGTACCCTGGCATTAGTTCGTAGCTAACTTTAGTGCCATCACAAGACAGCGCAAGCACAGAGTCAACTACATTTGGAACTACAAATGCACAGTTGTAGATAATCACCATGTATCAAAAATCCCAATTTTTGGCTCACATCTCAAGTGTGGTTCCCAACAGAGAACAGAGAAATTGCCCATATACTGTACATTTACACAATACAAATGACAGATCCATACAGTTCTGCCAATCAGGACTTAACGGGGAAAGTTAAATGGAAGTGTACCATTAAGTGGAGACATTGCTGAGTAACTTAGGTCTTGTGCAATGAAAATACTTGCAGTTCCTACCTTAGTTCTTCTGGAAACTAAGTTTCACCAACACATCTTGAGAATCAGCCTCCTAGACTGGGCTCTGCATGGTCCCTCGCCATCTCAAATGTCGGTGCTCTACACAAACATAGACGGAGGGTTATCTACACAGCGATCACATACAAAACCAGCAATAAAAATTGAAGAGGGAGTCAAAGGGGAATAGACGGTAATGTTGCACACATTTTTTTAAATTGTATTTTATAACCTTGTGTTAATTTGTCTGGATATGTTCAATACAGGCATGGAAAAAAAATTGTTTATGGATGACATCAACTGAATCCAAGGTAGGAAAAGTTATTTTCCTGGTTGAATCAACGACCGTCACTTGTTTTCAGTAACGGACATTTTCTTTTACTGTGATGTTCTTTGCTCAAATTGTGTGGTGCTTTTAAGGACACGTGACAGTGGTTCCTTTTCGTCACACTCCTGAATTGTAAGCGATAATTGTTGTGTATAGTTTGGGATCTTTTCAAAATGACCATATAAGGTTTAGGACACACAAAAACAGATGTGGTGGTTGTTAGCAGTGTTTTATCAAATCAACACAAACAAAGATTAATATCTTATAGAATTCCAGGAGTTGGCATTATGTTTACAACTGCTGCCGGTTTATTTTATCTCATATCTGAATGAGCACATTAGCTGAGCTTTTGTGCTGCCCTCAGCTGTGCCCGAGCATGCACATATAAACCTCCACAACACCAATGCTTGGGGGAAAAAAGTGCGCCCACACTCGCCTGCAGCAGCCAGGCCTCACCTCCCCCGCCTGTGCCGTCATTAAGCAGCCGACATTCTTTCCCTTTCTGTCGTTCTTGTGCGGTTTGGAGTTAAAAGCCTCCATTCAGGAGTGGAATGAAGCCAAAAGGCAGGATGCCCCACCCTTGTGCGGTGCCGACCTAGTACCCACCTTGGTGCTTCAGTTTTTTGTACCCAGAGATCAAAATGAAAGAGGAACATTTGGGGGTTTCCAGGTTTAATAGTTACTTTCGCTGATGTTTTCTGTGCTGGTAATTATATCTCCACTGCCAGGTCACAAAACTATTCCTAAGTTTTGTTTGCGAGTGGAGTACAGACTCGTGTCATGGCTTTGTTATTTTCCTTAGAGTTAATTTAAAAATTGTCATCTGGAATTGAGCATGCTCTGTTTATAAGACAGTAAGGTTTTCCAGGTGTTTTCCAGGTTCCTCAGAACATGAAAGTGGAACTTCACACCAAAAAGTTGGAAAGTACTGCTCGTTATTTTGGTACCCTTGCAAACTCTTCTGAAAACAGCGCTTGCAATGCTAGAAAAATCTGAATTTTCTGGGGGGAATGTGAAGGAAAAGTAAAACATCAATGCGATATTAAATTCCTTATGATCCGTCAATTGTTTGAGTAAAATCGGAACAGTTTCCAGGTGTGCAGGAAACCTGCACCCTAAACAGTCAGTATTTTGTACAGTTTACAACTATGGACTATGGAAATACACTCAATTGTATAATTAGGAAAGGAAAAAAAGCTTGCAATGCAACAAAAATAACTTTCTGGGCAGAATATGCAATGTTATTTGATCTGAAAATGTGAACAGAGTGAATTGTACATCAAGAAGTTGGACAGTACGGACTATTATTTTGGTACACCTGACAATTTTGACAATGAAAACACTAAATTATGTCTGTAAATTGTAAAAAAATGTGTGATGCGCCAAAATATTAATTCCTTGTGCTCGGTCAACGTTTTGACTAAAATATTTCATCAGTATGGATAGTTATACTGATAATCTTGACCACATACAGTACATAAACAATGCAATGCTACAAAAAAATTAAATACAAACTCTCTGTAGACTTTCTGGGTGGAATATAGGTGTAGAATGAAACAATACAGCTGTCTTAACTGACTTATGATCCGTCAGAAGTTTGACAACTATAAAAGTGTTAAATGAGGTTTCCAGGTGTGCTAACTCTCCAAAACTCTCCGGAGAAACTGCGACTGTGGGCATGTTGTTGTGTGTGGGGGTGAACTTGCAGTGAGGTGAGCAGTCGTCAGTGTCTTCACTAACAACACATGAGTGAGTGAGTCATTGCATTGAACAAGTGTAAGGCCACTTTGTAATATCTATAACTACCTATCGTGTTTTTAGATGAAAGATCATAAAAGCCACGATGTAGATGACCTGTTATTGTGCTTTATACCATCTGTGCCATTTTGCACACTTTCAGGACATGAAACATGAGGGCTGAGGCTGTGAGTGCTTTAATTGATTGCACGATGACTGTAGAGAGCAAACATGACTGTTTGTAGCAAACAAGGTGGAGCTTCTGGTTGTATATTTCCACTGATTTTCACCTGACGACACAGCTCTCATGCCTGATTGCACCATTTTGGTTGACCTCTCACTAGTCTCGAGTCTCGAGATTCTTCCCATGTCAGAATACAGGAAGACTGATGTCACTGACTTAAGGTAAATCATGTTCCTGTTTCTCTCTCACTTGTCTGATCTGATCTGAAAAATATGGTCATAAAGTGGAGACATTGTAAGATAAAACCAGCCACAAACCTAGGTGATTATGGTCCCTAAGAATTTGATTGTGACATTATTGCAACACAAAAGCATGCAATTCACCGATGAACCAAGCAAACAATAGAAAAGTGACACGGTACAATGCTTTGTATGTTTACTGATGTTATCAGCTATCAAGAAACACAAACTACTTAATTCTCTGCTAACCCATCAACAGAGTCCACTGTGCCTATCTCTGCCCTATGGGAACCATACCACTCAAAAGTATCTTAACAGCAAAACATGTTGGGAGTCTTTATCAAGGAAATGCATAACGTGAACAGAAACAAACTGTACCACCAAGTAGAATCTTCTGGATTACATTTACAGCCAACCGCCTGTGACACAACTTGTCATTAAAGTCAAGACGTGTTAACTTCTTTTGCACTTGTATGACAGTTCGGAGTGGTAAAACACATTTATGAAGGAGAACGTTGGACACAGTAAAAGAAAAATTATATTTCCGTGGGAAATGTTTTTAAAACTCAAACAGATTTGATGTCGACCAACTTTTGAGGTGCTTTGGACTCTACAGAGTAGCAAACCAAACTGTACGGCTTATTCAGAGCAAAACAAAGGCTGCTGGCACTATTCCCCCACTATTCCAGTAATCAACGGCCTGTGAACGCAGCACAGCTTCACGCTATGTGGTGGTGTTTATTTCCAGAGCGGGTGACGTCCAAGCAACACTCCTCCTATATGTGGCTCGTCAGACGCTGGTGGGGGCTGCCATTGGTGAACTGTTGTTGCTGTAGCAGCTTGTGTCATAGCCTCTGGGAGGGAGCGAGGAGGGGGTGGAAAGAGAGGGGGGAGGCGGTATAAAACCTCTCTCCCACAACAGAGAAGCTTCACACAGGAGGAGGGCAGTGGAAAAGGTGGACTGGAAGAGCGCAGAAGGACCCCATCTGAAAACCCACCACCCTCTTTTGCTTATTTACCAACAACAGGATTGTGCCGTTCAACTCTGTCAGCGTATCTCTGCGAGGAAAACAACCCCTCTACTGCGGCACACTCGGCCCTAAATGAGCACAAGAGCCACCACACTTGGATCTGGGCTCAAAGTGGAGAAAAAGACGCACCAACGAGCGCGCAGCGACCAGAAAAAAGCGCTCACAGGCCGTGGCCTTTGCCTTCCTCAATGCATACCCTTTGTGCCCGGGGAACCATGAAACCAGAGATCAACGCCGCCGTGGGATTTTTGTCGAGATTTCTGCGGGTAAAAGGACACGTAAACGATCGACAAGTCCAAACATTCAGCCAGAGTCTACAGGACATTTTGTCTGGTGAGCAAAACCCCTCGTTATTTCAGATTCCAATTAACAAACCATAAATGTAAAGACAGCTCTAACTAAATGTGGATTTTGGATTTCATTCGGCGCTAGAGTGGGTTCCAAATGCAGCTTGTTGTCGGACCGATGGGGAGTCAGAAGAAGCCTTCTTTGTTCTCGCTGAGTCTCACTATCAGCGCTACCAAAGAGCACAGCTTGACGTACTAAGGACCCGACAAATGAGGGGGAAATGGCTGATCAAATCGAACAATTCGACGTTTAATTTGACACTATTGCGTATTTTGCTGTCAATAATGCATACAGGGGTCTTATAAGCGAGCCACTTTGTTCATAAAAAAGTGGGGGAGGCTGTTGGGGGGAGTAACAAGGAAGTGCGCCTAGCTCGACAATAACAGAGACTGCACAATTACGTAATGCCAAGTCATTTATAATTAAACAAATAAGTAACCATTCATCAAAATAATCCTGTTAATTATAGGGAATGTTCAATTGATATGATACTAGTGAAGTTCCACTTATTTAAGAAGCATTTCCTAAATCAATGAATTTTGATTTGGTTTATTGTTTAACATGACAAACTGTAGCTAAAAACATTAAGATCTATTCTCATTTTGTGACGTCATCATGTGCTTGTTCATATAATCCATATAAGCAGAATTAGAGTCCTACTTTAGGGAATTAAGGTCTTTTTTTCCCCCCGACTCTGCTGGAAATCTGCTGCTATACATCTGCTTCACTCCACGTATGGAACAGCAGATGATGACCTACATACCCACCAGAAGGGCCCCTGCCTGTCCCTCAGTAAAATGTGAGACGGGACGAGTTAACTCCTTCAAAACTGGCAAAAGCAAAGTGTGTGTTACAGCATTGCAAAGTTCAGCAATGAAGATCACAGAGTGTTCCATCTTTGTGTTCATAGATAACGTAGAAGCGAATTATTCATCGTGTTTCGTCGATGGAAAAAAAATGACGGCAGCTGGCTTGTAAACAGACAAAAGTTTCTGCAAATGGATTCTGCCTTAGTGGGGGAGGAGGTGTTTTGGTGGAGCCTATAGCAGGACATTAAAGACGGGGGCGGACGCGACGTCATCGGCGGGGGGTGGGTGGGGGTTGGGTTGTGCACTGAAAATAGACTCAATATGTACGGGAATTGAGGTTGGTTATATATACTACCATTCCTTGCTGTGATGTGTGAAGGGGTGCAACCAAATTGTTTATCACCTAAAGCATGACTAGTGTGAATAAAAGCGTCTTTTTGTTAAATTCTACAGATTCAGTGCATCGTCGGCCTTCTGCTTCCCAGCCCCCCTCCTTGTGGTGGTTTTTAAGAATAGGCCATGCTGAGCTGATCCCAATCCCAGCCAGCTGATGCCTTTTGTGGCTCGGCCCCATAGATCTGCCAGTGCTTTTCCATTAGCTTGTACAGGCATCAGTGTGTGCGTGCATGTGGGTGTGTGTGTGTGTGTGTGGGGGGGGGGGGGGCATTATGTTGTTCGTCCTGTGTTTGAATACAGGTGCCCTGTATGTAGCCTACTTCACTTGTTTGGTTACAATGATGTCTGCAACAAGGGGAATTCAATATGGATGAACTCTATCCAAGTAGACAGCAGGGGCATTTTTTGTTCCTCTGTAAATAAAATGCTCCAAACCAAGGAGGCCTCAACGTGTCCAGATCTCGTTGCCCTAGAGGAGTGCAAGGTTGTGTATATTTCTTCCTTACACGCCCAAGCAACAGTCAACACTTTCAGTCAAAGCCCGAGGGGAACTGAAAGTGATGGCGTCACTCCTTACTCTGGAAAAACTTCCACAAAAACAAGATCCAGTCCCTTTAAGAGGGGGCGGAGCCACGCCTCCCAGATGGCTGGCCTAGACTTGGACTTTCAGTGTTTTTGTTCAGCCAGTCATGGGAGACTTTGTGACACTGGCGGCAGCCGGGGGAGGGATTGTGCAATTCAATGGCTCTCTTTTTTTTCCTGTCACGTATGCACAGGGCGCTGTCGACTGCCTTTCTTAAGGCTGCTTATCAGGATCGAAACAGGTCTTGTTTTTCTTTGCTTGCCTGTGCCGCTGCGCCCCGACAATAACTGCACTTAGCCAGATCCAGACTGAATATCTACGACAAAAGCCAATAACTACCTGAGACAGAATATCAAGCTCTAAAGTACCAAGGATAGGCTGTCATAGAAATTCAGTTATCAATTATTTGTGTATCAGAAGCATATTACTTTGTGAAAACACTCAATTCCAAAGCAGCTGCATTGTGATACTGTATTACCCAGATTATTTGATGTGCTAACATTTCCCTTCTTGTGAATCCATTCACATCCACCAGTACCAAACGTACCCAGTCTCGTTTGTCTTTTCTGCAATTTTTCTACAGCACCTCATTTAAACACCATGCTCGTAGTGTCTGCATTACAGTGAATCACAACTTCACAGCTAAATTCAACCTGTATCCTCCTCTTTGTGTCCTGGCAGAACAATACAAGCACCACTGGTTCCCAGACAGGCCCTGCAAAGGTTCAGGGTACCGCTGCATCCGCATCAACCACAAGATGGATCCTCTGGTGGGGCAGGCGGGCCAGCACATCGGCTTGACCATCCAGCAACTCTACCTGCTGCTGCCCAGCGAGCTCACACTCTGGGTGGACCCCTTCGAGGTGTCCTACCGCATCGGCGAGGACGGCTCCATCTGTGTCCTGTACGAGTCACAGCCTGTGCCAGCAGTCATGCAAGGAACGGTGGTCGCCAGCTCACCCTCAGGGAGCGGTGGCTCAGGGAGCCCCATGGTGGACAGTCACATAAGCTGCAAGGAGGAACTGATGGTGCTGGGCAGAACCAGTCCCTCCAAAACCTACAACATGATGACTGTCTCCAGTTAAAGGGTTCACACTTTTGGCTGGGCCTACTTATCATTCAGGGTCACACCTTGGCCAGTCAAAATGAATTTGACCGGATCAGGGCGAGCCTTTTTCAAAGCTAAGAATATGAAATGAAACAGTGAAAAAGAAAAAAATTAAAACAAAAGTAAAAAAACTGAGGATTTGTCCTATCATCCAGGTGATGGAAACCTTGTAGGTTTGATATATATCCCCCCCCCCCCCCCCCCCCCTTCATTATCATCTGTTCTGTTGTGTCATTGGATCAGCTGAGTACTCCACTTTTTTAGGAGAGTCCTTATGGAGAGTGAACTGTTGGGGCAGCTACACCACCTGACCAGGACCTCCACCCACCACCCGACTGTAAACATGGTGATCAGCTTCATCCCTGAAGGGGCTGTCAGCATTGACTTTGCACTTTTCTTACTTGTGGTTACTATGGGGTACATGCTAAATACACCACAGCAAAAAACAAACAAAACAAAAGAAATCGCCAAATTGTACCGAATTTATTCAGAGAATTATCCCCCTTGATATTCAAAGATTGAGGATGTTTTGTTGAGGAGGAAGTTGAGGGTTTAGCCCATCGAGGTAAAGCAACGCAAATGAAAACATCCGCAGTATTTTCTGTAAAATTCAATTTTGGACCACAGTGAATCTTTACCTGCTAGTGATTGGAGCTAACCTCCTCGATTCCCCCTCCCCCAGAAACTCAACCTACTCCTGGCCTGTATGTAAGTGCAAGTGCTTGCGACACCTGTTACCTATGGCTACCAGTGTGTCAGCTGCACTCCCATAAACCATATTATGTGTAGCTTTCCGGGGGAGGGCAGAGGCCTGCCACTCCACCCTCAATTTAATGAATGTTGTTGAAATTCACAATCAAGTTCCTGTGTTTGCCCCCTTTTCCTTACCATATGATCTCCTGTTTCACCAAATTGCAAAGTGTAGCAAAGAAGGAAGGGCCAATTCTACCCAAATCTGTTAGAATTGACATTGAATGATGCACTTTGACATTAGATTGTGTGGGATGTATTTTTTTTTAACCGCCTGCATTCCATCCATTCGAATGTCATCTTTTACAGCATATTTTTCCGCCCTCCTCATTTGTTTTTGTTCATACTGTAGCTCCGCGGTTGGAATAGACGGCTGTCTGTCCAACAGGGAGTGTGAGACTGGATTTTAAAAGCATTTTTACACTGTATTTGTGAACATTTCAGAGATTGCAGATGGAGGATGTTTGTTGGTGGTAGGCGAGAAGTCGTGGTGTTCACGTGGCACTGTACATGAAGCTGATAGAGGTTTATTCCCTAAAGTCTGGACTAAGTGACAGGGGCACGGAGCATTGACTCATTTTTGACTTGAATTTTTAAAGCAACACCAGGCCTTGTCAGCCTTTTATTTCACTTAGATCAGTGATCTCCGAGGGCCCTTACTTTTTAAAAGGGAAGTCCTTTTATAAGCTTTAGAGGTGCATTTGATTTATCTCTTCTCATGAATTATGAGCCATTAGTGATTTCCAAATGACCACCAGACAACCTGGTGGTCTCAACTGCCCACACACACACACACACAGACAGCCTGGCAGCTTCGCCCTCCCCCTCGCCCAACTTCGAGTGCCTCAACTGCCACATATCAGAACCCAGCGCAGACCTCCCTTCCAGCCGAAAGCAACGCATGCACTGCTAGCCTGACACCACCACACTAACCCCACGTGTACAGGTTGACTTAATGTGACACATATCACCATACATCACCCGTAGTGGAGCCGGCAACGAAATGCCAGGATGTGGGTGGTCTGTTTTGTGATGGAAGAGCGGGGCAGTGCCAGGGCCGGACTCTTGTCCAGGGCAGCTAAAATCCCTCTGGCTCTCCTCGCTCAGAAAGTGGTTAGCATCCGCATCCGGACCCCTTCTGCCCTCACTTGGCAGTGACGGATAAATAAACCAGCGCACGCACACACACACACACACACACGTTGGAGTGGGGGTGGGCTCGGTGGATGGGAAACTCGGAAGAAGCAAGATGAATAATTGAGGGTGCCATAGCATTGTTGTCTCGTTTTCATCTCACTGGATTGCGTTGCATTTAATTACTGAGTAGCATCATTGTTTACATGCATATGAAAGATGTGATGGCTGCACCCACTACAAGGTTCTGGGGCTGTATCTGTCACAGCAGGCTGGGTGTTTTTAAGCTCCCCTGAGCCTGAGAGGATCATGAGTAATCGAGCTATAGCCTTTGACGCACTGCACCCCCTATTTGCCTCACACTCTGCTGATACCCCCTTCAGCACTGTGTGCGGCAGAAAAAAAAAAAGCACGATTATATGTTGTTGTCCAGAAGAGGAGCCTTCCTATATATGTCAAACATGTTATGATAGTTGTATTTTATGGTCACACTGGTAGATTTTCCCATCCGCTTCTTAAGATTTGTAATCTGTTGTATCAGTTTAAAGACCCAAAATTTAAGAAAACAACCAAATCCCCTTTGAAGCCTTCTCAACCGTTACCACCACCAACAAAAAATGGCTTACGTCCTCAGTAGGAGTATCGATTTCAATGGCATCCATTCAGCTTGTGCGCACATAGCTTACAGAATTGTCGTAGAGTGCTTTGAGTTAATAAATAAATACATAAATTAAAAAAATAAGTCAGCGATAAAATAGCACATTAAATGCACTAAAATGTCAAAACGGTTTCTTCTGGAGACGCAAGGAGTCTCTCCTGGAATGTATTGCCAAACTCAGGCCTGGGATATTCAACAAAACTTGTTAAGCGTGTTAAGACGTGATACAGAAAGGGAACAACCGTTTTTTTGTTGTTGTTGTTGTCAATATTGTCATCAACTCGCTAAATTATTGCCACTTTCACATTTGAGGTGTTTTACATATTGTAAAATGTATTGTGACTACAAGCAGTGGTAGAGTGCATAACATTACACATGGGAAGTGCCAATAATTGAGGTGTTTATTTTTGTCTCGATGTGTTCCTTTTTGTAAGTCATCTTTTAACATGGGTAACTCTTATTGTAAGTGAAGCCATTTTTGAAGAAAGTGTTGGCAAGGACCAAAGTTGTTTTGGTTTTTAAAAGATTAGTTTCCACAATCTGTAATCATAGACGTATCCTTTGTTTTGTTATTTTTCTTTTTTATTATTATTTTTCTATTTACATACAAAAGCAGAAAATTGACAAAAAAATGTGAGCTTACCCAAGAAGAAAAAGCTTGTGATCTCATGTCTTTATCTTGTTAAGTTTTATTGTTTTTTTTCTTTCCTTGGGTATGTTGTGATGAACTGCTGTAAATTTGTACAGTTCATGTAAATTGATTGTGCGGAAGTTGTACAGATTTCTATATTTTGGAAGAAAAAGTTTTTTTCTCTGTAATAAAAGATTTCCTATCTTGGCATCATACATCTGTGTGAACTGTCACTATTATTTGCCTGCTTTGGGGCATTATTTAAGACACTTTACGTTCGAGTTTGTGTGATATTTGTTGGGACCAGACTGTAGTCCAGATTGGGATTTGGCCTCCTCAGTGTTGAGAACTGGGACATCTGTGCCAAGAAGACTGCAAAGGAGATCACATAAGCATTTCTTCTGTCTTAATGTCTTTTCCTCTCCTTTGACTTTATTTTTTTGACGTTTTATATTCAACCCACACACATTATTTTACCTAGGATGGTGCCCAAATTAGCCTTGCTTCTACCTGTATATTTTGGCTTTCTACTTTGAAACATTCCATTAGCTATTTTCTGCATTTCCATGGGCAAAAAAGGTGGTTTGGCCTCCTTACAGGGAGAGCATGTTCTTCCACTACTTCAATTAAAAGACAGGAGAGCGTGAAAGTCCAAAAATGACATGACGGGGCTGCTGACTTTGCAAAATCAAGAGTTCTGATCCTCGACAGCATGTTGCGCTCCGGAAAGGCAGCAATTCGGGCCATTTGAGCACATTAAGGAGGCAACCGTGTCGAGGCATGGGGGGGGGGACAGTGGGAGGGCTCAAAATAAGGATTATTATTCTGACTTTTTAAGCCTGTGACTAAATACTTTAAAATATTTTGTAATACGACTGGCATGAAAACATAACTCCTAACGACAACCTACAAATACAGTATTGTACATCGTCAAAAAGGAGACAAATGTCTATAATTGTTGTTTTCAAGATTTGTTTTTGCTGATAAATGGAATAAAAGTTTAACAGTCAAATCGAGCACACGTGATCTAAATTTAACAAGATCATTTTGCAACCCTTTGCCTCATCTATTTTATATAAATATTTGATCGCTGTCAGAACATGTTAGATGATCTTGGCTAGAAAGAGTTGATGCACCGCTTTTGGTTTGTTATGACAATGGCAAAGAAAGCTCACCTAATTGTTTGATAAACTAGTGGTGTGAAGTGGTGAGTTATGAGCCTGAAACGATAAGGAGAACGCTGATGTGACTGTAAACAAAGTCACTCAAATCTGATTTCCCACCTTATCAGTACACTCTGTCCTGTACTTAAGTTCTATTTGTGTTTAAGTGCAAGCTGTTGAAATAAAGGCCTTACTCCTGTAGTGTGTGTGTGTGTGTGTTATTGCTCAAAGGACAAAAGCTAAACTGCAGCTATGCACTGTTAAAACTCATTGTCTAATGTCTTTATTTGTGGTGCAAATTGGAATTTTCCATTAGAACCGGACACAGATGATATTCATAAAGATGATTTGTATGCAACTGGTATCATGTCAAGTATCATATGTCAAGGAATGCAAAGGAGTCAAATTGCTTCCACTGCATTTTCTACAACATTGCTGTGTAGCAATGGGAGCTTTTGCCCATTGATGTCCATCTAATTACTAAACTATCCAATTGATTATGATATTACAGTGTCCCAAGTACAAGCATCATTTTGGCTTTGAAGCAGTGTCAATCCACACTTCCCTCCCCCGAGTTCCCTGGGAAGCTCCTCAGGGCCTCCTGGAGTCTCCACCAGTCATTTCTCCCTAGCCCCAGGGGGTCACAATGCATCCCAATGTGACTGCATCCCACCCAGCGGCGTCAAAACAGAGGGCTTTGTATTAGAAGACGTGTGGAAGACAAAGACGTCCACAATCACATGGGTAAGTCTTGTTATGTGAGGTTAAAGTGGAGGTGTGGCAGTTACTAAAAGGGGGAAACTTTGTCCTCATTCAAACATGCAGGTGGGTAGGTGGGTGGGGGTCAACCTATGCACATACAGTATACAATACGTGCCTTGTCACGTGCATTAACACTGCACAGAATTTGCCCCTAGTCAAAGCAGCAGAGTACTGCACACTCAAAAGTTTGTTGATTTAATGTAGGTAATAAATTTTGAAATTTTGGCAGGATATTTTTAGACAATAACAATTGGTTATTTGTTTTTAAACACTGTGAAAATTAAAAATCCAAAAGGTGTAGGGTTAGGGTTAATATTTGGCAGTTTAAGACTTAAGTTTTTAAGCCTGTGTCAACACAGTATGGTCTTGTTTTGATATTTCCTGTCTAGTGTTATAATGGACATGAACAGGTCAAGTGCTGTGTTCTCCATCTCCTACTGACTAATTTTACCTCCCAGATTCTTACCGCATCGCACATTTTAATCTCCGGTATCTATCTTTCTCATCCTTGACCTATCTTTATCCCTTCCTTCCTTCTCCGAACTGTCACCAGTCAGCTTGCACTTGCAGAGGAATTAATTTCCACTGGGTTGTGATTCCAGACCTTTAGCAATCAGGCTCTTTTAGCGGAAGAGTGAAGGGTCATGTGACTCTTCTGTTATCCCTGCTTCTTTGGGTTAAAAACGCTGTACATACAAGGAATGCTTGGTTAGAAATGGATGTTCACTACACCTTTTTCAGGTATGTACTACATCTATGCTGTTGCTATTAGCTATTTTAAGACCTGTGACATTACGCCACCTTGGGTCTTCTCTCATACAAAAATAGCACTCATCTGACGACTAGTCATTAAATGCTCACCTTAAATCAAAATGGTACAAGGTAGGCTAAAGCTGTAAGATCATAGCTGCGTTATAAAGTAAACTGTAACCCCAATGCAAGATGGTCAAAATAGCAGTAGAATATGATACATTTTTAACTTTTAACAATGAAAAGACAAAGTAAGACAAAGTAACTCACAATACCAAATTATTACATTATGTTCTGTACAGAATGTGAAGCAAACAGAGAACTTAAAAACAACATATGTACCAAACCGTGACTTGGCATACGTTTACAACCTAGTTGGAGCCACTTATAATTATGATATAGATAGCTTGTCCCAGGCTTAGTATTGAACCAAACCAAACTGTAGTGGTACCAATATTAAGTTGGCAATGTAAAGTGTTGTAATCTAGGTCACACCTCGCAGTAGCTAGCAGCTGCAAGCATGTCTTCCTCTTCGTACTAGAGTCCATTGTTTGTCTGCCGGTGCGAAACCACGTGTTTCCCATTTAAACCTAATCGAGAGCTACATTACTGCTTGTAAACTGTTGGTTTTCCGTTTGTTCTCCCGGTCTCGCGTTTGTGGAACCCAAAGCTGCGATGTCCCTGCCTACAAAAGATTTGTCTGTCCGACATTCACTCTTGTATACCAACCAATGTGCCCAGTGTGCTAATGATAAGCCATGGCGCTAACCACTGCCACAGTCATCAAGTCGTTGTTTGCCTTTCCCCCACAAATGGTCTGCAAGTTAGCGATCAGACGTGCCGGCAACATATTCCTGCGGCCGACATCTCCCAATCAGAAGGCTCTCAAGCACTCGCAGGGCAAAACAGCCGTCTAAATATAGCCCAGCCTTGAGTTTCAGCAAGAGGCCCTTTGCATGTAGCCGGGCCCCACACCCAACCACCCACATACACAGACGCGGATGTATTTAGTTGGCGCATTTCATTTTAAAAAAGGACCTCACAATCAATAACGTGCACTTCATGGCATATTGACAGACACAGTTGGAAGGCCTATTGCATTGTTTGTGTTCATGGCTGTCAGTTGACAGGAGAAAAATACCTCAAATGGTGAGAATAAGGCCACAAACTTTCATTTCCTCAAAATACTGTTTTGTTGCAGATAAATTTTTAATGCAAGCTTGCTCATCATGAGCTCCACTTGTAAGCACGTGTTCATTTAAAGCCCCTTGGTGCTTGTAAACAGCCCGAACCTCCAACAACGTGATGATCGGCACCATTTCTCTTGCGGTTTGCACGAAAAAGGCGAGGAACAGAAAGCCTCATCTGTTTCCTGTTTGTGTCACATGTGAAGATGTGAAGCGAGGCGGTGGTGGAAAGAGACAACGGTGGCACACTGGGGGAAAAAAAATGTAGAAGGCGACGAAGCAGAGAGAATTGGGGATACGGAAAGACGAGAGATACGTTTAAGAGTCGAGAGGAAGTGGGGGAGCGAGCGTGTCGCATAAAAGGGAAAGTTTATAAAAGAAAGATAGCTGTCAGGAAGATGTAGGCCTCATCCTCCCCACAATGACTACATCGTTGGGCGCACGCGCGCACACACACACACACACGCACGCACGCAGTGTCAAACACCCACAGTTGATACGTAACGTAACAGTCTGCAGCAGAAACACGCTAGTGAAAACACATAAGTGTAAACGGGTCGAGAACACGCTGTGTCGCTATTAAATGGGGATGCTCGTCTACTAAAGCATGCAAACAGGCACGTGCACACACAAGAACATAAGCGAGTCAACGCGCTCATTAGCTTTAAGTACAAACATAGTGGTAGAGGTTTGAATCAAACAATTAATCCCACTGATTCATGAACACCATATTCCCAGGCTTCTTGTTTTGTCTGGGGGAGATATTCCGGCTCCTGTGGCAGTGAGCTATAGATAACAGAATGACCTAACACCTTAATGACTAACCATGGCAAACTCATTTCCCTATGGCACTAATATGTTACTCATTAAACATCACACTTCTTCCCAGTCAAAAACGCGATCAGTTAAATAATACAACCAGTGAGGTTGCTGTGGAAGGTATAAAAATAACATGTTTTTGGTAGACATGCGCTGTTTGCTGAATAGTCGACAGGGAACGTAAGATGAAGTTGACAAAAGTTGGTAATGGAAAAGCGATTTTGTAGCCTAGATGACTACAAAACTACTTGGATTAGCTTCATCCCGCATATAATGATTCAAACGTTTCTGTGATGTTCTGAATTGAACTAAACCACTTGATGAAAATGTGAATATCAACACTATTTTTTGTTTAAAACTAGAGGAAGCATACAGCTAGCTCTGAAGCCAGGTCCACGCGACAGCATGTAATGTTGTAATTCAGATGGCTTCCTTGTTGTTGTTTTAGCTACATTACAACCAAGTCAAACATCTTTTGTAGGCATTAGCAATACAATTGGACTGCAAAAGCCTCCAGGCTCAGTTTCATATAGATGTAGCTACCACCCATACCGTTTTCACATCCCTAACTGAATACACAATCCAGATAAGGGATTACTGTTGGAAATGTACAGTCCCTAAACCGCAGTTCACAAATGTGGCATCTTTGACGATCCGGACAATGCATCAGTCAGCGAGAGTTGCACTCTGTCGCAGCTGTCGGTAGTTGGGGGGTGTTCGGAGGGGGATATTTGTGCCACGACACCTCCGCCCACTTTTGGCAATGGCCGGAGTGGGTTCCACCCATGCCGTGCATTCCCGTGCACTGCGTTCGCTCTAATGGCCTACTTGTGTCAAGGGGGTGGAAGTACACATTAAACAGAAAAAAGAGGACAAGGTGAGGTAAATTACGACTTGTACGCATCACTCCAGAGACAAATGTTTTCTGTACGTGCCTGTACTCATGGACAAAGCGTAATATAACGAAAACTAAATAAATAGTTCCCAATGTTCACAACATGAAAGCACGTGATTAAGAGTGAGAGGTTAGATGGATACAATGTCATAAAATCTCTCATATGGGAAACATCTGCAACCCTTCTCTTTTCTAATCTCCCTCCTGCTTTTTCCATCTTTTTCAACCCCCCACTGCACACAAAAAACACTTTTGGCTTCTTAATGGCTCTCCACCACAGTCGGGGTTGTGTTGGAAACGTGGAAAATAACATAAGAGCATTTCTGTGAGAAGCCGCTCGAAATGCTGACCTCTCTAAAAATCAACAAGAGCCTCTTAGTGGGACGCAAAAGCTGTTCTGAGGGTCGGAATGTCGCCGTGCTGTGACTCTTCGCTCTGCTGTGAAAACTCATGCGTCGATGCTGTTTACTCGCTCTGGCCTCGTCGGCATATTTCTGGTTTTATATCCATGGGTGTTGGCACTGCAATGGCAAGAAATGAAAGCTGCGGCACACCGCTAAAAACTCATCCATAACCCACGGTCCATAATTGGCCCCAGAATACACATTCATGGTTTTGTCGGAAATGTCAAACAAGCCGCCATAACCTTCTGTGAGGTCAACTACTACGGCAATTGAAGAGCAAATGCTACCTATGCTTCGGTCAACACTTAACGTCTTAGACCACAAACTCCTGAAAAAGCAATACCATGTATGTATGCGCCGTAGTGGCTAAGCGGCATAGGAACGCCATTGGACCCTTTGTCAGTCAATTCATTACACTCGTTCAAGTTTTTCACCTTTAATCTATTTTCCCTATTTTTTGTTGAGTTAGAATCTGATGGTGCTATTACGCATAAGAACAGAAGTCTTCCTTTTCAACATACGATAGAATTAGTCAACTGTGTCAAACTGGCCAACAGCCATAAATGATACTCCAATCTTTACTGCCTCTCTTTCCGCTTTCGTCACAAAAATAGAAAACGTCAATATTTCACAGTATAGATACCTAGTGGAGAGGCATTCCGAAACATGAACATCTTCATGGCTACATATGTATAGCCTACTTTGGAATGCCATTAAATTATTAGCCGTAGGAGTAGTTTGTATACTTACAAACTGAGTTTTCAGATTGATTGCTTGATTTAATTCAATACAGAAACGTATAGGTCATCTATAATAACAAAAGTAAATTTAAACGAAAGGACAAGAACAATAGAGGTCTTTGTTCACCAGTTTACATTAAGTTCCTATAATATTGTATTTTCCTGGTAACTTGAATTTCAAGAGCTCTCCTGTTTAAGGGCGCACTGCATCTGCATTTGCGTCGTACTTTATTTGGAAGTTTCCTCTCACATTGTTGACATTCTAGGCTAACATACAAAGTACGTACAAATGTACAAAGTACGTACAAACAGTACTTATTTACAAGAACCTACAATTCTGTGACTGGTCTGATATTCTTCGAGTAGAATGCATCACTCTTTGAAAATCTTTCCCAATTTCTCTCTTTGGTTTTTTTTGTCAAGTTTAGTCAAATGTTTCAAGTTTGAAAATTATTTTTGTCCACATCATTACTTGGTTTGTTCGCATGTAGAGCCAAAGAATAGCGCAAAACCAGTTCACGGAATTTTAATGTATACCATACAAATGACGACATCAAGGCTCATAGTTGTGTGCAAATAATAAATGGTTTACATAATCTTGTTTTTCAGTGAGAGCGTCATAAGTATCATGTTTGTTGTGTGCTTGAAACCCAAAAGCATGGTAGAACTGAGTGTTTTTCCATTTCTTCTTGGACTAGGAGCCAAATCAAAGAAGGTGAACATGGTTTGTGCCAAATACCAGACTTTCCTCTCCCGACATCCCGGATCGTTAACAAGGACATGTTTGATGTTTGTCCTCAATGTTCACAGCATTGTTGGGCTCCTCCTCTTTGCTGTGGCGCATTATTTTGCTAGATACAGCATAAACCTTCAACAAGGATGGCTTGGATCAGCACTAAAATCTTCATAGGTATTGACCTCTTGTTCAGAGATATCAAAGACGATTTAAAAAACCTTTCAACAAAAATGAAAACCCTACCACAACACTATTGTACGTCTTCAAGCAGGTGTGAAAGTGGTACAATCGAAATAAGTTTGTTTGACAACCTAGAGATTTGCATACCGCAGCGACTGTACTGTGTGGAAACTGGGATAATGAATCCAAACCTGAAGTGGGCAAGAAAACATACATTTCTCAACTTTACTGCAACAGAGTCAATCACCAACAAAAATTGAGAGGGTGTAGAATATGTGCTATCTGTGTAATCACCACTTAACCATGCAACTTCACACAGACAAACGATTGAGTGCAACATGAAACTTGACGCCCATTTGTGTCACGTCTCCTTCACTAGCAGATGCTCACATTCTAGACGAGTCTGTGCAGATAAAGCCATTAGTTGCTGAGGGTGGAAGCTCGCTGGTCGTCTGCCAGCCCGCAGGGGATTGACTGACCACGCTACAATGGAGGGTATGAGTTCGCTTGGGGGGAGGAAGGTTGAGGCAGGAGGACCTTGGGGGGGGTGGTACGAGGAGATAAAACCAGACAGATGGAGCAGACAATGTGGCATAGACACCCAAACTGCATGTCAACAATGCTCAGCCCCCTCCCTCAAGGCCTTCTTTATCTCCCCCTGTGTGCCAAACTTTCTTTACATTCTCACTCCTGTGCCAACTTTGAGTCAAAAGTTTGCCGGTAATCTCATTTATGGCCACATGCTCCTCAATAACAACAAAGAAAGAAACATTTCAAAGAAAAAGAAAATTTTGTTGTGATCTGATGAAAGAAGGAGACTGGGACTATATCAGGAAGCTTATCTCATCTTCTCAGGTTTCTAACCTCAGCTGTCCCAAGAGCCACGAAGCTCTGTCCTCTTACGTCCGTCCGCCTGTCTTACTTGGCTCTCGCCAAAAGGTCACTTTTCGTCAGTTCTTTTCTAGGTTTCGGAAACGTCTTTGGAACGGGAAACGTCACCTTTGACATCCAGATGAATATGGATAAGTGTTGTTGTCAAGCGCCAGAAAATTCCACACCCACTCCCGATTTAGTAACGTTGTTTAATGTGAATTTTAAATCTTGGATCTGCATCTATGTTGAATAAGTTTTCCTTGGCCCATGTCCGATCGCTCCAAAAAATATCCTGGGGTAACAAAACCTCTATGGCAGAGGTAATAATTTGGGGTGAAGTACTGCTGTCAATGACACCTATAAGCAGTAAAACTCCATGCACGTGTGAATGCAAAGGTGCAGTTAGGGAAATTGCCTCGTCAAAGCCACACTGGCTCTTTGAGGACAAGCTGTAGAGGAGACAGGAAGTTATTCAGATAGGGGTACTGTTCACACACACCGACACATACACTTCCACATGAATACCCACTGATTCCTGAACACAACAGATGAGGCTTTTCCTCCATATACATGGCCTGCTGAACTGGTAATGAACATATTATCCAAAAAGCAAACAGCAATCCAGTAACGTGACCAAAACTCTTTCTGATAATAATCCAGTAAAAGTATACTCCAAGAATAAGTTGTAAACCCCCAAGAATAAAGTTGTAAAAACTAATGTTGGATTTTTGTCAAGAAAATAAACAAACATTGAGAATACAGTTGGATTTTTTCTCGTAAAATTTTGACACTAATCTTGCACTATTCCACTTGCTAAAAATTCATATTTATCTAAAAGAAAAAGTTTGCCTTTAACTGTATAATATTACACCTTTTCTCTCTTGAAAAATTACGTTTATCACGTCATACTATGCGCTATTTCTTGGAAAAAAACTTGTGTATCTTGGAAAAAATACTTTTTAGCAAAAAAAACAGCTTTATTCTCGTAACAGCACCACTTTTGAGCCCCCCAAAATGTTATTTATACAACGGCAACTTTATGACCAACCCAACTAACTTAATATTTAATCTCCTGCAATGACCTGAGTCATGTTTCACAATTGAGTCATGTAGCGTTGACGCATGCGGCCAGTCTGGGTCCTTTTGGATATTGCATTCTATTACAACAGACATCTTGCAGAGCATAAGATCTATACGATCTACTATATATTTCTTCTAGATCACCACATGTAAAGCAGAATCCTAAGCGGCTGGCTTCTTATTGCCCTTATGTTTCTGTTTAACCTGGTAAATCTAAATCTGCAAATAGCCTGACAAAAAACTCCAGTATATACCCAGATGAAGCAAGTCTGTACACAGTGTAAGCGGTGGGAATCTGATGAGGAAAATGTCATGCAACATCTGTATCCTGTATCACCTTATGTAGGTTTACGCTCTGACATCCCCTGCAACCCACTTAAACAGATAAGTAACAGGTATTGGAACCCACCTTAATCTATTTTCATTATTGACACTGCTACAGAAATAGCACCTCTGTGGTCACTATCAGGTGATTAGTAGTCAACAGGGACATTTCTGCAAAGTAAAAGGGACACCCCTCTTAATCAATGACTTTTTCTATAATCAATGTATAAGCTACATTTGCATTGTTCTGACTGTTTGGTCTTTGACTGTAATGTGATGAACTCTGCTTCTAATGTTTGCATCTGGAAGGACTTGTGGGACAGCATTAACTGCTGTCTGCTGGCTCTAAACTAAAAACAATAATTTAAGCACCTTTCCTTTTGGTATTAGATAGTTTAAGATACGTCTAGGTTATTACACTCAGTTTGGTACCTTCCTGAACAAACTCTTCAGCCTCACCCATAAACTGTTTATTGACACAGTAGTGTTAGAGGTTTTAAACCAGCTTTTCCAGTAAAAGTACTTAGGCTTACTGTAGGCCACAGCCAACATGAATTTCGACTACCATTTTTCTTTAAGGTATTTTCTTATGTGACAGCTCATTATTGAACCACTACTTTCTTTTTCAAATGCGCTTGCCAAGCATTACTGATCTTTTCTGTCGACAGGATATTGAGCTCCCCGATAGAAACGCCTCATTGTGTTTCAGGGAACAAGTGAGGATTTCTGCAGTAAAGATCAATGCTGTATGTCAATACTTAGCATCTTAGCGATGTCAGACGACACTCGCTGAGAGTTTGTGGAACCCATTTTTTCATGGTGTTCTTTTCGGGGCTTAATGGTGCAAAAGGAGCTGCATAAATCAATGGTGACAGTGGAGGAAAACACTCGCTGGAATAACACTAAAAGGAAAAATAGTGGGTCTGTTAAAGGCTCCCTAAAGACACCTTGCTTCAGAATGCCCACAAAGATGAAATGGGCATCATAATCAAAACTTGAAAGTCCTTTTGTGTCACATAGTCGACGACAAATCCAATCACACACTGGCCTTGTGTTTGCCGAGCCATTACACCTCGCCACCATAATCACTGACCGCTCTGTTTGCTGCCATTGCGATTTCTTCTGCCATCTCGTTGCCGCCTAATCTCCGTGATTATCTGTTATTACATGCCAATTTCAAGAAATATCCATCAAGGTGGCAACCAGCAGCAGCAGTAGAGCAGCAAAATGATGAAAAAGGCCAATTAATCAATGAGGTCATGGAAACTGGCGTGTTGTTCATTGAACTAGTGTTTCGGGAGGACGTTGCGCTGCAAAAGAAAAGTCTGCTAGGTAACAGGGGAGCCAATCACAGGGCTACTCTTTGGGGCCTGCTGGGTAAAAAGAGCAAAAGGCTCAGCAAATTAAACTGGTATAAACTGGACTCTAGAACCTGTTCTCATAAGTATCAATGACAAAAAGTAATTTGCAGTTATTTGTAGAAAGCATTTTTGAATTTTTTTTTTTTTTTTTTTTTTTTTTACACAATGCTTGTTTAAACAAAACTTTTTCTAAAATAATACAAAACTGCAACTGTTTTAGCTGCTGGCTAAAATTATTTTATTGACAAAATATCTGACTTATAGGTATGGTTGGGTCTTGCATGTCTGAATAGGTAAGTCTCACTTGCAACAGAGGGGTATTGCAAAGCAAAATTATACATTAGCAACTCATTTTGTCGTCTAAAAATTGTACCACCAATCCACTCCCAACAGACAAACAGCCTTGTCCTCTTACCTGCGACGGCATTAATTATCTTGCATGTCAGTGAAAAGCACAAAATTGTTGGGAAAAAAAACAACAACTAGGAGGTCAAACCATTTCAGCCAGCACAGAGGATGGTTGCATCACCTTGCCAAAGGGGAACATTAGTAACTATATTTACCATCCCTAATGGGTGACAGATTAGATGTCCTCCTCCTGTGCGGACACTGGACGCTTGGTAATGGATTTGTTGTGTTCACCGGCACTACTTAAAACATTTAGTATCATTATGTGCGCCGGCCTAAAACAGATTTCGTGTGGAAGAACATTTCATCCATTTAAATCAGGAATTAGTGCACAAATGAGTGAATTCAAGCTTGAATGATGAGGAGCAATACTTTCAAGTGAATGTATTTATTATAAAAAAGATGGAAAGATGGAAGGCTAAGACTTCTCAAAAGAAGAACAGAAACACTTGCCAAAAAAAAAAAAAAAAAAAAAAAAAAAAAAGACTAAAAAGGAACACCTGCCTTGCTCATGCATCGCCTAGCCGCCCATTGTGTGTGAGCTGAGAATAGGGGGTGGTGGGGTAGAAAAGCGGAGGGCAGGGTTGGCAATGATGCTCAGCCAAAAAGAAGCCCTGAAGCAACAGGTGTTCCTCAAAATAATCTCTGGTTGCTGGATTTCCTTTTTTTTCATGTTTTTATCCTTGTTCCTGACATATAATCCCCCCCATACTTCCATATCCCACTGGCCTATTGTCCCAAAAGGTAAAATCACGCACATGCAACCTCCATTGTCCTGCCACTACTGGCCTAATGCTGCATTGGACAGACACCTTTGTAAACAAGGGCCCTGGTCCATCAGTAAGTCCACCCACTTTTTGTGTCACTTGTTTGCTCTATAATGGTGCACTCTCTTTCTGTCCAAATCCCTCATTCTGCTATGCATTTGTTTTGCATGTAGCCTGCACCCAGTGGTGGGGTCTGATTCTGTCACTGCACAGTCAACTGCCTTCTGCTCTTTGGGCCATGCCACCGGGTAAGGCTGGAGGTGTATACAGCATTAGACATCCTCTGGGTAGGACACAAACACAAAATGTATCCTTTCCTCCGGTCACGAGCAGAATTCTGATAGATTGATCCTATTATGGTAATTTAAATATGTATTCGTTGATACACTTGCAGCAACTTAAGTCACTGAAATCTAGTTTTCAGAAACCCAGTTTTCATTGTTTGCATGTTAATTCTTTTGTCTCTTATCCTTTGTATGTGATACCATTTTCCACAATTCACCATAGCTATGATTGCACCTCTTCTGGAAATTACTTTCTTCTAGGTTTAGATTGCCACTAAAAAGTCTCATGTCAAAACCACCTGAGATCTCATTTCTGGGCTCGTGGCACACAAAAACATTGGTTAAAAAAATAAAGAAAGAAACATCCCAAAAAAATCCTGATGCATTGTCTCAGCACATTGAAGTTCTTTAAATTGTAGATGTCTTTGTTTTGGGCAGACTCATTTCTTTTCTATTATTTGTTTCCAAGTCTGCAGCATGCTACTGAAAGGCAAATATAAATGTCCCAAATCCCTGTGCATCAGGTCGGCATGCCGCGGTTTTAATCCAGAGTGCTGCCCTGGGGAGCCTTTCAAGCCATGTTTGGCCCTGTGAAGGTGTAAAAGGGTGGGCAGGCGCCTGGCGGGACACCTCTATCGTCTTTCTGAAGGCCTTGGAGGATGCCCAGCATGTGTGTCCACTCAATAGTAAGTATAAAAGACCAGGACACCTCACAAAGAGACACCGGCGTGGACAGGACAGAGCTTGGCGGATCACAGGGGGCGGGTGGGAGTGCCTTCAAGCGTGTTTCTAAAGACCAATAAGAGAACGCTTGGAAGGCAAAGGCTTAAGGCTTCTTCTTACAGTGCTGTATATATTGAAAGCATTAGATCATGGGGAAAATTCATGCAGACAGCTAATAGCCAATGGGTAGGTCAAGTAGCAGCCCCTGTATTTGTCTGAAATGTAACGCAGGCATCTCCACAAGGACAAAGGACGAGACAACAACTCAGCCTTCCCACCCCCCAACCTCAACCCTGCTCACAGCAATGTGTTCACAAGCCATTTCTTTCTTAATCCCCACATTTGATAAAAACAGTGTGATTGAAGGATGTGCCGCTAGGGAAGATTTTGTACCGACCGTCGGCTGTGTCAATATACTTGCGTAGGCAGACAGCGGGACCATTGTGAGTTATATTTATGTATTTCTGTTATTGTGCTGTCCCGTGGAGAGATGACCCACTTCTTACAGCTCAGACTGTGTCTGAGCGCATACAAGCGATTTTGGGGGTAACATTTTGTTTGCTATGATCGAGACGGACGAGAATACAAAGCATTGCCTGCTCTGGTGACTGTTGTCTAAATTGTTTCTCTGTGTGATGGGCTCAAGTTTCACTATTGGCAAATTTGAGGATTTATTAAAGGATGTAGCAAAAAAGTAAAGGCAGAAAAAGCTGTTACGTCGATGACAAATCAAAATTGTACTAACTTTACTTTTGTTAAGTACTAAATCACTGAGCGACAGATGACTTTGTTATGATCCTGATCATGTAGCCACCAAGAGCTCACATGCTCGCCATCAACAGAAAAGACATTCATGGGACACATCATGGGCATGCGTCACTGTGCCACGTCAACCTCAAAGAAGGGTTGCAGTGTATATCGATCAATCCCAGATATACTGATGTTTTTCTAAACATCACACAAAATACATGGTGCAACATATGGCTTCAGCCAAGCAAAAGCTGTTCATTCCTTAGAAGGTTGGTAAAAGCTCTCGCCCGCTGCTAATGCTAGCATCCTAACAAGCATCCTTGTCGCATGTGTCAATGCCTACACAAATAAACAAATAATTTGCCGAGCAACATTTGATCCTAATGGCACATATGACGGAAGAGGAATGTATTCTCTTCCCCAACACAATTACTGTGTGCCAGTGTAGAGTGCCACTCTCTCCTAAATTTCACATTGCATGTCCTGTACTGATGTGGCGAGAAATTGGCAACAACTCTGTGAACGTCATGCAAACAAATTTCTGCATATGACTGAGGAAGGACCAGGATGCAAAAATGCCATAAATGGAATGGCCAAGAGGGAGGAAAGCACAAAGGAAGGATGTAATATTCAATGATAAGTCACATGGCTTTTAAGCTTTGAATAGATGTGACACCTGAATCCGAGCTTGAGGCTTTCATACTGACATTTTAGCACAAAAACAAGAAAAGGTGTACCTCTTTTTGTTTGCCTCCTACAACCTGAGGGCACCTCTTGACATACGCCTCTGTGACCCCCACCTTCTTTACCCTCATCCTCATACATCACCACATGATCACATACACTGGAGGACCATGTTACAAAAGCACAGGTGGGGTCTTTTGTTCAAATATGAGCATAACCATGACAGTGTTGCCATACTGCCAACAGAAAGTGAAAATTGGAAGAATATATGGAGGTGGCCCCCTTGTTGCTTCCACTCTTCCAGGAAAATTTTATGCGATATTTTAGATTTTTGCTGTTTTTACAGTTTGCAGATCTAACCCACATTTTTATGGATGAGCTTCCCAAAAGAACCACCTGCATCCTTCTATGACATTGGGATGAGGGTTTTTCGGTGTTTTGGCAGTTCATAGATTGTTGTGGTTGACAATAACGTTTCACAAAGTCATACTGGCATGAAGCCCAGATTTTTAGGGGTGGGCTTTCCAACAGTACCAGCCGGGTCCTTCTACAATGACAGAAGTTTCTCTGTTTTGGCAGTCCGTAGATCGTTTTGTTTGGATATAAATCATCACACGAGAAAGCACCCAATAAGCACGACACCCACAGTGGGCAGGTTCGTGCAGGGATAAGTCACTCAAGGAGCATCAGGAGATCTGTTTACGCAAGTCTGTGCAATGAATGTATTTGCCATGCTGAGCAGTTATTTCCCTCTGCAAACAACAAGCAGCCTTTGAACGGAGGTGAGCGAACGCACCCCTAACTCGTTTACGGGTCAGTTGCTGGCAAATTGAGACAATCAAAGGTCCTTTTTACCCAATAAAAAAATAAAGGTCCATGATGCCGAGATGCAACCATTTTGATGGTTTTCCTGTTTCGTCTGTGCAGCCAGTTTGTCGACGCACGCACAAGCCCCAGATGATTGCTGCAGCTGTGGTAATTGCTTTCATTACTGCACGTTCGCACAAGTGCATGTTCCCAAATGACAAACCACACACACACACCTAGAGTGTGTTTCTAACAGTGATTTCTACATGTTGCATCAGCTGACGGTTCTTCACTTCGACACACACACACACACACACACACACACACACACACACGCACACACTCAAAGTTAGTGAGACTTATTTAAAAGGCCATATTCCCTTTAGGGATACTCATCACTGTAGAGTGAGAAGGCGCAAGAAGAACCTGGGTGTGATAAAAAATAATAGGCATAGGAAGAAAAATACATTTGACATCATGAAATAGAAAATATTAAATTTGCAGCTTTTTTTGTCCCTCTTGCCCTGAAGTGGTAGACAGCTGATGATTGCATTATTTATGCTCATGGAGTGGCCTCTGGCTCAGTCAGTATGGTAAGATGGGCCATTGTTATTGCATGGTAGCGTGTTTGCCTTGGCTAAGAATTAAACATACAGTCCACATCGCACTAATGTCGCAGCCTTTCTGCCAGGAACAAAGGACAACAAAATTGTTATTCTGATACCCTAGAGCATGGATGGTGAAGACAGGCCAGGCGAATTGTTTTGTAATTGATGATGCTAAATCTCAATACTGGGATCGAAACGAGAGGCTAGACAGCGGATAAGTCAGGGATAGACCGACACCTCTGTGGTGTTGCCCCATACCAAATGTTATTCAATTGTCTGGACACAGATTTCCATCTTTCCAGGACTTAAATGTGCTGCTAAAGATGCAGTTCCTCCAGTACTCGAAAGGGTCAAGGGCAATGTGCTTGAAGTGTGTGCGTGTCTTTGTGTGTGCGTGCACGCGTGCATGTGTATATGTGTGTGTATTTTAACCAAGTGTCCGTTATCTAATGATGAGTCTGTCTGATCCTGGACTTCCTGCACATCTAATCCCAGCACCCTTCTGTCCACTGCCGCTGTGTCGGAGCCTGCGTGTATTTTGGGGATTAATACCTCCAAACATTGTTTGTTTCAGTGTTATAAAGTGAATGAGCGTGACACCCACTTAATCCACCTTTCCAGAGCCCAGCAGTTCACTTAGTGGGGTTAAAACCTCAATCCCTTTGGAGAGAAATCAATGCACCAGGGAGCATTGAGGGACCTATTTCCATTAGGGCACCTCTTCAACACCATACTATCATCCTTCTAGAAAAGTGTTCTCAAGAATATTTTAAATGATTGAAGGTCTTTACCTCTCATGAGAGAGCAAAAATCAAAAAGATTAACCTGTAGCTGGACATTGAGGTGAAAAAGACCCTTAAGACTACTTTAGTAGCAGGAACCGTGAGGGTGCATAGGAGTTTGCCCAACTAGTGTACATGTGCTTTGTGGAGTTGGAGAAGGCCTTCGACCGTGTCCCTCGGGGGGGTGGTCCGGGAGTATGGAGTACCGGAACCCTTGATAAGGGCTGTTCGGTCCCTGTACGACTGGTGTCAGAGTCTTGTTCGCATTGCCGACAGTAAGACGAATTCATTTCCAGTGAGGGTTGGAGTCCGCCAAGGCTACCCTGTGTCACTAATTCTGTTCATTACCTTTAAGGACAGATTGCTAGGCGAAGCCAATGTGTTGAGGCTTTTTTGTTTGTTTGTTTTTTAACCTGCCCTCTTCAGCTGCATGGCCATGCAGAATCGTGGATCTGTATGCCAGTTTTGCTGTACAACAGGGGAGTTTGCAATACTCGCGCTGCATATTTGTCATTTTTTTAAATTATTCTGATGTTTTTTGAAAATGCAGCCGGACAGAAATGGGTTTGAACCACAGCAGAACAATAGTTAGACAGTCGAGATATTTGACTACAAATTACATTACAAAAGTCAAATCGTGTTCTTATCTGTGGATGGGGGCGACTCCCAGTGAGAACATGCAACAACAAACCAGTGGGACAAGATGAGAGAGGACAGAAAAGGGCAGGGTAGGACAGGATGTGGGAAATGAGCAAGGCAATGCTACTGATGAGTGGTGCGGTGGGATGCTTTTATAGTGTCTAACATAACCTGTGTTATCATTAGTGGTCCTGGCACAAGCAATTAAAGCGTATAGCATGTCTACGGAACTTATTAGTGAATGAACACCATATCACATACATGTTAGTCAACTGGTGTACAGAGTTGCTGAGCCGGCACACTGAGGAAGGGTGGGCCCGCAAGGTGGGGCCAAGCCAGCGAGCCTATCCCGCGGGGGACCCAGCCATGGGGAAGCCACCCACTTCCCACGACCCATGACTGTCCCCCAGCCTAACCAAAGCGCGCCGACCAGTACCAAAGGGAGAGGCAAGGGTACAGGACCACCACCCCCATGCCCAAAGGATGGATGGATGGATGAAAGGATGGATGGATGGTTCAGAAGTGCAGAATCCCCGTCGCCACTTTTGAATGAATCAACCTGGATTCTTTCGATGATGGGTGGTATTCTATGAATGATCTTCCCATTAAACGAGTGAAAATAAACAATCCCGAAAACTACAGATTTTCAAAAATCCTTCTGTTTCCTAATGAGTGAAACCTAACAAAAATCTAATTCAAAACAAATGGCATTTGCCAGGTAATGCATTCCAATGTCAAAGAAACCTGATCCATAGAAGTTAACGTGGAAAATAAATTTTTATATCTCATCTGATTATATCACCTCGTGCCAACTTCGCTCCATTAAATACCCACTTTATCGCCCCGACTTAATACATTCCAACCCCTATTTCCCATTTTACGTCATCTTGCCTGTTACTAATTGGAAGGGCCAATGTTTAAAATAGATGTAATTCACACAGCCTCGATTTGGACGTCGCACACTAAATGTAAATGTTAGCCGTCTGTCAAGCTGGCTACTGTGGAAACTAAAGGACGTTTGAATGTCGCTTCCCTTCAAGGAGGCACTAATACATGCAAGCAGCAGGCTGAGGGAGGCCCACCTGGAGATGAAATGAGGCAAGCAGGGGAGGCGATAGGGGGATTTTTTTTTGCGGGGGGGGGGGGGGGGGTGATGAGGCAGATGGATACAATACGCTCACTCACACAATATCCCAAGAGCCACAAAGGCTGCCAGGCTGTTTTCCTGAATTCAATGAGCATGTCGTAAAAGACAATCCTGTATTTAGCCCCAGTGAGCCCACACCTCCAATCCCCCACTGTCTGGACCTCATCTGAATATTCTCAATTCAGCATGTCTTAATCCCTCAACCTGAGAAGCAAAGAAATTCCAGATCAGTGCCTGGAAAGCAAATAAACATCCCAATTAGATTTATTTACAATGAAGCCATGTGGTGTTTTACTTGAGGCCTTTTGGATCTTTAATCAGCCATCATCATGAATATGCAAGAAACAGAGAGGCACTATTGCAGACATTTACATTGACATGCACACGTTACGAAGACATATTGCTCTGTGCATGTGCCTTATAGGTGGCGTACCTCCTTGAATATGCACTTGAGCGCTGAATCAATCTATCTGCATCAAGTCGCCTATGAAATGTGATGTCAAATGAAAATGGATCTGACCCCGAGGTCGATTGCCCTGCCACTCTTTTTACATGGCCCTGACTCCGAGTGATTCACATTAAATCTCAGACCTGATCATTGAAACAGAGCGTTGCGCAGCGGGGAACTTAATCAGAATCAGTATCATCTTTCTTTTGCCAAGTATGTCCAAAAAACACACAAGGAATTTGTCTCCGGTAGTTGGAGGCGCTCTAGTACGACAACAGACAGTCAATTGACAGAACACTTTTGAGAAAAAAAAACTCCACACCAAACATGTTAATCTGACTACAGGGACTGGTGTGAATAAACTGAAAGTGTAAATTTACCTGCCAATCTTATGAAGATCATTATCTGATGTTAATTGTTCTTGATTGTAAAAGTGCTCAGATTTACTCTCCACAAGTCTTAAAAGGCAGTACAGGTAGTTATTGATTCACAATCAATGTAGTTAGTATATTAAGGACTCTCACATGTCTAATAAGATAAGGTCCATCAGGTCTAATAAGGTCTACCTGTCAGTTAATAATCAATGAAGCCTTTGCTTGACACTCTCTAATCACTCATTCCCTTGTGTCCACAACTTCATCGCTGAAATAAAACTCCAGACCTTCCTCTTGATTTTGTTCAGTTTATTTCCAAATTAAAGCGATGGTACAAAACTAGTCCAAAGTGACAAAAATAACGATTGAGGCGCATAGAATAACAAAAATAAGCTATTGAGTGATGATGAGAGAATGAGGGAGGTATAAAAACTGTGTGGCTTCACTCTGCATTGGCTGATCGTATTACTTCCCGGTAACCACACAGGTCCTTTCTCCTTAAAGCTTATTAAATAGGTACCTACGTAAATCACAAAGCCATTACAAACTCTTCAGTATTATGAAAGCTATACGAAATGTTATATCCGTTTATATCATCCATACACATTTTAAATGCAATGAAATGAAATTCTTAACATATTACTCACTGGAAACATGAACTATCAACATTTCAACTTGGAAACAATTAAATAGTCCCTTATCAGAATAAACATAAATCACCTTTTATCCATATATTAACTTTAATCGGATTTAGGCTCCTACACTATCCATTGATGAAATCATAGTGTTACTCATATAAACAGTATTTCACTGGCCACTAAGCTATCACCTGTGTCTTCATTGAGATCTTTACATATGTTGGCATTGGACAAGGTCTTTGGTTATTAGTCTCTAAGCTGCTAAGAAACGTTGTGTTGGTCGGACATAAGACTGACTGCGGTCATAAATCAAGAACTATATACTATGGATGAATGCAGAAATATAGAGGACTTTGACAAAGGCAGAACGTCCCCCACACCTAATGACTAATTAAGGTGTCATCCCAGGGAACGTCTTGGGACCATTTAACACTAAACAAGGACGGGATTCTTGGGTCTGCGGTGGATTACATTATAGGTACCTACTAGTATACAGTAATAGTAAAAACAAGGACAGATGCAGGGCAAACGTCAACAACAGGCCAGCGCTCTTCACGCTACATTGTCTCCACGAGTGGTGCCCCCCCCCCCCCCCGAACATTTTCAGTGTATGCCATTACGGCGGCCATGGGGGACCGCAGACTCAGCGCGACCGCTAATGCATGTCTGTCTTCAACCTCCCCCCCAATGGAGGCATACAAACACGGAAAGAAATGAGGTCAGAGTGTCATGAATGCCTCTGCTGTGAGTCTGCTTGCACTTCATGCCACAATGAAGTGCGTCTGCATGGGCATCATCAGTGTGTGTGTGTGTGCGCGTGTAACAGTGTCTACGAGGTTACCGTCATGGCATGGGTGAACATTTTAGCGCATTATCTGATTGGCTGAAGTTGTTGATGAAAAGAAACAGACCCCCTGCAGACTGCATCCACTGAACCAGACAGTCACACACACAAACAGTAGTCCTCGAGCTTCATGCCCGCCCCCCACTCGTAATTTGGCGAGATTTGTTCCTATGCCGAGACACCCTGGTCTCCCGCTTTGCTGAACTCGCTTATGGTGTTCCTAACAAGTTGACAGATGTAGGGCACCATGGGGCGACTGATAAACTCAGCTCATCGCCGGTGAGCTGTGATAATTCGCAGAACATGTTTTGATACTTCCATGATAATTATTTGAATGTGTGATGGATGCTAGAAACAATGGCAGAATCCTGTTTGTGGACCCGAAGAGCATCATTATACAGAAAAATGGGACAAAGTATGCATCCATGTGCTTGTAGTCACGCATGCAATAAGAGCGAGGCGGCGTCGTGTGTTTAGGCTAATTGTATTATCACGCATGAGTATATTTCTGGATGCAACATGAGGATGGCTTCATATTTTCTGTATGTAGTGCTAATGGTTTACGCGAGGCGAAGTGTATGCTTGTCACTTCGGGTTTGAGCCTGATAATTACGACACAAGGTCATGCAAGAGCCAATTGTGAGACTGAATTTATTTTTCATCTCAGGAATTGGTCCAGGATTTTATGGCGATGCCACCATGTGCAGGGTCAAGGTCTCCTTCCAGTGATTGAAATCCACCTTGATTGCAGATGTAAATTATTCATTAATGCTTTCAGTTCTCTGCGGCGAGCACTCCTGAGACGAATACGGAATGTTGACGGACGATGCAAAATTAATCGTCGCAGTGAATAAAGGGATTTGAATTGCCAGGAAAAGCTTAAACCTGCAGTACTGGGTTGATTCTTTGGAATCTATTCTGTAATAAGAGACCCGTCACTTGGTCATTTGTGCTCAGGGAAGCATTAAATATACACAGCACACTGTTAAACAACCTTCAGGTCAGAAAGAAATAGATTTCTGTCTTGTTCAAACAGGATTTCCTCATTCAGGGGCCCGGCTGACGTAAAAAGGCCATCCAGCGTTTCTATGGTAATCCTCACCTTGAGGCAATGTTCCACCGGCCTCAAATGTGATATAACAGCCTCGATTGTTTAGTGACGTGACGTGGTGTTGATCCACTGCACCGTTGTTGTCACATTTATTAAGCAGTTTTCCAGGAAGAGCAGACAAAGGGATGGTTTTACTGCCTCGCAGACTTTACAGCTGCGCAAGAACAAACAATGGTCAGTGATGTACCGTATGAAAGTTGTTGTAAGTAATAGCAAAAATAAATATCTTATATATATACTTATATATACAATTTAAGTAAACAGCAATATGGATACTATGACTATAAATAATTTTGCTTGACAGCGTATATTGCACTTGTGAACAAGCTCAATGGCACAATATTTTGATAGACTGTACTTGTACTGTATCACTTATCTTGTCTAAAAGTGATAGGGACGTCCACTACTAAAAAAAGAGATCTTTTGTTTACAAGCAAACACTTTTTTAGAATTAACACGCTATACTTCTGCAAACTCTGCCATAAGTGTTTGTGGCATGTTTGACAAATATGTCCTCTACGAGGCTCTGTTACCATAGTAGCTTGGTTCTCCCAAGGTCAAAGCCATGGCCCAAGCAACGGTTCGGTGGAGGATGCTACAGAGGTGCAAATGAACCTCCGGGCCCTGACGGAGTGTGTTTGTCACAGTACAGTAGGTGAGAGGATACTGGAAGACAAAGGGGCGGGGGACAACGTGGAATGGGAAGCAACACTCTGATTTATACCGAGGGCGGATAGAGGAATGAGATCATGGCAAGGCAGGGGAAGAAAGTTATTGGAAGCTCGGAAACTACGAGGAAAATGGGGTTGAGTTGACAGCTGGAAATTAACACAAATGGGAAAAGGGAGCCGGTGACTGGATTACCAGAAAGGTCGTACGTGAATACCTGTTGACAAATATTTAAACCAAATGAGCCATGCAAATGAAGCAGAGGGATGGGTGGGATAATCAAACCGAAGAATCAGTTCTACAGAATCTTGGCATCGATAGCTAGGGTAGCACCTAAGGTAGGTGCAGGTGTGGAATTTATAAGACCAGATAGTGCCTTACAAAACTTCAGAATTGTCAGATTGGTTTTCACTGGACGGTACGAGAGTAGCCGGACAGTCATTCAATTGTTACAAAGTTTTGTAGTTAGGTGAGTAGGTCAGTGCTTCGTATGCTTTAATAATCCTGTTGAGAAACTAAGGAATAAAGGTCGTTCTTCAGAACCAATTTTTAATCAGCTGCTCTATTTGTTAAAACAAATGTAAAACTTACATCCCCTCTTCTCTGTCAAGTTGTTGCCTTTTTTGTTTTTAAAATCCTAAAGTGTTTTATGCCCAACATAACGAATTTAGGGAGTTTGCGCCTGCTTAGCGCTATTTGTTTATACTGCTTGCTGTTAATCCCTCCGAAGAAACCTTCTGGGAGATGAACAACTCAGAGTTTCAGAATCCTACAGTATCTAAACAAACCCACCAAAATGATCTATGATTTTCTTCATGAACCAATAATCTCTAAATGACCAAATCGTCATTTTCGCCACCAAATTCCCTAAAGTGTTGCAACTGCAGAGCTTTAACTTTGTTGACACATGCAACACAGCCAAGCACACTTTCAAGCTCTTACAAATGTCTGTCAATACCGCAATCTAAGATGTATGAGCAACCCAGAAGCTGACTACAACGGCTGCAGGCGGTATTTGCTGCATCAAACAATAGACCAGCACCACAACATCAAACTATTCATTTCCCACTAGGAACTTCAAGACAAGCAAACAATGTTTGCTCAGAGGTGAGTCATAGCACGGTTTACAATTATTAAAGATGATTTCAGGAAACACTTATTGTTGCCTTATTGTTGCCAGCTTAACAGAAACGTTTGATAGGACAAGTAAAAGGAGTTTTTTTTTTGGGCGGGGGTAGGATTGACCAAAGAAAACGGGAAGAACCTGAAGGTCAGACTGAGTACATATTGCAAAACTAGTTTATTCGTCAAGTGAACCATTACTCCTAAACCAATGACTACACTTCATTGTACAACACTAACCACCACTAGCTCCACATTTTGGCATGTACCGCATATCTCCAGCCTATTGATTATCACTATGTTTTAGCAGTCTCGAGACAGCCAAACAGATGATCTGACAGCACTACATCAAAAGGCACCCAAGTTGCTATGACGCCAAACATATTTAAATTGCCATCTGACCTATTTCGAGTTATTTAGCAGCCCGTTTAGCGGTCAAGCCTCAATCGTCGTTTATCCTGCTGATTGCGACCATGGAACAAAATCTATTATTCCTAGTCATTAACACACAGTGATACATTGATTCTCAATGCCCAATGGGGGCTGGAGTGAGCTACCTGACAATGTGTTACGCTGTGATATACAAAGGCTGCTTTCTGATGACGTAGTGGGGCTGTCAGCAGGCCTCTCATGCACCAAAAGCCGGCAAGATTTTTTTTTGCACATTCCAGATGTCATGGTAACAGTAAGCCCGCAAGCCCACTCAGTCATCGCTGAAGGTTGTCAGTGCGCATCATGCAGTCTCGCTGCCTGGCAGCGTCGGTGACATGCGCTCAACGCAGCTTTTGCTCTATTTCCTGTCGCTTTGTTGGCTTGTTGTTTAGGGTGACATAAAAATGAGCAGAAGACCGTAAGCGGCACCCTGAGAAAACAAGCATAAAAGTCATACAATTTGTGTCTCATTTGTGAGACTGAATGACGGGACGCTTAGAATGGGATCAATATGGCTTTCACCTGTAATGCAATGGTTTTCATGGACTGTACAATTGCAGTTATCAGTTCCTTGTTCAGTTCAATGTGCCTGTTCTTTAAAAAAAACATGAGGCTTTCATACACAAAGTAGTTTCTTAAGGCTTCTTTATACTCGCGCGGACGGCGACCGCACTGACGTCACTGCAGCTGTCCCTCACGTAGTTTGCCTTTATACTCGAGCGCAACCCACGCGCGCTGTTTTGAAAGTCTGCTGTAGTTCTCCTCCAAGTCGGGGGTGTCGCTATGGCTGATATTGGATAGGACACCACAGGGTGGAGTTTCCGCTGTTTTTTTTTTTTTTTTTTGCCATTTCCGGTTGCCGTTTTTACTTTCCTTTCTGTAACAAGGAACAAAGCAACAACAATGGCGACCGCGACAGAACAAAATGGACCTAGATGACCAGATGATACGTTTAATTATGCTGCAAAATTGAGAAGGCGGCGACGTAGATGGTATGTAGAACCAAGGGGCACGCTAGTACGTCATAACAGCATGTGACTAAAACGGACCAATCACGAGAGATGATCTCCGCAACGTTCGACGCGCAGCAACTATTTTTGTCGGGTGCGCGGAAAGCTACGCAGAGGTGCTGCGCGGGGCAATTCGTCGGTCACGTGATGCAATGCGAGCGTTGTCATCCGCGTGACCGCGGGAGTATAAAGAGGGCTTTAATCAGTAGCTGATTCGCGATTGTTGTTGTTTTTGGGGTTTTTTTCCCCAGCGAGGCAATCCATAGCTTGTCTGCTGTGGTATTGGTAGTAACTACGAAATTATGTTCTTACAATAAACCATCAACCCTAACTTGCATTGAAATTAAATTCTTAATTACTATTTACCAGTGCAGCTTTTCTGCAGCAAAATGATCAGCACAGCATGACCATGACACCTTGTTGATGTATTTCTACAGTAAGTGTACTTTCCACACAATTGCTAACTTAATTCATGCAGGAGCACAATGCCGACATTAAGCGGCAAAGCCTCAGGGTTTCAGGGCAGAACGATCAGACACGACAGCTCGTGAAATTCATGAGGCATGCTCAAGCGAATAGTCACATCATGGGATGAATCAGGGTAAAAACTAAAAAAGCGCAGACTCCCGCAGACCGTCACATTTGCATTTTACACTTGGGGGACCCTCGATTTTTAAAGGTCGGAATGTTGCAACACGTATGTAACTTGTTGGTGTGGATGTAATTCAGCTTTTAAGATGATGGTAATGAACATCATAAGAATCCTGCTAACACCCAACTGAGGGTGGTGGGCGTGTTTGCGCCACTGGGCATATGCCTAGCAAATGTAAAAAAGGTCATTACAAAATTATTTTAATGTTAGGAAACCAAGCCATTAGCTTGCTTTCTGTATTTTGTGGCTTTTTAAAAGAAGGCGTAATCCAATACTTTTTCACTAGTCAATCATTACAGTACATTCCTATACCCCGAGGTTCCATCTATGCAAATGTATCCCAAAGGGCCAATTATTAACAACAAGCCCTCAAGACACAATAATGCACTTTTAAGACTACAAGACAACAACAAAAATATTTCAAATTATTTAAAAAAACATGTCGGCGGTTATTAAAAAAAACATGTCGGCGGTGTGGGACAGACAACACGTCTGAGACAGGCAACACGTAAATGCAGAGTACAAGACAAATTTGCTAGTTCACGATTGCACCACGTCAGACTACTGCAATAAAATCTTGTATTCCGAAACCACCGCATCCCGATTTTTACGATCATTGGGCTTTATCTTGTCAACTCAAATGCGACCGGATACACTCGTTACCGTGGCGACGACAAAAAGAGTGGATCGCGCCGACTGTATTATAACAAAGAACAAAATGGGGGAAAACGTGTGTTGGTGGTCACCGGGGCTCAGGACAGGAGAGGACGTTCATTTAAGGCTTGCTTGAGGTATGTTCACATACTTTTAATACAATACGGCTCGGAAGCAGGCAACAAAAACGTTATGTAGCCTAGCAAGCTAGTGCTAGCACTAACGGTTGTACGTAAACATGCCGCCGTTCTGTCGAATCATGCTCTAAAGTTTCGGTGTGGGTGAAGTAATTTAATTACAGTAAAGTACCTCCACCTTACAGATTGTAATGATACAACTGCATCTGTTGCCTTTTGACAGCTTGCATGCAATTTTTTTATGAGCAATGACGGGAAAAAGATAATTTAAAAAAATACTTTTGTATATGTGTGGACACGATTCGCTGTCTACTTTTGCTTAGGAACATTATTCTCTGCTTACATGCGGTGTTATTCCCGTAAAAGATAATAATGCCTCAGTCCCTTCCGGGGCTGAGTGAACCCTGTGTGTGATTAAAGAGACCTTTTGATAATGGAGGGCGAAGGGGCTGGGGGGGCTCTGCTCAGGAATATTATCTATTCTCCGGAGCACCTTTTATATTTGCACTTCGTTTCAACAGGGCTAATATTAACCTACCAGCCTCCATTTTTTTCTCCACAATCAGGTCTTCACTCTATCTGTTTGTTACCTGATTGAAGTGAGCAAGAGAAGCCTGCCTTTAATGAATGTCATAATGAAGCATTGTGGAAAAACTCACCAACAGTATATGGTTCATATTTTATTTTTACGGGTTTTTTTTTATTCTTTCAACTCCTACTAGAAACAGCCCTCTGACTGTTTACTTGCCCTGGCTCTTTATTTTGCATATGAAAATATCTCTCTCATTTGATGGAGTTGGTTTTTTTCATGGTGAATTAGTCACCAAGCAACCAGAGATAACAGCTTAGCCTGATAAAAATCGTTACATGATGATGATCCACTTTCAAGAGGATTTTCACATTTTAAATGTGAAAGTGTGTGTTTCGCATCCACACATTTTGAACAGAAAATGATGAGGTACACTTTTTGGAGGAAAATGAAGAAGTATGGAAAGTGTGGAGTTGGTCCCACCTTTGCAAATTTAACTTCTTCCTCTCATCTGGGAAGATTATCTGTGGGAATTTGGAATGTGTGGGAATCTATTTGTGAGGCTGTGAGAAAGCCAGTCTTGCCATCTTTCTTCCAGTTCATTCCAAAGGAAGTATAGAGTTGTTCAAAACGTCTTGATATGATGAAGAATAAACATTCAAGGGATATAGCGGGACCCTGATTTGGTAAAAAAATTTCCCCCAATCCTTTGGTCCCGACAGTGTCTTAAAGTCCTGTGGACACCAACAAGTTCAGGACTTACCTTAGTTGAGTTTATTAGTACATGAAGTCACAAAAATTGTAATACACACACTGCAAAAGCAACAATTGCTTTTAATACAAAAGGGCTTGTGCAATGAGAATCCCGTGTTGAAAGCAACTGGTTAAAAGGTAAGTCCAAATACTTTTGTTCAACACTGTACGCAATTACGTAATGGAATGCAGACACAAAGATGTTCAGTCAATGATCCCCCTTACTTACCTTACTTCAGTTTATTAGAACATGTGGACACAAAAATTACAAAATATGCCTGGCTTTTAACTGGAACAGAAAAGAGTGAGCACATAACTCAGATTCTGGCCTCCCTTCGCTGGCAGCCTGTGTACTTCAAAGTTCATTTTAAGATGATTTGTTTATTAAAATCTTTAAATGGTCTCCCCTTTCCTCTCTGAGCTGCTCCATCCATTCCCAGGTCAACTGACCACCTGCTTCTGGGGGTACCGAGTTCTAAACGAAAGCTCAGAAGGGATAGAGCTTCTTCCTGTTGCTGGTCCCAAACTTTATGACAAGTGAGGGCCTATGACAAGGCCCTCACTGTCCATTTTTAAAACTCTTCTTAAAACCCATTGTCATTCCTTGGCTTTCAACTTGGTATGAGACTCTTTTCTTGTGTTTTATTGTTTTTAAATTGTTTATTTTTTTAAATTCTGTTTAATTATTGTATGTCTTGTGTTCGATTTTATTTGTGTACAGCCCTTGGTTACAGTTGTGGTTGTTTTTAAAGTGCTCTATAAATAAAAAATAGTTTATTTTCTCAAATGTGTTGGTACGATGTATAGGCTATAGTGGGACCCCGACTGGGTAAAAGATAAGTCCGAAGACTTTTGTTGAACAGTGTAAACAATTAATGGCATGCGGACACAAACATGTTTAGCCAATGATAATAATCACTTACCTTACTTTAGTTTATTAGTACAGAAGGACACAAACATTATAAGACACTTCCTTATTTACAAGTCACACATGCAGATGTGTGCAATGTCAGCGTCAGCAAAAACGACAATAGCTTTCAACACAAAGGGCCATAGCCAGGGATTCTCACGGGTAAACTGCGCGTTACCTGCCTCTAGGTGCTAGAGGCAGGTAACATACTGGCACAGCTAAGGCCTTTTTTTTTTTTTATATAAAAACACCCGGGACCCACTGCCTACACCGCATTGTGTTGAAAGCAATTCTCGCTGTTCCACTGACATCTGTATCTAATTAATTTAAGGCCAGAAGACACGAAAATGTCTCACTACGACAAGTCCGGTCTGAAAGGGGCGCCTCTGAGACTACGTCAAACACACAGAAAATTCCCAGGTCTATTTTAATACATCATCCCACCAAGGTAACTTACAAATAGGACTATAAGCCATGTTAACGACAGTGCAGATGGCAAGTGTGAAAGCATCTTTTGTTTACTGTATGTGTGCTTGAGTTACGTACCTGCTATAGCTGTTGCTTTCAGAGCCATGCTGACCTCCATGAGTCAAATGAACATTGGGAAAATCCTTGAAGGCTGCCACCTATGAAAAAAAGAACAGCACATTTTGCATTTCAGCACATTTTTAGCAGTGCACGGGACGGAAGAAAAATGAGATCATGAAGCTAAAGCTTCACAAAAGAGTCACAGAACCAGATCACCTTCATCTGGAACCACATATGTGGAATTCGAAATAACAAAAGGTCATAGGAAAACACAGCCGCCATGGCAACGTCTTCCAGGCTAAATGTTCTGTTTTGATCCGATGAGGAATAATCCAGGAATGACAGCTGTAATCATTGTTGTCAGGGAAACAGAAATTGAGATTCATGTTGTGCATTTTTTTCCTTCTCAGAATCTGCAATCCCGTTTGATTTCCATAACGCGAAAAAATGGGAGGTGGACCAGACATGATAATCCAGGAATGGACTCTGGATTAAAATCGGATTGTATGGATTAAGATCGGATTGTATGGGCAATGCAGTGAGAGTACAATGAAGACGGTTTTTCCACATCGCTGTGTAGTATCGGACCGCTATTGATTTTATCTGGCTGCCATTTTGGTCTAAAGCCGCCATTTGGGCAAATTCCAGGCCTCTCTTTCTTGGGAATTTGCCCAAACTAGACTCAATCATAACCTGTTGTCCCAGACCGATTGCCTTTTCTAAAATTGCAAAGTTGTTTTTGCCTATCCCATCGAATGCAGGCAGAACATGGCGGCGACGTTTGATAATAAATGATTAAATATAATGAAATCGCTTGAAGGATTTGACATGCAAAATGGAGTGCTGCTTTGATTCGTGGTTGGTTTTAACGTCATCTTCAAATATTCTGGGATTGTTTTATGATACCAAAACTATAACCTTGTTGATTTTTGGTCCGAGTCAATGGATTTCTAATACCAAAATCAATTCAGTTTTGTGCTCTAGGTGGTTACTGTCTTAATAAATGTGTTAATATTGAGTAATTTTCAAAGTAAAACCTGTATCCATGCCTATATAGGATGTATTTTATAATAAAATCTTGTAGTCACTCTCCAGGGCTGATGTTTCATTAATCTTCTCCCTCTCTGACACCCATGTTGAATTTAGTTTTGCTTCCGTGTGAGACGAAAAAACATGATATGCTGCAGGCAACTAAAAGAAGTGCTTTTCATCTGAGATGCTTTCATTTAACAATCTGCTCTCATGTCAGCACATCTGATGCCAAGTCACATCTCGACAATGTCCCTTATAACACAATAAGTCAGCACGTCGCTTGACCAACATGCAAATGTTATAACAGCACGAGGGATCATTTTTAATGATGTTAATATTTTCTACAGCCAAAAGTGTCAATATTGAGGAGATGATTAGCTGAAGACTTGAATTTGTGCTTATTTGGGTTACTTACGAAACAACCATCATGTCAGGTCACCATGTACCATGTGTGTGAAGCAGCTGTATCACCATTATCATTGTCATGACTGATTTTGACATTGCTGACAGTGACTCCCACCACTTTGCCATCTTATTTTTCCCCTTGTACAGCAGGGAACGGTGCTAACAAGGAACAATGTTGGATCACAGAGATGTTTAATAATTTTACACTTACATTTATATTATGTGCACTGCAACTGACGGGCGACCAGTCCAGGATGTAGCCTGCTTTACGTCTCAAAGCAGCTGGAATAGGCTCCAGCTCGCCCCAACCCTGAACAGGATAAGCTGTATGGAAAATGTACTACTATTAGGAAACAAGAGTATAAAATCGAACATTTTTATGACTTTTTTTGCAGGAAGCCAAAACGGTAATGTCATGATGTCACAGTCTAATGTCATCCCTATGCTCACAGCCACATGGGAGTGTATTTGCACAGGATTTGCTATTATATATTGGGAAGTGTTAACAAGCTTTATTTCAGCATCTATACACAATTGCGTGCAATGTTTCACCTCTTTCGATTCAAGTCGTGTTGGTTTCAGGAGACACAGTAATTCCAGTTCCAAGGAATAATGTGGGGAGATTACAGGACAAATGAGTAAATCTATCAAGACTTAACATGTATAGTCCACAAAAATTAGCCTAACAGGCTTTTTCGTTCCTGCCTCCCAGGCGAGCGAGCACCTGCGTCATGGCCCACGGTAAAAACAAACATCTATTATCCCCCTGAGATGAGACTCAAATCCCACAAAAGCCCATTCCAAACTGTTGGAAACGCAGGTTCGGCCTGCAGCACGTCTCGGCCTGCCAAGACTAAAAGCCATTGACAAATAAACTCGTCACCTCTTCGTTAGTCCAGAATGGCCATAAAAAAAATTTTTTTATGGCCATTGGATTTTTTTTAATTTTTATTTCATTTAACCACCCACAGGTCCAGTAAACTTTGTGTTTAGTCTCTTTTGTATTTGACGCTTGACGTCACACATTATAGCTAGTGCTATACATTTTAAGCAAATACAGAATGGAAACAGTTAGGAAAGTGAGTTGTCTTTAAAATAACAATTGTTTCGAAAAGGGGGCGAATATACCAATTATAGCCAGTGCTGTACATTTTAAGCAAATACAGAAGGGAAACAGTTTTGAAGGTGAGTTGTCTTTCAGAGGACAATTGTTCGAAAATGGTGGAGGGGAGGAGGGGGGGGTGTTGGCGGCGCGAATATACCACCAAATGACTTCGTGTGCTTTGAAAAGTTGTCTAGAATCTTTACACTCACTATTGTAACAGAAAAACTCACCACTTATAACTCTTTAAACGTAGTCTTGCCAAAACTTTCCCTCACAGTCGTTGTTGTTCTACCCCCCCTCCTCCTCCTCATTCTCATTCTCATTCTCATTTTACAGCTCTGTAGTTTTCGCCAACCGTTAACTTCCGCATGGCGGCTCTCACGCCATTGGTCGAAAGCGGGCGGAAAGTGGCCCAATGAGAGACGAGTTGCCAGGCAGCCTGAGCCATATTGGGAAGCGCTTACACACGCGCGCGCACACACGCACACACAGCTGTTCCATTGAAAAGCAGCGGGATATCGTCACAAAAGCCTCTCGCTGCGTACACACACACAGTTTTATATTGTATGTTTTCAAAAGTAATCTCGGTTCTGTAGTTCAGCATTTTTTTGTTCAACCTAACTACCTGTTTTTTCATCTAGCATGGGTTTATTGCTTACCGCTCTCACTTCAAAGGTTTAAAGTGAGACATGGGACGTGCTACAAAAGTAAAATAAAATGATAAAACAAGAGTTCTTCATTAATTGTAAAGGAGTCATTAATAGTATTTTCTGTTTTTTGTTTTCCATATTTTAACGAAGGGATATTGCAGATTGAGGAGGGATTCATTTAACCTAACCTTATTTCTGTTATGTATTGCCTAATGGCAAATCCATTGACCCAAATCAGCAGGCCCAGCATTATTTGCCCATCTGCTCCCGAGACAATACAAACTTTATGAATATCCTATGCATTCATTCACCCACCTTTCACACTAGTTGCATATCTGCAGATTGCAAATAGCTTGATACAGGCACATTATGCCTCGCAGAGCCTTAAAATATAATACAACAGGACGAAGTGAGTGAGAGAAAAAAACTGACATGAAATGTCGAGCAATTATAACTCCATCTTCAACATCCCTCATATTCTGGCCTGTTGCCTAGGCGCCATTTCCACAAATTGTGCCCATTTGGCCAATTGCTGTTGTTTGGATCAGCCTGTTCCAAAGCCGGATGTCATGTTATCGGGGCAGAATGACCCACCGTGTTGTTAACCTTCATTACGACTGAAGAAGCCAGTGCCTGTGCCTGCGAGGCCGTGAAGTAAAATCTGAAGAAACATGTATAAACATATGGCCCTGAAAAACGTCTGTCATTTCTCAACTCCCCAAAATGACTGTTTCAAGCTCTACTCCCTTCCGTGTGTTCCCACATGCCTCTCGTACACGAAAACACACGTTTAATTTGGTTAGGAGGTATTCTGGGCAGGGTTAAAACAACATTTTGGCGAGTACTTGTTGTCTCGCCGGGACTACGAGCGGAATAATATTTGGATTTGCAGGCATGGTAAAGACGGCTCGTTTTCAGTTAAAAACACAATTTTATCCTTTGGCTAGGAAGAGGATACTCCCAAAATGAAGTTGTGATTAACTAGAACACCTTGGATGTGCTAACTCCCCTTTTTCCATTTTTTGGGTGTGTTTTCGGACCATTTTGACTTGCTGCCATTTTTGACTTGCCGCTTTGACTTGCAGCAGTTTAATGAACAGTCCTACAAAACAAGCTCAGAGAGTTCGAGCTCTTAATTGCCACTCCCACTTGACGTTTACTGTCAGACTCAACATAAAACAAAGAATTACACGTTGTGAATTTAAAGGAACAAACAACTTGGCTATAAGATTACCCCCACTAACTTAATGCTAACACATGAGAGAAAACAAACTTGACAAGCTAACGATTAGCATCGATAGTTGCGATATTTGAACAAAAACAATGGAGCGACACATGTAGACAGACAATATCACAACACTCACAGGCAAATATTATTTATCCTCTGTGAAAAAAACGACGACTAATATTCCTGCTGACTGAATCCCTGAGAGTAGTGGTGACTCTTTTACTCCTTTAGGTCTGTATGACTGTATATACTGCACCTGGTGGCCCAAGTGGGCACATCAAAAGAAGCAGCACAACGAACTGAAGTATTAAACCATGATGCAAAAACTTTTGAATTGATTACATTCTATTTAATTATGTTATTACGCTATGTTTTCAGATAGTACAATATTATGGAGTGCCATTTTTCTGAATTAAAAAAACACGTTACAAAAATGTTGGTTGTTTTTTGGGGGGGGGAGGCTGAAACAGAACAATGACATTTTGTTGTTGTTTTGTTTGTTGTTCTGCTAATAGATCAGCTGAAATAAAAGTGTTCCCAAAATAGACGTGACATGTCTATGCTTGCTTAAAACTGCAAAATGATCGTAAGTTCCGCTGGAATGTGGAGTAGCAGGAAACTAAAAAAGCTCATTGTGTGTGCCCACACCCGTGTGGAGGAGACGCTTTTAGCCAACAAAATTGATCACAGTCTGCGTACCCTTGGCCTTCGCCCTTGTGAACCTCCCGCCGGTGACGCTCCAAGCCGGCAGACAAGCAGATGGGGGAGGCGGAGGGGCTAAAATAGGCTAGGCCAGTTTAGGGGGTGTCACTGTCAATCAAACTCATACCTCAGCGCCCTGTCATTTGAAGTCACTTTTTGATAGTTTTGTTAACATCACCTTCAGGCGTGAAAGTCGGGATTCACATTTTCCTTCGTCGCCTTTTCCAGAAATTGCTTTCTTCGGATCTCTGATATGTCATTATACAGTGTGTCACTATCAATACGATTATAGCTCCCACTTGGCCCTAATTGTACAAATATACTGTTATTATAATGTCGCACAATTAGACTACATTTTCTAACATGCAACATCTTAATGCCGATTTTCTTTGACCTCGTTTTTTTATTTTTTTTATTATTTTTTGGGCCGGCGACAAACGTATGACACACTCATTTGTACAACAATGAGTACATGCCATGTGAATGAATATAATGAAGATGTAAGCACACTGGAAATGAATGATCTAGTGGTAATCATGCAAAGTGATTTCAACATTAAAGCACAGCTCCAGAAGGAAAAACTACCTTTTTAAGGGGATTTTTACATTTTTGAATGCGGACACATTGGATGTATATATGGGGTTATGAATCATGTGTCGTTAAAACCACATTTAGCGTACAATGTTGTTTGTGTTAGTTATGCAACGTAAAGGCCGCTCATGCAGCTCCTCTGTAGGCCTCTGCTTTCATCTAGTGGACATTAATGGAACCCCATTTTAGGTCTTGCCGTCTTTCATTTAGGGCTTTTTTTTTTACACTAGAGGGTAGCATTGAGCAATTCTTTAATACTGCTGAGTCGTTTTAAGAAGTTTCCCAAAATGTAATCATATCATTGAATTAAATTTAATTTACGTTCTTTATTGTGACTTCTCTTTTTCCTAAAACATAAATAATCACTTTATTACAGCGATTATTAATCAAAAAGGCCTTAGCCGAGAAACATTATTTTATTTGTATATTATTTTGTGGCTTTTGCTTTGTTTATGAATGCAAACAATAAAAATGTTTTTTAATGTAATTTAATTGATTTGATTTATATGTTTTATTTTTAATTCTGGTTTTTCAACACAAACTATCAAAAAGGCCTTGGCTAAGGAACTTTTTTTGGGGGTGATTACAGTTTTTTTTAAATTTGTTTTTGAGCAAACATCAGTCAAATAGGCTTTCGTGTGATTTTAACTAAGTGTACTCTAACTTATATTTTATGTATGATACACATAATGTCATCGATTAAAGTCAAACACAACCATTTTTTGGGTATGGCTTTAGTTCACACTTCCTGAAAGATCGCTGAGGTCAAAGGTTGTAGCCAGGCCCTTCTAAGCACCAGGACGCGAACGTCCAAACAGCAGCCACGGTAAATAAAAAAAAAAAAAAAAAAAAAAGTCCCCTCTGACCCCTTGTCTTGAGCCTGCCCCACTTTCCCGCTATTGATCCCACATTGAGGGTATGTGTGACAATCCTCTTCCCCAAAAAGGCATTTTTGAGCGTGAACATGGATCATTTAGGTCATCTGCAGGCCCGGGTGAGGGGGGTGGGGGAGGTTAGGGGGGAGTAAATGGCGGTGGCGTGCAGTTCAAAGGTTGCGCGGTTCAAATACACACAAACAGAGGGAGGCTCAAACGCATAGCACAGCAGCTGAGCTCGGACACAGAAGGAGTTAAACATCAGGTATTGTTATGTTCATGTTTTCATTCCAGTTATGTTCTCGAGTAGTGTGTAACTCTCATGGAAGGAGCCATATTTGGGCCCCTATGCCTTACTATGAGGCACTACCATGATTGACTTGGCAAAGAAAAACAAGGGGAAATACAGAAATACTACAAAATCTAATTATATTTCAGTATTATAATAGAACTCTAATGTGGTTGTGCTAATTATTTTAATAATAATAATACAAATGAAAGCAAAAGGTCTTGTAATGTATTTCAGTAATTTTAAAAAATGTAGAAATCTTTAATTCATGATTTATTTCTTTATTTATACAAATTGAATACACAGATGTATTTCATACAGCAAGAATAAATGATTATTTAGGTATTCATTGTTAGTGTGCCATTGAAGAGGATGTTTTAAAAGGAAGAAAACATTATTTCAAATATACAATAGAAACAACACTATTTCATTATGTTAAAATGAGCTTTTTAAATTATTTGTTTTAAATAGTTCTCATTTAATCACGCCAAATTATTCTGATGCCAACAGATGAAATGGAAGTTCTGACACTTCTGCTGATACTCTTCATAGTGCCTTTACAGTTGTCCATCCTACAAGCAAGTAAGTCCCAGAAAAATCTAAAATAACCGCAATCTTGCACTTAGAAATCTGCCGAAATGTTTTGTAATCCTGTGGTTTTAGGACGAGACGCTTTGGATGTCCGTGAAGATAGCGAGCAGTTAACAAATACAAATGAGGAGAACAAAGATGCCAAGCGAAACATTCTGGAAGAAGAGCGAGAGAGCATGCTGGTCGCAGGGATCGTCCCTCACGAGTGGACTCAAAACAAATCAAATAGTGTGCCTTCTGGTATTCTGACTCCTCCGTCTTACCATCGTCCCGATCCCGAAGCCCTCAGCGCAACTGTGACTCCTGAGGACCACAGGTCCATCTCGTCGGCGGAAGACGTCCTCATCGAGGTGCTCCGGAGTCCGGCTCATTATTCTGAGCACATTAGTCCAAATGTGCATGTCCAAAGTTTGACGAAGGCTGCAGACACAACAACAACAAATGCCATCATTGAAAGAAGAGAGCATGACCAAAATAAAGTGAGCAAGCCTTTAGTCAAACTGCAAAAGATCAGAGGCGACAAAAACACGACCATTAGAAATCACAAGCGAAATGGAAGGAAAAAGAATCTCAAAAAAACAAAAGGAATGAAGAAGACTAAAAAGACAGAGCGTTTTCCTTACTTCTTGGATAGCTACTGTCCTCCGGATTGTGCCTGCTATGGAAGGTAAGACATGATGACGAAATCCATCGTTGAATCTGAAGTTGAAGAAGTTTTATTCCGATGGGTCACTTGTTGCTAGGGAGAGTTCATAGAGATGCCCGACAAAAATCTTGTTAAAACATAACCGCATGAAAAAACTGCTCCATGAAGGAAATCAATCGAAAATCAGCACCACGGGGAAAATCACTCGTTTTTAAAATGGATCGTACGCTCCAGGAAACAGAAAATACACATTGAATTACATTACGGTACAGTACAAAGAAAGCAAAACAGCACCAGACTACCAGTATACCCTCCATCTGACTGTTTCCCAGGGTATAAATACTAAACTCACTTCACAGAAAACGGCAGTTTGGCACATAGTGAACAATTCTTCTGGGAGGAAAAATAAAGACAAAAAGAGGCTTCAAGCTGTTTATTGCCACTCGTATTTGAAGTTTACTGTCAAACTAAACATAAAACAAAGCGTTTTAAACAACATATCTTTGCCTTGAAGTCAATTTAGCTTAATGCCAACAAACACTGCAACGTTACAACCCTTTAAGCAACTGATATTTGAACATAAATTGCAGAGCAACACATGCAGACAGACAATATAGCAATATCCCAGGCATATATTCTTTATCCTCTGTAAAGAACGACTAATATTACTGTGGCTTACTGAGCTTAATTGTGAAAGCTCCATGTATAATCGTATGTCTGTATTATACTGCTACCAGGTGGCCAAGGTGCACATCCCAGAAGGACTGGCACAATGTCCATGGAATTGAAGCAATTTTTTGGGGCAAAAAACGGTTTAATTATTTACATTCTATTTCATTATGACATTACGGCTTTATGGCTTTATAAAGTAAAATATTATGGAGTGCTATTTTACTTATTGAAAACATAGAAGGTTTTTGTGGAGATTGGAACGGATTAATGGCATTTCTATTTATTTGAATGGGGAAAGATGACTTGAGGTATCTCGACGTACCACTGCAAATACATAGAAAGAAAAGCAAAAGAAGATCATACCCTCCATCTACCTGTTTTCTAGGGTGGTCCAGTGTTCGGACAAAGCGGTGGACAAGATCCCCTATGGCATCCCCTATAGCTCCCGGTACATCCTCCTGATGAACAACTGCATCGACAGCATTCAACTGGACCTCCTGCGGGGATACGCCTCCATGGAATTCCTGGTCCTGACCAAAAACCAACTCACAGACGACTCGCTGGAGGGGGCGTTTGAGGGGGTCCAGGCCCTGAAGCGTCTCTACCTGGATCAGAACCTCCTGGCGAGCGTCCCGACAGACCTTCCGGCTTCCCTTCAGGAGCTCCGCCTGGACAACAACCGTGTGAGGGTGATGTCGCAGTCATCTTGGGCTCGCTGTCCTGGCCTCTTGGTCTTGAGCCTCAGCAACAACAGTTTGGGCGACGGTTCAGGATCCCTTCTGGATGCCGTGCTGTCTCCCCTACACCACTTGAGGGACTTTGAACCTGGATCAAAACCAGCTGACGACCGTTCCTCTGGGGTTGCCTCTCTCCCTCAAGGAGCTGTACCTCAGAGGGAACCTCATCGAGCACTTCAGCAGCAGAGCGTTCAATGGGACGTCACAACTGGCGATTTTGGACCTGAGTGCCAATAGACTGAGCAACAAGGGCCTGCCCAAAGACGCTCTCCTCAACGCCACCCACCTGGAGAGCCTCAATCTGGAGGGCAACAAATTTAAAAAAGTACCCACACACCTTCCCTCGTCGCTAAAAGCGTTAAACCTTGAGGGCAACCTCATCTCTGCTATTAGAAGAATGGCTTTTAACTCCTTGAAGAACCTGGAACATCTGGGTCTGGCCCGGAATAAGATCTCCAAAGTAGTCCCGGGCGCCTTCCGGAGTTTGCCCGCCCTGCACCAGTTAGACCTTTGCCACAACGCCTTGCGCCAGGTGCCCAGGCAGCTACCGCGGGGCCTCCACTCGTTGGTGCTAACTCACAACAAGATCCAGTTGGTGCCCCGGGACGCATTCTGCTGGGGTCTGGCAGGCTCGGGGCTCAGCGGGCTGGTCCGTGTGCAGTTGGGGAACAACTTGATGGACATGGGAAAGCTGGACTCAAAGGCTTTCAGGTGCTTGAGGGGGTTCCAGGTTGTGCACTTCTACTGAAACAAAGGCACAGGTAACATGAAAATGACTGCTGAGATACTAATATTTATTGTTTTAGCTTGGTGTAAGAAGTGGGATCCACTTTTGATCATATTTTGACACCATTAGGTTGTTTCATTTTTGCTTGACGAGTCAAAAATCCAGTAAAATATGTTAGTGTGTGTCCAATTTCACAAAAAAAAAGGGGGAAATATCATATAATTCCTCATTTACTAATCTTGAAGGACAATACAACAATTTGCAATGATGAAGCGTACTGATGATTCAGGTGCATGTCGATAAATTAGATTATCATGGAAAACTACATCTATCTCAATGGTTCAATTTCAAAAGTGAAATTGTATAGATTCACTACACACAGAGTGCAATACACTGAAAAAAAAGTCGCACATCATTAAAATGTGTTAAATTAACATGGATTATCGCGTCATGTGCGACCGATGTACATCATCAAATGAAGCACTTTTTTTTAGTGTAGTTCATGATTTTATTTAGTTTTTTTTTTTTTTTTACGAAAAACCCAAATTCAACATCTCAAGAAGTTAGAATCTTACATACACAATCAAAATGATGATACACTCTATACATTTATTTGAAAAAAATTCAACTACTGAAATAAATTAAGTTTTACATTGCACCTATATTATTTGGGTATTTTTCACCTTGAATAATTTTTGATAGTCCTGCAAATGTTTACCAGCATTTCTTGAGAGAGAGAGAGAGAGAGAGAGAGAGAGCGAGCGAGAGAGAGAAAGATTTATAACAATGAATTTTGTATATTCAATCTACCTCCGTGTTTCTAAATATAGGACACATTTTTCTTCTTTAATGCCAATGAGACCTTCAAAGAATGTTTTTTTTTTTTTTTTTTAAGAATGTAAATATGTGTTAGTATATCATATGGTCAAGTTGCATATTTGCTGAAGTTCCAAATATAAATAAAATAGTGCGTCTGGCAACAAACCAAGGAGAAGAGACTGGCTTTATTGAGCAAACTGCCCACTAGATAGCAGTAGAGTACAGGGGGAAATCAAGCATAATGACAGTTGCCCCAATGTTTGCACTAAACTGTCCATTGAGCCAAACATATATATGAGGAAGCTTACCTTATGGGTTCAAATGATATATTTTAACTGCAAAGACTGACAAGGAAGCTAAAGATGTTTCGAAGCAGAATGTGAATTGCACATGTATGTTTTGCACCACTTTATTAAATTCTTCTCAGCAACGTGGCACCGCACCCACGAAGGCCCCGGGAACTACGACCAGGAGGGAGGGAGGGAGTGAAGAAGAAGAGAGGAAGGAGGGAGGGACGATGGGGGGAGGATGGAGGATGGATCTAGACGCTGTTGGCTCAGTCTCCAGGAAGGGAAGAGCTGCGGCCGGGCAGGCGGCTCACCAGCACCTCCCTACAGTCCAGCAGGACCCTGACCCAAATCACAAGTACCTGGAGACACCCCCTAACAATCCTGTCTTTTATATTATTGTTAATTACAGTGTGCAGAGTTAAGAATGCAATCCGTAATTTTGTACTGGTTTCATTTTGGTGTATGAAGTGGGATCTACGTGCTTCACTTAGGTTAACCGATCTTTTCACCACTCGATAAGCCATTTTCCGTGTTGTTATTTACTCACGGCCTTAAAGCACGTCCATGTGTTGCGGTTCTGACCGCATCCAGCTTGACTGGAAGTCCAACCACATATTAAGGGGATGTTTTGTAAACACTTGAAGGGCTCTTTTTAAAGGGAAAATACCTGGAAAAGGTCAAAAGAAAATCTCTTAAAAGGATCCCCAAACTGTCGCAACAGGAAGGTCATGTTACTCGTCTTCTTCTTCAGGAATGAGAATAAAAGGTCCTGGTGAAGGGTTAACTGACACCTCGCATCCACAGCAGAGTGCGATTGCACACGAGGGAAAGGAGGTGGCGCTTGAGCTAGTCGAGAGAGGAGCGGAGGGAAGGAGGGGAACCATGGGAGCCAGACGGACCTCCGCAGACACGACACTACACGTGCATGCGCCCTATATCTCCTGCACCGTCCACGGCATGCTCCTTGTCATTACATTGTGCCTCTTAAAAAGTAAAACCCACTATTCTTAACGATGTTTCCAGTAAGGCCGCAACGCCCCCACAAGAAGGCCTGTGAGGGTCCAAACATGAACAGCTAGTGGCCCGTAAAAACTAACGCATGGAAATTGAAGTAAGGATAATGAGCGAAATAATGAACTAATATTGCTGAGGAGTGGAGACTGTCTGCATGTAAAGTATATCCGTATGTCTGTATTATACTGCCCCCAGGTGGCCATGGCGCACACGACACAGGGAGCAGCACAGTGTCCATTGAACTGAAGCAAAAAACGTGGCAAAAACTGTTAATGAATTTACATTGTATTTAATTATGTCATTCCTATATTGTTACTACATACAATACATACAGTACAGACATACTGTATGTACGTACGAATGGTTGTCCTGAACAGGATGATCAGCATAGAAAATGGATAGATGGAAGGCGGATCCAAGGTCCTCATGCAACGGGTTTTAAAGGGCTTCCCGGCTAATTTGGCGAGCTACAGGCCGGCCACAAATGGTCCCAGTGAGCCACACTTTGGACACCCCTGGTTTCAGTCTTCAGGTGCAGCGGAGATTGAGAGCAAAAACAAGTCCATAAACTTGAACGACATACCGACGCGTCTGTGTAACTTCATAGCTGGGGCGAATTGAGCAGACTTGATGATGAGTGAGCTTTTTCGGAATAGTACTTCAATTCTATCGTCCAGTGTGGATTTTAATGACACCATTGTTGACTCATCAGCCCCATAGCGACACACACACACACGCACGCGCACACACACACAGGTGTTCTTGCAAAACTCCCCTCAGCCATCTGTCGGTCTCAGGGCCCAAAACTATAAAGCAGGTCATCGCAGGAAGCGCTTGGCCTTCTGCTTCCTGTCCAGCCTCAGTCGCAGTCTAGACGGGCGAGCGAATAACAAAACGTTGTCGCTGGACTGTGCAAAAAGTTGGAGAATTGCCGCTGAGTCTTAAAGGTCATATGTGCCGTTTTCCAACGCCGGGAGCAGACGTTACCTAAGCCGTTGCCCTCGGAGACGTCATAAATGGAGAAAAAGAAGTGCAGGCGACTTTGCAACCATCAGCAAAGTTGCTAATTATACATTTTGAGTCATTTGACAAAGAAAGTGTTGCCGTTCTTGGTCAGACCTCCCATTTAGCTGCTGTAAAATTGAGTTGGGCTCCACTTTAAAATGTGATTATGCGCTAATGTTACCACTCATCACAACAAATGGGCTTTTCTTTTCATGTGGGGGTGACATTTTGGCACAATTGGGTTACTTATGCTCACTTTTGATGACTCATTGCTATTTTGCAATCAAAAGTGCTCAACGTTCAAATGGCGCATAATAACCTTTCGAGGTGCTAAAGAATTTGCACTGTGTTGACATCCAAGTGAGCGTCTCATTTCGGAAGGCCGTGCTATTACTTTGCTGATGGTAAACACTTTGTGGTTCGGGAAAAGAAGACGTTTCTTGTAGGAGATCAGAGGCGACGAGGAGAAAAGACATGATCGCCACACAGCAGAAAGCATTAAGTAGGAGGAGCAGTCATTGGCTCTCTCTGGTCATGTGCCATTCTGCCGTCGTCTCAAACATGACATATTTTTCCAAATATGAACTCAAAGTGCCACCTTGTGGTGCAATCATAGTTACACTCGAACACAGTAAAGACCATTGACTTTTGAACAATTTCATCTTTGTAATTTCGGACCTTTTACGTAGCATTGACTCATCTGGGTTGTCATATGAAGCGATATTGACTAAATTGAGCACATTTGTCACTGAGGTCAACATGGTATGGTATGGTATGGTGGTTTTCTACATGCTGTAAGCAAATAATGCAACAAATTTTGTTAGCAATGTTATGGTATGTGGTTAATTCCAAAATATTGAGCTGTCGTTTTAATTCACGTTTTCAGGAAATATTCAAGGGTCTTGTTGATACATTCATTCAGAATTAAGAAAAAGCCATCAGAATCCAATCAAATGTAATAGTTACATTACTTTGAGAAAGTCATTGAAATAGTTAAACTAATATTACGTTTTCAACAGGGTAACTTGTAATTGTAACCAACTACATTACCAAAGTCATCTTCCCAACACTGCTCCTGAGGGTTCGTTGATGTCTTGAGGCTGAACCTTGATGCTCTCACCATCAGCATGTCCCTATTTTAGGTGTAACCACCTCCACTCACGTCCAATATCATCCTCGGGCGTGAGAGAAAGTGTTAAACGGCGTCTCTGTGCATTATTACCTCAGTCTGACCAAGGAGGAGGACCGTGACACAAAGTTGGATGGCGGCGGGACGTTTGTGGTGCAGACGCTGGAGTAAACTGGGAAGAATCCAAAAGAAACCAACTGATTGGCTGCTGAGCGCCGAGAAATCCAGATGCACGCCGTCAGTCGGACGGGCCTAATGAGTAAAAAAAAAAATACTACAGTAGCGGCAGATGTTTGGATGAGGAGCCCCAGCAGAATACTTAATTTCACGCACACTACTCCGATTTGTGAAAATGTCAGCGCAGTCGTGATAAAACTCGATTTACGGCCTTGCGGCGGCGCGCCGTCGGCGACCCGTCCGCATCCGTGTCGTAGCTATAAATGGATCAACGTATGGTGTCATGACTTTGATTGCAGTACGCTAGCGGAGACAAAAAAGCTGTCTTGGCTGCCGACGCTACCACATCGCACGACTTTGTCACTTGCAAAATTACAGCAGCAATAACAGGAACACTTAGGAAAGCACAATTTAGGACCAAATGCAAATTTAGGCACAGCTGCCTTTGACTGTCCGAGATTGAATTCTAAAATGACGCCATTGAAGTTAAGAGTCATGAGTGTGAATGCTTGTAGAATACATCCTCGGACATCCTGTTCCAGAACAGGGACTCCTTCTGATTGGACACGATGATCACGGATTATCACTGTGTCCAATTAGAAGGAGCCCTGCAATCACCACCGTCCGTGTCCAATCAGAAGAAGCCCTAAAAACATATATGTCATGTCAGATTAAGAGATGAATGAGTCTTGGCTGTGGATGCAACGACACAGTCCTCACTTGCAGGACAAAATTAGAGCAAGCAGGAACAGGACCATGTGACCACTAAGGACCAAAAACCGGTCTAGGTGCGGGTACCTTTGACTATATGTTTGATTCCTTGAGTGATGGCATTGGTAAAACACGCGATTCATGCAAGTGCTTGTCAACAATCCAGCAGTAGATGCTGCAGGGAGATACTGTTCCAGAACAAAGGCCACCCTACTGTGTACAATCAGGATAAATCACTGAGTCGTACCCTGAGACAAATGAGCTGTCATGGCTGGAGACACTACGAAAATGCACAGCCTAGTGCGCAGACCAGGAGAGCAGCAGGAACAGAAACATGTCATTACATACTGCAGCAATAGCCTGTTCCAGAAGAACTGGAAGACCACTGTGAGCCCCAGTGTCCAAAACAGAGATAAATCCACTGTCTTGGCTGTAGACACTACGACATTGCATGGCTTTGTTGCACAGCTCAACATTAGAGCAAGTAGGAAAAGGAACATTCCATTTGCACTACAGGGAGTTCCTCTTCCAGAGCAATCGGCTGTGTTCAGTCATGATGAGCCCCAGAAAGAGACCAATCCATCCTATGTAGAAGCTACGACACCACCATGGACTTGTTGCACGGTCGTCAGCAAGTCAACATTGGAGCAGCAAGAACAGGAACGTGTCATCCTTGGACAAAAAACATGTTTAGGTGAGGATGCCTTTGATTCCTTGTAAACAAGTTAACACCAGGGGCAGCAGGAAAAGGAACTGAAGAGCAAAAACAGATTTAGGAGCGGATACCTTTGATTCCTCATTCCCAACGGAGAAGTAGGACCAAAACCTGATTTAGGCGGAGATACCGTTCAACATTTGATTCCTAATCAACTGTTCAACATTAAAAGCATCATGAACAGGAACATGTATTCACATACAACCAAAAACGGGTTTAGGCACATATACTTTTGAATCTTTGTCAACTGGTCAACATTAGATCGGCAGGAACAGACGCACGACATCATTTAAGACCAAAAAGAGGTTTTGACACGAATGCCTTTGACTATACGTTTGATTCCTTGTAACCAGGTCAACATAAGAGACGCAGGAACAGGATGACAAGATCATTTAGGACCAAAATCAAGTTAAGGTGTGGATACCTTTGACTGCCCCTTTGATTCATTGAGTGACGACATTGCAACGAAGCGTGATTTTTTTTTTTTCTTTAAATATATACAAGACGTGATTCCGTACTGCCGGGACATTCTGTTCCAGAACGGGTTCCGACTCCACAGCTGAAGAAATAAACCTGAAAGCTAAAACTAGACGTTGACTGATCAATGCGGTCGGAGCACGGCGACTGTTTGTCACTTTCCGTCTGTCTTGTCCCGTCTAGCCAGAATCAGGACGTTTATTGTGTCATGAACGGAATCAATCAGGAACAGCCCCGGAGACTAATCGGGCCTGCCGAGGGCGTGGATGATGATGGACTAAGCTATCAGGATGCCAAATCCTTCATTTCCGCGATGGACAAGTCAAGACAGGATCTTCCAGTAAAAGCAACGGGACGACGTCCTTAGTCGTTTCATGAGGAAACCTGCTGATGTTAGCTGATTTGTTCCTGCTCCAGGCACGGATCCCACCATTGCCGCTCCGCTACCGCCGTCCACACCGCCTCCATTGGCAACTTTTTCCGTGTTGTTGTCGAACGCTTCAAGATGTTTGGTAGGAAATTTCCATCAGATCCGCTGCCACTTTTTGCCTAACATGGCCAAGACTTTTCCAAGAAGAATCAATGGAGCGGATGCTGGTCTGCTTGTAATAAGGAGGCACACACACACACGCACCACACACACGCACACACACGCACGCACGCACGCACGCACACACACTTTATAGTCCTGATCAAATAAACTGAAGTCTGACAACATTCCTGGCGACTGGGAAATGGTGGAGAAACGGAAAAAACAGCAGGGATCAGGAATCTAAATGACATTAATGGATATGAGATTAAAACAAATTTAAATTATAATACCATTTTAAAAATGACTTAATTAATCCAAGAGAATATTTAATGTTAACATGAATGTTGTAAAAAGAAAAAAAAGTATTCATATATTTCTTTACAATTTTATTGCATTTTTAAAAAACGTATTAATAATTATTTTCTGAATAATGTTCATTAATGTATTGATTTAAATTCAAATTTGGTGGTTGGGTGGTTTGGTGGTGTTTATTTTTGTGTGAAAAATCTAACAAAATCATTTAAGCCAAAATCAAAAATATAATGAAGTAAAAATACAACATTTGGAGAGGGATATAAAGTAAAAATAATAAATAAATAATTTCTGTCATTATAACATCGTTCACATGGTAAGTTATTAAAATTTTTATTGGTTTTATTAATATGGGTAGTTAATTTTAGGAATTTAAATTTGGTGGTGATTTATTTTTTTTATCAAATGTAAATGAAAACATGAGGCCAAAATCAACAGATTTAAGTAAAAATACAATATTTGGAAATGGATACAAAGCTATCATAAAAGAGAAATGAATAGAAATACAAAATGTGTAGATTAATATAACATACAAAAAAAGTTTTGCTTTTTTCAAATTGATTGATGAAATGTAAAAAAACACTCAGTATTGGAGCTAAATATTAAAAGCACCATTACTACACTACTACTAGTGCTACTACTATGATTACTACTACTACTACCAGTAATAATATTAATAATAATAATAATAACAACATACATGCATACACGATATAGCCCATCAGAGGGCACGTGATTAACACACCAATGCCGACTGTACTTGAGCGTTTCTGACTGACATACACGATTCCCTGCAGGCCTAAAAAAAGAAAGAAAAAACATCTGACTGGCTCCAAATGTGTCTTGTCACGTTATTGTCCAGATTCCATTAATACGAAGTCTGAACACGCAGAAGAAATGCACACAAAAATAATTATCTAACATGCCAAAAGACAGAGGGGAAATCATGTCTCATTGTTGAATTTCAGCCGTGGGTGTCGTCTGGTGTTATTTCAAGGGTGGGCATGTTCAAATAAGGTCCTTGTGCCTTTTAACAGTATTTACAAAACACTTCCAATCAATCATAACAATGAAAGTACATTTTCAAACCACAAAAGGAGTCTTTTACGCCTTAACATGCACTCAGCATATCATGTCAATCCCTAGACACCATCCAACTATGCCCTGCCCCATGGGAACAATGAGTGGCACAGCACGGGCGAAATCTGATCGAATGCAGATGTGTTACCCCAGCGTTGCCAGCACGTTGTTGATTTCGGCCCATATTTTCCAAGCTATTTGTTTTCGCTCTGAGAAAGAAAATAATAGCTAATTTGTCTCGAACGAGACGTTCATTTTGCAGTTAAAAGCATTCGAATCGGTTGAGTTAGGGCGACGCTATTACAAGCCGTTTGTTGCGTTTGTAGGGCGGTTTTTCTCTCCCAATGTGATTCATTTTGTTTGGAAGACATCTAACGAGTAGCCCGAGGGGGGAAAATGTCCATATGACTTTCAAAGCATTTTTTTCCCATGTAAAATCTTGGTGTCTGACACACAAAGGATTCTGGGAGAGAATTGCACTTCGCTGGAAAAGCGTCTTGGCCGGTCAACTCGCAAGCGAGCCAATCAAAAGTCAAGTCGTCGCGATGGAAAGAGAGGAAAGCCCAGCCAATCGGTCCTCATACGTGGCAGCCAATACGGCTCCACGGCAGCCGTTATACACTTGTTGCTAATGCAGATTTATGGCAGGAGACTCGGGATACGGGAAAGAAATGAAGGATGGGAGAAAAATGAGATCGCACACAAAGGGTTCTATTTCTGCAGACGCCGCATCAGCGGTGAGGCGTTCAACGCCGGCAGATCCTGATTTTCGTGCAAGACGAGGCTCGAGAAAGTCACCGTGGAGGTGCAACGTGGCGGCGTGACCATTTGGTGGTACAAAATCTATCGAAGTGGCTGCTCAGACCGCTTCAAAGTCCTGGGATCCTAGTTGTTTTTGGCACTTAGGTTTATCACTGGTGGTGGTCATATACTGTATACACGTGTCATGTATTTTGTGAGGCTGTTTTTGAACAAAAGCGCTTGGTGTGACGTGGAGCTCATTCTAGCACTTTAAACAGCATATAAACGCTATCCCAGCACATGTCAACATTTCCTCCTGGAAATGACTGACGCGCATATCAAACCCACACAGACGTCGTTTGCTTATTTAACTATAGAAAGCATTCCATTCTGGCCCACTCAAAAAAGTGTCCATCTCACCTGCCTTACTTCGAAACCGAAAGTGCCGACCTCAGCACGTACTTGTTCCCTCCATTCCGAACCTTGCTTCTAATCGAGACCTTGATCCCGCTTCCCACTCGGAAAACCGCGGCGTCATATTGAACCTGCGCGTCATATTAGCATTTGGTCTTCTTGTAGTATTCCGCTAAAGCGCCTTAGCGTAATAACTTGTAAATCCAGCAAATCACAATTAATTGAGTCATCGGGCAGGCTGGCAGGCAGCTGGACGCTCGATTCCCCAAAACAGCGAGTTTTCAGGGCGCCCAATGGAACAGGCTGCTAATTCAGATCAGAATGTCTTGGTAACAAAGTACAGTGGTACCTCGACTTACGTACCAGTGACCAGAGTTTTTCGAGATGCGAGCCGTCACCTCGACTGAATTTTTGTCTTGAGTTGCGAGCAGAAATTCAAGTTACAAGTGCTAAATAGTGTCCGTTAACTTCACCACACGCAACAGATCGTGAACAAAACCATTTAACTTACGACAGTCCGCTAGCTTAATGCTAACACTCAATGTAAAAGGCCACCAACAGTCTAACAAAACTCACATTGATGTTGCCATAATCATAACGCTTTAAGGAATGGATATTTGAACACACAAAAAATGCAGCAAAACAATACAGCAAAACTCACAAGCATATATTCTTAATCCTCTGCAAAAAACGACAAATATTACTGCAGCTTGCTGAATCATTTAGTTGTGAAACTCTTCTTTGTGCATTTGTATACCGCCCTCTGGTGGCCAAGGCACACATACCAGAAGGGACACAATGTCAATAGACATTGAAGCATGAAGTTATGCTCCTTTAATATGTCAATTATATTCAATTAATTTTATTACTGTATGCTTTATAAGTACAATATTGTAGCATGCTATTTATTAAAAACACATGACTATAATTTTTGTTTAAATGAATTGAAATGCCATTCAATCGTTCCAGAATCAATCAAACCATTTCTTTTTAACTTCGACTAAAAGTGTGAATGCTGTACTTTTGCCAACTCTGTGTTAGTCAGAAGGCCTTGTGCACTGCATTCCGCGCATGATGCATCTGCACGGCACAATGTCTTCTCTCTCCAAACTATTTGGGGAATAAATGGCTTCAAATGGGAGTAAAACAATTTTAAATGAGTCATTAATTATGGTGAATGGAGGTCATTTCGCCCTATGAGCTACCACTGAGTGTGTGTGTGTGTGTGTGTTTGTGTGTGTGTGTGTGTGTTGCGAAAGAAAACAGTGCAAACATTGAAGTAAACTTCCTCTGGCGAGCATCATTATCACATGAATACACGTCAACGGCCAGATTCGTTTGCATCGGCCCGCAAAGGTCATTTCCCACAGGGCCCCGTGTGTATGTGTGTGGTTGTGTTTGTGTATGTGTGTGTGTGCGTGTGCCTGTGCGTGTGCGCGCGTGTGATCTGTTTATCCCATTAGCCGAGATACAGCCGGTCAGAAAATGGGGACAACTTTGTTCCTGCTCCTGCTCCTGCTCCTGCTGCTGCGAAAGGACTTAAGAATCGGACCAGTCTGGGAATTACTTGCGCACTCCCAACTCTCATTCTTGAAATATTTCTGCCAGTATGAATATAAAAATGCTGGAGTGCTGGCCTATGGAGGAATAATGGAGGAAACGGTGACTGAAGTAAACCATTTTTCAACCTGCAACTTATTTTCATTTTAGGTGCAATCCGCAACGTATCGAAGCGAAATAGCTTGAGTCAACACAGCAATACAGCCAGCACGCTCGAATATAAGTTAAACCCTCTGCGATTTGTGGAAAAAGTGAGTTTCTGTGGACCTTTTACCTCAATCGAAACCCTTTTTGATCAAATAAGCTCCCACTGAGCCTTTCCTATTTCTTCAAAATAGTAGCTTCAGACCAAAATGGCGGGCTTATCGTGTCTTTTTCGGCATGGCTTCTTAAGACTTTTTTGTGGGTCTACTCATGTCAGACATGTCTACGGAATTTCACGTCGCGAAATGAATCTGGCTTCCGGGGCTGAATTTAAGACATTGGGTCAAACTCTGACCTTGCGAAGTTGACGTAGTTTTATGGCGAGTCGTCAAAGTTCGTCGCTATGTTCCTCCTACACGCAATTATGAAATCTTATTATATCTCAAAATTGAGTGTAAAATCTAAGTGTCCTACACGTGACAACAATATTTATGTTCTTCATTGTCTGGGCTTTGGGTTAGGATGGCAAGAAAATGCACTCTACATATTTAAGGCCAAAGAAATACTTGAGCCTCCTTCCATTATTTGCCGCAGATGGATAGATGCAATACTTGATTTCCTCCCTCCAATGGACTCAATCTGAATTTAAAAGCTAAGGATTCTAAAAAAAAAAATAAAAATGGACGTTCGTTTCGGTCATTGTCTCTCGGCAAACTGACTGAGATGGAGCCTTTCATCACATTTGGGGCTAACGTGTGTGTGCGGTCTACCCTCTGTCTTACATACGTGTGTCTGTTGGAGGGGCTGAAGCAACAGACAGGATGAAACCTGCTCCCCTGCTATCTGATTCTGTTTAGTCTCCAAAATGAACTCACACACGATGCGAGTATAAAGCGATTGAACAAATCGTTGCGTCTGAAGCAGAGTCCACTTTGGAAAGACCCACGGAAATGGCCCGAAGATTGATCTTCAAACAAGATGGTGGACTTCCTTTGTGTGCTCGGGCATGGCTTCTTGAGACTTTTTGGTGGGTCTACTTATGATAGACACGTCTACCAAAACTCATTGCTACGCGAAACCCGGAATTTTAAAAAAATATTGCAGCGGTTGCTTCAAACCAAAGTGGCAGACTTTGTGTGTCTTTTGGAGCATTGCTTCCTGATCATTTTTTGTGGGTCTACTTGTCATGGACACGCCTACCAAATTTCATGATGTAAAACTTACTTCGGGGGCTGAATTAAAACAAAAGACAAATCAAGCGTGTGCTACCAAGGCAAAACAGCTGCTTTAGATCAAAATAGCGAGACGTGTTTTGAGGGTCTGCTCGTGATAGAGCTGCCTACTAAATGTCATTTTGCTCGGTGGAACTGGCATTTCCCACAAAAAAAACAAAAAACTTTTACAATTGTCCGACTTCTTGAGTATGGGATCACCCTCAAATGGTTGACTTATTGAAAACAACGAAACAATTTCGCACCGCACGCTCAGACCCTCATGACTTATTTTCCTTGGGTTATGTGTCGAAAACCCATCATTTGTGACGCATTTGATGCGCCAAGTCACTGAGGATGAAGAACAGGACTTCTCCTTCCAGTCCCATACATCCCTGGTGACTGTAGTTCTAAATAGGTAGGAATAATGGGACTAAATTAGGCAGGAGTGTGTTAATGAGAATGAAGTGAAGGAGCGTCATGTCCTCCCTATCATTACCAGATGTCCCAACGCCTGCCAGCTGAATCATTGCTCCACTCTCCCTTTCTTCCCCTCCTTCTTCGTTGCCTTTTTCTTCCCTTTCCAGCTGTTTTTGTTGCCTGGCCTCCACCAATTGTTTCGGGTCTTCGCCCTCCCTCCTCTCTTTTTTCTCCTCTCTCTCTCCTTTTCAGTGTCTCTCTCCCCTCCCCTTATTGTGACAGAGCACACCTGCTTGATCTCCGCTGTCGAGCGCTCCCGAGTCCAATTACCACAAACGCCCGAGAAGTCGCTTTTCGCTGCCTCATCCCCCCAAAAAAACAAACTCGACTGGATTTTTTTTTTTTTTTTTTTTTTTTTTCTCCAGGGAGTCCAACCTCTGCTCTTTACCTTCCGCTTCAACTGGGAACAGGTTGGTTGGTGCATCCTTTTCACTTTTGGGGGAGAATGATGGGAATTGTGTTATGGGTGGGAAAAGTGCTGCGGGAATTATGGGGAATGTTTTTTTAAATGATGTCATTTCGTGTATATTCCTTTTCTATGTCTTTGCAAGCTTTTCTGATTCCCACTTGGAATTCCACTCAGGCACCCTTTTGCTGGGATAAAGGGGGTGTGGTGGGTGCCTGTTGCTGCTAGTCCCTCATGCTCCCCCCTTTGGCCTTTTGTTCATCCAGTTCAGCCTTTTTCCTGCCTTTTTCGTAGCCAAGTGGACTGTTTTGACACTTGGCCGATTGATTGTTTGGATGGAGCCCATGTGGAACCTCCTGCATTCCTGTGTGGCGACGGCTCGAAAATCAAATTTTTCTGGGTATACACAGAGAGAACAGGACTCCGGGGGGAGGCGTTCGTTCTCAATTGTGTTGGGAAAATGTTTGGATTTGCTGCATAAATGAGGGGAAACAAGCCTTTCTCTGTGATGATTCACCCCATTAATATTAGTAATGGCTTGTTTTTGAGCAGCAAACCCCCTTATCTGTCAGAAAAAGAACCTCCTCCTACCCACCGCTTTCCTGCAGGAGCCAAATTGCTCAAGGGGCAGTTTAAAGGCTTTGAATGCAAGATGATTTGAAAAAAACAACAACAAAAACTTTGTACCTGCCCTTAATCCTATAATTGCACAGCTTCCATCCTCGATCATTGAGAGAAGGTCAAAGCTAACTCATTACATCCTCTTTGCCAGCAGCAAGGGGGGGGGGGGGGCTAGGAGGATGGGTGGGCTAATGGGACTCAGCTGCAGTGGAAAAAAAAAGAGAGACAAAAGTGATGAAAATCTGGGCTTGGAGGACAATCAGCATGGAGCCAAGCAGATGTTTAACATTTGAAGCAGCCATGAGTGAATGGAAGGTTTGTGTAGTGGAGATCTGCTCTTCCTTTCCATCTGGTGTCCAAAAGCTAAAGAACAATGCAAGCTGCACGTCTTTCCGGTTAGGAGGATCAAACAGGCGAGGAACATACCAAAAGCGACAGGGGGATGGAGTTGGGCGGTGGCTGAAATGTGGCTGAACATGCAAAAAAAAAAATGTATTAATGGTTAAGTCTACTGTCTTATAAGGGGAGTCTCATTCTCTCAATCCTGAGTGTTTGCACATGTTCTTTCTTGTGAAATCTCCTGATAAGTCACAAATCCATCATCAGGAGCTCTTCCAGAAACGTTTTCATCAGCAACCACGTGGGACGGGGAGGGAGGGGGACCGGGGATGTGGGGTTCGAAGGGACACAACATGTTTTAAACGTCCCATGGCCTTGTAAATACCTTCAAACGCAAGGACAGTATGGCCTCCTTCAATGTTGTCAAAAGTCGAATGTAAACTGGGAACGTGACCCAAAAGCCAATGGAGGAAAAATTATGTGAGCCAGAGCTGCTTCCTGTCTGGGATTCATTAGGAGTGCTGGGGCCACATTTGGGGAAGGGGGCGACTGCAACAAAGGGATGGTGGGTGGGTTGGGGGTGGGGGGACTGGGAGGGAGACTTTGTTTGTAGTCATGTAGTATATGAAGTTATGAATCATGTTTAGGGTCCGCGGAGAAGAACATGGAGATATTTTCCAGAAGGGATGCCAAATTGTGGTGAAGTCAACGCACACAAAAACATCATCAGAAGTGCCAACACATAGCGGCGCGTGGATCGATCCAAATATCGATACCAACGTTACCAGTCTCTACTTCAGTTCAATGAAAATTCCCATTTAGCCATCCAGCTTAAGTTTTAAAAAAGTATAGGTATTTACTTGTTGTTGGATCGAACAGTTTGGGTTAATCCCCCTTCTTCTTCTTCTTCTTCTTAATTATGCAAAAATATTGGCATCGGTGATACTGACCCTGTATGTACTTGGTATCGAATCAATATCAAATTTTGTGGTGTCGCGCACCACCCCAGATGCACGCTCAAGACAAAAGGCTTAGCCTTAATCCACCTTAATTCTTGAAAAATATCAGTACCAGTGAAAATATCAATACCAAATTTTGCAGAATCACACACTACCCCAGACGGAGCCTCAATTAGTTCCATTATGCCTTTAAATGGACTGTGGGACTTTTTAAGGGGGCATACAGGATAGAGGGGGTGCACCATTTTTTCCCGGGAGGTTTTTAAGGCATGCAAAACACATCACTAATAAGTCTGGCTAAGAGTTAGTTAGCCCCCGTCACCACTTGTTAAATTAGTTGGACTTTTTGAAACTTGTGATGACTCAACCAAAAAGCATGTTTAAAAACAGCTAAATCCTTTCTGTGGTAAGTCCCTGAAGTACCTGCCACACACACACACACACACACACACACACACACACAAAGCCACAGCTGGGAAATATTACAACTCCAGTGAAAAAGGAATGCCGTGAAAAATGATCAGCAATCATCCCTGTGAAAATATCCTTGTGGCGCACTGAAAGAGAGACAAAACATAAACATTGATTTTTTTTCGGCGGGGGGTGGCGGGTGAAGAAAGCAACATTTTCCTTTGAGGTGCAGATAAGAAGTGTTTGCGGTGGAGACGTGTTGCGGCGCGTTTTGACGCATGTCCCGGTTTTGGCGGATTCTCGACGAGGCCATCACCCCGCCAGCCCTACGGACACACTCGTGAAAAGGAGGTCTACGCCTGAAGGCGTGGCAGGTTGTTTCATGTCTCCTCGCAAGAAAGAGAAGAAATTGTGCAGAGCAAACACAGAATGCAGTGCACAGGCTCTTCTGACCAACGTGGCAGCAGTTTTACCAAACTTCGTGATGACAAACATACAATTGTTTACAGTTGGTTGGAAAAGGGTGTTCAACAATAACAATGAGCCACATGCTGCTTCACCAAGTCTTGCCTGTTCTAAGTTTATATCACAGGAAGCCATCCTGACAGAGATAGTGCGAGCCCTGCCTCATTATTGAAGAAATGCTTGAAACCAAGAAGTCAATAAAGGCATCATTTTAGATCCAATTAAACTGAAACAAGAAAGAAATGAGCTATGTTGATTTTTTTTGAGAGGGTTGGTGCATGGCTTGAAAAGATAAACAAACCAAGTATCGGATCATGCGGGACTCTTGTTTTCCAGATGGGATTACCTGCTATGGAAAATTGGCTGTCTGGCAGAGGTTGATGAAAACTTTACGGGGCAAAAAGGTTGACGGGGGCGCACCGGAGGGCCGTCGAACGCCGCGGCTCAGAGACGCGGTTGACCAATTAACAGTGAAAGCTGTTATTCCACGCGTGTCGAAGGAAATGCTTGGGTGCCAGATGCGCATCCAATCCCAACAATGAACATTGCCATTGAAGGACCCCACCCTAAACAAACAACCTAAAAGCGTCTCGACCCACCAATGTGTGCAGACGTCTTTTCTCTTCTTTTTCGCTGAATTTGTTCTTTTTTGAGATAAGAGAGCTTGACACGGCCAAGATGACTCAGCCTGCGAGCAGAGTGGAACAACATGTCCTCTGGATCTCATGAAGCCCAGACAAGAAGTCTTTGTTGAAACAACATGGCAAACATGGTGGAAAGTGCAGCAACTCATAACCAGATTACTAATCAAATGCAGTCCATTCTTGCTTAAATGGAAGTGGACGGAGACTAGGTTGACAGCATTTATGGTGGACGAGGGTTATCATTATGACTCGGGTCCGACCGTCACCCCCGCGGCCTCACGTAACCCGGCTCAGATGGATACTATTCGCAGTATCAAGCGCCATGACAATGCTGTCAGAGTATACAGGCGCATAAACAGTCAATCGGCGGCAAACGTCGCCTCGGTTTCCGCGAGCCGGTTGCGATTTCCGGGCGGTCGCGCCAAACGACTTGTTAGCCGCATGTGGCTCATGTGTGCCCTTTCATTATGGAGCTTACAGAGGCTACGAAGCATGGCGAGAAGATTGGCGGGTCCACGCGCTGCGAAAGGTCAGCGAGTGTGTATTTCACTTGGGTTGTGTGTATAGAAACAGTGAAGACTAGTGAACGACGGCAGTCAAAAGCTAATAAAATGACATTTTTATTGGCTTATAAACTGTATTATTGGACGACCTGATGTGTAATGTTGTAGAAAAGCTAATAATAGTAATGTAAGATTAGGCTATGCAATGTGGATAAATGGTAAAAAAAATAATTTAACAAATCAATCAAGTCTTGCTATAAATCAAGCCATTTTTTAAAAACAAAGTCTGACTACAGATGTCAGTTTTAACAATGTCTTCCAATATTGTAGATGATTGATTCTCAACTGGTGGGTCAGGACTCAAATCTTTCAATATTTTGAAAGGCATGCATCAGAAACGCTATTACTTGGGGTATAAACACAACTTCCAGCGACATTTAAACAGCCCCTTCCTTGAAAAATGCAAATGGCGTTTTTATAGCATAATAATTCAGACTTAAAACGGTAATATAATGGTTGCTCTGGTCTGCAGCACTCTTTTAATAGAAAGAACACAAACTATTGATGTTGCAATTACCTAAAACGAAAAGATCAATGCCGAGATATTCATTTTTGTACAGCCAGTTCTCATGTTCATCCTCAGTTGATAAGGTTCTCATTTCAAAATATGATACAGTATAGAGTACACGTTTCCAGAGGATATTTGTCTTTATTGTTCTTGACTTTTGTAAAAGGGGGTCACGACTTAATGACAATCAGATTTGGCCTTTAACTTCCAGCTTTCACCTTTAACCTTTAACATCTCCATTATCCATTATGTCCCTTCACCTGCTTTGTCTTCTATATTGACATTTGAGTCTGATTTGGCCTGTAACTACCAGCTTTCACCTTTAACCTTCAACATCTCCATTATCTCCCTTCACTTGCTTTGTTTTCTATATTGACACTTGAGTCTGATTTGGCCTTTAACTACCGACTTTCACCTTTAACCTCCAACATCACCATTATCGTCTCCCTTCACCTGCTTTGTCTTCTATATTGACACTTTAGTCTGATTCCATTTCCGAATTGAAGACTTGCCGATGTTTTTTCCCTGTTCCTGCAGGCTTCTGTCCACTAGCAGCACCATGCGGTCAGCCTGTCTCTCTCTGCTCCTGGTCACCGCCTGCTGGGCGCTTCCCTTCCGCCAATCTGGTTTCCTGGACTTCATGATGGAGGATGAGCCCGGCTCCGGTCTACCCGTGTTGCCCAGACAGGTGGACGAGCCCAGACAGGTGGACGAACCCATGATGTTCCCTGAAGGACCCAGGTGCCCTTTCCGCTGCCAGTGCCACCTGCGCGTGGTCCAGTGCTCCGACCTCGGTAAGACCGCTACACGGGGTGAAATTTCCAAGTGTTAGGGTTATTGCTCCACCCGCCCGACACCGCAAGGGATTATCAGTCCCGAAACAGCAGCATTTCACAGTCTTAATCCGTCAGGAGGAAATTGCTTTACAGAAACGCGTGGAACGGAGGAAAACCTGACCGTCCAATGTTAATGAAGCACAAATGTTCTCCTAAAAAAAACCAAAAAAAACTTCAAAAGCAGAATTACTCTCCTCACAGTCACAACAGTTTACCCAAATGTTATCGTTTGTCTAATCTGACGTATGACATGTAGCAAAGACAAAAAAAAAAAAATGTCCTCTTTCCGCTTTTGTTTAAAAAGCAAGGGGTGCTCAGAACTCGGGATTAAGCGGGGAGCCATCGACAAACTGGGTTAAAATACCAAGTGCCTGGCTGGACTCCCTAAAACCACACAAACGTCCGACACGTCCGACATAAACATTCTACGTGAAAGTCCACGGTAGCAGTACCCGGGGGTACGAAAGACACTTAGCGAGGGTTATGAAAACACTGTGGCCGCATCGTCATGGTGACAGTAATAACAGGAAGTGAGGAGCCGCCAGGAGGCTCCTTGTATGGTGATTAGAAACATGTGACTGTTAAAAGCGGTACACCAACAACATGCGTGACAGGTGACTTTAATTATGACCAAGTTAGCTGAATGACGCAAGTGGTTTCTTGGGGTTGGGGGGAGTACCACTCGAGTTAAAGGTAGTTTTAACGGTCTCATGGACAGTACATGGTATAGCAAAACTTGCTCTTGGCATTAAACCCATCCCAGAGGCGCACTGGCCAGAAAACAAATGCAGAACTTGTGTCAATACCTTTACAAGGAACTGACTGAATTTGAAAATATATCTTTACTTTCTCCTCCTAACTTCGTCAAAATAGGCTGAGGTGTGAATAGAGAGAGATAAACCCAACCGCGGTTGAGATTTTGGGGATTTATATGCCAGGGGAAAAAAAGGGACAGCAGCGAACATGAACCAGGACGCATTAATGATGATGACGCAACAAATATTCTCCATCCATACCCTCCTTCGAGAGAATTGCTTAATGTTGTCGGCTCCAAGAATGATTCATGGCAAATGGGTTGCTTGTGCCAGCCTAAACATCAAAAGTTTCTGCCGTTTAAAAATTCTGGTATCTAAAAAACACATACAGTACGTGTTAAGGTGATTTTTTTTCAGTTGTTATTATTCGCTGATTTAGAATATTTTTTTTCTTAGTTCACAGAGTTAGCCAATTATGGGGATTTTTTTAATTTATTACTACTTGTGTTTCAGAGTCTGTACTTTTTTTACTTTTACTTTAGTAGACTTTGAATTCGTACTTCTACTTTCACCGGTTTTATGCAAGTACTCCTCTACTTTAGTACAGAGAGAGAACTTTTGCTGCCTCTGACGACAAACAATCCCGATAAGAAGACAAACCAAAAGGTCGTTGATAGCTAAGTGCGCAGTTTGCCGCAGACCAAAGACTCATCGATCAGAGACGTCATATTCTCATAATCCACTTCTGCAACCATGGGGAGGACATTTGCTTAACGTGTGGGAAGTGATTCAAACGTGGTTTCGCAATCAAGCGTCGTCATTCATGGTGACTTTCAACTGCGGGGGCGAGACTTACTGCACTTCTCTTATCCATTTCCTGGACGTCAATCGCCTACTATTTTGTCATCATTGACAGTATTTTGCCCTCCAGATTTCAAGCGTTGCGTGAAGTTTGACATAATCTACACCTAAACTACTAAAGCCCGTCGTGCCACACCCATTGTGCTTGGCTACATTTTTCGGGTTTAATATAAAACAATTCTGGTAGGGTGGGCTGAGGAGCTCAAACCTCAAACCAGACCTCAAAAACAAAAACTGTTTTTTCCCTGCCCCTTCCCCTCAAATGTAAACGAACACATTGCGTGTTGTCACAGACGGCAAAACGCCGTAACCGTCAGATGCCGCTCCTTCAAAACATCTCTCGCCTTTAGCGCAGGTGTCAGTATCGCAAGTCGCTTCGACGGCCCGTGTCGTGCAAAGCTAAAGCCTGAGCTCAGTCCTGCAGGTATGTCGCTCAGGAAATTTGTTTCCAGTTCCATTTCCTGCCATGTGTGCCTCAGAGAATACTGAATATTTATTGTTATTTGGTCCCTTAGAAACGTCAGCATCTTGTCAACACCTTGTGTCCTAGTTCTTGTCTTTTGGACCTTATGTGGACTCAAACAATTTCCATGAAATGTTATGGAGTGGTGGACGAATTTTAAATCCTGATGAACATTCAAATCTAGGAGTCTTTTGTTGACATTTTTGGATAGTTTGGTCTCAAGTCTTTGGCTTGCGTTCCCAGGTCTGAAGGAGGTTCCCAAGGACATACCAGACGACACCACTCTGCTCGACCTGCAGAACAACAAGATCACCGAGATCAAAGAGAACGACTTCAAGAACCTCAAAGGGCTGCACGTAAGAGACCTCGGACCGGAGTCAGTGGGGATACGCTCGTAGTTTCCATGCACCTGGCAACTAATGAATTCACCAGTTCTCATAAAGGTGGGATAGCGATGAATCTTCTGGTACTGCCACTCCCTCAATCGCCAGGTGCACGGAAACTATTCACGTCAATTTCTGAGCTCTGGTTCTCCCGTCGGAATGGGCCACATTCCTCGCATCGCCTCGCGTCTGTTTACACAAGCGTGGGACAGCAGGAGGCGAACACCAGTGTGGACTTGAACTTTCCCCCCTCCCCCTTGTGCTGACGACTGATAAGCGCCCAGGATGTAATGGAAAAGTTTATCGTGACCTTGCAGGAACGTGATATTGTGGAGAAACTTGACTTGAAATGTCAGAATGCTAGAAGGACTCAAAATGACTTCTTTACAAGGCCTAACATTGAGTCTGATGGTGCAGGTAATCGCCTCCCAGCCTGGGAAAATAATGATTTATTTTTTTTGATGATGTGTTAACACATGGTTATAGGCTTGGCAAAACATTGCGGTCTGGCTTGGTTTATGGACTCTGGTTCTATCATTGCTCCCAATTACAATGCAAAAGTGTTGTGCTGATTGGAAATAGAACATAAGTTGATGATTTCAATGTTTTTCCATCCACAGGCATTGATCCTGGTGAACAACAAGATCAGCAACATCCATGCCAAGGCCCTTAACCCTCTGACTAAGCTTCAGCGCCTCTACCTGTCCAAAAACAATTTGAAGGAGATGCCGGCCAACATGCCCAAGAGCCTGCAAGAGCTGCGCATCCACGAGAACGAGATCACCAAGATCAAGAAGGCCTCCTTCCAGGGAATGTCCCATGTCATCGTCATGGGTAAATCAAATCAAACAAACGTCCAATGTGTATTCCACAGGGATGAATTTTGTCCACATTCTTCTGATTATTGAATTCTCTTCGCAGAGCTCGGATCCAACCCCCTGAAGAGCGCAGGGATTGATTCCGGGGCATTTGCTGACCTCAAGAGAGTCTCCTACATTCGTATTGCGGACACTCAGATCACGGAGGTTCCCAAAGGTACTCCTTTAATTTAACTTGATTCATTCAGCCTCAACAGTGATGTTTTGGTGTTGTTGTTGTTTTTTTTTTGCACAGGTCTTCCGAGCTCACTCTCTGAGCTCCACCTGGATGGAAACAAAATCTCCAAGGTCACCGCCGAGAGTATGAAGGGGCTCAAGCAGCTGGCCAAGTATTAAAATATTTTGTTTCTCTCTTTTGCACATCAACCCCGTTTGCCAGAAGTAAAATTACAGGATGTTTAAGTGAGTGTTTAAGTCTTCTTAGTTCTTAAACTTTAATCGTTGGAGGACAAATGTGAGGTATGAAGCAGAGCAAAAACAGTATTCTCTTGAAGTGGGCCATACCGGAGGTCTTCCCACAAGACTGGCACTTTTGATACACTGGATTTGGGATTTTTCATCCTTTTCAAATCTCTTGATCTCCTTGGATACAGTTTGGCAAAGCAAACAATAGTTGTGGGATTGTCCAAATGACTGGTTTGGAAATAAAATAGACTGGGGAAATTTTGGAATGAACAAAGAGAACTTTGATGCAGCACCAGTAGAATGTGTTTCACCTTCCATTTCGTCAAACTGAAGTCTTGGATTGGGACAGCGAGAGGTGTGAGGAGACCATGTTTCCGTGTCATAATTTTCTCACTGGCTACTACCACTGTACTACTAATGATAATCATACAATGAGCTAAGTGGTGATGTCACTTGTTCCCCATAGGCTGGGTTTGAGCCACAATGAGATCAGCTTGGTGGAGAACGGCACCCTGGTGAACGTCCCCCACCTGCGGGAGCTCCATCTGGACAACAACGCCCTGACTACCGTGCCCCCCGGCCTGCCTGACCACAAATACATCCAGGTTAGACTTGAACTTGTAATTGCAATGACTGGTTCCCAGCTATTAAACAATGACACACGATACGTTGGCTCTGATCAAAGTGGCACAGCAAACCAAAAGCACAGTCACATGGATTCATTTTCTCTGCTCATTAGGGAGACTGCTGATGTCCCATCCTTGTGGGATGTGTTTGACTTATTTTCTCTCATTTTAAAAAGTTCATTGTCCCAAGAAGACAATCATGGGACAATAACCCCATTTGAGCAAGTATTTATAAGACAGCAAATAGCGCTGGCTCTCATGAGAAACACATTGTTTCTTTGCGGGATTCATTGGAAACGAATCAGAATCCTTCACAAATCATTCAGTTTGAGAGGCTGCTCATAATATGTGTTTGTCATATGTGTTTGAACTCTTATTTTGTAATACCTCTGTGAGTTTTAATTGCGTGATGGCCTCCATTCGGGAGGTTTTCAGCAGCATTTGTAAATGGTTAGAATCTGGCCAAAACGACTTCACCAATTGCCATGTAACTTAGCCAGCATTTTCTTTCATTTCCAAATTTGGATTGCATAGCCTTTGTATTCCCAAGTACTCTTGTAGTTTGCATCTGTTTTTATTGCATAAATCCATCACGGACATACAGGAATTTCCTGTCTCTTTGTTTTCTGTGATCCTGATCAGATTAAGCACTCACAGAGACTGGGTATTATCTGTTTGAAAAAATGATTGCACGTTATTAATTCAATTCAATTCCTTCCACAGGTGGTCTACCTCCATGCCAACAAGATTGGTGTGGTGGGAACGGAAGATTTCTGCCCCCCCAGCTTCAACACAAAGAAAGCCATGTACTCGGGCATCAGCCTATTCAGTAACCCTGTTCCCTACTGGGAAGTGCAGCCCATCACCTTCCGCTGCGTCTTCGACCGCTCCGCCATCCAGCTGGGCAACTACAGGAAGAAGTAGAGAGGCTCTGTCCCCAACGCCCGCCATCTTTCACCACCACAACCACCACCGAGGAAATGTGCATTTGTAAATGAGCGTGTGAAAGTGTGTGTGTTTGACCACTGATCGTCACCCCTCTGACCCAACTTTCTCCTGATGGTGGACATGGACCTCAAGCACATTTTGGTTTTTTTTACATTTTTTTTTTTTTTTCACCGTTATTTAGCTCGGCTTCGGTTGGTAGTAAACGCGGCTTGCAGCAAACACCCACTGCAAATCATTGGTAGAGCCGTAATATATTCTCACACTCATACTGTAGCATAGTCATGTGCATCATATGGGACACATCAGTTTTTTTTGTAGACGAGGCCTGTGGAGCAGGCGGCAAAGCCGAGAATGTTTTCAGTCATTTCTGTTTTCACGAAAGCGTAATTTCCATCGCTTCCTCACGCTTGCTACGCATCTCCTCTTCCGCTTTTGATGTCCAGTGAGAACCAAGGTTCCTTTCTAAATTTAGAATAAACCATATATGTTTTAAATGTCACTCCCAAAGATTTATATGCATGCTTTTGCTGTTTTTCTGGAATGTCTTCTTAATGTTCTTTCCACTGCTACTCCATTGTTAGTTTCAAGAGAAGGGTGTCCCGTGCACCCCTACGTTAGTGTGAATGTTGGATGTATAGACACTGTATATAAATGCTGTATAAAAACCTCTCATTGCATACAAAAGGCACAAGAACTTATCACAGCTTAAACGTATAATTAATTTATCAACAACAAAGGTGTTCCTCTTCATCTCCAGAGCAGGGGTCTCCCGCAAAAGGTGTCCTGAAAGAATAAAAACCCTAATGGAAAACCTTTGCGATGGTTGTAATGACAGAAATGACCGTGCATTGTCGTCATCAGTCACTTCCAAGGAAACAAGACCAAAGAGATGGTAAGATCGTTGCAGAAGATGGTGCAAGACTCCAGAAATATAGCACATCCTGGTCCACTAGCGAGCAGGAAACACCACCTTAGCATTGCCTAACTTTACGTGACCATTTTTATGGTCCGAGATAAAGAAATATTGACACAAGGAGCACATTCAGCCTCTGTGATTTACAGCTCTTCAGAGACTGTGGGAATATTTAGGTTAAAGAAATGGAGCGGGAATCTGTGGGCGAGACAAAGCTGTTAGCTTCAAATAAGCCTTTGCGCTCAAAGATCGACATCGATCTTTTGCCGCAACATCTGTAAAAACGTCCTGACAATTGAGCTGTAGGGATCAAACGAACCTTCTCCGAGACCTCCGCGTTTGAGGACCAAGCCTGGAAAGGTGGCTCCATCTAGAGATGGTCTACAACCAGGAAGTGCTTACTGATATCAATCAGGATAATGGTGACGAATGGGTTCTATTGTCCTTTGTAAACCAACGTAGGCTCACAGATCCGGCAGACATCGACAAGGCGCAATGGTTGCGGGGAGGAGCAGAGTCCTTTTCAGGTTTTCATGTCAACGTATAGGGACACAAACTAGCTCTCGATGGTTGACACCGGCCTGACCAGAAATGACGGTCCGCATACCCCAGTGAACTTCAGCCACCAGATGGCATCTCTCACTCTGGACTCAAGAGAAATATTTTTTGTTTCTTGTTACATCTTTGCTTTTACCAAACAAATGATCTTTTATCTAAAGCATATATTCCAATTCATTTGGACATCAATTGAAAACAGTTCACAAGAATTGATGAACATATTTACATGGGACTCATTAAAGCCTCAAACAGAAACCACAGAAGACTTTCAGGTTGGTGAATAATATATTATGGTGAGGACTAGGTTTCCTCATGCATGTCTGTTGCCCCCATGTGGCACATAGGCACATTGCTTCTATTCACAAACACACACACACACACACGCTCAATTTGTCTGTCGTCAAGCCCTGTAAGCCTAATTACCTCCTTGAGACTCATTACCCACCATTTAGCGGGTGGCTGCAAGGGCAGTTTTATGCGTGTGTCATGCGTGCTTTGGGTTGATGTGTGAAAATCCTCAAACGAGAGGGAGACAAAATACATTTCCATTTGCTTTGGTCATACAATAAATTGATGCTTGCAGAGGGTTTTTACATGAGTAAAGTGATCAAACTGAACTCAATCTGATGTGTCTTTGATTCTCGGCCTTGGTTGTTCTAATCTTTAATCTAACACCAAATCCCATTAGGAATATCCAAATCAACCCCACAGATGACCACTTTATCACTAGTAGGAGATTCTCTTCGGCACTCGTGCAGCACATGTGCCCCCACGAGGGCTTGTTTCGACCACATGGCCGCACGGCAGAGACAGAAGGTGGCGTCTGGCTGCTTGTCTGAGAGTTTATTAGAGGACTCAGTGTGTCGGTGCCAAGGCGTCCCAGAATATCCCTGTTTGCTAATGCTGCGTGTGCCCGGACCTGCGAAGAGCCCTGTCGGAGCATGTGCATCCCATTGGTTTCTGTGCACTTATTCACTACATGTCAGCCTGGGAAGTGCTTGTTGTTTTATGTCATTCGCCGCAAGATTTACCCAGTGCAACAATGATGAAATCTGCCACAAAACCATTTTTCATCATGACATCATTTTATCATAACATCTAATGTGCACACTGTTATGAAACAAGATTAAACAAAGGAGACACCTTTATGTGAATAGCTGTACATCATTTCATTTGTGTTGCAGTGGCTGTGAGCCAGTGGATTTGGTTTAATTGCCAATTTGCTATTACCAAAAACACTAACTGAACAACCTTTTGCAATCTCATTGGTTATAAACTGGGATTTGATATTATCGCAAATGTCCTCAAACAGACTATAGTGGAGTGTTTGACCGTAAGGCACTGATCGATACCAACCGGCTGGTGCCTCACTGCAGACTTGGTAGGTACCGAGTTACTTTTTCGTACATTTCCAAGGAAAATCAGACAGTTTTCTCCACAGTCTCCTGGGCGAGGGGGTTTAAATCTAAATTTTAAATATAAAACTGGAATGGCAGCTGCTAAACGCAAACCTCCACCAAGACCGAATAATCCGAATGTGGATGATCCTGTACGACTTCATAGACCTTGTCGATACAAGAGTCACACAAAGAATGTCCGCAAAGTCTACCAAATGGCGGTGAAACCTCATCTCCCTGTCGGAGGTAATGCTTAGAACATGTGTGTAATCAAATAGGTTTTCAGAGATGACACTGGCTTCTACGCCTGGTGGAGCAACAGAGCAGAGTGCGACCAATCAAAAGCAGTCGCGACATCCTGCCGTGCTTTGACAGCGTGATGAACATTCTCCAACAAATGGTGGAGGCATTTGGCTCATTTTCCCTCACACACCCCCAACCCCCTTTCCTCCTAATTCTCTTTCAAGAAGGTGAAGCCCCCCGCTCAGTTGTCAATGGAAAACTATCTATTCGGACGATTGTTGGCCTTCAAAATGTGCTGAGAGGAAAGAATGCAGCGGTGGTGTAAAAACATTGAAAGAAACACGAGATGGATGCGATCTGCTTCTACTTACCTTCTAGCAGTGCTTGGTATTGCAGACTCAATGTTATGTAAGACTTTTCTGGCCGTCTTGTAACAGTTTTTTGTTTTTTTTTTTGGTCAGACTTTCCAAAACTGTATTCACACTGGAATCCTGCTCAAGTGTCTGTTTTTTTTTTTTTTTTTTTTTACCGACTATTAGTATTTTTCCCAAGAACAACAAAGCTTACACAAGGTGATCACCAGGATGCTTGCAAAAAAGGGATACCCATAGACCTTTTCTGGTTGCACCTGTTGTTGGTTTAGGACACTTGTATCCATCCTGGTGACATCTTTTGATTCTCTGCAACCTAAATTTGCAGGAAAACGTCCCCCCCATCACCGCCATATACCCCACTAAAACCTTCTCCTCCTACTTCTTCCCAGCAGCCAGCCTCCTCTCCTCCTCCTTTTCCCCCCCTCTGTCTCTCCATCTCCCCCCTCTGTCTCTCTCCTGTCTCTCTCTCTCTCCTCCCTCTCTGTCTTTCTTCTCTGTGTTTTTCTCAAGAGACATCCACTTTTTGAACACCGCAGGTTCTACCACCACTGGACCTCCAACCCCACGCAGACAGTACGCCGTGAGAGGACCACAGGTAAGCAGGCATGTGCAAGGACAGACTGATTGATTGTTTCCCATATGATTGGATGCCTGTTTGTGGGTAGACCTTTTGGATTGTTCCGGACTGGTGTTGCAACAAAGAGAATGCATGGAACAAAAGGGTTGAGGGTGTTGTCCTTTGGATTAATGGAGATCTCTTTGGATATGCAATACATTTACTGTAACGGTTTAGGACCAAGTCTGCAAAGACTTGTGCTCGTGCATCCTCTGCAGGACTGTCATAATATGATGGCAGGGACTGAGTGCTTAATTGATGGACTGAGGACCCGAGCGATATTTTCGGCTAGTTCACGTTCAAGGATTCCTGGGACATCTGTGTTGCGTTACCACTGCCGTCGCCTCTGTATGCGCAGGAATCCTGTGAAGATGAAAGATGATTTGTTGTTCAGGGTTCAAGTTGCCCCCTTGGGTCTCCAGTCTTTAACTCCTGAGTGATTATACAAGGTTCCAGGAGAGTGGATGTGGCGTTGCTGCTAAATGAGTCTCCTCGGGGTTTGTTTTTTTTGTTCTTGCATCTTTGTTGAACTTCTTTTGACGTCTCCTTCTCTGCTTCTCATTCACTTTTTAGAAACCATGTTTCCTCTCCGTGTACACCTGTTGGCAGCGCTTGTCAGCCTGGCGCTGTGCCAGTATGAGGACGACGACTACATTCCGCACTCCTTGATAGGACCCTCCAGCGCAAACTGCGACCGCGAGTGCGAATGCCCCATCAATTTCCCCACCGCCATGTATTGCGATGGCCGCAAGCTCAAGTTTGTGCCCATGGTTCCCTCAGGAATCAAGTATCTGTACCTCCAGAATAACCAGATTGATGAGATCAAGTCTGGCGTATTTGACAATGTCACCTCCGAGCTCCGCTGGCTGGTCCTCGACAACAACCAGATCACCAACGGGAAGATTGCGTCAGGTACCATCGATAAATTGACCGCCCTGGAGAAACTCTTCTTCAGCCACAACCTTCTCACGGAGCCAGTGGTCCCCCCTTCCAAGTCTCTCGATGAGCTGAAGATGACACACAACAAATTGAACAAGTTTCCCTCCGGGCTCCTGAATGACAAGGAGAATCTGACTTCTGTCAACGTGCAGCACAACGAGCTCACCTCTGAGGCTGTCGCCGGCGCTTTCAAAGGGTCCAAGAAGCTGCTGTCCCTCGACGTGAGCCACAACAAGCTGAAGAAGCTGCCCGTCGGCGTACCCGCCTCGCTGGAAATCCTCTATGCTGACTACAATGACATTGACAGCATCGGTTCGGGGTACCTGAGCAAGGTGCCGGGCCTGCGGTATCTGAGGGTCTCCCACAACAAGTTGGTGGACTCCGGTATCCCCGCAGGAGTGTTCAACGTGACGTCACTGGTGGAACTGGACTTGTCTTTCAACAAGCTGCAGTCCATTCCTGATATCAATGAGCAGCTGGAGCAACTGTACCTCCAAGCCAACGAGATCAACAGTGAGTGGGCACCGACACATTGTCTTCATTCGTTTTTATAGAGTTAATGTAGGCGTTTATGGGCTAAAATCTAAGTTTTTGATCCAATTCTCTCCTTTTCCTACAGAGTTTGACCTTTCAAGTTTCTGCAAGTACGTTACCTCTACCAACTTTTCCCACCTGAAGCACCTGCGTCTGGATGCCAACAACATCACACACCACAGCATGCCCCCGGAAACCTCTGAATGCTTGCGCATAGCCACCGAGATCCTGTTTGAATAAGGAACTTACCCCCCGTCATCCACCATTTATGGAGTTACTTGTTTAAATAATCCTCAACACACACATTTGTTCGGACAAAAAAAGTAGAGGTATTGCAGCATCATTTCCAATAAACACCGATTTAAAAAAGTAATAATACAGTATACAATGACAGGGCAGATTGAAGTTTGAATAGCCACCAAATATTTGTAGATAGACAAAGCAAAAATGTAATTTGAAAGAAAAACAATCCTAAAAAAGCTACAAGGCGACAAAAAGTTTAGAGGTGCTGTAGCTAAGTTTGCTAACCAGCTAGGATCTTGAATACACATTTTTCTAGATCTAAATGAGAAGGCCAAGGTTAGCAACTTGCTCGCATTTAGCTTTGAGTTTAAAAAAAACATTCCAATTTGACACGTTAGCTTGTCGAATGGAGACAAGGCGGAGTAAACAATAAAATCTCCCGTGTCTCTATAGTAGCTTCACTTTGTCTTTGTGATCTATGTTCCGTGTTTAGCATGTATAGTATCGTGTTTAATAAAGCCATTGCTGTGCAAAGGGCCAGCGAAAAAGACTGCGTATTCAACTGTTTTGTGTATAATTCATGAATAAATTGTAAAATACTATACTGACTTCTTGAAAAAAAAGTTCAACATTAGCTCATGAAGCTAAAACGTCACATATTTGTTTGTCGTGAGAATTGCTGATGTATATCCTTTCCATTACATGCATGAATTCAAATGGTATCATTCTTTTGATAATAAACTACAGCTTTTGCAGTTCTGGCAGTGCTCCATTGTTGTTTAACGCGCCATTGTCATAGAAAATCACATCTTGTCTGGATCCTTTCTTTTTCTTCATTATAGAGCCACATTGAATCAGTCACTGCTCATGAATTTACTGTGAGGAACTCAGTTTGAATAAACCATGTTTCCAATATGCTTGTATGTATGGCGCTTTTTGATGGAAAGTGTGGTTGCATGGAAACACATCAGAATAATCATATGAGAGTCTTATAAAGACATTCCCTTGTTTAAATGTTTAGTGCGAGCTTCAGGTCAGCTTGTTTTTCACTTGCTTAAAGAATGTACTACCTTGTATGTTTAGAACACCAAAACAATGCACATATTGTACAAAATATAAACTATTTGTCTGGGTGCCAATGAAGATCTTGTTTATCTATTCAAAGGTCTGTTCTTGCTAACATGGCAAGCTTCTATCATTAGCATCAAGCAAAGCTTTCAGCTACTGCTACCTTTTATGGCTTCAAGCTTGAAGCAATAAAATATCATTTTTTTCAAGTTTACATTGATATCTCACAGAGCTAGCTAGGCTAACTGACGCCACTCCATGGCAGTCGGCATGTTTGGCTCTTTGCATTGTCGTGTACTCGCTGACACCACTTGCGGTCGAACCGCCGAATGTCTTTTGGAGTTCTTGGCTTGTGTGTACAGTGCACAAGTATGCAGATTCATGTACAGATCACAGTCAACTGTATTTTAACACAATACATTCAAGAGCACATTGTCTAATGCACTTTTGGTTAGGGTTTTTGGGTTCTGGTTTTTTTTTTCATACTGCGGTGCACGGACAATGTTGAGAATGTTAAGTGGTGTACTTGAGGGGAAAAAATGAGAAAAGGGAACATATTTTTGTGGTTTCTCCTCCATTTCATGCTTAACCATTTTGACATGATATATTCTGAGTAGACTTTCCTCTTGGTGGAGGGAAAGGTTCTGGTTTAAGTGGCCCATTTAAAATAACAGGTGGAAACCCAAAGGCAACAATTTACTAGGAGCTGTAGACAAGTGACAAACATACAACATCCACAAAGCATGTGAAAACAGCAACACAACAAAAAAAAGATTTCAGAGACAAACCCAGGAGGCTTCCGAGACACTAACTGATTATCAAAATGAGAGACAGCTGGGTAAGACGAAGACAAGAGAGGGAGCTGATTGGCTGACACATGGGGGCATAAAAGACCAGGTGAAACTCAAAACAGGTTGTAACACGAGGCAGAAAGCCAAGAAAAAGTCCAACAAAAAAAACCAATATACACTCATTTCTTTTCTGTAATTTGCCACCTGGTTGTGATTTTTACACTATAAATTCAATTACAATCTCGTCTTACATGTAATACGTTTGTCTATGAGCTACAGCAGATACCACATGTGCATTAACATTCATTTTGGTCTTGGTCCAGTAACCTGAAGTTTGTTATTAGAGCATATATTGTGTTAAAACGGTGAATGTGTTAGCTATTATTTAAATGGCTTGCGAACTGGTGTTTCCTTAAGTCACCCAATAGTAGGATAATTTTCCATGGTATTATTACACTTGAATATCTCGATTCTCCACTCCCTCATTGACATTCTGTTCCTAGACAATGTCCTTGTAAAGCTTCAAACCGCTCGCTAGCTCCACGTAACATTTCAAGGCTTCTCTTCCTAAATTCCATACATTCACAGCTGTGTTAGACCAAGGAGATCCCGGTTGTTGTAGAAACATCCTCGTCCCTGCATCCCTGTAGCCTTTTGGGAAATCCAAACAATTGCTGACAAATCAATGTAGCTGCAGACTGGAGACGATCAGTGGACTGTACATAAACCGCTTACTGATCAAACCTTACCTATATACGGTACCTGGGAAAGCAGGTAACGACAACTCTTTTGGTTTCAGAACTTATGACTTTTAAGTCTTGCATGCAGTACTTAAACCTGGAGTTCAGGTCAGCGCAAGGTTAGAGCGTGATTTAATCTGGTTAAAAGTGTCTGTGGGCGCGTGAGGAGGCTGTAGTGTGGTATGTTCCCTCACGCAAGTCACAAAGGATTATCCTGTTGCATCCTGGCCTCTGCCGTCATCGCTGGAAAGAAGCGCGTGTTTAGGAAGCAACTGGCCTAACGAGGCTGCATTAAATTAAAATACCCTCAGATTAAAGCTGACCTCATGCCAACGGGACCATGTCTTTACCTGGCTTTGGTTAAAGATCTTTGACCACTGCAGTAGTTATTATAATTTTCCCAAAAAAAACAGATAGATCAGCTAGCTCTATATAATTATCTGTTAGTTTGCAAGGGTGCAAACACTAAACTCAAATCCTCTGGATGTCAAAGAAAAGACGATTAATCCTGGCGACACCGCAGATGTTGGCAGCACCGAATTAAGGAAAAGTTTGGCAGTGACCCTCGGGGATTTGCTAGTTCAAACGAGATCAAGTGCAGCACAGAGGAATTAAGCAAGACTAATGTACATGCAGACGCAAGCAGACAAGGTAGAACAGGTAGCGGTGCATTGACCTCTTTCTAAATAAGCCACGTCTCGAGTCTTGTTAAGGCTTAACATATGAGTCCTCATTGGTCAGTCAAGGCTTTGAGGGACAAGCTAGCACACTCTGAATGAAAAACCTGTGGTACAAATACAAGGAGGTGAGCGTTACAGCCTCATCAGCCTTGATAAATCCAGGGAGGACACTTCTTTCGACAATGTTTGAGGTAGGTTTCTTGAAGACCCTGATGTTTAGTCTTTTGTCCTTACCTTATGCAACACAGTCTGTAATCAATTTTAGTGACAAAGGTTTGATAGCAGGAGAACCGGGAGCACATCTCTTAAAACAGGTATGCCGCCTTTGTCTTTGAAGAGTGTCCATCCATGGAAGAAGTATGCCTGATGTAAAATTTGTTCCGCACAAAACGTGGAGTGCATTAAAAATTTAAACCAGATGTCATCTACGAGGACTGAAGTAGAAGCACAAGAGAAATATGGACTACAAACCTGACCTCTTGTTTTCCCCTTGGAGTTGCAATGCAGATATTTATCTTAGGACCAACATGCATCTTTGTACTAAGCATTCTTAAATCTAAGCTTTAAAGTTGACCTAGTGCTCTCGGTTAACCCTGATCTGGATGTGGTTGTTCTATCAGGCAAAGGAGTGACCCTTAAAAAACTCGTTTATCAAAAGTGTGTGTATTAATAATGATATTAGCTGTCGTCAAGTCGTAGTTACAGGCCATTAATCTTCAATATATTTCCTCAATATGTCTTCTTACTCCTTTCCACCCCAAGATGGCCATTAAAATGGATCCCTTTCTGAGGCTTTTCTGTGCCGTGTGGCTGCTCGGGACAGTACTGAGCCAGGATATCCGTTACGAGGAACTAATGGCCCAAATCGAAGCATGCCCTCAAGAATGCCGCTGCCCCTCCAACTTCCCTCGTGCGGTCTACTGTGACAATAAAGGTCTGAAGAGCATCCCCCGAATCCCTCCGTTCACTTGGTACCTGTACCTGCAGAACAATCAAATACAAGTGGTCTCGGCAGACGCCCTGCGCAACGCTACCCAGCTGCGTTGGGTGAACCTGAGTCGCAACAAAATCACCAGCGAGGGAGTGGAAAACGGCACCCTGGATGCAATGTCACGCCTGGAACACCTCTACATGGATGACAACCTTTTGTCCTGGGTGCCGTTTCCTCTCCCGGCCAGTCTTGAGCACCTAAGTCTCTCTCGCAATCGGATCTCCAAGATCCCTGACGGAGTCTTCTTCGGCCTGGATAAGTTGACCCTCTTAGACCTGCAGGGGAATAAGCTGATGGATGATGCCGTGACCGAGGTGAGCCTGAAGGGTCTTAACAACCTGGTGCAGATCAACCTCGCCAAGAACCAGCTAAGCAGCATGCCTCTTGGCCTGCCACCCACCACCACTCAGCTCTTCCTCGACGGTAACAACATTGATAAAATCCCCATGGGCTACTTCAAGGGTTTGCCCAAGATGGCTTTCCTCAGGCTCAACCACAACAAGCTCGGCAGCAGCAGTGTTCCTAGCAACGTGTTCAACATCTCCAGCATCCTGGACCTGCAGCTTTCCCATAACCTGCTCACTGAGGTGCCCCTGATCCCTCCAGGCCTTGAACAGCTGTACCTGGACCACAACAACATTAAGAGTATGTTTCCCATGAATGCACTTGTACGAACGAGTGGAACACACATTGTTGTAATTGTTTCTGGTTTGATTTCAGGTGTGAGTGGCTCCAACGTCTGTCCTGTAGACATCAATGCGTTGGATGCTAACAACAGTGCTCCCCAACTGCGCTACCTCCGACTGGATGGCAACGATATCGAACCGCCGATTCCTAGGGATGTCATTCTGTGCTTCCGTCTCCTTAGGTCCATTGTCATATAAATTAAGAAACAAACATATTAATTCACGCGAAGAACAGTCTAGAAACCGGACACCTGTGACAACCAAAAAGACCCATTTTTATTTTCAGGAATTGTAATCAAATCCGGCAGTTTAATGGACCACGAGCTGTGCCTTCAATGTACAAATCTGTTGATCACTTAGATAATGACATTGGAAGACCTTGTATTTCAACCTTTTGGCCTCTGCTTGTTTTATATTGCTTTAAGGTGAGCTGTAGACTGACTAGTACTTGTGTACTTCTGTACTATCGATACATTCATATTCACTAGTAGTAATTTATTTTGCATTCGTGGTTCCTTTTTGGATTCTGATCTTTGTATATTTGAAAAAGTAAGATTTTCTTATGTTGTTTTGAATTTTAATAAAAGGATGTACGAATCCAGGATGTCCTGTATATCCCAGATTCATTCGCACTGTATCAGGTCAAGACTTCTTGGTGTCTCTTTGATTCTGATACCAGACCAGATCCTTTTTATCCAAGTTGACACTTGCGTGGTTTGTGGCTTGACTCAGATCAGCTGTGAGCACATCTGAGCTTGGCGTGAAAAAGGAGGACCTTCCTCGAAAAGAGGGGGGACTTCCTCTCAGCTCCATGCTAACAGGGGCTCCTCACAGAGGTCCCATTGTGTGCACGGGCCCATGGATCATACACACACTCACACATACACACACACACGCACACACACACACACTCACACACACACGTTTCAATTTCAGAAAGTGAACTATTTTAGGGTGACTGAAACACACTCTTTGCAAAATAAGGAATACTCTCGTAAAGGATAAAAATCTACAGGGGGGGGGGGGGGGGGGGCGGTGTTTCACTCTTAGACATCTGCTCTCTTGTTCTTTGTGTTTGATGTCTAAGTGTGTGTATGTAGTGATATGCTTGTATTTGGGAAGGGGTGGGTGCCCCCCACTACCCTCACCCCAAGCAAGTGACCAAAAGCAACCTGCTCCGGTCCAATCAGCCTCAGTGCCTACCTTCACACGTAAGCGGCAGGGGCACTCAGGTCTCTCAGACCCTACATATGCAGACACCATAGATACTTGTGACACCCGGACACACACGTTGGTACACACCCAGCCCCCCTCGCCGCCCGCCCCCCGCCTTCATTGAAGCACCTCTGCGCGACCCCTTCGCCATTGGCCGAGTCGCGAAGCCCTCAGCATCTCCATCACGGCTGAAGGGAGCATTCGGGAAAGCGGTAGACACAGGTAAGCGTCCTTGCAGCTGCTATCTTCACGATAAGGAGAGGGAGGTGGGCACAGGGGGTTCCTAATTGACTCATGGATTGAGTTTGGGGGTGCTACAGGTGACAGATTGTTTTCCTTGATGATTGAGATAGATTGGATAGTGGTTTTATGACCTTTTTACTCTGGATGTGCATTCGTTGGGGAAAAAGTAGTTAACCATTACTCAACTGTCTCAGCCACAGTTGCACTTTGGCTATTCGCTTGAGTTTGAGAAAGCTACAGGTGACAGATTGTATGAGGAATGTTTTTTTGATTCTGGTTGCTCATTCCTTGCGGTTTTGGAAGCTTGGTTTGAGGGGAAAAAAAGAGTTACCATTGCTCACTCGTTTTGGGTAAAAAATTCTTCTCCTTGATGATTGGGATGCACTGTTGATGTATGAGGATGTTTTTTTATTGCGGTTGACATTTCTTTGCACTTATGGATCTTGAATGGGCTTACCCGTGCTCACCTGTCTTTAAAGCTAAGCCATGGTTGCATTTTGACTCATTCACTTGACTTTAGGAAAACTGCAGGTGAATAATTTTATCCTTGATGATTGGGATGCAATGAACGAGGGTTTGCGATGGATGTATGAAGATGTTTTATTATTCTGGTTGATGTTACTTTTCACTTTGAGATCTCGATTGAATTTACCCTTGCTCAATTGCCCTCATTGCACTTGAGCGAATTCACTTGCGTTTGGGAATGCTACAGGTAAAGGAATTGCTTTCCTTGGTGATTGAATGGTGGTTTTATGATGCATTCATGACTGTAGTATGAGGATGTTTTTGTTTTAATTCTAGTTGAACCTATTTTGCACTTTGGGATCTTACATGGGCTTACCATTGCTCAACTGAGGCTGTTTCCCTTGACTTTGACGGGGTGTTTTTTCGTTTGTTTTTTTTACCTCCATGAGTGATGTTTGAGGATCTTTTGGATTGGCTTTCTTGTGGTTGACTTTCACTGGATTTTGGGATGTTGATGCGGGGGGATGCGAGCTTCCCCATGCTAACCTGTCGCTAAAGCGAAGCCATATTTGGCATAACAAGTTTGGTGTGTGTTTTTTTTTACCTCCCTGACGGATACGTGAGGATGCTTTTTAATTGATTTTAATGTGGTTAACTTTCTTTGGACTTTGGGGTGTTGATTTGGATGAATGAGCTAAGCGTACTTATGTCGATAGTTTTTCTGCACTCTGCAAGCTTGCGGGATGCAGCTCCGTAGTGTGATTATTCGGGGAAAATGGGATTTCAAGAATGTCCAAGTCTGGGCTAAGCGAGCACTTGTCGTAGCCACGATAAAAGCACACCTCTGTCTCCATTCTAATCGTGCTTTGATTTCATAGATTCTAATGTCTTGTTATGGATGTAGAACATTTGAGACGTCTCGCTCTCTCTCTCTCTCCCTGAGACAGTGTGCATCTGTGAGCCTTTCCAAGTGTGTGTGTTATGTGGTTGTGTGTGTGTGTGTGCGTGTGTGTGTACGTGTGTGCGTTTCCTCGCAGCCCCAAAAGCTGACTGCCATCCTGTCCACAAACCTCGGTGGAATTTGGAGTTTGAGTGCTGAGACAGGCAGTGACCAGGCCCTCATAAAGGCTCTCTGTGAAGGGCCAAGGGGTCGAGCGAGCCTTGAACCGGACCCCTCCTCCCTCTCGTCTTTCCGCTTTGCACTCTCTCCGTCTAACCCTGAGGGCCAACATCTTGTCCACGTTTCTCTCTCTCTTTTTCTTCTTCTTCTCTTCTTCTTCTTCCTCCTCCCTTGCTCTCCGTTTCTCTACCCCGGCCCGGAGGACTCTACGTGTTTTGCTTTTTTTACCTGGAGCATGCTGAGACTTGGCTGCACCTGTCACACCAATAAATCCCCATTCTAGGATCGATGCAAGCCTAATTAAGAGCTTGTTATCATACGCTAATCTCCTGATAGTCACGAATGCCTCACCTTAGATTCAAGTGGGACACAAACAAGCATGAACCAAGGATTTCCAAAGTAAATAGGAGCAAAACGTGTGCTCTTCAGTGGCTTCCTAGCCAAACCTAATATTAACCGAAAAAATGTATACAGTTTCCCCCCTATGTCAATGGTATTTGCTCCCTAAAATTTAATTGGCTCTGACTTGGCTCACCCCTTCGACAAGTTCATGTAAAAGTTGGCCCTGCACACACACACAAAACAGAAGCCCCTCGCATTGGGCCGATTTGGTCAGCCCTGACCCCTGAATTGTAACACAGTAGTGGTGGTTGAGCCAAAACGGCCGCCTCGAGCTAACTGCTCATCATTCAATATCTTTCAACGAGGTTAATGACGATTATCACGCCATGTAAGGCCATGGTTTGTAGGATCGTATGGTTATGGTGCAATACCATGTGAATGTTGCGCAGTATTAAAGGGCTATAGGAGACTTGTGATCATGACTTATCATTTGTTTACAGTTACTGAGAGTGTTCATGCAGGAGTCTATTCTGGTACAGTAAAGACAAAAGAAAACATACAATCTTGCTCCAGTCGCAACATATATCGGCGTGGTAATAAAAACTGTTATTATGATTGATTGAATTTATCGTATTTCAAACTCAACTTTATTTCAGAACAAACTATGCTGTGTACTTTGTTGCATCTCCACAACTGACCGCCAGCAAAGCCGCTTCGCGTCTTCTGCATTCAGCGGGTGGTATTGTACTTTAGACGCTCCTTTCTGCTCTGGAGTACACATAAACTGTTAAACTAGCTTACCTGCCTTTGTGAGTTTTGTAGTGACGGACGAAGTTCGACGTCGTTGATGTCGTTGTGCCTTTAATGCGTGAGTGGCAAACTATGCAGTTTGCCATCCTCTTTTTGCAGACTTCATCGACGACATAATCCTTGAATCCAAACTTTTTTTTTTTTTTTTTTTTTTTTTTCAGCGCCTTCCATAGTTGTTGATGCGGGTGGCTACATCACACTGGCAAGTGCACAACAATGCAGACTGTGTTGCCAGGTAGCTGCGAATAACCCCCCAAAATGTTTCTCTCTTTCAAAAAACAAAGGCAAACTGTCTTAATTAAAATGCAGATTTCCAACTCTTAATGAGATGACTCGTCAAGTCAAGTCTCTTGGCTACCAAGTCTAAAGTCAAGTGAAGTCTTAAGTATTTGGCAAGCAAGTCGCAAGTCATAAAACTGGCAACTCGAGTCAAGTCATTTGACTGGAGTCCACCCATGACCACTATTATGCAAGTATATTCATACTTCCAATGCGATTTGTCTTTTGTGATGAGATTTGAGGGTGGCTAATAACTCTGGGAAAGACTAGCCACAGTGGCTAGTAAAAAAAAAGAAAAAAAAAAAAGAATAAATAAAATAAATGTCAAGCCCTGCTAACTACACTTATATAACATACACTTTTTTCTCTGCGTCCCAAAGGCCAACGATGAAGACGCTCATGCGACTGGTGCTGGGACTGCTCGTCCTCAAAGCGGCGGCGGCCAACCCCCGGTTTTCCCGGCAAGCCGACCTGGACTCGTACGACGACGGCAACTATGACGTGGAAGACGTCAACTCAGAAAACCAGGAGTACGACTACGAGGACGGGCCTACCATCGAGGATCCCGAGGTGAGCCGAAAGCGGAGCCCCGACGGTACCGTCAATACGGCAGAATTGAGAATTCCTGTTTACCCAGCTGCAAAAGGTTTTCTTCCAATCGCGACAAATCACATTCACAGTGCAGATGAGTCTTCTTTTTGGAACAGGTCAGCAGGACGAAACTCCTTCTAAAGTCTGGATGCATTTCCAAGTTGGCAGATTAACACTGACTAAATGAATGAATTCAAGACAGCGATTGGCCGTTGTAATAAGCAACAACGAAGGCTGCTCCTTCCAGCTTATCTGACCTTTTTTCCCCCAAAAAACGGGATTCCACAACTGGTTTAGCTCAGCTCCAGCCGTCTGATGTGGCAGGCCTGTGAGGCATGTGCTTCCATCTATCATGTGAATGTAGGCTGCGGAAAGACAAGTTTCAAGGCAAGTGGGAAGTCTAAGGGGGCGACTTTAAGCCTGGAGACTAACTACCATGTCAACGAGTTTAAAAATGACATTTAGTCCGCCATTCCCCACCTAAGCATATGCAACAGGTAACAAAAACCAATGAGTGTGAGACCATCGTATCAGAAACAGGAAGAAAGTCATTTGCAGAAAAGGCGCAATGTTAAATCAAGGGAAATGGACTCATGCTTGTGGACTAATATGGAAATGGGCTTACTCCAGAATGTGATGGGTGAATATAATGACCCCAAAAAATTCTTTTAAAAAATCACCTCTTAGAAGAGGCTACACATCCAGAAATATAGTATTTGGGAAAATCATGAAACCTGGTCGGTAAGTCCCCCTTCCCCTCCCACAAAATTACCATTTTGCTTCAGAGAAAACGCCAAGAAAAACATGCTGTTATGCACATATAGTAAAACTAAATATGTAATTATCGAAGTATATCTACAAGTGGGTCTACATGTGAGTTTTTCCAGCAGATTTTGTCCATGTGCATTAGTTGTCAAGGGAATAATGAAGCATGAGGATGAGCTCCATGCCTCTGGAATGCTGAGTCTTGACTTTCCACTTCCAAGATTTGTGTGTGTGCGCGTGTGTGTGTGTGTGTGTGTGTTGCGATTTAGCTGCTCTCTTCTCAAGGAGGAGAAAAGGCTCATCGGCAATGTAACTGGTCTTTTTCACTGCCTACAATTATACAATTTGATCAGCTTTTGTGCAGGGAAGGCTAGGAATAGCAACAAAATATTAACGGCGAGGGTCATATCGTGTCATATTGCTTTTGTCTTGCATTATAATAGGCAACAATTGTAATTTTCCTGTTTAAAATTTTTTTGCACGAGTCAAGTTATGCGAAGACAAACCAGGAGTATTAGCTTTGTGTTTGTCTTGTTGTTACACCCATGGAAACTTTATTTTGGAAAGCTCAGAGACTTTGTCTGCTATGGAAGCCACAAATATTGCATGTGCATGATATTAAGTATTTTTAAAACTAGTGTAGCGTCTCCCTGGCTGAATGCATCCAGTGACTATTAAACTATGTTGTGGGGCATCGACATACTGTTTGGCTTTGACTCCACGCTTACATTGAGCGTTAGTATTACCATGCTGTTTTTACTGCACGTCTGCTTGCCAGCTTTTCGCCTCTTCTTCCCCCATGGGTGAATATGTTTGTTTTGGGGAAAGGGTGGGGGGGTGGGGGGGGGGGGGGGGAGTTTGTGCTTTCAAAGGCCTACCTTGTTGCATCCCACACTGTCATCCTGCAAAAACTCTAAAACATTGGGACCTCTCTTAATTGCTCCTATTAATGACTTATTAGCTTCGGGAAAGACCTCCTCAAAGTTCCTACAGAACTTCACTCTGTTGTATTGCTATAAATGTGCTACGACATAGGTTTGAAATGTTTTGCAAAATATGGATTTGTGCAGCTACCATGTGTGTCTTGGTTCCACAAGGACCATAGAGTGGGCCTTTAACTGCATGTTTAACAAAGTCTCAGGTATTACCTGTGCTGTGTGGTGTGTGAGGGTTCATTGCCACCAACTGGAGGAGGCTTGAACTGCAGGGTTGTGCTGAATAATACTGTGACTTTCCATGTTTATATCAAAAAAAGTGCATACATACGAGATTTCAGCTTAATATTATATTCGTTTGTGCTTATTTCAGTGACAAGGGGTGTGGAACCATCAAGTATTGACTTGAAAGTTAATGAGATTTAGACTGTGGAGAATAGAGGGAGTCTCTGCTGCTATCTGGTGGTGGATCCTGAGCCCACGGGCAATTGTAGTGTGCCACTTGCACTTTACTCCAGATTCTGTAATAGGATAGGACATGAAAATGGAAGTTATTGTGTGTTTTTTTTTTTTTATCCCCAGTTATGGGTTTAAAAGAGGTGAGTTTGATTATAACGCTTGGCATTCAGGTCTCAGGGCTATTGTCTTCTCAGATAGAGATTGGCACCCTGGCCCCACCCGACTACAACTACCCAATGCCTGAGGCCTCACTGGAAGAGCAAGAGGAGGAGGAGGAATTGCCCCTAAAGCCCCAGCTCATCCCTCAGGGCTCAGGGGGATCCGGCGTTCTGATGGGCCCAGACACACAGAAAGGTCTGAAACAGCTCAATCCCGTCACAAACGGGAAGTCACTTGAAATTTTTGGAGGGTCTTGGAGTTGTGCAAGCAGCATTGCCCTTCAACAGCAACAACTAATATATTTGGGTTGTCTGCATCTTTTCTTTGTGCATGTGTTCCATTTAACTAGCTGTTAATGGTTAAATGTGTACTGTTTGTTGTGTGTCTTTTAATACCTAATCTTGTCTCTAACAAGAGGTGGAGCTGCGTCTGACGCCCATTGACATCCTTCATGTCTCCGGGGATTTTGGGGGCTCGGTGGGGTCTGGTGCCTCAGGTGCCTCCGGGGTTTCTGGGTCAGGAGGCTCAGGGGACCCACTGGTCTCCGGTGCCTCTGGGGGTTCCGGTGATATTGTCTTCATCTCCGGGGCTTCTGAGGAGATCCTGAGCAGCTCCGGAGGATCAGGGGAGTTCTTGATGTCCGGGGATGTGAATTTCTTGATATCAGGGGATCTCTCTGGATCTGAGGAGGTCTCTGGATCTGGAAACCTCCTGATTTCTGGGGATATCCATGAATCAGGGGATTTCCTGATATCCGGGGATATTTCTGTGTCCGGGGATCTCTTGATATCTGGAGATATTTCAGGATCTGGAGATCTCTTGATATCTGGGGATACCATGGGATCCACACCTTCTGGAACCTCTGAGGACTTTGGCTCTGGAGGTTCTGGAGTTCTAATCGAATTAGGATCTGGGGGGCTTGGTATTGCCACTGAACTCCTTTTCGGCTCCGGAGGGTCTGGGGACCAGTCTGGTTCTGGGTTCTCGGGAGATCTCCTGACCTCAGGTGCCTCTGGAGGCTCTGGGGTTTCTGGGGACACCGATGAGTCTGGGGAGTCAGGGATAACATTATTACCTGGAGGTTAGTACTTTTAAGACTCGTCACTGTGTTACTCGTAACCTCTGTCACCCTAACCTGCTCTTTGTTGTTAAATGTGAGCGAACGATTGGTTAACGATTTGATTGAATCTCCATCCCACATCTCACCCTCCTAATGTTTCTCCTAACAACATCATCTTGGCTCAAACAAGAGGTGGAAATATCTCTCATTCCTACAACTAGCCCACAAGAGGCATCGGGTACTTCTGGGGATTTCTCTGGAGTTTCAGGAACCTCAGGGGATCTTGGAGTGTCTGGAGACGTAGAGGTCTCTGGAACTTCTGGTGTCTCTGCCTCTGGAGAACCTGAGGAGCTTGATATAATTCTGATTCCTGACACTGATAAAGGTCAGTATCTAATCTAGATCCAAGACATATAACAAAGGGCATTTTGATTTGTTAATGGTGGTTCCAGTGGAGTATCTCTGCTTACTAACACTCGAAAATGACTTCCATTTAACGATTGTTAAATGCAACAAAAACATTCTTGGTAACACTGCTAACTACAGCGGCAAACTGTTTCCCACTGATTGCCAGACTTGTGGTTCACGTCCATGCTCTTCTAACCTGTTTCCTCAACGCCTAATCTTGTCTCTAACAAGAGGAGGGGCTGCTTCCAACACAAGAGACCCCTCAGGAGGGTACTGGTGGTGTAGAAACGACACTGGGCTCTGGCCTACCAGAGCCCGAGGAACCCGAAGAACCTGAGGTTGACACAAAAGGTGAGTAAGGAATAGAAAAAAATAAATAAATAAGGAAACCAAGTTCCACATGTATTTGACAGCAAACCATGGTCACATCGCTATTCTAGAAGATGCATTCTCGCTCTTACTATTATGTTCCCTCACTTCCCCATGTTTCCTTTCCTTGTGTCCTTCAGGTATGCCCACTTGCTTGCTGTGTACGTGTCTTGGTGGTTCGGTCTACTGTGATGACTTGAAGCTGGACAGCGTACCACCTCTGCCCAAAGACACCACTCACTTCTACGCCCGCTACAACAGGATCACCAAGATCAACAAGTCTGACTTTGCCTCCATGAGTATGTTTCACGTCCGGTGTTGGTGTGATCTGCTGATGCAAAGAGCTGACAGCGTGGGTCTCATTACTTTCCAGACAAGCTGAAGAGGATCGACTTGACGGCCAACGCCATCTCGTCCATTGACAGCAGGGCGTTTTTGGGTCTGCCGGAGCTTGAGGAGCTGGTCATTCGAGAAAATCACCTCTCACAGATGCCCGCCCTGCCGGAGACCATGACCCTAATCGACGCCAGCCACAATAACATTGATTCCGAGGGTATTCTGAAAGAAGCCTTCAAGGTGTGTTTATCAATCTGAGAATTAATAGTATCAATTAGTCCTTTGCAAATCAACCTTCAAACGTCTCTTGTGGAATCCAGGACATGACTGGTCTGCTGTACCTGTACTTGACGGACAACAAAATTGACTACATCCCTGTGCCTATGCCAGACAGTCTACGATCCTTACATCTACAGGTAGGTTCTTGGAAGGGTCATGTTTTGAAGGAACCTGCTCTCTGGTTCTATGGCTGTTGTCATGCCTTCGATAGCTCAGTTGGTAGAAAGCACTATAGCGGGAATACCAGGATTCTAAAAGACTGTGTAGTGATTTTCCGGATTTTTTTCTAAATATTGTACATTAAATATGTTTGATGATAAGTGCTGAAAACATGTCCAAAGACTGAGAACAATTTAAAACCGAATTGTTGCGATATAGTGTTAAACTATTTTTTACCATTTCAGTTGTCTGAATTTTTTTGGGCATGGCTAAAACTAAGTCCAAGTACGCACTCAGGCTTTCTGGTATGAGATGCCCCTCCCCCACTATATAAGTAGACTACTGTGCAGCGTCATTCCATCAGTGGCTAGCCCACTCGCTCTCCAGTCTGAGGAGAGGCGTCGTAGCTTGCTAGATCGCTTTATTAAACACAGCGGCACACATTATTCAGCCTGTGGCTTACACTACAGACATTTGAGTGACAGCTGAAGGTCAGACAGATGACAACATGATAGCTCAGTTGGTCATGCCAAGGACTGTAGTGAGAACACCGGGCAACCGGAGATCACTGGTGCATATCAGGCTCTAAGAACTTCCTTTATAAGGAAAGGGATGGTAGTGGTACTTGAGTTACTGATAGTGTAATGATTGACTAATCTCATTTCCTTGCAAGCAGCATTGCAGTTCTGTTCTGTTCTGCCTGGCGACCAGTCTATGGTGTTGTCAGTCAGCCTTTTGCTGGAAATCAGCTTTGGTAGGCTCAAGCTCTCAGCGACCCTGAACTGGATAAGTGGTACAAAAAATGGATGGGATCGTAGCTTACCTGGAACATTACAAGTTCTTGGGTATTGTTGACTCCTGTGACACTGGTAGGATGTTTCATTCTAATACCCAGTTGCTAAAATGCAGGACTGCAGTGGTCCTTCCTGAGATTCTTACAGTAGCTTGCCAGTTGGAATCCACCTTTAAAGAACATACCCACTCACATTTTCTCGATCCTTCCACAGCGTAACAACATTCAGACAATGCACGAGGACACCTTCTGTAACCTGCACGATTTCAACTACATCCGCAATGCATTGGAGGACATCCGTCTGGACGGCAACCCCATCAACCTGAGCCGAACCCCGCAGGCGTACATCTGCCTGCCCCGCATCCCGGTCGGCGACCTCATCTAAAACACATACGCACACACACACACCCCCAAACGCAGTGACCGCCACCACGCGTCCCTGTAAATATCGACCAAATACGTGCACGGGGCGTGCGGACAATCGTTTTTCGGCGGCCTTCCACGCGCTGCTGAGATACACTATTTTGCGGCGAGCTACCACTCTGCGTGGATATCCACGATTCCATATATGCGTGAGATGTGAGTGACCATGCACATGCACACCAATGTAGCGCGCACGCAGACACACACACACACACAAACACACACACGCACACACACACGCTAACAACAAAAGCAGAACTATTCCGCAACTTGATTTTGGAGTTAAAGTCAACCCTCAACTGAATGTTTCTGTCTGGTGTTTGCTCACAACAGGTCAATTTTTGTTTAAAGATGTTTGTTTTGTAAAGATGAAATATAAATATTAAATAAATCTCTTGGAAATGTAAACTTATTGAAGGCCGGAGCTCAATGAAAGGTGAGATTTTGAGTATCTAATGCAATAAAAGACGCATTTTAAACAAGCACTTGTTGTAAAGTCTGTACTGTAATTTAAAAATATATATACAGTGAAGATTTAGGTGTCGTGAAAAAGTGATTAACTGTGCACAATATCTTATTCTAAAGACTATTGTTCATGATTTGGGGAGAAGGGTTGTGGTTAAGAACAATGCTAACAGGTTGCCACTGTGTGCTCTGTATGGAATAACCACATGAGTGAATAAAGTTGCTCTGAAGACCTCTTCCAAAAAAAAAAAGCTTTTTTTTTATTATTATTATTATTGATTATTGTTTAAACGAAGTAGTCCCTACTTTTAATTTAACAAGATCACGGCATGTCAGTTTTGCGACAAAAGGTCGGTCTCGTTGTAGGGCCATGCGCTCCAGCTCCATGGCCCACTTATTCCTATTGCGCCTCATCTTGAACTCCTGGCTACCTTCTGTCCCATCACCATCATCCTCCTCTTCTGCTTCACCATCTCCATTCACCATCACCTCGATTTCCAGTCCTACGTTCGCCACTTCAGCAGGAAAGATGATTTGAGATTTTATCCTTTCCAAGACCGGGCCACTGCCTTCCAGTCTGCCCTCCATGGCGTCGTCCATCAGAGTGAAGAGAGGCCAAATATTTTTGGAAGCTTGACGGTGGTTCAGTTTGGCCCTCCATCCCCAGATGGAAGTATTTCTCTTCCCAGAGAAGAGATCATTATTTGACACCCTTAGCTTCACAAGCTCTTCGATTTCCTTGAAACTCACTAAAATAAAAAATAATGACTATAAAGCAATGCACGTATAGAATCTCAGATTTACGAAGAGCCTTGAACGCAGCACAATACATAACACGGAAGTTGAACAGCTACCGGAAGTTACGATTGCCTTGCCATTGTTCCATATTTCTAAAGCATTTTTATGCATATTTTTAAATAATACATTTCGAAAGCAAGTGGTATTAGCAAAATCCAAACATGAACACGCAGCGTGCTCCGTAGGTGGCCATTGTCACAACAACATGGATACATTTTCTTTTTTTTTCTTCTTTTTTTTGAACTAATCAAACTTAAATTTGTAAATCAGATGCGCGGGATTAACTGTTTCATATGTGGTACTCGTGTACACGAAACTGTTTGCTTCCGAGGGGTCCAAAGTTCTTCTTCAGGTCATTGTGAACCCAAACGCGTTAACGACCGGGCTGACGATGTTTTTCTTTGTGGTGCCAAATGGGTATTTAGCTCAGTACCGCCACCTTGCGGAGCGGAAGGTGACAACGACACACACAAAAAATATATATATATATATTGTTGTGTTATGATTTTAGCTAACATTCAAAGCTAATAACCAAAAATATATTTTATTTTTTAGGTATATTTATTATATCATCTTTTTTTTTATGATGCCACAGTAATTTGTGTGGCAAGTAGTCTAAATTTAATATGGTGTAGTGCGCAGTGTTGCCTGAGAGTGGCAGCAGTGTGCTTTCCACGCTTCGACTACCAAGAAGAAGGGTAATGACGTCACATATTTGACCAGGATGGCGGTTGATTTGACGCCGCGGTTTCGACGACTTAACAGCCAAACGCGAAGTTTTCGTGACAATTTGCACTCTCATGGTGAGGTTTTGATGTTGTCAAAGATGAATACTTTAAATACTCATGAGCTTTACTTCAGCCTTTACTGAGATAATTTTATTTTTTGCCGACCAAGGAAGTGTCAAAATAATATGGCGGATTAGTATTTCGTTATTGTCCAGAAAAATAAAATAAAGGATATATATCCGAGTTAATAGACATACATTCAGCTTCGTATATTGTTAAGAGTTGATTCAGCCACAAACCACCTAATGAGGGGTTTTGTCAAGCTCAAATGATAAAAAAAATATATATATATATATATATATATATATATATATAATATATATATTTAGAGGTCCCTACATTTGTAAACCACTTAAATACTTCCTGGACATTGTGTATTAATGTTATACTGTACATTATGTACAGTCAATATGCGTATTGAAATATGTACTATCAATTTTTTTACTGACTGTACTTCTTTAATTTCCGTATCAATCTCGATGTTAGCAGGTATCTCTGGTCCTTTTGGTGCCACCCAGCTGTGGCACAACATCATCCACGCCCTGCACACCCAGGTGGAGGTGCGTCGCCGCCGGAGGCATCTGCGCGTCCACGCCGACAGCTTCGCCGGCTCGGACGCGGTGGACGCCGTGCTGAGTTACCTGATGCAGAACGCCGCCTTTCACGGTGGCGAGGTGTCGCGCCTCACGGCCGCCCGGCTCTGCCAGGCCCTGATGGAGGCCAGGGTGTTTGAACCGGTGGGCGCCAAGATCTTTTGCCGGGACAAGGAGGCGACATTTGAGGATGGTGGCGGCACCCTGTACCGCTTCTCGGAGTCCAAGGTGCAGGATTGTAATAGCGACACTGAGGAGGAAGGGAAGATGAAGAGGAACAAGCGCTCCAGGTTACAGAAGCTGTAGTAATCCTTCGCTGTTCACGTGGCATAGACGCGAATAGCGAAAGATAAGATCGCGAGTCATTGGTGAACCACAAATATGCAGGGAATTCCCATAGTGAGTTCTGAATGGCTCAATGTATTTTTTTATGCAGGTTGAATGACGTGCATACAATCTCCAATCCTCTCGCTGTGGTACCACCTGACAAGAAGGTGGAGAGGCTCCTGAGGTCCATCAACCTGCGGCCGTCCCCGCCTTCGACCACGTCCTCCTTCCTGCCTCAGACAGGTCAGTCCCTGAGAGAGTCGCTTTGTCCTCGTGAAGTCAAACGAGTGGCTCCGCTGTCCCCTCGTAGCGGTGGACGAGGTGTGGAAGCAGCAGGCGCTGCTGCAGCTGCTGCAGACGATGGAGCTGCCCGTGCTCGACGGCATCCTGGCGTCTCCTGCCAGGGTCCACGATCGGGCCGGGAGGGCTCCACTGCAGGACCTGGTGATTCCCAACACGTGCCTGGAGAGAGAGCTGCCAGACGTCCTCAACCTTCCCCAGTGAGGTCCTCTCATGCGTCTTCTCCATCATTTTTTTCCTTTTTCTTAATGTACTGTGACTCCACGTCCTCAGGTGGGACGGGTGGCTTTCAGCCGCCGCCGCCTGCCTGGAGTTCCTCCCCGACCGGCTGATCGTAGCAGCCGGGGAGCACCTCCGGCGACACGATGGCGCCGAGCCATCAGCGCGAGCAAAGCGACTTCTCTTTGACGCTATCGCCAAGCACTACGACGGGAGGGAAAAGGCACCGCTGCTCTCGGGGCGCTACCTGGACGTGCTCGTCGGCGTTCTCAAGATGCTCGGTAAGCACAAACTGCTGATACCACTGATGGAAACGTTGTCATTATATCTTGTAATATTATGTATCATCATTCCTGAAGGAGAATTCTAATTCTATCGTATGTTTTTGGATTCACAAAATTTGCGTTAGTCTCAGCATGTAACATGAAATATTTGAAAATAGTACAAAAAAATTATCAAATATATTTTAGTGTGTGTGTATATATATATATATATATATATATATATACACACACTAGCTCCAAAAAAAAAAAAAAAAGACAGATTACAGCACATAATTGTCCTCCTCCTGAGTTTGCCTTCTCTGGAAATTACTTTCTTCATTTTACTGAATGGCTCTTTTTATTGTTTAACATTGTGTTACGATTTGTAATAATGACTATTAACTCAAATTGATATTACACTTTTTGAAGAGACCCACGGATGCTGAACAGTATTTTGTTTCTTTTATTTATTTTGTTTTACTGAACTTAATTCTTTTAATCTATTTAACAAAATTGTAAACAAATTGAAATATATTTCGAAAGAAAGAGAAAAGTTTAAAAATGAAAACATAGCTATATATTTTTCAATGTTATAATTACCGCAAAGCAGATGTTCTTCCTTAAACGATAAATATAATCTTATAATATGATATTTTGACTGGTTTCCTTGCAGAAGAAGCGATGGTGCGCCGCGCCATCCGAGCCTCTCAGCTGTGCCTGCATCTGCTGCATTCGAGCACGCGGGACGAGCTCCGCCGTCTCCTGGCCTTCATGGCGGCGGCGGCCTGCCCTCGCGCCTGCCGCCTCCAAAAACAAGTAACTTGCCGCACAAAACAAACACAGTAGCGCAATCCCAGCGCTCAGCGGTGTGTTTTTCTTCCAGACGGACAACCGCACTGTGGTGTGCCGCGCTTTCCAGAAGGCCGTCGTCCACAGTGCTGAACTGACGAGAGCTCAGAGCGAGACCCTGATGCAGTTTCTCGTGGACAACCACTCAGACCTCTTTAAGGTAATGTCTGTGGATTACATATGTTCACAAAAGTCATATTTAAAAGTGATTTGTCATGCTTTTAGAGTCCTACATCCCTCGTCGAAGCTGTACACAGGACACTGAGGAGCATGCGGGAGGGCAAAGATGCCGACTCCATCGCCAGTAAGAGTTCATTGTGATGGGACACTTCATTAGGTACGATCATTGACGCCTTCGTTTGGTTCCCTCGCTGCAGCGATCGCCTTCTGCGAGCAGGTGACGCCGCAGGAATACCGCAAGCGGCGCGACCACGCCACGCACGAGAGCCTCAAGCGCCTCCTCCTCCACGTGGCCTCGTCTTCCGTGAGCGGCAGGGAGAAGTGGAGGCGCCTCAAGCGGTTTGAGAAGCATCACCCGGTGGTCTTCCTCCAGCATCTCTGCAGCACCATCTGAACGCAACACAAGTGGATTTGTCTCGATGGGAGTTGATACTTTGTAATCGTAATATTTTTAGTGATTGTTGTTGATTGTTTGTCAAATTCCAGAGGGCTTATTACCGTTGCTGTTGTTTTTATAAGCGATTTAAATCAAGTTGATGTGTCGGAATATAATGAAATAAGCCTCTGCGCACTTGCATCATGTAATAATGTGCATGATTGAAAGATAGGTTGAAGCCCACTAGTTTTGTGCACTGGAACCATTTTAAAAGGCACTTTATTCCACTTATCGAATGGTACATTTGTGGGGAGGGGGGGCTGTCATGTACATGTAATTTTTGATGTTACGATGAAATATGTTCATCTTTAATTAAATTGCTGATCACTTCTATGACCAAGTTTGAAGTATAAAATACATGTATTTTTAAGTTTGTCTATATAATTAATAAAAATTATATCTTAATTTGTGATTGCGAAACAGTGACCGTAAATATTAAATTGCATTTGTGATTGCGAAATGGTGACGTTTGTCAAACCCTCGTTAAACTCCTCATTTTAAATTAAATTGTTGATCATTAAGTTTATATACCTTCTTGTATGACCATTAATTATAAGTTTTTACTGTATCTAATACATGTATTTTATTAAATTATTTTTTCATGTACATATTCATATTTGTGATTGCAAAATAGTGACCGCGTTGAACTGCACTGTAATTTGGGATTGCAAAATAGTGAAGCGTGACGTCGATTTACGCTCGTCAAACCCGGAACTAGCATTGGGAGGCGTTTTAGCCTAGCATGCGAGTTCATTCTGGAGTAGGCTACTTTTTTTTTTCTTTTTTTTTTTTTTTAAAAAAAACATGGGGGCTGTGAGTCACGCAGGCCAGTGACAGCGCTCCTCGCGGAGGGGACTTTAAAACAGGGAATCACTTCTTGTACTGTATTCTTGTAAGTTACGGCGATTTGACGAAATATTAGCTTGGGACTCATGACTGTAACGACAATGATGTCACTGCGCATTGTCGGCTAGTTAGCTTCGGTTCACGAGTACCGCGGTGAATCGTTGGAGGAATATTAAATAGAAATGTTTTAAACTGGTGTGATTTAACATCACAGTGTACAAATGTCAGCGAGCTCTCGTTATTTAGTACAACAAGATAACGTTGTATGTTACCCGGTGTGACCTGCCCGAGCCACGACTAGCTCATCATCATCAATAATGCTACGTATTCTTTTTAAAATGCTGCATTTAAAATTCATGAGAAAACATATAACATGATATCCAAACTGACGTTACAAAAAGTAGATAGTACTAATAGGTGGAATAATTGTAGCTAAGATACCTGTTAAGAAAACAGAACGTAAATAATTCACTGATGGTGCGTTAAAATTGATTTAACATTCTCGGTTGTTGACCGTGAGACGAGAAAATGTGATCATAATTTATCGATCAACACTGAAAATGTGACGTGCATCCGAGTGATGGAAGCAGAACAGAATGTACGGACACAATTTTGATATTTGCCCAAAAAAAAAAAAGTGCTGCACAGCCACCTCATAATGTGCTCAACTATGTTCTTTTATCAGACTTCCCGTTGCGTAAGATGCCTTCAACTTCCTTTTCAAGCGTTTTAAAGGCCTTATTTGGCTCGGAGACATCTCTTTAAATGATTCACCTGAAACGTGAATAACCTACTTCACATGAGATCCTAAACCTCCCCAGGTTTCCTTCCAGCTGCCCTGTCCGGCCTCACCATGGAGTCCATGCTGAATAAGCTGAAGAGCACGGTCACGAAAGTGACGGCTGACGTCACCAGCGCCGTCATGGGCAACCCCGTCACGCGGGAGTTCGAGGTGGGCAGACACATCGCCAGCGGCGGTCCCGGACTGTGCTGGAGGATCTACAACGGCACCAAGAAGTCTACCAAGCAGGTGCGTCGTATTATGCTGTCCTTTTCTTTTGGTAGAAATGCTCACAGAATGTTTTTTCCCCCCCCCATCTCTAGGAAGTGGCCGTGTTTGTCTTCGATAAGAAGATGATTGACAAGTACCAGAAGTTTGACAAGGACCAAATTGTGGACTCCCTGAAGAGAGGGGTGCAACAGCTGACTCGACTGCGACACCCCCGTCTCCTGACTGTTCAGCATCCTCTGGAGGAGTCGCGGTGACTAGCACACAATAAGAGCTGTTATCCCATTGCATGTCGTTTCGTTGTCACCATTATGTCCAAAAAGTAAGCCCATTCCGCATGCATACGCTAATGTGCCTTTTCCCGCTAGTGACATTCTTCAGATTTCTGTTTGGCTTTACACATTTTTGTCCCCACAATGATCGATTGGAAAATGTGTCAATGTTTTGGTCTGTTTTTTTTTTTTTTCCCAGAGACTGTCTAGCCTTCTGCACAGAGCCGGTCTTCGCCAGTCTGTCCAACGTGCTGGGCCACTGGGACAACCTGCCCAGCCCCGTGCCCAACGACATCAAGGAGTACAAGCTGTACGACGTGGAGACCAAGTACGGCTTGCTTCAGGTAAGCGGAAAGAACAAACATGAAACATGATCAGATTCAATATTAGATGTTTAATTCTACTTTTTAATGCAATTTTAGATCTCGGAGGGTTTGTCCTTCCTGCACAGTGGGGTGAAAATGGTCCACGGCAACTTGTGTCCGGAGAACATAATTCTCAATAAGAGTGGCTCGTGGAAGATTATGGGCTTTGACTTCAGTATTTCATCCAGCAACCCGTCAGACCCTGATGTGAGTGCACAGAGACACGCAACATCAATTTCCCATAATTTGTCACTTTTGTCTGATTCCACACTTCCTCCCTCGCAGCCTAAATTCTCCTGTAAGGAATGGGAGCCCAACCTGCCGCCGCTGTGCCTGCCCAACCCAGAGTACCTGGCGCCCGAGTACATCCTGTCGGTCAGCTGCGACACGGCCTCCGACATGTACTCGCTGGGCGTGGTGGCGCACGCCGTCTTCAACGAGGGCAAGCCCGTTTTCGCCGTCAACAAGCACGACATCTTCAAGAGCTTCAGCCGTCAGCTCGACCAGGTGCCCGCGGAGGGATGACGACGCACCCCTCACGCACGATTGGCTGTCGTGCTGTAACAGAAGTTTTTACTTTCTTTTTGTAGCTCACCAACATAAGTCCGGCTCTGTTGAACAAACTACCAGAGGAGGTACGCGACCACGTGAAAATGCTGCTCAGTGTCACGCCCAACGTGCGCCCTGACGCCGACCAGATGACCAAGGTGGGCATCACAACTTCATCTTTTTTTTGTGTCTGATGGATAAAAAAAAAAAAATGTTTTCCCCCGTGTGGAAATCCAGATTCCGTTTTTCGACGACGTGGGCGCGGTCACGCTGCAGTACTTTGACTCCATCTTCCAGAGGGACAATCTCCAAAAGTCCCAATTCTACAAGGGCCTCCCCAAAGTCCTGCCCAAACTCCCCAAGGTAAACAAACGCGTGATAACTTTAAAAACAACCACATCACTTTGAATGTCCGCTAGCTTAATACTAACACACGTTGCAAAATACCAAAGACGGGCTAACAAATAGCATCTACGTGGCGGTGGTATTAACACTTAGCATGGGATATTTGAACACAAACGATGCATCAACACATGTAGACAAACAGTATAACAATACTCATAGGAGTATATTCGTTATCCTCTGCCAATAATGTTTAATATTAGTGCAGCTGAAAAGCTACTTTGTTTGTGTCTGTATGATTTTTTTTCTATGTGGAAAGAGGATTTGAGATAGCAGTTTTGAGTTACGAGGCTAGTTATGAAACCAATTAAACTTGTAACTGAAGGCACAACTGTACACAATTGCCCCTTTATTTGATTGCTATTTTAAATATTTTGAACATTCAATTTGAAATCAGAAGTTCGGGAAAATAGTGGCACAATTCTTGTGCAACTTTTGTTAAAAAGCAGATTTGAATAAAATGAACGCTTTTGAAAGCAGCCAGAATGAAGAAAATGAGCAATTTCACTACAGATTTTCTGCCAAAATGAGAAGAAACTTTGAATTGATCACTCCCCCCCCTCCTGTCTCAATAAGAGAGTGGTGGTCTACCGCATCCTTCCGTCTCTCACCTCTGAGTTCGTCAACCCGGACATGGTGCCCTTCGTGCTGCCCAACGTGCTGCTCATCGCCGAGGAGTGCACCAAGGACGAGTACATCCGCCTCATCCTGCCCGACCTCACGCCCGTCTTCCAACAGCAGGAGCCCATCCAGGTAGAGCTAACATTCAGCCCAGAAAAACCCAGATATGGAACTTTGTCGCATTATCAGACGTGTCTTTCTATTTCCTCCCATGCTTCTTAAGGCTAGTAACATGGTAGGTGGTCAGCCAGTGCTTGACCATGTGGAGCAGAAAATGGTTTCGTAACTTCCGCCTGTGTCCCCGTGCAGATTCTGCTGATCTTCCTGCAAAAAATGGACCTGCTCTTGACCAAAACGCCAGCAGAGCACATCAAGAACAGCGTTCTGCCCATGGTTTACCGAGCTCTGGAAGCCCCTTCTGTGCAGATCCAGGTGGCCATTTTGTGTATTTGTTATCATAGTTTTGTCTTGCGCTTCCATGATAACACTGGGGTAGGAAGGCTGGAGACTGTTGAACAATTAGTGATTGTAATGTCTTTTTAACACAACATTAGCTTAGCAGGCGAGGCGGATGCACATTTTAGGTTTAAAATAAATTATTTAGTTCAAGCTATGCAACTTTAACCTTGAATTTACTGTGGAAAAGGACATTTCTGAAATAATACTGTACGTTGGTCATATCAAAATCCTTCATTACTTGGTGTTGGCGGAAAAACTGCACTATGGGTTATTTAGGAGGAAAAAATACAATTTATATATTAATTTATAAAATATTCATTTTAAGAGAATACAATTGGAATATTACGATGGAAAAATATAGAATAAAAATAAATGTTTTTAAATTGCTCAGCCTCGATGATTCGGAAGTTAACCAGTGCAAAGTTGTTGTCAAACTACTCTCGTTGTATGTTGTGCGCCGTCTTCCAGGAGCTGTGCCTCAACATCATCCCGACATTCGCCAACCTGATCGACTACCCCTCCATCAAAAACTCTCTCATCCCTCGCATCAAATCCGCCTGCCTGCAGACGTCCTCGCTCGCAGTGAGTACCCCCCCCCCCCCCCCGCCCCCACCACTCTCTCCAAAAAAACACACACACTAGTCCATTGTGACGTTTCCCTTCCTGTGGCCGCGTAGGTGCGCGTGAACTCACTGGTGTGTCTGGGAAAGATCCTGGAATACATGGACAAGTGGTTTGTCATTGACGAGATCCTGCCGTTCCTGCAGCAGATCCCCTCCAGGGAACCGGCAGTGCTCATGGGAATCCTGGGTGAGCTTCTACAGTACTACTCCTGTTCCCAATTTAATTTTTACAAATGTTTAATTATTTGAGCGCTGCCTTACCTGTCGCCTCTTTAGGAATCTACAAGTGCACCTTCAGTCACAAGAAGTTGGGCATCCCCAAGGAGAACCTGGCCACCAAGAGCCTGCCGCACTTAGTGTCGCTCAGCATCGACAGCAACCTCAACCTCAACCAGGTATTTTTTTTCATGGAAGATGTTCATGAATTTCCCCTCTTAGGTGTTTTTTTTTTTTTTTTTCCCCCCTCCCGTGTTCTAGTTCAACTCGTTCATGGTGGTCATCCGAGAGATGCTGAGCCGCATGGAGGCCGAGCACAAGACCAAGCTGGAGCAGCTGCACATCATGCAGGAGCAGCAGAGGTGATTTCCATATCAAACCACAGAGACACAAAAGCATCCTTCTTTCTCTATTCATTGCTTCCCGTCGTCTCTATCAGGAGTTTGAACATCTCCGGCACTGCCGCAGAGGAGACCAAGGGCCCGCCGTCGTCGCAACAGGTGAGTTTATTACCAGTCAAGAGCAAGAACATTTTATTGTTACAATAATTCATGCGGCAGATAAACTCATACATAAGATTTCTTGCGCTCATAAACATTTCACTTGCACGAGTCTGTCTTTAATAATAATCTCACACCATCATTAATTTCCCGTAGGCTAGTTTTACTATAATGCTCAGAACACTGTCCGCACGTGCATTAAACTTCCAACGTTGTTTTCATTCAAATTTCGTACATTTATTTCAGATCGACGACATCTTCGGTAGCACGGGGGTGAACGGGAAGGAGAATGGATCCTCAGCAGCAGCCCCGCAGCCAAACAGAGTGAGAAGACCACAAATCTTTGGTTTTGTGAAGATCTCTTGAAGATAATCACCTCCTTTTCTCTGGTGTCTTCAGATGTCTCTGACTCTGGAGGAGAAACAGCGACTGGCTAAGGAGCAGGAGCAGGCGGCCAAACTGAGGAGTCAGCAGCCACTGGCGCCGCAGAGCATCAAACCGACCGCCTCCGCCAACTCAAAGGTGGTTCATACTTTGGCGGCATTTTAGGGTGTTTTAGAAAGAGCGCAAAAACTGCATTTCTTTTCCAGCAAGTTGTTTTCCTTTTAATATTTGTCAGCGACTTGAGGAAAAATGTATAAGTGAAAATGTTTTTCCTGTAGGCGAAAGATCTGACGAGCAGCCTGCTCACCAACATGGCGTCCCTGAACAGTATGTCCTTGACCAACACGCCGCGACCACCCGTGGCGCAGGCCTCCCTCGCCATGCCCGCCTTGCCCTCGTCCTCCATGGGCGCCCCGGTGTCCAACGGCTTCAACCCGGCCATGGGCTTTTCGGCGACGGGCATGGGCACGAGCATGCGGCCGCCGGCTTCCGGCGTCTACGGCGGCATGGCCACCGCCGCAAGCACCCCCAACTTTGGCGCTCTGGCGCAGAACCACGGCCAGATGAACATGTCGCCGCTGGACAACCTTTTCACGGCCAACAAGCCCAAAGTCTCCCTCAATCAAATGGCACCCGGGGTCGGCACCCCTTGGCTCGGCCAGTTCGCCCCGGCCCAGAACGCTCAGCCCGCCGTGCGGGGGGCTCCAGCGGCGGGTTTCGGGATGCAAGCGAACCCTTTTTTCAGCCCGCAGAACTTCTCCCAAACGGCCGCCGGCGCCAACCAAAGCGGACTGAAGCACAGCACGTCGGCCAACAACGACCTGAAAGACTTGTTTGGCTGAAAAGAACCAATGTGAAGTTGAAAAAGTCAATCTTTGCCATGTCTATTTTTGACCGCGCTCACATTCTGCACCTCATTTGTATTTGAAGGACGACCGATGTGTTACTTCTTGTATGCCGTCTTCTACAAAGCTGTGAGGTTTCTTACTCTTTTCTACTTGATGTTCTTAGGGGTGCACGTGGGAGTTGAGAGTAACTTTATGAATCTGAATGATCTAATTCCGGCTTCAGAGTATTTGAGGACAGGAGGGAGGGAGGGAGGGAGGTAGCTCGACGTGTAGCATCGAGTAAGCAGGCTGGCTCCAATGACAACAATCGCTGCAGGACTAGTATCCTCCTTGTTACTGTACCATATGGAGCCCAATACACACATTGACATTTCACTTCTTTTTAAATGCAGTATGACTAGTTGGAGTGCCCCTTGTAGCAAGACGCTAATGCGAACAAGGCTCTTGTGCCTTACACGGTTAAACTTGTATTGATTCCTTTTCTCTCTCTCTCTCTCAATTTGACCAATGAAGGTTTAGCTTGTTTCGTTCTTTTGAATAATTCCTGTTTTCCACATGCAGTGTAGCATTCAGATGTCAAATTTTAAATGGTAAAAGAAGTCACTAGGTTTTTTTTTTTTTTTTTTTTTTTTAATTGAAAGGCACGGAGGGCCTCTGCAGTTTGACTTGAGTGAGAGTTTAAGAGGCCTGAGTAATAGTAATGATGGATGACCTCCAACGTCCACACAACTCATTAGATACGCTTAGATTTTAATCTAAAAGTGCACAGTTGTCATTTTACGGCTGCTTTCCGAAAGCCTCTGGTCATTCCGATTGTACAACATCTTCCATCCACTACTGCTGACATTTGTGTGTTCTGTGTGATTTCCTGATGATTTGAGGTTGTTCAATGAAAATGTGTACATATAAAGGAAAGTATACAATCGTTAATGGGCGTCTTACTTATTTTTGCGATGGACAAAAGGGTAGCTAAACTGCACTTTGAAATGTCCAAGTCACTGATTTTACATACAAGAGCGAATTCGTACTTATAATTGCGTGCGATTACGTATATTAAATGTCGACTAAAGTGTCATTAAGACGAGAATTGGCATTTTGATTCCTTAGTGAAGTCACATCCGTAAACAAAGACCTCCCACAAGGGGAGCGTACCATTTCTCTCAGGGGCGGTACGGTAGCCACTGTCACGCTTTTGTTCCCCTTCCGATCGAACTGTACAGAAAATATGTTATATTCCCCTCATTCTCAGCTAGCATTTATAGTGTTTACACTTTATGTAACATCCGACTGTCTGGCCTTGTTTTTGTGCGCGTGCTTCGAAACATCACCCCCCCGCGTGTCATAAATGGTTTCGCCCATATGTCCTCGAGCTCCTCCGATGTATCGAAGGACCTTTAAACCGTCCAAGATTGCAACACGGGAAAACACCAAACTTCACCAAACAAAACAACTAATTCCTACCAGTCTCCATCCCGGGAGACTTAAATACGGTATGGACACGTTTCCAATGTACTTTTTTCCCTCTTTAAACTATCCTGAAGCACTCGTTTGAGTTTTGCTCACTTGTGAAAACTTGTTGGAATCGTCGAGTTAACAGTTGCTTGTGTTTCTTTTCCACAAAACGGACCGAACTAAGAGTTAGTTAAAATGATGCATTCAAGTAAACATCACTGTACCGTAAATGTGTTAAACGTGGAAAAAGAAACTGCTGTGGGTGACAGTAAACAAACAGAAATGTGCTAATCTAGACTTTATGAATACATCATGTTGTTGTTTTGATGATTATCTGAAAATACTTTATTGGGTATTGTTGTTGTTGCTTGGATCTGGAGTCCAGATCACGTGTACAAGGTTCTCCACGCGTGTGTGGATTTTTTATTTTTTTTGTCCATGTGTTATGCTCGGAACCAAAGATTTTCCATGTTGGGATGATAGACGGGTAGAACCATCCAATGGGGAGTGTTTGTGCCTTTTAAGCCCCGCCTTCTTTATCCACTGCTTTGTTTACGTTGTGCTGCAGCAATCTGGACCTCTTTGTCCTGACACTTTGCTACCCACAATCATAACATGGATGCAAAATTGAACCTGCACTATTGATACTATATTTTCCACGGTTTTTTTTTGCTCATGAACTTGCTCGAAAATCCATATGTTTTTTTATGTTATTGCATCTTTATATGACTTAATTTTCCACACAGACTGCAGGTAACCGTGTGAAATAGAAATAGGCCTCTGAATCCAATCTATAATGGACAAATGTCGCCGTTTTGACATTTGTCGTGAAGGAAGCGCAGATGCCACAAATAATCCCTCGTCCGGAATCTCTCTGGATAATCCGTGGAAATTGGCCTGCTGCTTTTTTATGTGACCTAGCTATCTGCTCGGGCGAATTATGTAATGAACGACACAGCAGGGACTCGCGCACACACATATTCTCACACACACATAACCAGCCACCACCACAACCCCCCCCCTTTTTTTTTTTTTTACAACTGCTATCTTTAAACCAAAGTGGGAGTGGGCATTCATTTTTAGCTCCAGATAGCAGAACGAGCACTCGGTGGGGCCTCAGATAATATTATCCACCTGTCTAATTATAAGAATGCCATTCTACAATAAAAATAAAACACTACAAGACGTATAGGAGTCCCAGGACAGACATTTAGAGGACAAGTTCTATAAAGAACAAGTTTTTCAAGCTTCAGATAATCATGGCTATTACTAAGCGACCAATCCGGGTCGCTATGATGTCATCATCTTTGCTGCTTGCTCCTTCTAGGAAACATTTTTTGTGACACCTTTACTATAAAACAAGCCAAATGTAACTGGATCCTGGAGTTGAACAGCCCTCTGTTTTGCCGCATTGCCATGGCGACACTTGATCTCACCGAGACATCGCTCCCATTCAATACTAGACGCTGTTAAAAGTGGGACTGCTGTTGTTGCCTGTTTGACCATCTATTGCGTCATGTGGCAACCGTTTCCTTGGTGACTGGCCTAGCAGAAATGAGTGGTCATACCCCAAAAGACTCAAGCAAGGGTTAGGGTTTCAAATTAGGATTTCAAGCCGAGTAAGGATTTATAATGAGACTCTCTGGTTGCCCTCGCAGCGCCACGATGCCCCTGAACAACGAGCGTCCGTCCTCCACCTCCAGCGACGGCGAGTCATCGACGTCGTCGGGGCGCTGCGACAGCACCGCGTCGGCCAGCGACACCGACTGCTCGCGCGAGAGCTTCACCAGCGACGGCTCCAGCAAACACTGCACGCCCTCCTGTGAGTGCCTCGATTACTATTTACTTTCAGCTACGGTTGTGTTTTAAAGTGGGAGTAGAGCTGAAACGATGCGAACGTTTCATTTTGCGATGACGTGACCAAAATGATCAACTACCAATGATCAAATTCTATAATATATACAATATATCTCGTCTCCCTGCTAGCGAGCCCTCCCAAGACGCCCACCCTGGACGAGGTCATGGGCTCCGCCAGAGATCTCTCCAACCTCAGCTTGTTCCACGAGATCGTCGTCAACCGCGACTTCCACCTGGAGCCGCACGCCATACCCGAGGACAGGTAATGAGCACGCTTATTAAGATGTCATCGTCGGCGTTTATTGTTCCTCCTCGCGGTGCCGGTGACTCTCAATTGCTTCACACCTCACAGAAATATTTCCACTGCGTCGCGGAACAAGTCTGGGCTGCAACAAAGTTGTCTAAACGTAGCTGGGAAGACCGCTTTCAAATGGCGAGCAGTAAACTGTAAGAAGAGAAAAATGTATTTTATACAAATAATGCATCATTGTTCATCTGTCGATGCCAGAGACGTGTAGTGACAGGTAGAACAATGTGGAACAAATTCCACTGAATGGTAGAAGGTACAGTAAACCTGTGTATCCACATGTTGCCATTCATACGACAGAATAATAGCTTTGTGTCAACTAAACACGCCCAGATTTTACCCTGACGCAGTAACTTTGTGAGTTAAGTGAGACAAGATGATCATTATTTCAGTGAATATACTTTTGTGACTTTTTTTTGTTTTGTGTGGTGTCTCATGAGATATTTCCCGTGTAAAACATGTCCCTTGGCTGAATAAAGGGTGGGAAAACATTGAGCTAAAGGATTCAGCTCATGTCCGCACAGGCACGGTATTATCAAAATGTGTCTTCTATGCATTTTTGGCTTTTTATTCACATACACTTCTATTAAAATGTTTGGAGTCACCCAGATAATTTCATGTTTTCCATGAAAACACACTGTTGTATATACACTGTTGTTCAAAGGTTTGGGGTCACTTAGAAATGTCCTTTATTGAAAAAAAGAAAAAGAAAGAAAGTCACTGCTTTCACCACATTAACAAATTTTATTTCCAATCTTTTCTCACTATTGTTTATATTGCCCTTTTTCCCATGTGCGTTTTAAATGTCAGTTGTTAACATTTCGTGTTTGCAGTTTATGGAAGATGGTCCGCGACAACGTCCACAAGGCATTCTGGGACATCCTGGAGTCGGAGCTGAACGACGACCCGCCCGAGTACCAGCAAGCCATCAAGCTGCTGGAGGAAATCCGAGAGGTATAAAATCGCAGTTCGCCATGTCGTTCAATCAAACGCTGACACGTGGCATTTCCCTGGCGGGACAGATTTTGCTGTCCTTCCTCAACCCGGGCTCCAACCGCATGCGGACGCAGATCCTGGAGATGCTGGACATGGACCTGATCCGGCAGCAGGTGGACAATGACGCCGTGGACATCGCGGGCCTCGCCTCGTACGTCATCGGCGTCATGGGAAAGTTGTGCGCGCCCGTCCGCGACCACGAGATTAAGAAGCTGAGGGAGAGCACGGGCAACATTGTGACGCTCTTCAGGTAAACGCAGCCCATGTGTTTGAAGACAGGGTTACTGTCTCAAATTAGGGATTCAAACAAGGGTGAGGGTTTCAAATAATCAATCCTCATTGAAGTGAGTGCCTCGTCCACTAGGGAGATCTTCCGCGTGCTGGACCTGATGAAGGCCGACATTGTGAACCTGACCATTGACAACCTGCGGCCTGTCATGCAGAAGCAGAGCGTGGAGTACGAGAGGACAAAGTTCCAGAGCATCCTGGACAAGACGCCCGGTGAGCGGAACCACGTCGACGGGGTGAAGACGATCCGTGATTGACGTCTTTCTGTGTGCCCGGGGTCTCCTTCAGGTGCTTTGAAGCACACCGCCGCTTGGATCAAAATGACTTTTGAGGAGCTTCTGTCCACCATGCCGAGCAATCAGGGAAAAGGACAGCTGTGTCTACCTGGACCCTTCCAAGTCCTTAATGTAGCCTTCGTACATATCCTCATGTGGGACTACACCGAGCACCCGCTCCCTGAGGTGACTGCACTTACTTTTAAATCGTTCTGTAAATGTCCTGAATTAGCTGAACGGTTTGAAATTTGAAAGTGGGAATTTGGGGACTGCAAAACATTTGCCCAGCTGTCCAGTATGAGGTGATTATTTCAAATTAGTAGAAATAAATAAAGTGGCGGACTCCTAAAAGGTAGGAAGGTCTGTGCCGAATAACGCGCAAATGCTCTTTTCGGTGGCGCGTTTAGACGTGGATGACGGACGAGGGGCGTCTGCGGGAGGTGCAGGCGCAGCTGAGGCAGTGGCAGGCGGTCAACGAGGTTCTGCTCATCGTTCACAGCACGGTGGGCGGGGCCGTCCAGGGCGTGGCGGCCCTGTCCGAGCGCCTCAAGAGGATGACCGCCGTGCTGCTCGACCACACGCGCAACCCGTGAGTACACACGACATAGAATAGACAGTGCGGAGTGTACATATAGCGCTTTCACACGGAGCTGGTTCTGACTGCATATTGTTATTTTGTGTGTGTTCAGGACTTTTAGCCTGCAGGATGCGCTGGTGGGCGTCAGCGCTCAGACCTGCAGCGAGCTGAACAAGTCCCTGGCGGAGAGGGGCTACCCCACGTTGAGCCCCGCGATGCAGGCCACCCTCACGGGCCAGATCTGCAGCACCGCCCGCAAAGACAACCCCATCCGCACTCTCGTCGGTACGTTCCGGATTGCTTCCAGATGTGCGGAATCATGTCTTAACATCCCTCCGTTCACCCACAGAGGACCGCGTGCAGCACTACTTCACGGCGCTCATCTGCGATCCCAAACCTCAAGCCAGACTGGAGCAAACGCCCGCCGGCCTCACCGCCATCCGCTCGGAGCTGGCCTCGCTGGCCGCCAAGTTCCTCTCCCTGGTCAACTACAACAAGGGCGTGTATGGACCTTTCTACGCCGACATCATCAGGAAACTGATGTTCAGCAACAGCCCGCCGCCACCGTCGCCGTCACCGCCTTCCCCTCCTCAAGACTCTGTCACCTCCGAATAAACCTATGACGTCCATTTAGTTTCTTCGACAAGACACCAGAATAACAAATTGAGCTTGCTTTGCTCGCAGCGAAGTTTTGAATACAGTACAATGTCGCCCAACCTTTATCTCGCCAAACATAACAAAAACACTGAAATAATGAAGATGGGCCTGTTTAGTTTTAGAACACAAAGCTTTTATTCTGTCGTATGAATAGCAACGGGCTGCCATTTAGCGGAAGAGCATTTCATTTTTCTGCCTGTCACTATATGTCGATGGCATAGACAGATAGATCAACAATACATTGTGTTTCCCACAGGACATCCGGTGAAAATGTTTGGGAATCACTGGTTTAATTTATACCTACTTTTTAGCATCGTGTCATTTTGATTCTTACATGCAAATGTAGTGAAAAGCTCTAGCTTTTTAAAGCAGATTCCTATATTTACAAAATAGCACATTATGACTGTTTTAAAGTTGTATTATATATATATATATATATATATATATATCATACTACAAAGCTCTTAGCTTCTTAAAGGAGCTATTTAAAAAAACTATGGATTTTTTTTGTATGTTGTATACATGGAGCATTTTTGTGTGTCAATTTGCCAAATGTTTGCGCTATACATCAGTTTATTCTCTTTGTGTGATGGGGGATGTTTGTTACATGGCTCGGTACTGTAGTTTGTTACCATATTCCTGCATTGGTTTGACAGAACCCGCGTGGAGACAAAGAAGTCAAAGGTGCTGAGCTGCAGAGGGATTCTGCATCCAATCTGGATCCAAAGATGCGCAAAACAGAAAAGAAATTATTTACCTTAACTGAAGTTTACATTAAAAATGGGTTGTTTTCTTCTGTACTACAGCAATATAAATAAAAATGTAAATGATACAAAATTGTTGCAGGTGCGTGTATATTTTTAAATGTGTTATGTTTTGATATTTTTGCAATAGCCCGTTAAAAATCTGTCTTTAGGGAAATTTATATTGCATAATCACTGCAAATGTGTGAGATAAACAAATGACCTCATATCTGTCTCTTGGCAGCATTGGTACGTTTAATTGTCGTCCGTCATGACAAGAAATAAAATACACATATTTTAAAATAATCCCATTCTGTGAAAGACAATTGTACCACGGGATAGTTTTCTGCTTTTATTGGTGTCCGCTATTAATAATTGAGAACATATAATTCCTTCAATGAGGTTTTAACTTATTTAGTAAATAAATCTCTTTTTTTCCAGCAAACAAGTCCTTAAAGGCATCAACAGTCTGCCCAGTTACAAACAAGAAGCACGGATGACCTCACGTGTCACGTGGTTGAACGCTGGCACACTATTGGTCGCCTCCTGCCGGGCGAGTTGTTATTGTCAACCAGGAAGCAGGCTGTCAAGAATTGGGCGTGAGGCTTCTAAAAACAAGTTATTTGCTCACTTCTTACCTTATTTTGTGACAATAAATTAAGGTTATACTCAGTTTGACAAATATCCTCCCCGGTAGAGAAAATAAGACATTCGTAAGTATCCTCCTGCGATGACTTTCTTTGTTTCTCAGCACTTGTCTCGACATGCAGGAAGAGTGTCGCTAACGTTCTGGGCTGTAAAATCAACGATGAGGATCTTTTTTTTTTCAATGACAAATTTCATGTCAACTTCATATTTGCTGGAAACGTCATTTGGAAATTGTTCGGGAAGGTTAGAGCTAGTTTTGTTTCATTTTGGGTACTTTGGTTATTTTCTCATTCATTGTGATATTTACTGTTTGGAGACATATTGATTGAGCTAACTTATCCTGGATATGTCAAAGTTTATTAATTGTCTAGCTCCCAAAATTATACACTTACATTTACTTAAAATGGTCAAAATAGGTTCCAGTAACGTTACATAAAACCTGACAGGAACCAAACCATGATGTGTGACCTTCCCCCCCCCAAAAAAAAGACGCAAATAGACTTTTGGGAATAAATTAATACAATTTCATGGAAGAAATATTTGACTTTAGGTGGTAAATGTAGGTGGCTGCTTCTGGTGGTGTTTTAGCCTCACCACACTGATAAAAATATGTCAACGTGATTGTCTCTGTTGCAGTATCTCCATTGCTTCGTCGCTTTGCTGCATGGTCGGCGATGGTGTTGGACGAAGGCGCGCGGAGCTGCCTGCTTCGCTTTCGCCGCAACCTGGAACAGGACATCAAGCCCGCCTACCTGATGGATCACATGGTCAGCGACGGCGTGCTGAGCGGCGAGGAGGAGGAGAGGATCAGCAGCCGGGTCGGCGGAAGTTAAAAATATGTTTCCCCGCAACTGAAGTATGTGCTGATCTAAATGTCTTTCTGCAGCCTAGCAGGAAAGATCAGGCGGCGGCGCTACTGGAACTGCTGCTCAAGAAGGACAACAATGCTTTTATTTCCTTCTACAATGCTCTGGTCAAGGAGGCGTACAACGACTTGGCCAGTTTGCTTCAGGGCGAGCTTCCTGGTGCATCACCAAAGAGTTCTGACAGTGAGGATTAGGGTTGCAAAGTTTCAAAGTCGGAATCTTGGAATTGTGACATAATGGTTCCCGTCCGTCCTCTTGTGACTGTTCCTTCTTTTTCGATCAGTCCAAATAGTTCTCAGTGAAGGCGGTGTCCCTCAGAGGCCAGTGGTTTTTGTCAGCCGACCCGAGCTGATCAACCGGATCCGGGAGAAGCTCTACCGTCTCCGGGAGGAACCAGGGTGGGTCACGGTATTCGGCATGGCCGGCTCGGGAAAATCCGTGCTGGCGGCGGAAGCTGTCCGGGACCAAGGACTCATTGAAGGTGATTCATCTCCGGATTGAATTTATTTCTACACCCAATGATTTGGTTGCGATACACTCTTTCTTTCCCGTCTTTCTTTTCTACAGAGTGCTTCCCGGGAGGCGTCCACTGGCTGTCCATCGGCCAGCTGGACAAAGCCGACCTGCTGGTGAAGATCCAAGCGCTGTGCTTCCGTTTGGAGCAGAGCCTGGACTCCCAGCACCTCCAGCGGCCTCCCACCTCCCTGGACGAGGCCAAGGAACGTCTGCGCTTCCTCGTGTTGCGCAGATATCCCAGGTTAATATCTGCCGCATATGATCAGATTTGATAGTTTTCCTTGAGAATTGAAGTCTGCTTGTCGGTCTGCAGATCTCTGCTGATTCTTGATGACATCTGGGAGAGCACGGTCCTAAAATCATTTGATATTCACTGTCGCATACTTCTGACCACCAGGAATAGAAGCCTCACCGACTCAGTCAGCGGTAAGTGATTCAGTTGATTCCCAACCAACCGCTGTGCGCCAAGTTCTAGATGAAAACCAAACCATCAAACTGCTTTTCAGGTGCTAAATATGAAGTTGAGGTTGAGAGCGGTCTGGATGACCACAAAGGACTGGAGATTCTCGCGCTGTACACTAGAAAAACTCCTGAAGGTCTGCCCGAGGAAGCTCGGAGCATTGTGAGAGAATGTAAAGGTGCGTTGCGATCTCAACCCTCACTCGTAAATGTGGAAAAAAAATCCAATCAAATCCTTGCTTTTCGAATATTTAATCACGTTTTGTCCGCTCCAGGCTCCCCCCTGGTGGTCTCCCTGATCGGCGCGCTGCTCAAAGACAAGCCCGACCGTTGGCGCTACTACCTGCGGCAGCTGCAGCAGAAGCAGTTCAAGCGCATACGCAGGTCCTCGGCGTACGACTACGACGCGCTGGACCAGGCCATGGCGGCCAGCATCGAGGTGCTGCCCGACGAGCACCGCGAGCTGTACCGGGACCTCGCCGTGCTCGAACGGGACATCAAAATTCCTGCCAAGGTGAATCGAGTTGTTTCACACACACACACAAAACCGTTCAAAGGTTTGGGGTCACCCAGACAATTTCATTTCGTACATGAACTCACACCGTTGTGTATGTACACTGCAAATATGAGGCTTATAAAGCAAGTAATAATTAAATGAGGAATATATTACTTAATTTAAGCAAAATTATCTGCCAATTGAAGAGGGAAATTTGACAAAGATTTGTTGTGTTTATCTTTGTTTTACTTTATGAATTGGTAAGATTTCTTAAAACAAGTAAACATAGCTAGCCTTAAAAAAAACACTGTCTAATCTCTGTTTAGTACTGTTAAAAAGTCAACTGTCCTCATTTTAAAAATAAAATAACTTATTTATTTATTCATTTATTTATAAAGCACATTCAGGAAAAAAAAACCTTCAAAATCAGCTGTAGCAATATTTTATATTCATATTTTTCCAGTCTGTCTTTTAAAATGATCCAAATGAGAAGTGCCACCTGGTGGACAAATATGTTATTGTCAAGATACAGTTTCAGTTTTTTTGTATCGCATTACCAGGCCTATTGATGTGCCTCCACCGATCCAAATGACACCTTGTTCTGGCGCTGGTTCTTCAGGTGTTGTCCGTCCTGTGGGATCTCGAGCCCGAGGAGGTGGAGGACATCCTGGAGGAGTTTGTCAACAAGTCTCTGCTGTTTATGGACAGTCACAGCAGGCCGCAGCTCTACTACCTCCACGACCTCCAGCTGGACTTCTTGGTCGAGCAGAACCGCACCCAACTCGAGGTCTGTAATGCTCTCAAAAAAAATAATAATACAATTTTAAAAATTCAATTAAAGTATTGCATTTTAGCGATGTGTGTGTGTGTGTGTGTGTGTGTGTGTGTGTGTGTGTGTGCTTGTGTTGCAGAACCTTCACACCAAGGTGGTGCGTCAGTACCAGCAGCACTACAGCGAAGCTCCGCCCACATCCGGAGACGACGAGTGCCTCTACTGGATCCGGTTCTTGACCTACCATATGGCCAAAGCCAACCTCTCCCAGGTAGCGCACAAACAGTCAGGGAGTGGAGTCCATATTCCTGACGGCGCTGTTGTCTTCCCAGGAGCTCTACTCCCTCATGTTCTCTCTGGACTGGGTCGCCCACAAGGCCCAGGTACTGGGTCCCGCTCATCTGATCAATGACTTTGTGGAATATGGACCCATTCTGGACAAAAAGGTAGGCAAAGTGCAGAATGTAGCGTGAAGGATTGCTTAGGAGTCTGAGGAGTTTTGGTCCTCGCAGAACAGCGACGTGCGCAGTCATTTCCAGGAGTTTTTGTCCCTCAACGGCCATCAGCTGGAGCAGCGGCCCTTCCCCGACGTGGTCCAGCTGGCTCTGTCGCAGCCTCAGACCTCGGAAGTCTACAGGCAGGCTCTGCAGCAGGCGCGGGAACGGGCCAGTAGCGGGAAACTCTACTTTGATTGGCTGTAAGCAAGCCTCGCGAAAGCCTCGTTCAGATTTTTGGGGAGGGATTTGGATCCATTTTTGTCTCCTTGTCCAGAAATAAGAGTAGCGTGGAGAGTCTCTCCCGGCTGGTGATCCACCCCCACCAGGGCTCAGTTTACGCCGCCTGCTTCTCCCACGATGGGTCCAAGATCGCCTCCTGCGGAGCCGGCAAGACGCTCAAGGTATGCAATTCCAAGTGATTGAAATAAAAAATATACGCTGGAGTTTCTAAAAAGGAAATATATGATGCAATTTACCACAAATTAAAATAGCTGCCAGGTAAAATCAAACAGCTTTTTTTTGGGGGGGGCTGTCCTGTCTCACTTTCAATTTAAAACTCACTGCCGATGTTTCCAGATGTTTCGGAGCACGTCCGGCGAGAAGCTGACAGAGATCCAAGCCCACGATGACGAGGTTCTCTGTTGCGCCTTCTCCCCCGACGACCGTCTCCTAGCAACCTGCTCCAGTGACAGGAAAGTAAAGGTAACGCTAAGTTATAATTGACATTATAACTCTTCTGCGTTTTCCCCACACATATTTTTGGGAGTGTCCGCGTGTCTTCTCAGGTGTGGAACGCGGAGCGTGGCATGCTGCTGAGGGTCTTCGAGGAGGAGCACGAGGAGCAGGTCAACCACTGCCAGTTCACAAACACGCCACGGCGCCTCCTGCTGGCCACCTGCTCCAATGACAAGTTCTTGAACGTCAAGGTAAATCACCGGTGCTATTGAAATTAATTTGACATATTTTCTGCTCCAGTTCAGTGGACATGGTGCTGCTCCTTCGGCCACCTGGGGGCAGTATAATCCATCCATGCAACCATTATCTGTGTCCCATGTATCCTCATTAGGGTCGCATTTGTGCAAAACCTTTACTCGTGGCAGCCAACGGCAATTTAGAGATTTTGAGTATAAAGAATATATGCCTGTGAGTATTGTTGGCATCTGTCTGCATGTGTTGTTTCAGCTGTGGAACCTGAACAAACCCTCCTCACAGAACACCATGTTCGGGCACTTTGAGCCAGTCAACCACTGCTGTTTCTCCCCCAACGACACTTATCTGTCCACCTCCTCCAACGACGGCACTGTTAAGGTGACCATTAAGAATTCCTGGCACTCAACTTACAACTGAAAAATGTCAAAAAGCTTCCCAGCTAAATGGAATGTACCCTGTATCTGTCTGACTGCAGCTCTTCGAGGTGTCTTCCGCCAACGAGTGGAAGACCATCAACGTGTGGGAGTGGTGCGCAGACGCCGGCGAGGAGGTTCCGGTCAAGTGCAGCACGTGGACGGGCGACGGCAAACGGGTGGTGTGCGCAGTCAGGAGTGCCGTGTTGGTGAGTGGGTGTCGAATCGGTGTATATTTTGTGACGGCGTTGTTTTCTAAAGTGTTGGTTTTGCGCCAGGTGATGGACGTGGAGACGTCACAGATGCTGTTTGAGATCCGAACGGGTCGTCTGAGCATGGTGCAGTACTGTCACGTGTGTCCCGCCAGCAACCTGCTGGCCATAGCCTTCTCCAACTATGCGGTGGAAGTAAGAGACATCTTTTTAGACCAGCAGGGGTGGGCAAACGTAGATCAGGTTATAAAAAAATGGTATATTAAGTATTGTATTACTATCATAAAGTAATAATTCATTCGCATTATAAAACTGTATCATATACAATTAATTCGGCATAATTAATGACCAATTATAAAATAAGATCCATTTTAAATGACCGTGTATTTTCTATTTGAATAATAAAAGAATCTGTTGTTGCATGCTTGTCAACATATCAAAACATGTATAACCTGTTCAATTTTCCAAATCAAAAGTTGAATTAGCAAAAAAAACACATTATTTTCATTTATTCGTTCAATTATTTAAAATAATATTATGATTACAAATATTTTGGATTTCTTTGTGAGAATAATTCACCAATTTAATGAGATAATAAAGAATGAATGACTTTTAATCAATCAATTTTAGAAAAAAAACAGTTAAATGAGAATAAATAAAATATGACAGGCCTCTTGAAAATGTAAATGCTATGTAGTTCGTATTAAAGACCGGACCAGGCCGTGAGTGGCCCACGGGCCATACTTTGCCCCCCCATGTTTCCGACTCTCACGATGAAAGATTGAAACGGCGATCCCGTGAACTTCGCGTCTCTTCCAGCTGTGGGACCTGGAGGACAAAAAGAAGATGGCCGACTGCAGCGGCCACCTGAGTTGGGTCCAGCAAGTCCAGTTCTCGACCGACGGCTCGCAGCTTCTCTCTTGTTCCGACGACCAGACCGTCAGGGTGAGACGCACTCAACCACTTAGTTAGATTTGACTGTGAATAAACTATTAAAAATCGATCTTTTTTCCCCCTTGCAGCTATGGGAGACAAATAAGGCGCACACCACCTCAGCCGTGCGCCTGAAAAGAGACTCTGATGCGTTCTTCAATCCAGGAGAAGATGGAGAACTGATGGTTTCGGCTGCAGACAACCGCAACAGACTGCAGGTGAGCTGGCGGCAACGTGGAAGCGGAAAACAATTGATTGACGGGTTGATTCGCTGTATTGTGTGCGACGGAGGTTCGCGCTGGCAGAGCGGGTTCGCTGCTGTTTCAGTCCGAGGAGATGGCGTGGCGGATCCGATGCACATGCTTGTGCAGGAAGCCCTCCGCTGTGGCTTTTGGCACGGAGGATGGCACCGTGCAGGTATCAAACTGCATATTTTGCCCTTGTTGCGTAACTTCGACAGGTCAGCGGAATATGAGCATCTTGTTCGATTGTCCTAAGTGTTGGTGTTATTTCTTGCGTGTGCAGATTCTGGCCATCCCCTCTGGGAAGGTTCTCGCCACCCTGCGGGGACACACCAGGACGGTGCTCCACTGCCAGTTCGTCCACGCCGGCCAAGCGCTCATCACGTCATCCGAGGACGCCACCATCAATGTGGGCTGTTGCCCCCCCCCGTTGTCTTCCTCAGTGCGCCTATAGATTGCTGATGTATTTGCGCTGTGTGCAGGTGTGGAAGTGGCAATCGTCTGAGTGTCTCACGCTGCGAGGCCACAAGGAGCAAGTCCGATGCTTCTCTGTGCTGTCGCCCGCTGAAACACGACTGCTGACCTGGTCCTTTGACGGCACAGTCAAGGTAAATAGTCATAAGACGAGCCTTATCTTGCGGTGAAACGTAACACTGCGACTCTTTCGCTTTCTCAGGTGTGGCAGTTGGAAAGCGGAGAGGAGCTGCAGGACATCGAGGCTCACCGGGGAGCCATTTTGTCCTGTCACGTCTCCCCGGATGGGCATCGCTTCGCCACCACCTCTGCTGACAAGACCGCAAAGGTCCGAGCCGTAACGCCACGCTCTATTCTTCGGTGCTTTTGCTGAATGGATCTTTGTTATGGGCTTCAAGGTGTGGCACAGTGAGTCGTGGCAGCTCGTCCACAAACTCCGCGGCCACCAAGACTGCGTCCGGAGTTGCCGCTTCTCCTGGGACGGGCGACGGCTGGCGACGGGGGACGACGGTGGCGAGATCCGGGTACGGTCAGCCCTCCAGCCCCTCAAACATCCCGAAGCTTGACCACAGGACCGAGGCATACTGTAAATAGCGAAAAACGTATTATTAAAGTTTTGTTTTTGACTTTGCCAGCTGTGGAGTGTCACAGAAGGCTCCTTGCTGAAGGTTTGCTCGTCAGACGGAAAGGACGGCCTGGACTCGCTGCACGGAGGCTGGGTGACCGATCTGCACTTCTCCCCAGATGACTACCTGCTGGTCTCCACCGGCGGCTACATCAAGGTATGTAAAAATATCGCTACCCACTCTTTACGCTTCTAAACCTTCTCTCTCACCGTGTCCTCGTCCAGTGGTGGGACGTGGACAAAGGCGAAGCCCTGCAGACCTTCTACCCGACAGGAGGCGCACTGAAGAAGACCCACGTGTCGCCCGACTTCTCCACGTTCGTCACCATCGACAACGTCGGCATCCTCTACGTCCTGCAGAGGGTGGCGTGCTGACCTTTTTCCTCGCAGAACGACCGCCGTCACCAGCTGACAAATTGCTGCTCACAGAAGAGCAGACGAGGTGCTTCAAGATGTTTACTTCGATCAGGTTTTTGATTATTAATAATTATTATTAAGACCACTCATGCTCTTTGCAATCAACATTTTATAACTTTCCTCTGAGCCGCAACAACCTTGTCAAGTGCATTAATCAATGCTGTGATGTCCGTCATGGTTTTATAGTTGTTTAATTATGAGATTATTTTCCGCCTGAGTACAGCAGCCTTATTGCGTGCGCCGAGCGCGTTGTTAAAAATTGTCCGTTTTGTCGTCTTTTGAAAGCCTTTGATATTTGTTGTTCTACATCTTTTCTACAAAAAAAAAACCAAAACATTTCCACTTGCTCAAAGACATTTTTAGACATAGTTCAATCTCTTTTTTTAATCAGCATGTTTCACAACTGAGCCTATACTTGACAATCTTTCCTGTAATACATTAATAGTTGTTGCCTCTTGTTGTGATCTTTCAATTATTTAGTTGAAGATGGAAAAGTATGTGAATATTAATAGGAATGCATTTTGTACATCTGAGTAATGTTATTTCCACTGTGTGCTCTTCTGATCGGTGCTTTAATGTCGCCAAGAATCAACAGATTTTGTTATCACGCCTGCTCAGGATCTATCAATACTGTAAGTACTGCACTTTATGAGCCATTAAAATTAATCCATGGATTGTCATTTGCTGAGCTAAAATTGTCCTTATAAAACAAACTTGACAGGGAATGTGCTTGATGTGTCATTTTTCCCCAACAAGGAGCTCAATTTTGTCAAACGTTACATTTAAGAACGCCAAAGGGAGCGGTTACCTACAAATAAAACCACGACGCACAAGTTTAACTTTTTGCTCAAGCACGTAGTTTTCAACCTTCGACTTGTCTCGCTAGCTTGGAAGCAACGGGGCTGGGGCCAGGAGTGACCAACCATTTGTGAGCTATTTTCAAAAACAACTGGTTATTATTATTTATTTTTTTTGCCTCTGGTGGCAGTTGTATGTGTGACATGTTTACCGTCCAACTAAAGAACTTGAAACATGGAATCGCATCATTATCCTTTATTCGTTCACTAATAATTAACCCCAGAGATGGTTGCTCATGTCAACAGTTCAAACAGAAGTCTTAAAGCACCACAATTGTTCACATCAAAACATCCCATAATTAACCCTACGTTCCATCCATCCATTTTGATCACATTCAAACCTATGGACAATTTATGCTATTATGTTATTACATAAAATAAATCATGTGTTTGAACATGGACCCCGATTTAGCATAAAATATCGAGTTAAATGTTAGTAACTGGGATTTCAACACTGAGAACTACAACGTCCTCTTTGAACATTTTAAGTGTGGAATAACCACTAAATGCTTTATCCAGAGCGAGGGCTCATTTGAGGCTGCTAGCCCTCTCCCAGGCAGACCACTTCAATGGATGACCAGCACACCCCCGATCGAGACGTCAGTCGCTGAAGGACGATTCGCTGTCCGAAGCGTCCATGTCGTCCGCCTCGCCGGTTTTTCCTCCCGCGTCTGGCACGGGGGTGTTCGGTTTGCTGCCGCCAGCAGGAAAGTGTCATGTTAAAGCGGGAAAACACAACAATACTAAAAAGGTGGACATTTGGAAAAAACTCACTCTAGCAAGTCCGGGTCCAAACCTTCCATGCTCATTTTATTCCGGATGGCCATGATGGGAACGCCCTGCCAACAACAACAACAACAACAACAACAACAGAAGCGTGAGGTCTGAGACCGTTAATTTACACTGTTAAACAAGCTGTACACTGACATCTTTACATTGGAGCAAAGTGTCATATTTCATGTCATCCCATGAAAAGAGAATAAAGTACTTAGAAAAATGTGAGGGGTGTACATTTCCATTTCCTCATGATTAAGACAAGTTGGTGCTTGCTCACCACATGAACCATCTTCAGATATCTGGCGTAGCGCGGATCCTTGGCCACCGTCATGACATTCGCCTCTTCCGCTTTGGGCGTCGTCGCGTCGTCTGGAGGACTGGGAGGAGGCTAAAATAGAGCAGATCATCGTTCATAAAGGAGACATGCTTGTTAACAGCATAGTAAGGTGGGTCTTGTACCTCCAGAGAGGGAAGCGTCACAGCCGGTGGATCGTCTGTCTGACTTTGAGCAGGAGCGCCGGTTCCGTTGGTCCGAACGCTTTGGGGACGTTCGACTGCGTCTACCGTGACGTCCTCCAGTCCGGGGATGGAGGACAGCTGCTCGCGGGTGGGAGAGATTCCATCATGGAGGAGTTGTGATGTGAAAAAGACAAAGAACCAACCTTGGCTTCCAGGATACACAGCGTGGTCTCGATCTGCTGGATGCGCAGGGATATGTTGGCAAGTTTCTGTAGGGGAAAAATCCATTCTGAGTTTTTTTTTTTTTTTTAAAGGAGGTGATTTTAAGTGTGATTATAAAAAGGACAAACCTCTTCACACACTGTGGAAAAGTTGTTGAGGAAGCGAACCGTGTGGACGATGAACTGGTTGAGAAAAGCAACAATTCTTCTCTGCTGAATGGCAGGGACCTAAAGCAGGGAAATAAACAATGTAACAAAAGCACACAAGGGGTCAAATGTTGACTCTGGATTGGAATTAAAAAAATAGCCAAATAGTTGCCGCGTTGTCAAAAGTTGCTTTACAAAAAAAAACACAGTCAACTGTCTTTGACATGCATTCTATTTACATTCATTTCCTGGCTCGCTTGACAATACCTTCGTGAGATCGACTCCAGAGCCCACAATCGGAAGTCCGTCCTCGTCCATGATTTTTACTAGATACACTTCACTTACCGGAGTGCAAATTACATTTATTCTGCTTTATATGATGATGGAAATGTACAGATGATGTGCACAACAATGTTAACTGTTGACTGTTTCATGTGACTATAAACTGTAGTATCGCGTGACCTCGCGAGGCGATGGCATTTCTCGTTTTATTTTGAAGTGATGGACTGGTACAAACATCCGGTCTTGCCAAGCGAACTCTTTTTACGCCTAAAAACGAATGATTTCATCTCCTTTTTGGAATGAAATTTAAAAAATGGTTTCAAATGTACTAACAGGAAATATACTATTGAGGTATTTAAGGCATTTCTTTGTTGTAGAATGTGCACAGTTTGGCTAAACTCTTGTTTTGAAAATCAGGAATGCAGGAGTGACTTTGAGGAAGCGGATGCTTGCGTCGTCGTAGCGCATGCTAACTCGTAAATTAAACAACGCTTTTTATTTTATGTCATTAAGGCCTCTGGAGAATTTTCTCACAACTGGCCCGTCTTGAAAAAAAAGAAGAAGAAAAATGAACCGTACGTATGTGAATAATGAACTCTCCGTGTTGTCTGTTTACGTTAGCTCGCCGGTTAGCCATCTAGCCAGTCAATCAGGCTCGTGCTGTTGCGTTAGTGTTTTGAGCACATTGAGTTTAATGTAATTATTACACTGTTTTTACTGTGAGCATCTTAAAAATAGGCAAATATTTAGGTTAATTTGAATTTGCAATTTTATTCTTCATTTAACAATAATAATAATCAATGTCTAAATTAAATGATTGTATTTTTTCAGAGGTTGGCCCTCCCTTGTCGACCCTCCGTCTCCTGGTGCCCCCTTTGCAGCTGTACTCTGCCGCCATGTGGCAGCTGGCCAAGCAGAAAGATGTGATGAACTACCACAAACTCCAGCAGTTTGTGTACGCCGTGACCGAGGCGATGCCCGGACTGATGAACCGCAAGCAGAGAGCCCAGCTCATCCTGGGCCTCAGAGCGAGGGTAAACTCTACTTGTGGTTGTTTTGAAATGAAACAGAATGGTCTTCATCTTCACTAGGATAGTTAATTATTCACATTTCAGTTGATCCTGGAGCTGTGCAAAGGCTCTGTCCGAGGTACTGTGGACTCTCAGATGATCCAGGGCCACTTAGAGAGACTTCCGGTAACCCCAGATGTAAGTACAGTGATGACAGCTTTAGCTTCTGATTGAAATTTGTTTGAATAATAAATGTATGCTTGCAGAGCGATGGTGAGGTGAAAACAGCAGAGTCCACTTTCATTGCTCTGGTTCAGAGCCTCCTGAAAGATCCAGCTGAGCGAGCTTACTTCTTTCAAGTTGGGCTTACTAATTTATATCCCCTAAAATTAATAGTTTTGTTGTAAATTAACTATTTGTATTCTCATAGGAAGTGTTCCCAGTAGAATATGGACAAAAGTACGATGCAGCCCTACATGTGTTACTGTGGGAGCTTCTCTCAAAACTAGAGAAGCTGCTCCCAGTGCCAGACCTCAAGCAGGTATTCAGTCAACATTTTCCCGTAATTTTATATTTGTTTATCTGGAAAATTCACCGTTGATGTGTTTTGATTCCAGACGGCAGCTTGGCTGGGCTCGGCTTCCGCCGTTTTGGACGAGTGTGTCCAATCCACGCCGGAAGAGCTGGCCTTAATCTTTAAGCACTGCAAGGCTGCTGGACTTTTAAAAATGCAACGTGAGTATTTTAGTTCTTCATCAGTCTGTGTAGGTTGTCAGTCATCCAGGGAATCCAAAGAAGTTGAATGGAGGAAACGGGACTATTCTTGGATGTTGAAGTTTAACTCATGTTCCTGGTTCTTCCAGACGGTCCCTCGTCCACCATCGGGAGCTGCATCATGTCCGCTCTGTCCATCCCTCCCTCTCAAAAAGCAAACGTAACTCCGGGTCCGGAGTCGGTGCACAACTACGCCAACGTCATCCACCCCGTGGCTCTCTCCGGGGCCGAGCAGTACAGCGTGGTGACGGTCTTCACCGAGATGGAGGTCCAAGACACGGCAGCTGAAGTTCAGACGGAATTCTATGACGTGGAGGTGGCGCCCGCCGAGGACCCTGCGAGCGAGGCGTTAGATGTGGCCAAAGCGTTGGAGTTGCTGACCAAAACGTTCGCGTCGAGGAAGGACGGTCTTGAAAACGACTCGGCGACGAACCGTCAGTTTGCGGCTCCGCAAGCCTTCGAGGGGGCGAAGGACGACGGGCAGCCGGGCACTGAAGCGAAGTGGTCTTCTGCTGAAGAGGACGTTGCGCCCCGCACTACTGAAGTTCCCGTCTGTGAAACACAACACTCGTCCATTCCACTGAAGGATGCATCCGCCAGCTGTTGTGACTTAAAGAGGTACATTTCAGGTCGCGGGCGTGCTGGCTCTTGGGTTGAGAAGTGGGGTACACCCTGACTTTGCCTTTTTCTCTTGCAGCCTTCGAGCTGACCAACCAGTCGCCTCGTCTGTGATCGCCGTCAAAGGAAGCGACAAAGGTAAGCGTGTGATCTTGGGAGCGACAAATGTTTTATATTTATTATGTTGTTTTACCCGCAGACGATTCCGATGAGATGACCTCCATCATCTTCACGTGCTCGCGGTGCCCCTTCCACCACTCTGACGACAACAGCCCGCCGCACTTCCACATGCAGAGCGTTCGCGCCGAGGACTACCGCAAGCTCTCAGGATCCAACTCGGCTCCGACTCCCGCCGACACGGATGAAATCTTTACATCCATTAAGCTTTTCCCAAAAGGAGACGCGGAGCAGTCCGACGGTGCGACTGTTAACGACGGTTCTGGAAGTTCCTGCCAGGCCGCCAGCAGGCAAAAAGCGCTGACGTGCGAGACGTGCGGTAGGACGTTCACGCGCACGTCGGACGTGCGGCGCCACCAACTGACGCATACGGGCGAGCGGCCCTTCCGCTGCTCGCAGTGCGATTGCACCTTCCAGCACTCGTGGGACCTGGGCAAGCACCAAAGCAAGTGGCACGCCGCCGCCGTCTCCTTCGCCTGCTCCCAGTGCCGCGCGTCCTTCGCCAACCTGCGCGCGCTGACCGCCCACCACAAGCGCTGCCACTCGGACGGTAGCCGTCTGCCGCGCATCTGCTCCATCTGCAGCCGCGGCTTCGCCTCGGCCGCCGAGCTTCTGGAGCACAGGAAGTCGCACGTGGCCAAGCGCTACGTCTGCCTGCAGTGCGGCGACGGCTTCGACTCGCTGCTGGCGCGCTCGCTGCACCGGCAGGCGCATCGGGTGAAGCGGCAGTTCAAGTGCACGCACTGCGAGAAGACGTACACCCGCCGATCGGACGTGAAGAGGCACATGTCCACGCACACGGGCGAGCGGCCTCACAAGTGCGGCCAGTGCGGCAAGCACTTCTCGCTGCGCTTCATGCTGGTCAAGCACCTGCGCGTCCACACGGGCGAGCGACCCTTCCAGTGCTCGCATTGCGCCAAGAGGTTCACCCTGGCGTCGGTGCTGGCCCGGCACGAGAGGATGCACACGGGCGAGAAGCCCTTCCTGTGCTCGCAGTGCGGGAAGGCCTTCTTGTCCCAGGGCGAGCTCTCCAAACATCACCGCTCGCATGTGGACGAGCGACCCTTCGCCTGCTCGCAGTGTGACAAGCGCTTCAAGAGCAAGAAGACGCAGCAGGAGCACATGGTCTCGCACACCGGCGCCCGCCCTTACCCCTGCACCTACTGCGGCAAGGGCTTCGCGAAACCCTACGCGCTCACCCGACACCACCTCATCCACACGGGCGAGAGGCCCTTCCCCTGCGGCTACTGCGACAAGTCTTTCCTCACTCTGAACGAGGCGCAGCTGCACCGCCGCGTCCACACGGGCGAACGACCGTACGCCTGCGATGCCTGCGAGCTCAAGTTCAAGAGCTCGTCCGAGCTGGCGTGGCACAAGCGCGGCCATTCGGGCGCGAAGCCGGCCAAGCCCAACTGCGGGCGCTGTCGAAAGACCTTCTCATCCAAGGCCAAACTCAAGAAACACATGGAAACGCACATGGAGGAAACGCAGCCAGTGCAGCCTAATCACTGAAAGACAGTAGACTAACGCAGTGATGTACACTTTTAACTCACCTTTTCTATTCTCTTTTTTATATGATGTGTTTATTTTATTTAACCTTTATTTATCCAGGTTAGGCAATTGAGAGGATTCTCATTTGCAGCGCCGACCTGACAGCGGAGTAAAACAAAGCAATGTAAAAGCAATTCCAAATACTGTTGATGAACACCAAACTGAACAGTATCATATCGTTACTACATGACGGTAAATAAAAGATTCAAAACCCGCTTAAAACCAATGCCGCACGATCACTTTTCAAAACGATCACTTTTCAAATGATGATATTGATAATGATGAAAGAGATTCGTTTTATTATCCGTTTCAGTCAGTTGGGGCGGAAAAATTCAAAGGACGATCAACTAAAAGTAGAACGAAGAGGTTATTAAAACTGCCGGAATGGTGAATGCTGTTGGTGGTCTTGGCAGTGAATGTTTTATAGATAAACATGAAGCACTGAATTTCTGCGTGAGTGAAGAAAGGGCCAATCAGCTACGGAGTGTATAGTTTACAGTGTAATGTATGCCCCAGTGTTGTCACATCAAATCAGGTAACGACACTTTTTTTTTTTTTTTTTTTTTTTTATGATGGAAGACCTCATTATCTTGATTCTTATTTTTGCCGTTTGCCACATTTTAGGTGTCGGGCTTCTCGTCTAAGCGGCCGCACTTGCTCGCCGCAGCAATTTTCACACAGGAGGAGGAGAAGGCTCTTAAATGTCAAGCCGTGCGTGTCAGGTGAGTCATTTCCATCGGAATCGCATAAAACGGAGCTCATAAATGATAACAAATGGTGATTTCTTCCGCAGGCCTGCTGAGTACGTGTGGCGGAAAAACCCATCTTGCACATGAGCCGTGGTGGTGAGCCATATATTTTAATAAAGGGTTTGCTTACAGCTGGTTTCTGATTGGAAACCATCAGATTGAATATTGATAACCTCATTGGTAATTCCCAATACGTAAGAATTTTTGGATCACATTTACATTACGGTCCGCCACGCCACAAGAGGGTGTGCACGAGTTGGTTCCTGTTTATTCGGTTCCCCCCATCCTTTCTCATCGAGGGGCCGCGGCGAGCGTGGGAGCGCAAATGTAACGATTTCACGCGATGGCGTCCGTCCGTTCGCTCGGAAAGGACCCCAGGAATAAACAGACAAATAGGGTGTAAAGTCGATGTCTGTGCATACCGATAACGGCGCAGACATCACACGGGCCGTCATCTTGATTTACGCCCCGGGCCGTCGGAGGTGCAGGTGGCAGATTAATAACCGGTCATAAAGAAGAAGAAGAGGGGGATGATAGGGGAAGGGTGTAAAATGGAGAGTAGATGAAGCCGAGGCGGGGATGATGAGCTCTCCACTGCGTCGCGAGTCCCTCTCCGCCCTGCCGAGCCCCAGCAGGCATGCTGTGGACAGGAACCACGAGCAGCTAGCCGTCCGGAGACTGTCCTCCCCACGCAGCCTCAACCTCCTTACGCCGCCCCCGTACCCTCGACGCGCCTCCGCCATCCCCGGCTACCTGCTGCCCCCCTACCAAGACCAGGAGGACCACCGCCTCCTCCACCAGCAGCGTCGGCGTCTCTCCTTGCCCCCTGAGGCATCCCGGGTGCCCCCTGCACCTCCGCCTGTGGCCGCCCCCGCCGCTCCTTGCCACCGCCCAGTGGGAGTCATGCACCTCATCCGCCTGGGTCTTCTCGCCTTCAGCTGCCTCTTTTGGGCGGCCGGCTTGGCGCTCTTCACCCTGGGCGTGTGGGCGCAGCTTTCCCTGGCCGACTTCATGCTGCTGTCAGCCAACCGCTACCCCAACGTGCCCGTCATCCTGCTGACCACGGGGGCCGCCGTCACCGTCTGGGGCTTCCTGGGTTGTCTCGGGGTGGCGGCCAACCTCCCGTACGTGCTGAGGGCGTACGGCTTCTTTCAGCTGACCGCGCTCGTGGCGGGCTTGGCCGGTGGACTCTGCGGTCTATTTTACCGGGAGGACATCGCCGGCGGGTTTCGTAGCGGCCTACAGCGAGCGGTGGCTGCCTACGGCGAGGACGAAGGCCGTGCCGACGCGCTAGATAGCCTACAGAGGGCGCTGCGGTGCTGCGGTGGTGAAGGATGGCGCGACTGGCTCACTTCGGACTGGGCCCTCCAGCACACGACCTTCCTGCCAGCCGAGAACGGCACCTTGAGGTCCTTGCCGGATAGCTGCTGCATGCGGCGCAAAGGCTGCAGGAACAGGCCGCTGCCCTCGGAGGACTACGACGGAGTGGTCGCCGCGGGCATCCACCCCAGCGGATGCTTCCGGAAAGTCTTCAGCTTGGTCAACGACAACGTGTTCCACATTGCCGTCACTGTGCTGGGATTGGCCTTCACGCAAATCGGCGGCATCACTTTGGCGTGTCTGTTGGCTAACAGGCTAGCGCCGCGGCAACGGCCACGAGTTGTGGCAAATTAATTTAAAAAAACGTAATTGTTACGATACTTAAAATGTTGGTATTGTTGTGGTGTCGTTTAAAGTATGTTAGCAACATTTTCCTTGGCTGAAAATTGTATGAAAACTAATGGTACGCAAGACAGTAATCCTTCCCGCAGATTCGCGGTCCGGATTTGCAGATTTTTTTGTCTATGCCCTAACATGCCACTGAGATGGCACCAAATGCCCGTCTAAATAGGACAGTTGTAAAGTTAGTCCAAAGATGTATGTTGAAGTGATACATCTCGACTGAAAAACTGAACTGAGTACTGGTATCTTGGGGCGGAGCTAAGTTTAGCCTGGGTTGTTATGGAGAATCTTCACCGCATGTGTATTTAGCAGTTCAAGTGCTTTTTTACAAAATAAAATCATTTGTAAACCATTTGTTTTTAAGGGTAATTTGAAATTATATTACACTGTTGTGGGATCATTGTGGTAGATGAATGGTTAAACTATTATTATGGGCAATTCCAAACAGTTTTGGGTGGAGGGCGTAAATTCGTCACATTGCCCTCCCCCCCACTGTTCGGAGGTGACCGAGTCCTGCTGCCAAATATTTGCATGATTTCCAGGTTATCTCAAACCTTATAATCACGTCACTTATTGTGCAGTGGCTCACAGGTAATGGTGCTCGCGATAAGATATCAAATGTGTGTCTGTTGTCTGAAAAGATAAGCAAAAGTTAGTTGATAGAAAAAAAAAAAAACAATTGTTGTTGGAATTGCATAGTGACTTGCTCAGCTTATAATTAATTTTGTGTATTTGTCTGAAGCGATGTCCAGCATTCGATTAGCCTGGCATAGTGTAGCAATGGTGCAGTTGTGGCGACTTCGCAAGACAAAGCACATAAACATTTTTAAAGCATCACTTTGTTTTTTGGGGGGGGGGGGGGGGGGCTTCCAAGCCCTTGTAATTCATTTGAAATGTCTTAATACCTCATCCTTTATGCGAGGAGCTGTCTTTCTGTTTGTCCTGTTTTCTTTTCTATGATGTATCTGAACAATTAAATAAAGCCTGCATGAAAGTAATGTGTGTCCACAATAAACATCAATACAAGGCTTTTCGCTTTCATCGCAGATTATGATTTTGATCTGGCCGTGAAGGTCAAGATATATAACGCCCTCAAAAATAGCTATTACACTCTCTGCGCAGAACTTTGTAAATGATGGCAGGGTACATAATTGCATACAGCACACGATGATGATGAGATGTGCCCTCGTGGGAGGATAACAACAGCAAATCATCATTAGACCCTAATTGGGGCCCCAAGTTTTCAACTATAAACTCCTGTATCAGCGCTCCGTTTTCAGGGACCTAATTATGCTATCGATTAGCCTACATTATGGTCTGTCAAGCAAGTTACGCTTCGCTGCACTGGCCTTGTTTAACCCGGTTGCGACCAGCCCCTCTCACACACAAAAAGAAATGGAGGTCTGGGGGCCATCGGTGCGGCACCTTTTTTTCTGGGAAGTTGTTGTCAACCATTGGAAAAGTCGACTTTTTCATGTGACACATACTCACCAGAGATGAGCACAGAACGGATACATACGTGTTCAAGGAAGTAATAAGAACAACAAAAACAATGTAAAGAAATGAGCTTAAAGTGTGTTGTCACCAAATATGGGCGTGTCCTTTGAATCCTCTTATTTGCTTAGTAGGTAAGGCTGCATGGAATTTATTGAAGCAATCCAGCCTGAAAAGATTCCCAAGTCAAAAATTGTTTGTAATGTGGAAAATGACACCCACTCAGTTTGTTTTAATGGAAAAAAAAAAAAGAATAATAAAGTGGTTTGCTGTGGATCCTAAGGGTCTGGTCCACATTTGCTGACATGTTTTCCCTGGTTTGCTCTTTGCACTGCAGTCCGCGTGAGCCGTGCCTGCCCCACATTCCCCGGCCCCCGCCACATCTGCGGCACATGTAAGCGAGCTGAGCTGCGCGCGCCGACCAGGAGGAGGGGGGGGGGCAAAAAACAACATGGACTTCAAATCGGAGCTGCTCAAGTCCATCTGGTACGCCTTCACCTCGCTGGATGTGGAGAAGTGCGGAAAAGTGTCCAAATCTCAGCTGAAGGTAAGCAGGAAGTCTTCAGTGGAAGGAGTCGTAGTGAGGAGCACTGGAAGGGAGAAAAGGGCATCAGAGTGGACTTTTCGTTTCTATGTACACTTTGCTTTTTTGCTCCCAGGAGGACTGAATGTTACTCTATCTCAAGTCCAAATATTTTGCGCCTTCTTTTATTTGGAAAGAACAACATGATATGACACGTTTGCCTTCAAATGTGTTGTTTTTCCATACTTCCTGCTTGTTAGAGTGGAAACTCCGCGAGGTTAAAAGAATCCAGGGAACTTGTGGAAAGCTGTTCTGACATGTCACAATCACTGCCTGCCTGTGTGTATACGTGTGTGTGTGTGAGGCCAACAATAACAGTGTGTGTTGACCTTTAATTTACATTTAGTGTCACACCATTGTTTGGAGATTTCTGTTTTTTTGTTTGGTTTATCTTTTAAATTATTTTTATCGTGAGCTGTTTTTATATATTAGTTTTCTTCCAGTTTTCATTTCATTTCCATTTTCTTACATTATTTTCGTTACATTTTTATTTTCCCTTATTTTTTTACATTTGGATTTATGTTTGTATCCATTTTTAATAGTTTTGTATTGCAATTTTATTTAATATATATTTTCAAATTGTATTATTTATTTAAATTTTTTAATATTTTGATAGTTTATTTTTTGTGCTATTTTATTTTATGTATATTATTTATCTTCAGGTTTTAATTTTCTTTTGTTATTTTTGTATGTTTTTTTTTTTTTTACATAAACAGCTACTTTATTTAACGTGTTGTTTCAGGTTTTTATTTAATTTATTGATGTACTATAGTTTTTGTGTGTATTTTGTTCTGCTTTTTCATGCTATTAACTTCAAATGTGTTGTTACTTTTTTGAATGTATTTATTATTTCTGTGTAACACTATTGTCTTTTATTTATATAAGATGTTGTTTTTGTTGAGGTGCTTTCTCACAACCTGTACACGGTGCTGAACATTCCGCACGACCCCGTGGCCTTGGAGGAGCACTTCCAGGACGACGATGACGGGCCCGTGTCCAATCACGGCTACATGCCCTACCTCAATAAATACATCCTGGATAAGGTACCGGACTGGTGCAGGTCAGCATTACCATATAATTGTATCATGTTGTATAATATGACATTGTGTGTTGCAGGTGAAAGAAAGCATGTTCGACAAGGAGAGGTTTGACGACCTGTGCTGGATGATGACCATGAAGAAGAACCGAAAGGGCCCGCCGCCAGAGGGGGCGCTGCTGTCTGAGAGGAACTGCTTCAAGCTGTTCTGCCTCTTCAACTTGCTCTCCGAGGACCGCTACCCGCCGGTCATGATCCCGGAGGAGGTAAACGGGGGGGACACATGAGCTGGGCGGGACGCTTTTCAAGTTCAGAGTTAATGAGATTCTTCCTTCCTGCTATTTCCCTGGAATTTGTTGGGGGTGTTTTCCGGTACACTAGGATAAAAATAAACTACCTCAAATGCATTTATTTTCTTTACCGTTTCATGTGTTTGTCTTTGTACCTTTTATCTTTTCATTGTTTATTCATATATTGTAGAACTAATTTAGTCAATATATAAATATAGTTAAAAATGTGTTTATTTCATTTGACTTAATTATGTTATGTTTGAATGTATCCAACTTATCATAATCCTTATGGGAAATTTTATTTACACCCTGCCATGTATATTGTTTATATAATAATAATATATAATACATACAATAGTTATATATAACAATCATATAGATATTTTTTATTCATATTTATTTTGTATGAAGAGCTATTTTATTCAATATATATTCTGTATGTATTAATTTTGATGAATTATTTTAACTCGTTCAATTTTGACAATATTATTCCTTAGCCTTATATTTAATTATTTTTTAAATTTATCCCACTGCTGTCGCACAAATAATACTGATCGATTAACGGAATATGTTTGTTATTGTTGAAGGTGGAGTATCTCCTGAAGAAACTGTGCAGCGCCATGAGTCAGGAGTGGGACGGCAAGCCCCTGGAGGAGCTGCTATCCCAGAATGCCGCGCTGCACGAGGAGCGCCTGTCCGTCTGGAGCTTCCTGGAGCACATGGACACCGGACGCCTGCTGCGGGTCACCAGCGTCGAGGCCTTCAGCCTGGCCTTGCACGAGGTCTTCCTGGAGATGTACCACAACGTCCTGAAGAGGGTTTGTGAGCCGGCCGCCGTATCGCAATTTACATATTTTTCGCTGTGGGAAATGATAGTACAATGTGCCGTGATGGTGGCAGGGCTACATGTGGAAAAAGGGGCACGTGCGGCGGAACTGGACCGAGCGCTGGTTCGTGCTCAAGCCGTCCTCCATGGCCTACTACGTCGGCGAGGACCTGAAAGACAAGCGAGGAGAGATCCAGCTGGACAAGACTTGCGTCATCGAGGTCAGTCAGGATTAGGGCTTGAACGACCAACGATTTTTCGGCATTGACCATCATGTGATGCAATGCTTTCTTTCTTTCTGACGCACAATTACTTGCCGATGTGTCAAACCGCATCATTGTACTACTGGTGAGGAGGACTTAGTCATCAGATTTGTTTGCCTTAAGTGTTGGTGGCTGATATCGGCTGCCTTCACGAGTGCCCGATACCTTGAAATCAGCCCAATACCGATATCTGGCAAATAAAAAACAGATCTTCTGTTCAGATTTCCGTGCAGTAATTTTCTCTGCTATTATCTGATTCTAGGATGCTGGATTTTTGTATAAAAATCACACACACCCGTGGCTAAATTCCCTGGGTTTTGTGTAAAAGGCGCAAGCCGATAATTGCCAGATCTTCTGTTCTGGCTTTAAACACTTAATTTTCTCGCTGTGTAAAATCAGACACAGTTGCTGCAATATAAGGCTTCCCTGGGTTCTGTGTGAAAGGGAGAGGTGGATAAGGTATTGTCTTACAGCAATTTTGCCGCTACACAGTGCTTATTCACATCATATCTTTTCTCGTCATTCCAGCCCATTCCAGACCGAGAGGGAAAACGTTGTTTGTTCTGCGTAAAAACTCACAACAAAACCTATGAGATGAGCGCCTCGGACCAGAGACAGAAGGTGGAGTGGATGCAAGGTGTCTACAACACACACACCTCCCCTGATATCAAGAATTGGATTGGAACCGGGCATGTGTGTGTGTGCGCCCAGCCGTGCAGACAGCCCTGCGTCTGCAGAGCGAGGCCAAGCTGTCGTTGCACCGCGAGCTGAAGGCCAAGAGGCGGGTGCAGCGGGAGCACAGCCAACGGGAGCGCAGCTGCAGCACCCTCAGCAGCTGCAGCAGCCAATCGGAGGACTCCAGCACCCTGGAGGCGGAGCGCACCGACAAGGACCGGCAGGACCTGGAGATAGAGAGCATCATACAGGTCAGGGACACCTCTAATGCGGTGACAGTGGAGCGTTCTTGTTAGGAATGTGATTGGTTTTTAGGAGTTATTCGCCAAGATTTTAAGCACCTTAATGAGTGTTGGTTATGTGATCTGTCTTCACTCGCGTTTGGGTTTGCATCTCAAAAGGTAGCACGTTCAGCAACAAGCCGTGGCGGTCCAAGCCTGATTGGTGCCCCGTGTGAGCCCTACAGTTCTTGACATTTATAACCTCTCACTTCAATGTTGATGAACAGAAGTTAGTTCACAGACGAACTAGTGGCAGTGCTTAGTTTTCTTATGCCTGGGACCAGCTCTGCAGACGTAAATGGTTTTGTGTCTCGCAGCATGCGCGGGAAATGGAAACCCGGCGGCGGGAAGTGGAGGAGCGGGAGAGGAGGAAGCAGATGGAGGTGCAGATGGAGCTGGAGAGACAACTGGAAGAGGCACAAATGGTCAATTGGAAGATTTTTTTTTTACTCTCTAGATTATATTGCTGCTTTTCGGCATAATAACTGCTGACTTTTTGTGGCGTCAGATGAGGGAAAGTATGCGGGCGGAGATGCAGGAGCGGGCCAAAGAGGCCGAGCGGCAGCGCCAGAGAATACAAGAGCTGGAGGTCACACAACGCAAAATGGAGGCCGCACTCAACATGGAGATACAGGCACGGATGGAGGAGGAGAAGGCCAGGCAGGAGCTGGAGAGGTCACTCAAACACACACTTTGTTGACTGGGCCATTCATTTTTCATTGGTCAAGTCTGCCTAGCAACAGTTGACCATGCAAAGTTAACCTTACTTTAATATTTCATACATCGTGGTGATGCCATTGAATGTGTCGAGACAAACTTATATGTCCTGAGTTATCCTTTCGAAAAAACTAGTGGGCAAGACTGGCTTGTGATATTTCTTTTAATTAACCAATGGGGTACTTATGTTAAAATCTAAAGTCTGCCTAGCAATAGGTCACCATGCCGAAAAAAGACAAGGTGCTGCTTGCCTTCCTTTCCGTCCAATACGCATTTTAGAGTGATAAATTAATCATTAGTGTAATATTTAAACAGTCTCGTGGGCATGACTAATGATATTTTTCATTAGCCTATGAAGTGTTTTCAGCAACTCTGCCTTGCAACAAATTAATTACCTCCCAAATGAGCCAAGAAAAAATTATTTGTCGCATCGCTGTTGCTGTACATGCTTAATATCTTCAACTTTTATTTCGCTTTTAAGTTATTTTACTCATGTGAATTTACTGTAAGTGTGATTTGTTAAATAAAAATAATAAGTGTAAGGCATATTTTCTGTATTTGACATTGGCCGTTCTCTGGCACACCTCCAGGCTGCTGGAGGCCGAGGAGGAGAAGAAGCGGCAGTTCCAGCTCCTGGAGGAGCAGCAGCGGGTCCTGCGCAGCTTCAGCCCCGATGAGGACGGCGCCGCCCCCGACACGGACCACGACCGCAGCCACGACATAGACCTCCACGCCCCCGACGCTCTTCACTCGGCCTCCCGGGAGCTTCAGGATCTGCAGGCGTCACGGCAGAGGAGCCACCAGCGCCTGGAGGTGAGAATATCTCTGCCCAGCCGCACCTTTGGACTGTAACGCCTTTCTAAATTGGATGTCTGCATTCCAGGAAGTACAGGAGAAGCTGAGGAACGCCAGTCAACATGTCCGCCACTGGAACGTCCAACTGAACCGCCTCATGAAGCCCATCAGCCCTGGAGGTGACACTCACAAACACACACTCACACATCTTCTATCTGATCTGATCTATTTTTTTGTATCCAGAACGTTTGGCGCGTATCCCCTCCAAACTCTCATGCCCCAAGAAGGAAGGCGCTCTGGCCAGCAACGAGTTCATCTCCAGGTTCAAGATCCAAGGCGCTCACAATAGCCATGCGCCCGAGGAGTACCGGGACCCCCTGGAGGAGCGCATGGAGGCGGCCAACCTGTCGGACGACTCGGACAGTGCGGCCGAAACGTCCAACGGGACAATATGACCACGTGGAAATGAGCATTGTTTTGATATTTATCGTGACATGTAATGAAGATCTGTAATGACGCGCACATTCCATGAGGACAGAGATTTACAAAAAAACATTTTCTTGCAAGTTGTGATAAATGTAATTATAATTATACATAATTATATCGTAAATCATTTCTAATGCTCAAATGATTTCATTTACAAAGTATGGTACACTGAAAAGAAAATCATACAACAGTTTTACAAATAATACAAACTTAAATCTGACTATTCATTATATTAGATTTTTTTAACACATTTCTAATCAAATTATTTTTCTCATAGAATGAAAAAAGCAATGTAAATTTACCACTCTTCCCCCTTAATTTTAGTTTCTTGCAGTAGCTTTTCATTTGAGGATAATAACCGCTTACGGCCACGGTGGGGCAGTGTTGAAAAAGTGTTGAAAAAGTAAATATATACACCGGATCCCGGAAGTAAACATCGGGGTGACAGATTCTAACATGGCTGCCTCCGTTGTGAGACATGCCAAACCATTAAGTGGAGTAATTTCCTAATTAAATGTAGTATTTTTTTGATATTTATTTACATTTGACATTTATATTACCGCTAATGTCGACGTCGCTGGTTACAGCTTCCGTCCGCAAGGTCAGACCACGGTTTTCCTGGTTCAGGGCGCTGTCCACCAATCAGCCCGAGAATGGCTCACCTTCCCCGGCCGAGACCCCCGCCGAGCCGAGACCCTGGAAGGACCCCGGCGGCCGCTCCGTGCTCCTCTTCCCCGGGCAGGGCAGCCAGTTTGTGGGCATGGGTCGCGGGCTTTTGCGGTACCCTAACGTCGGAGAGATGTTCGAGGCGGCTCGGAAGATCCTCGGCTACGACCTGCTGTCATTGTGCCTGAACGGCCCCGAGGAGGATCTCGTGAGGACAGTTCACTGCCAACCGGCGGTGTTTGTCACTTCCCTGGCGGCTGTGGAGAAGCTCAACCACCAAAACCCCAAAGTAACCACTTTTCAACCACAATAATAAGCATTGATATACCACTCAAAAGTGAGAATTAATCTAGTTTTAAAGGCAAAATCTTGATTTAACTTTAAATGTATCACTACATTTATTTTATTTTTTTAATACATTTTTTTTTTTTTTTTTTTTTGGGGTGGGTGGGCGTTTTTAGTGGACATTCTTCCCAAATAATAGAGCAATATGGTGGCATACAATAGTGTAATGTATTATGTACATTTAAAAAGAGGAAATATGCAAACTATAAATATTAAATTATGCACTGAAGCATGAAAAAAAAAAAAGAAAAATAGCGTATCCATGTACTCCTATGAATTGATGTTACACAAGGAATCAGGCAAAGACATTTGAATTATGAATAGGGCAAAGAAAATCAAATACTAAATTAATGTTTTTACTGTATTTGCTCCTTTGATTAATGAAATAGTGAAAAATAATAAATAATTAATTCCCTAATAATTAAAAGATCAAATATAAATCTGCCAAAAAATTAAGAAGTTATTTTTAATACAAATATTGCAAAAAAACAAATATTAAATGTCTATATTTACTCATGTGGTTAATGAAATTGTTAAAAATAAAAGTCAAAAATACAAAATTATTAAATTAAATTATTTCATTTAATTAATGTATTAAAAATAAATTCAAATCCAGCAAAAACTGTTGTATTGACTCATTTGATAAAAGTTTTTCCTTTCTCAAATACATCAACACAGGATACACACAGAATGTCGCATGTTCATTTAATTCCATGTCTTCCACGGGAAATTGGTCATAAATGTAACGCTTGCTGCTAATTGTTGCGTTTGTGTCGTCAGGCCATCGAGACGTGCGTCGCCGCCGCCGGCTTCAGCGTGGGCGAGTTCGCCGCGCTCGTCTTTGCCGGCGCCATGAGCTTCGCCGAAGGTAAACGCGCCCCTGGCGTGGGGCGTCCGACTCTTCCTGACTCTTTCTCTTTAGCTTTGTATGCGGTGAAGGTGCGCGCCGAGGCCATGCAGCGGGCGTCGGAGCTGGCGCCGGGCGGGATGCTGTCGGTGGTGGGCAAAGCTCAGGCCCAGTACAAACACGCCTGCCTGCTGGCCAGAGAGCACTGCCGCGCTTCGGGCGTGGACGAGCCCGTGTGCGCCGTGGCCACGTACCTCTTCCCCGACGGCAGGGTGATCGCGGGGCATCGCCAGGCGCTGGACTTCCTGCAGCATAACGCCTCGCGCTTCCACTTCCTCAGGACCAGAATGCTGCCCGTCGGCGGGGCCTTCCACACGGAGCTCATGAACGCCGCCGTCGAGCCCCTCAGAGAGGTTCTCCGGCAACTGGAGGTCAGTAAGGAGGTTGTGGGGATTCATTTGTATGTTTTGCTGTGTAGCACAAATTCCAAGGATGATTATACTGCACACACATTCAAGACAATTACAACTCATAATAATCAGTGGCACTTTTAGGACTGTCAAAGATTTTGAAAAGGATGAGGAGGGGGGAAAAAGGAGTACATTTGGCTACAAATGTTAAAAAGCAGATAAAAAAACATTACATTTAATGGAGCAATTATATTTTTAAATCACTAATTCACTCATTCAAATGTATTTTTAATCTGAAAATTATATTAAATAAAATCTAATTCACTCATTTGAGCAATGAAATCATTCTAAAAAATTAAAGGTGAAAATTTTATATATTTTTTTGATTTTATAATTTGAATGAGAATTCATTCAAATTATAAAATCATTCAACCAAGTAATTAATTCATTTGATCAATGAAATCATTTACAAATTCACCAACTGTGACTATATATTTTTTGTTAAATTTAAAATTATCCACTCATTAAAATGAATGTAATAATGAAAAAAATGACAAACATTTTATTAGAAATGATTTACCTATTTAATGCGTTCCCCTGAACTCATTTAGTTATTTATTGTTTGAATAAAATTTGAGTGAGTGAGAAGGATTTCATTTAATTCACTCCATGGGGAGAATATAGTAATATGTTCACAAGATGAAATAAAAATATAGTACATATCATAATAATTTCCCGTTAATCTTTGGCGTACAATTTGCGCGCAGGTGCGTCGTCCCGAGATCAGCGTGTACTCCAACGTGGACGGCAAGCGCTACATGAGCGAGGGCCACGTGCGGCGCCAGCTGACGCGGCAGCTGACGGCGCCCGTCAAGTGGGAGCAGACGCTGCACGAGATATTCGAGCGGGCGCGCGGCGAGCGCTTCCCCTGCGCCTACGAGGTCGGGCCCAGCCGGCATCTGGGCGCCACGCTGCAACGATGCAACCGCAAGGCCTTCGACGGCTACGTGCACGTCCACCCCACCGCGGACGACGAACCGTGATGCTGAAGGTGGGAACTAAAGCACGGGTTCCCTAACTTATAATAAGAAAAATAGCACTCTCTAATGTTGTACTTGCAGTAACAACATATTATGTGTGTAGTGATTATTCATTGTGCATTGTACTGTTCCTTCCGGTGTGCTCACCTTGGCCACCAGGAGGCAGCATAAAATGTACCTGCGTACGTATGTACATGAAGAAGACAGTCACAATCGCTCAGTAAGCTGCAGTCATGTCAACCGTATTTCGCAGCGGATAAAGATAAAGAATGTTTGCCTGCGAGTGTTATATTTTCTCTCCGTCTATGGGGTTTTCCATTATGTGTTAGCATTAACCTAGCACATTTTCAGCAAAGTGATGTGGTTTGGCTGACTATATGTAAGTTGAGGTACTGCTGTCTGCTGAAATAGTGATGACTGAGCTATTATTTTGTTGTCTGAACAGCATCAGGTTAATTGTAGTTTCTGGCACCTAGTGGAAGAGCATTGAATTGTTCTGGTTGTCACTATATGCTGCTGGCATTGATACGTGAACAAAGATATATCATTCGTAGCGGATAAACAATTATTTTTGGACAAATGAAGTGAAATTGAAACTTTTTTTTTTTTTTTAATTAAAGAGACTTGAATTTGCAGCCCAGCCATTTTATTTAGCGAAAAACAGAAAGTCCAGCTCCCTCCATGTTGTAAGAAAAGACAGTCCAGCGTCCCAATACTTTTGAACAACAACAAAAACATTTGAAAATAATGTTTCCGTAAGACGATAGAAAGTGAAGGCTGATAGGAACAGTAGAAAAAAACTTTTTTTTTTCGTGCTTTTGTCAACTCGGTATAAAATATAAGGCAAGGCAAACAGCAGAAACACAAAATTAGCAATCATTGTCCTTTTTTTGGGGGGGGTGGGGGGGGGCGTGGCCAAAAGTCCTGCTTATGGCCTGTTGTTCCAACCCAGGAGCAAAAGAGCCGCCGTGAGAAGCGCTCCGCCGGTCAGGTAGCGGAAACTTCCCGCTTTAAAAGCGGACACCTGGGGGTGCAAAAACGCACGTTTTAGACGCCGCAATACAACACGAAGACAATGAATTGGAATTTGGAGATTACCCAGAATGCCCCGCTCTCTAATTGAAAGCCCAACAACGGATGCCGTACATCCCTACAAAACAACGACAACACTTAGAGTCTGTAATGAACACAATTAAACGTGACGACGACGCAGTGTTGACTTTACCGGGCCCGTGGGTTCCGGGTTCGAACCCGATCCAGCTGGTCCCCGATGGCGGCAAGCTGGCGACCCACGGACCGGGTAGACCGGCTCTCGCTCCTGGAGGACAACAGCACCACCGTTATGCAGAAGGTTTCAAGTTTACGTGACGGCGTTGTGTTCAAGAACCTGAGAGTGGCGTGTAACATGTGGCCTGTGATGTCATCGCCAGGTCCTGCCTGGGGGGTTGACGAGGTGGGGGCGGCGGCGACGACGGCGTTGACGGCGCGTCTTAGCTCTCGTGTTTGCTCCACCATGTTGTTTGCTGCAAAGAGACCAAAGATGCAAAGTCCAGTCTCGCGGCGTGCGTGCGTAACGTTCACAAACAGGTTGTGTCAACACGGAATTCGGCGGCGTTGTTATCACTCGTCCTGACCAAACAGGCTCGTCAAGAAAGGTGACATCATGCGTTGACTCAAGCGCAACATTTGTAGGTCATCTACATGCCTGTATGACACTTAAACACGATGATTTGATTTTTTAGTTTAATAAAGAAATGTTTTTTTTAGCATGTTTTCTCAGGCCGAATGCTAATCATTTGCTGTACATGCACCTGCCCTCTAAGCACTTCCTGTCTGTTGATGCAAATTGTCCATTTCCATAACTCAACTGCTCCCCATAGGCCTCATACATGTATTCCTCTACAAAATATCCATGTAATTAATTTTTAATCATATCACTGCTATAATAACAGCCTATAAATAACAATTTGGTGTATTATTAGTCATCTAATTGGGCTGAACTGTGTGTATTGTCACAACAAAGAGATGAAGTCATCGCTCATGTGCAAACAAAGGTCATCTTCAAGATCATTTTTCCCACATTAAACACGATTACATATACTTTAGAATGAATCTGTGCCAAATTATTACTATTTTATTCCCCTTCAAATCATAAGTGAGTGCACATGTCCAAGTGGAAGAAAAACATACCTTGTCAGGAGATTAAAACGGACGCCGCCCTGCAAGAAACACAAGAACATTATGATAATAAATACGGAAAAGACTATTTTAAAGGTATTATTTTCCATGAACTTACAGCAGCGTCCTTTAATCACGTCGTCGTCGAGTAACTGCCACAAACGGCACTTGGCCACGCCTATACTGGCTCATTGCTGCCGCCCTCTAGTGGAAGAACAGTGGTAGTGTTTTGGTCACGCCTTTCCCCAACATTTTCGACGCCTATTCTGTAAAATAAACAAATTAAAGTACATACCAAAAATTTTCCAAGTAGCGTTAATGTGTTACTCACGGATAGTGTCATTTTTAAAATGATTTATTTAAATTTTAAATGTTATGTTTGAGGCAGCGTTTCTGTCTCACGAGGTAACCCACTCACAACCCCGGAAGTCCACTATTGCCATGTATTTGCGACAGTTATTTAGTAAAAACTAAATTAAAATACGCAATACAATGGCCAGGCACAGTCCATATTCCACTAGACAACATTTTTTAAAATGTATTTTTTCTATTTTCTTGAACGCTTAAAAAGACCGGAAGTACCACAGTTATCTTGTATTTTCGACGCCAAAACAAAAATAACAATTTTGAAGTGCTCAAAATGTCACGGAGATTTTACTGTGTATTTCTATGCTTTTATAACATTATTTTCTCCAGGTCTTGCTGTTTAACACAGACAGCTCTATACTGCCTCCAGCGGGTGAACTCCAGCAGTGTTTCTCATGGCACCTCGGTTGCTAGGTTATCCTGTTAAAAACATCCCATCCGAAGCCCACTTTCGTTTTCCTTAAATTCGCATAAATTCACCCCCGCCCCCACAAATATTATTATTAATATTTAACAATAACTTGATTTTTAAATTATTTTTATGAAGCGCAATTGATGTAGTCACTCCCTCCGCCTCACGTCACCCGGATCGATAAATTGCTGCCTCGGACGCTAACTTGCATTCATCATGGAGGAGCGTCCATTCCTCTAACCGGAGCTTCCGAGGGGCCCGAGAGCTGAGCCGATGTCTGGCCGGTGAAGGTGCACCAGGCACGGGCAGGAGGGGAGGGCGATGTCCGGGAGGGAGGATGCAGCATCCTGCTAGCCGGAGAGAGCACCACTGATGACTGGCTGTTTTGCTCACGACGATCCACGGGTAAGACTTGCTTAAATATCACATGAATTCATCATATTCATATTACAATTGACTGTTCTCTCGCCTGTTTTTCCAGTGGGAGGCAACATGGCCGGGAAGGTGAAGTGGGTGACAGATATTGAGAAGTCAGTGCTCATCAACAACTTTGAGAAGAGGGAGTGGATTCAAGTGACGGAAAATGATGACTGGAATTTTTACTGGTAATGATCAATACTAATAAATTATTATTGCGGTTGTAGTTGAACTGTACTGTGTCATTCCCATTGTTGAGATATCTAATTTAGCCGCATAAGAGAGGCAAAGTATATAAATAGCCGTGAGCGTGATAATCGATTAAGCTTGATCGGTTGTGTAAAATCGATTGATTAATAAGGTCCTAAAGCAATTGTGGTGAAAAAAATGGAAGTGCAGTACTTGGGTGGAACCAGCTGAGGCGCTGTTGGTTCAACCACACTAGTTACTTGTAGCCATACAAAGAACACGATGTTAGCTAATATAGAAATAATAATATAGGAATAAAAATGAAAAAATAATATAAAATCAAATGTGCAAAGAAATAATAAACTTAATATATAGCCGAACCCTAACCCCAAAACAATAAAATCAGTCCTTATTTTTCAAGGAAATTTATTCAATCACAATTGTTATCTTGGTCGTGCGCAATTCATGATTCAGCTATGATATTGAACATACTTTAGTTGTATAACAAAATGGCTGGCATGTTACTCATATGACAGGATGAGCATCCAGACCATCCGCAACGTGTTTAGCGTGGACACGGGCTACCGGTTGACCGACGAGCAGATGGTCAACCACTTCCCCAACCACTACGAGCTGACCAGGAAGGACCTGATGATCAAGAACATCAAGCGCTACCGCAAGGAGCTGGAGAAGGAAAGTAGCCCGCTGGCCGAGAAGGACGACAACGGGAAGCACATCCATCTCGGTAAGACACCTCGCGCTGGGGAAGTGACCGACATCCATCGGGCTGCGTCATTCACTTTTTTTTTTTTTTTTCCCCGGGGTTTAGATTTCGTCCCCGTGACGTTCATGCTCCCGGCGGATTATAATCTCTTTGTGGAGGAGTTCCGCAAGAACCCGTCCAGCACGTGGATCATGAAGCCGTGCGGGAAGGCGCAGGGCAAAGGCATCTTCCTCATCAACAAACTGGCCCAGATCAAAAAGTGGTCGCGGGACAGCCGGACGTCCACGTACGTTACAAATATCAAATATGCCTAACACAACATTGCGGAGTGACCGAATGTGTACTTGAGCACTAATTGTCGTTGATGACGCCATCTCCGCATGACCTCTTTTAGCCGACTTTAATTCAGTTGAGAGGCTGTTTAAATTGATTGGTAGGTGCTCCTGTTTTGGTTAGCAACTGAGGGAAAAGGGCCTCACTGTTAATTCTTTAATGTCCGCTTAAAGGTGTTTACGAATTGAGTTAATTACAATGACAGATTTGTTTCCTGATGGCCAAAGGGAAGCGCTTATTTGTCTTTACCTAAGGATTTCAGTGTTAGTCGCTACTGTCCTCCATTCCACCATCTGCGTTTTGTAAAACCTAGCTCATAATAGCCACACGGTTCTGTTGTGCAGGTTCGTGGCGGCCTCCAGTGGCAAGGAGGCCTACGTCATCTCCCTCTACATCGACAATCCGCTTCTGATCGGTGGGAAAAAGTTTGACCTGCGTCTCTACGTGCTGGTCACCACGTATCGGCCGCTCAAATGCTACATGTAAGACCCCGCCGACCCCTGTTTAGATTATTTACAAAGATAGTATTTATTTTATGACTCCTATTTGCGATTTTTCTTGGCAGGTACAAGCTGGGTTTCTGTAGGTTCTGCACGGTGAAGTACACGCCGAGCACAAGCGAGCTGGACAACATGTTTGTGCACCTCACCAATGTGGCCATCCAGAAACACGGAGTAAGGCTTGGGATATTGGATGCCATTACATTGGACATTCATCGTGAACATTAATCGTGTCATTTCGCCGTCCTCCGTCCACGCAGGACGACTACAACCACGTCCACGGTGGCAAGTGGACGGTCAACAATCTGCGTCTGTACCTGGAGAGCACCAGAGGCGAGGAGGTGACCAGTCGCCTCTTTGACCAGATCCAGTGGATCGTGGTGCAGTCCTTAAAGGCTGTAGCTGTAAGTGTGACATATTCCAATGGAGAATGGTCAGTACAGTTGTTTTTTTTGTTTTTGTTTTTTTTAAACAAACATTTTCACATTCATCTATCTATCTTGTGAACTTTTTTTACAGCCTGTGATGAACAATGACAAACATTGTTTTGAGTGTTACGGTTATGACATCATCATCGATGACAAGCTCAAGCCGTGGCTCATCGAGGTGGGTCAGTCCAGCAAAGAAATAAAATAAAATAAAATAAAATTACCAATAAGAATGAGCAAATTTGATTTATGAAGCATTTTTCATAGATAGGATTCAAAGTGTTTCACATACTTATAATGCAAGCGTAAATATACAAAATAAAGAATAAGATCGACAAAATGAAATAATAAAAAAACGCCGTCCAAGTCATAAAACATAAATAAATAAATACTGTTGTAAAGAAAGGGGTTAATCTTAAAGGGGTGGTGCGTCCCCTTTAAATCCTAGGCCCGATGCTAACGAGTTAGCAAGCTAAAATAAGCTAAGCGAAGCTTGAATTACGGAAGCTTTAGCGTTGGTTAGCTTCGTTGAGCTCATCTTCACTCGCCCTCGGGTGTTTATACAAGCTGCTGATGTCATTATTAAAAGATTCCTTCGTAGTAAAATAGTATAGTACAGTATTTCAAGGGTATACCGGCCAAATATGGACATCTCCTTCGATAGCTCAGTTGGTAGAGCGGAGGACTGTAGTGGCTAACGCTGAAATCCTTAGGTCGCTGGTTCAAATCCGGCTCGAAGGAATTTTTATTTTTTATTTTTATTGAAGAATATTTACAATAATCTTTCTGTTTTATATTCTCGTATATCATTGAAGTAAAAAATAAACAGCATTTCTGCCTACTAAAACGAACTTCTCCCTCAACTCCTGGTAAGACTCAATAGAAAAGACATAGCGATTGATTTTATCAGCAAAACTCCAAGAATACTTTGTTTTTCCAAAGCATAGCGCAGAGGCTTGAGATTCCGACTGTGCTTGCACAGTGATTGGACGTTTTTTGTTTTTTTTTTTTTTTTTTAAATGCCCCCAAGGCAGATCCTTGTTTGAACACATAACATTGTTGTTATGTCTAGAGGAAAACTCTCACTAGTTAGCGCCCTCCAATGCACACAGGCGTCATTCTGATCTATTTTGACTGGTTTTAATATTCTTGTAGCACACCTCTTTGAATTAAACCGGTGATCTCAATAATACTCCCATGTAAACGTGACTCCAGGTCAACGCGTCCCCGTCGCTGACATCCAGCACGGCCAACGACCGCATCCTCAAGTACAACCTCATCAACGACACCCTCAACATCGTCACGCCCAACGGGGAGATGCCGGACAGCCGCTGGAACCGCAGCCCGCCGAGAGACGCCCTGGGGAACTACGAACTTCTGTGAGCCCGCAATCAGAAATCATTGCCGCGGTGTAACGAGTGGTCGCCATGCCATGTCCGAGAACTGAATTACGGACTTTACATTGTCACCTTCGATAGCTCAGTTGGTAGCGCGGAGGACTGTAGTTGCGTTATCAGACATCCTTAGGTCGCTGGTTCAAATCTGGCTCGAAGGAGTATGTGTGTGTTTTCCTTTTCTTTTTTTTTTTTAGTAACTCGTCCAGTTGGAACACTGTCAGATGTGGTAGTGCAAGGCATCCTTGGGTCGCTGGTTCGCATCTGTCTTCAAGGATGATGATGTTCAGAGAATGTAGCAGTATAATTATTACAGACTTATTCAGATCAAGGAATCCGAAAAAAAATCACAGGCTCACTTTGTATCAAAGCAACTCCTTCGAGCTGGATTTGAACCCGCGACCTAAGGACACCTGTGCTTTAGCTCTACAGTCCTCCGCTCTCCCAACTGAGCTATCGAAGGCTTCCACAGTGACAGCTGATGATTTATGCGTGCAGGTACGACGAAGAGCAGGCGCAGGGCGAAAACGACCGGAGCCGAGCCGGTCACTCGTTGGGGTCAAAGGGCGCCAAGGGCAGCTCCGCCGTCCGCCCTGCTGCGGCCACCTGGAAGTGACACACTTTTTAACATCATTACACATCATGGACTCCAAAACAAAGTATTTTTTTGTGTGTTTTATGTTGGATTGTGCCTCATTTTACCTACAACTGCTATTGTGGAATGTCATTTTATTTGCCCGCTACCAATGCATCTGCTTTACAAAATATAACATTTTAATTCAACACGCTTTCGGGTCTTATCACTTCAGCATGGTTAAAAAAAAAAAATAAAAAAAAAAAAGGGGGAAATGTTGTGTTGTTTTGGTGTCATGGCCCTTTAAAAATGTCAACACTGGCTTGTTTAGTCAGTGCGGTTATTTGCTTAAATACTCAATATTAGCTGGTACATCTGCAGTATTAAACATATGTTAATGTTGAAAAGAATTAACATACGAATACATATATTAACTTATAAACGTTTCAGAAGTGCTACTTTGCGCATAGCTGGATGGAAACTTGTGTGGGACCTCAGGCTGGTTCTCGCGGATGTGACGTCACACCATTCTAGTGTTTCAGAATAAAGTCGGAGGCCAGCGCCCAAATACTCGGATCAAACGCAACAGGCGGCCCTTCTCGTGTTATTTTGAAACCAAGATCGTAACCGGATGTGTTGTCAGACATTTTCGGGCAACTGACGGCGGTGTCACTCTTGTCGCTCGCTGCTGGTGCCGCTTCTCTCTTCCGAAAAAAAAAAAAAAAGGTTTAACTCTCTTTAAACAGGCACCAGCGAGAGAATTAATCAGCCTGTTGGATATAAACTCATCGATTTGAGCGAACGCGTCCGAGGTAAGAGGACAGCGACATGTTTATTTTGTTCATTTTAACTTTTTAATGGGGTTGGCTAATTTGCTAACGATCGGGAGGGAGGGGGTCGGCTAACGAGAAAGTTTATTCGCGATATTTTAAAAACATCTCTTTCACTAAATTCTAGTGGATAATACCCCCCCCCCCCCAAAAAAAAGGATTATAACACAAAATGCTGCCATTAGTTAACATTACGAGTGTTGAAACTTTTGACAGATGTGACGTGGACTCAACCCGGGGCGTCCTAATGTGCCGATATCGGACTTCCAAGTGGATCGATAAATGTTCAAATGATGGGTCATAATTGAATCAAGTTGTGTGGAGCGATGAAGGGCGGGGCACTTCACCTCCTGCTCCATGTTCTGTCATTGAGCCCCCCCCCCCCCCCCCCCCACCCAACCGCCATTAGCATAACATTCACTGGACAAAACATTAGGAACACCTGCCCTATCACTAAAGGTCATAATGAGGCGCGTTTGAGGTTTTCGTTGAACTTCTTTGATCTTGTTCCATGGTGCTTTAGTATTAATATTAGAATCATAAAGTGGTGTTGCCCTGTTAAAACAGTAGTGAAAGATTACTTCCTTATTCCTCTTCAAGGGAAATGTCTGCTTATATTAGTATGAATGTGTTGATTAATATACTTTCAAATCCGTCTTGAAGGTGCCGTAAGGTGGACCTAAATCAACTAAACTAGTGGCTAATATAAGGGGGGGAAATGTTTCTGATGTGACAAAAGGTCATTGAATACATCACAGGAGATGCTGGGGCTTCCCCAGGAAAGAGTGCCGGCGTGGTCTCTCCTCGTCCGCCCGCTGCCGTGGAACGCCGAGTTTCCCTCGGCGAGCTCCTGGCCAGCGCAGTGGAAAATGCTAGAACAAATGGCTTTGTGGAGCAAAGATTGTTTGTCGCAGAGGGACACACAAACTCAAGGTCATAACCTTCCCCCTGTCATGGGAACGTGCACTTTTTGGTGTTTCTGGGATTTAGCAACATCTCCGGATGGATCATCTCGGCCTTTTGTGCAAAAAAAATAAAAAAAGGAAGCGGAAACAGAGCTTCCTCTTTACTGTGATAAAATTATTGTTTTAACTTTTGTAACTGGTCATCATGATTTTTATTTTTGTATTTTTTCGAACCCAGTGGCTCCTCTTTCAGTATTCACATCAGGTCTGATTGGCCCTCAGTGGAACACTTCCACAGGTAAAGGGTACAAAATGAGTTCCTAGTTGATCTCGTAGTCATTCCCCTCCAGCTGCTTGATTGACTCATTGAGTTAAGGCTCATTTTGTATTTTAAAGATAAACTCGTCCTCGAGATTCTGTCCTATTTCTACCAAAGGAAGCACAAGACAGATTGGTGACTCTAAATTGCAAAAGATTGCAGTTTTGCCATCGCGTGTGGGCAAAACATGACTTCTTGAGTCAATGTTCCGTTTCAGTCCACCAAAATTCCATCAGGTTTGGGCCACTGGGTCTCGAGTGGCCATCATTGTGTCTGATTACATAATCTACAAAGCACGACTCGGCCAATTTTTGGAGAGAAATTCAATTAAGCGCAGCGCGGATGGGATTTCACATTTGGCGAATCGCAACAGTGACAACTGTGTGCAACCAACCCCGACCTTCACCGTGACATTCTCTCTTCTCACAGTGTTGAATCTTTCGAGCGAGGCGCTGGACTTCAGACTTCGGCTGAGTCAATAACTGTGTTTGCACTCGTGGCTTTTGGTTCCCGTTGGCCAGTGATTAGGTCGGACGTGGCCGCCAGAAAAGAGAAGGCTTCTACAATCACTTTTCTTTGTGTGTGTGTGTGAGTGAGTCTATAGCTTCAGAGTGTGTGTGGACGAGTTGTGCATGTGGCCACAATAACACCCTCTGTCCAGGCTGGCCTGCGCACTACGGGTCACTGACCAGCCAGCATCACACACACACACACACACACACACACACACACACACACACACACACACACACACATGCGTCCCCTCCGGAAAGACGGCTCGCTCCCACTCAGCAAGCATGTGTGTGTCAAATCGCAGTTTTCTATTTGCTATCTTGTTATCCCAGGTTGTTATCAGGACTGGAATTAGGCGAAAACTTGGTGAAGTGTCTCGGATGTGAAGAGGGCAGCTGCAGCGAGGGCGAACGAGTGCATGGGAGGAATAAAGAGAGGCTGTCTTCGTGGTTGGGTGGTGCGTTGAATTGATGGAGACAAGGAGAAGGCGCAAACAGAGACTTGTCTGTGTTTGAAGGAAGCGGAACTGTTCCCTCACACATTTTAATTTGTAATTTTCTAGCACTACCTGGCTTGTTCCCTCCATTATGTCCTATTTGCGACGAGTTGGATCACTTCCTCACTTCCGAGTCCACACAATATTCAGTGTATGTTTATACTGCATATTTGCATATATATATACTGCATATATATATACTGCATATTTGCATATATATTTGCATATTCACAGATTTTTGGGGAAATGTATCTTCTATCTGCTGAAAACCTCCCCTATTCACTGTTTCGTGTCAGGTGAAAGCAATAAAGTATGCTCAGCGCAATAGCACTGCCTCGGAGCTTCGCAGAATTCATTTTAACACACAGCGTCATGTTACTAATGGTTCACGCATTACTTCCTATAGAAATAAATTGGTGCAAATTTGCGTATGAGACAGAGAATGTTATTTCACATCGAAACGAGATGATCCTTCTCCTGTGTGTGTCCAGGCGACTTGTGACTTCCAGGCAGCAGCCATGTCGGGCTCCTACGACGGCTCCATGATCGACGTCTCCAGCGACAGCTTCTGGGAGGTGAGGAGGACGGACCGCACCCGAATGCCAAACACGACGCGAAGCTGCGATTTCTCTTGTTTCTCCGCTGTCAGGTGGGCAACTACAAGCGCACGGTGAAGCGCGTGGACGACGGCAACCGGCTGTGCAACGACCTCATGACCTGCATCCACGAGCGGGCGCGCATCGAGAAATCGTACGCGCAGCAGTTGAACGAGTGGGGCAAGCGCTGGAGGCAGGTCATAGAGAAAGGTAGTGTAGCTTAGTATGCGTTTTTCAATGCTCAAAACTCATCCATTATCTATAGCATGTGTTCTCTTTTAATTGGTCAACACAGAATTGTTACTTACAAACGTACATTTTTAGTTATTAATAAAAATAGTAGTGTAATCGTGTCTATGTGGCGGAACAAAATATCTGTTTCACCACGTCCTGTATTGTCATTTTTCCACTCCGGCACGCGACTGAAGCGAGCCTTTCCCCTCCGCCAGGGCCCCAGTACGGCATGCTGGAGCGGGCGTGGTCGTCTCTGTGCACAGAGGCGGAGAAGGTGAGCGAGCTGCACATGGAGGTGAAGGCGGCGCTCATGGGCGAGGACCACGAGAAGCTGAAGAACTGGCAGCGCGACGCCTACCACAAGCAGATGATCGGCGGCTTTAAGGAGACCAAGGAGGCCGACGACGGCTTCCGCAAGGCACAGAAGCCCTGGGCCAAGAAGCTCAAAGAGGTACGCAGCGGGCATGCGACATAATCGCGTCGCCCGGGAACAGCTGGCAGGTAGTCACCCATGGCTGACCGGGCTCGATGTTTCCCTTGCGTTGACGTCACCGTTGTGCTCGCTGCATGCTGCAGCAGCACTCTTCAGCGCCTTTCTGTTGCCAAATACCATCCCGACTCTGGGAAGGTGCAGCTGACAGGAAGCGCCGTGCTCTGACAGATCCAAAAAGTCCCCCCCCCACTCTCTGCTTTAGTTGCCGACATTCCTCGCTGCACAGGCCTTATATCCTGTGTGTATGTGTGTGTGATGTCACCGGGGAGGGGGCGGGGACATCCTGGCCAGGCTGTGAACAATAGAGATTTGTAGCCATGGGGGGGCAAGTGGCAGAACGCTGGGCGGGAGGAAGTGAGGCTTATGACCGGCACTGGTAAATGACAGGCTGCCACCTCCACGCAATTGACATCACCGCTTGTGACGACACGTGTGCGGCAAACCGTGTTCGTACCAGCCCATAATAGTCATCACCACAGCGTTATTAATAGTAACAGCCACCTTGCGCAACAGAAGTAAGCGAAAACACTCAATTTCCCAGGTTGAGACCATGAAGAAGTCGTACCATTCCGCATGCAAGGAGGAGAAGCTGGCGGCCAGCCGGGAGACCAACAGCAAGCTGGAGAGCAACAACAACCCCGAAACGCAGAAGAAGCTCCAGGAGAAGGTGGAGAAGTGCCAGCAGGAGGCACAAAAGGTACGACCCCGCCCCCCTCCTTCAAGGCAGCCCTTCCATAAACGGTTTCATTTCTTCATTTCCAGACAAAGGAACGCTATGAGAAGTCCCTGGAGGAGCTGGACAAGCTGACGCCTCAGTACATGGAGAACATGGAGCAGGTCTTTGAGCAGTGGCAGCAGTTTGAAGACAAACGCATTCGCTTTTTCAAGGAGCTCCTGATGGAGGTCAAGCAGCACTTGGACCTCTCCGCCAATCACAGGTCACGGATACGGCCGACTTTCCAGCAAAAAAAAAAAAAAAAAAAAAATGCAACTAAAATTATTCCTCAATAGGTTCCAGGCAATCTACCACACGCTAGAAGACACCATCGCCGCCACGGACGCTGACGAGGACCTGAAATGGTTCCGGTCCAATCACGGCCCTGGCATGCCCATGAACTGGCCACAATTTGAGGTGATGCGCTGCAGTGTTGTTACCAGAGTTGTTCAGTTCTCAAGTTTGGCGAACGAGTCGCTTTCCCAGGAATTTAAGAGATCATTTCATGTCGGTGATGGCTGCTTTTCACTCGCGCCACATTAATCCTGTTCTGCACCTGCCTCCCCTCTCCTCCAGAACTTGGACTGGTCCCGCGCTCGCTCCTTTAAGAGAAGGTCCATTGTAGTGAGTCCTGCACGGGATGACCGTTCTCCTTATCACGGCGGCCACGAGAGGGGGAGGGTTTTATTTTATCTTGTTTTTTTTGAAGGAGGGGATCCTTTTTCATTCACGCTAACACTCCCACTCCTTGCTGCTTTGATTTGTGTGCGCGTTTGAGCACACGAGTTCACTCGCGTGTCAGCGAATTACACGGCTTGTCACATGATACCGCAACAAAGGCAGACCTGATCCTTGTGATAAGTCAGATGAACGAGCGTCCCAACGGTCTCCTGGGGAATTTATCCAAAATAAACAAAAGCCCCTCTCACGCTGGCCATCGAAGACAGATTATTTTTTTTTTTTCTGGCATCTTGAGTCACGATCGGCGGGCGTAGCCGCTTGTGCAGACTGCGACCCTTCGCCGTCCCTTTGTCGCCATGCATGTAATGATGCGCATTGCGTGAAGTCGCAGCGGCCGTGTGAATGCGCACTTTCCTGCTTCAGGGAGTTCTGTCGGCTCTCCCGTTAACGGCGGGGAGTGTGAAAGGGGCCACAAACTTCCGGCTTCACTTCTGGTGGTGGGGAGATTTCTTTTTTCTTTTTCTTCCTCCCTCTCAGCAGGTGAAGGATGCGAACTACACTACGTACCTTGCTGCACTTGCTGCTAAAATTGAGAACACGCTTGTGCTCGTCCACTGAAAATATTCTGCCCCCTGTTGGTTTGGAGTGCACTGCGCTGGCTTGTTCCCAATGTAGCGCCTTTTAAACACGTTTGTCTGTGGATTATCCTCCACCACAGGACCTTCAGCTATGTTTCTGTGTCCCAGGACTGGTCCATAGACCTGAACCGGACGCTCAGCAGAAGGGGGACGAAGAAGCCCTCCGAGGGCGTCACGCTGACGGGCATCAGTCAAACTGGAGCCGACCAACCTGTCCAGCCTCTCGAGACCAACGACAGCGGGTATGTGCTGCATCTCTGCTTTTTAGTGGCTCTCGTCTGGACACAAATACTCCCCCTCTGTGTCAGCTTATCTATGAACAACACATGGCGACATCCTGCGCAGGAATGCGCTTCAAGGCTTACTTAAGACGCGCTCCTCGCGGTGCGACGCGGCACTTGTGCAGCTGTTTCCCCGGCGACCGCAAACACTCGCAGTCACAGTTTGTTGGGAAAGACGTCTATGGTGCATAGTTGAACGCGTGCCAAAGCGGCAATGTGGAAATAACGCCGTTGGACGCTGCGCGACGATAAGGTGCTGGAATGTTCGGTTTACACAAAGTAAACACCTGCACCGGAAAGTGAACTCGAATAAACCCCACTAGCCATATGTACGCACGCAAGTATCGTATGTCACAAGTGCACGAGAGGAGTTAATGTGGGGAATGTGGGCCATGGGAAGCATTTGACCTGCATACGACGTGTTTGCGTCTTCAAAGAAGAGCTTGGCGATTGCGCTGTGTTGACCGCAACAGGCCCAAAAGTTACATTTCCGAGGAGCCTTGTTTACGGAATAACTCGGCGCGATTCACTCGAGTGTGCCTACATGAACAGACTGTTGTGTTTTACTTGAGTTGATACTGCAGTTGCTGGTGTAGTCGTGTTTTAATCATTTGGATGAACAAATAGGGAAATAAAATGGCACAAAAAATGTTGCAGGGTTAGTCCGCAGTTTGCGGAACAGCCTTTTTCTTCTTAATTTGTTTTGAATGTGAAAGTACACTACCGACACTACAGTGGAACATCTAGTTTTCAATTCAATAAATCGCCATTTCATTCATTAACAAGCCTCTAAATCAGTGTTACGTAACATTTATTGAACCAAGGCACATATTTTATATATATATATATATATATATTACAAAAACACCACCAACCGAAAAAGCTTAGATATTAAAATAATGATGAAATCAAACAAACAACTCACCCCAAGTCACTCAACATGCAGACTGGTTTACGGGTAAGCCAGTTAACAACCGGTCAACTCTACAGTTCCCGCCCCGCCCTCATTTTAAAGCCGTACACACTCAAAGACACAGATACTACAATGGAATGTGAGGATGGTGACTCAAAGTGGACAAAAATAACACATCTGACGTGCACATTATTATGTTTCATGATACAAAATCATTTTTCAACCGATTAAACCATGGGATAATCAGTAGCATTTGGGAAACACTGTTTTAAAATAATACTTTTTAAAATTTGCATAATGAGCTGTAGAACCTCAGTTGTTTGACGTCACAGTCCAAAACAAAGAAGGGGCGTCATATAGCAAGGAAGTTGCGTTGTGTGTCGTAAAATAGCCTTCAACTCGCTGAGCCGTATGAGGGTAAAGCTCCTTTTGGTCACAAGATTTGGATAGTGGCGGAAAGAATGAGGCAGCTTCCCCGCAACCCTTCGGGAATGCTGAGCCGCAATTGGACGGTCGCCGCTTTCGGGGGAGGAGCTTTCTGCATGGTCAGTGAGTCAGAGGGATAACGCGGGAGTCTTCCCTCGTGGAAAACGGTCGTCGGCATCATGTGTGGCTTGACCAGCGTCCGCTCTCTCACTGTGTCCCGCACCATTAGCGTGACCGCGCCTCCTAAAGCGGCGCCGGCGGGCTCCAACCCGTTCGACGAGGATGGCGGCCAAGACGAAGAGGAGCAGGAGGCGCAGGTGGAGGCGGTGGAGGAGACTCCGCCCGCACGCAACCACATCAGTGGGAAAACGCAGGACGTGAAAACGTTGGTGGATAAAGCTCCGCTTGTCTTTTCTCTCGTCTTTTTTCGGTTCATGGACTCTGCTGGCTTCCTCCATCTTTGCTTCCCTCTCTAGGTGGCGCTGTGCATGGTGACCCACTGTGCCACACACACACACATACAGCCTGGTTATGTCTATCTCTCTATGTGTATGTGTGTGTGTGTGTGTCGTTTACTCCTAACAGAACATCGCAGCGCTGCTATTGTTTCGATCTTACAGTCAGATCTGAGTGGCAGCCATTTCGTGGTATTCCACAAGTGGTCTAAAATAATGCTGATGGCTGGTTTGATATTTATTATGTAAGAAGGCGAATCCAACCGTCAAACTATTGAAAACCAAACAACACGTGCACAGTATCATAAATTAACACTGGGATGCATTGTGGATCAAGTTTTTTTAGGATCGAAACATTGTCACTTATAGCAAAATAAAAACATTGAAACATAAAATACATTGAAGTTAATACGTTCAATTTAAAACATTCCAAAATAAATGTGTTAAAAAGAAAATCAATAAAATACAATAGTATTTCCATTCATGGCATGTCCACGTGGGACATTTGCCAGGTGGTCAACAGGTGCCATTTTAGCCAATTAGAAGCCAGAAGAAAGTCACTTCTGGAAAAGGCACACTATGTAAATGTTGGAAAATGGTACTGAAAAACATGGGATTTTTAAAAATTAAAATTTCTCCAAAATATCACATTTAAATCTAAACTAAAGCAATAAAAAGATGTAGTCACATGGTAACAGATCTGACAGTAAAGAATTCTTTCGTGTTATCCGTGTTGTCGGGCGGTTTACGCTGGCTCCAATCACGCCTCCGCCTCAGTGATCTGCTTGTGGCTTTATTTCCACGTGCCTGTTTGTCCGATGCACTTGTCACTTTGCCTCGTGTCGAGCATGGTTGATTTCCTCTTGTAAAAACAGCTCCGCGGATACGTCGGGATTCCCCGTGATGGCTTTTCGCTAACACGATCGCGTCTTTGACTCGTCCTCCCCTCCTCGTCACCACGTCCTTTCCTGTGGTGTGCCCAGCGTCAGCGGCGTGGCGAGGACCCCCGACTGGTCGGACGAGGACACGGCCGCCAACCCTTTCTCGGCCAACGGCGACGGCAACCCGTTCGAGGACGAGCCGACCTCGCCGGTGCTGTCGGTGCCGGTCCGGGCGCTGTACGACTACGAGGGCCAGGAGCAGGATGAGCTCACCTTCAAAGCGGGTATGCTAAGTACAAATTGTACCGAAATAAAAGTTGAAAAACAAAAATTTCTGAAAGATTCAATGCAAATATATTGGACTAAAAAGTTAAATACAACTGAACTGTACGTAGGCACTGATTCCTTCACATACCATGAGAGCCTGGGTACCACTAGTCGTACTCGTACCACACTTTGAGAATCACTGGCCTTTAATAACAGTTTTAATTGTGAACAGGTTACAACGTTTCAAACTCACTCACTTGGCGCTTTGGCACCATCTTGTGACGTCTTAGCGCCAGGGAACTATTTAGGAGTGAGTTAAGCGCTTCATTTAGTGCTTTGCTGCCATTTTCGTGGCATCTATAGGCAATTATTCGTCTTTTGAGGTGGGCGTCAATGACTTCCGGACGTTCGCCATTCGCTTGCTTTGGTCCCTATACTTCCTTGACGCCAATTCCTATTTAGACAGGACTTTTGGTGTCATCTTGTTACATTTTACAAACCATCAATTAGATGAATTTGTGAATTGTAAACCGCATTATTGTATGTCAACTCCGAAGTGCCCAATTTGATCTGCTTCGTGCTCCTCCAAGGGGATGAGTTGACCAAAATCGGCGAGGAGGACGACCAAGGCTGGTGCAAAGGCCGACTCAAGGGCGGGCAGATCGGCCTCTACCCCGCCAATTACGTGGAGGACATCCAGTAATGACCACAAGTGAGTAAAGTAGATGGAGAACAAGGTGGCCGTGTCGCCACAGCGTCCGTGTTTATGTGGAGTGGTCAGAGAGCGACAAGGACCCCGCCGAAAGGACCTCGTTAGAGCGTTACAAGATGGAGGATCACTCAAGTTTGGCATTAAAAGACACTTGTTGATGCTGTTGCAACCTCACACACACACACACACACACACACCAATTTAAATACAGTAAACACTGTGCCTGATGAAACGTCTCGTTAAACGCAAGCCACGATGGATTTAATTTAATGTTAAAGGGAGACATTGGGTGGGTGGTGTTGATCACGTGACTACAGTCCAGTGGCGCCCTCACGTGGTTCACGTGGGGGGACGGCTGGGGGGGGCTCCTTTGGGCACTGCACTTGAATGTAAACTCACTTATTGTATTGTGTTGCTCGAGTCTTTGCTGTTGTGGTACATTCAACCACTGACCTAATGATATGCAATCCTCTGTACTTTTGATTCTAGATTGTATTTTTTTCATTATTTTATTTAATTCAACACTGAATATTTTCCAGAAAGCTCGACACTCCACCTCAGTTTCAAGTTTGGGATTTTTTTTCCCTTTTTCTTCTTTTAAATGCAATACAACAACAGCAACATCTAGTATTGTATAGGTGCATGTAAATGACACAAATTAAGCTTTGGAATGGTAGAAAGTTGATGATTATTAATTTATGATGTCCTTAAGCGCTTTTTGTTCTCTTCCAATGCGCTGACTGAGAATCAGTTTGTACAAAAATTGAATGTTTTATGTTTTCTTATTTTCTGACATGATATTTCCCCTTTCTGCATGGGGCCAATTAGTAAATACTATGTGAATAATTAATGACATGATACCTTATTCCATAACTTTTTATGTATATATGTATATATATTTTTTATAACCAGTTCCAATGATAGTCTTGCCTTTCTGGGTGACATGCTTCATTTGCATTGTTTATCCATGAGCTCATGACTTAAAAACGAAGAAAAAAAAAAAAAACGTCAACCCCGATGCCTTCAAATGCAGCAAAGAAGAGGAATTCCGAGTTTTTGCCTCGTTTTCAGGGCACACACACATTGTCATTTGCACAGTTCATATTTGGAAATGTCCCACGCAACAAAATAAATGAATTTATTACAGTTATGTGTTGACTTTGGCGCGTTTGTGTTTGTTCGTACAATATTTGCTTGATTCTCTGCATGTAAAGGTGAGAAATTTGCATTTAAAATAACACATAACATGGTGAAATATCTATTTAACGCCTTAGGAAATGTATTTATGGAGTTATTGATCGTTTTGACTAGCGTAAAAAGCATCATTCAAAACAAACTACATTACCCACAAAGCATTGCAACAACAACACAGCCACGTGTTATTTCTAGCCAATCTCAGGCGAGCTAGGATGTCTCGCTCTCTCGCGCTCTCGCTCTCCCCCCCCCCCCCCGTAATGTACGCGTCACCTCGGATTTTATTCACCATAAACACGCTTCTATTTATTTTCTCGCCTTCTTGTGAGCGCACACGCGTGTAAAAGATCATGACGGAGCCCAGCAAGCAAGACATTTGTGCCATTTTCAAGCGACTTCGCTCCGTTCCCACGAATAAGGTGAGACTTTTGCCCCCTCGTCGTAACACGGAAGTAAGTGGACGTCTGACACGTCGCACTTGTAGAACCGTCACGGCTAGCATCAAAACTTTCCCAATTCTCAGCCCAAAATAACGAGGCAGCTGTTGTGCCCGTGTGTGTGTCCCCCACAATGTGCACTTCGCACAAACTTATGAAGCGTAAAGAGTTGACAGTGTAAGTGGTTGACAGTTGAGCGAGGTAGCTAACAAGTTGACAGCTGCCAGCCATGTTTTTGAACTCTTTCCAAAACTTTACTCCTCCCGGACACACTAACAAAATATAATTAGTACCTCTGTATCTATTGAATGGTTAGCTTCATTGTGCGTGTGACCTACTTTGAACAACAGCTGTTACCTCTTCGTTTAGCTTGCATTGGTGTTGAAGTGTTGCACAATTCAGCTTAATATGAAGTTGTTGTTTATGTTTTTCCTCTCCCAGGTTTGTTTTGACTGCTCAGCTAAAAATCCAAGCTGGGCCAGCATCACCTACGGCGTGTTCCTATGTATAGACTGCTCTGGAACCCACAGGTCTCTCGGGGTGCACTTGTCCTTCATCAGGTCAGTCCAAGTACAGTATCCTGCACTGCGTGGGCTGTAACCTCATTTAAAAACCGACTTTCGGCCCATAAGCGATTCTGGGATTTTATTTTCCTGAAAAAGTTCCAAGTCGCAACGACGGCCCTCCTGCTGTCATCCGTTTTACATTTGTTTTGTTTGTTAATAGGTCCACGGAGCTGGATTTTAACTGGTCATGGTACCAGCTGAGGTGCATGCAAGTGGGAGGCAACGCCAGCGCGGTGAGGGCACACGAGCGCCGTTTAAAAAAACAAAACAAAACAAAAACAACGGCGTTACTGATCTCGCTTCCTGTCTAGGTGTCGTTCTTCAACCAGCACGGCTGCACGGCCGGCGCCGCCAACGCCAAATACAACAGCCGGGCGGCTCAGCTGCTCAGAGAGAAGATCAAGAAGCAAGCCACGCACGCCACCAAAATCCACGGCACCGAGGTAACAATCACACATCCGTCATGCAATCCATTTCTCTATGAATCTATTGACTGACAAACTGTGCCCTCACAGCTGTGGCTGGACAGTCAGGGTTCTGCGCCGTGCGCGTCACCGCAGGAGAAGCACGTGGATTTCTTCAGTCTCCATTCTCAGGTAACACCACCCAAGCCCACTGTCGCACTATTTATTATTCATACAGCATTCATACACGATGTGTTCATGCGTGTGTGCGGTGACCAGGAGGTTCCGGAAAATATGGCCAAAATGAGCCTCAGCTCTGTCGCATCGGAGACGCCACGGAACGAGGAAGAAGGTACCGGCGCTGCTGTCTCGTGATGTATATGAATATGTATGTATAATGTGTATATATGCGCGTCACATGACTTTTGATGCGTGTTCGGCAACCCAGAGGACGGCCCCAGTGTGGACATGCTGAGTGCTTCCCCGAAGGCCAATCCAGGTTCAAGTGACTTTTTTTTTGTACCGTTGCAGCAAGACGAAAAGACTTGTTTTAAGATATGCCACCTTATTTGAAGAATCTGATCAAGTTAATCCATACTACGGGAGATCCAATGGCAGATTTTTTTTTTCTGTTCTTCCAGAACCTTTATCTCTTCTCAAGAAGAAGTCCGGCGCCGGCAAGAGAACGGTACGTCCACGTGCGGCGCACGCGTGTCGCCGCCTTGTTCCCGGACTTTTCTAACACGCGTGCGTGTCGGACTCGCAGACGGCCGCCAAGAGAGGCGGTCTGGGGGCGCAGAAGGTGAGCAGTCAGAGCTTCAGCGAGCTGGAGAAGAAAGCGCAGGCTGCCGACAAGCTCCGGGAGAAGGAAGACTACGTCGTGGGCGATAAGAAAAACGACGCTGAACCCGTGCAGTCCGTGTGAGGACGCGCTTCGTCTGTGTGCCTCATGTTGTGTCCGGTCAGTGTTTACGTCCAAGGATTTTTTCCCCTCAGTGCGCCGTCCATGCGTCTGGCCTACAAAGACCTGGGGGAGCAGAGGAAAAAAGACGAGCAGAAGCTGAAGAGTCTGGACGGGAAGAAGCGGGAGCAAGCGGAGCGGCTGGGAATGGGATTCGGCGTTAGGAGGTGCGCTCGCGCAGTGGTGCATAAAAAGTGCATACCTATGATATATGGGGCACTAACAAAACAAAAGGAAACCAATTATACTCCTCCCTGCACTCAATTCAAAGTTCTGTTATGATTTTGACATATCTCGTAAATCTGTTATCCCCAAATGGATAAAGTTGTTTATTTTGAGCGATTTGCAAGTTATTAAGTGTAAAAATATATATCTATTTTTTCAAGAACAAAAGGCATGTCATTACAAGAATTAAGTGCTATTTTGTTGAAGAATAGAAAGTGCATTTTCTTCGAAAATAAAGTGCAATTTTCTTAGGGATGGCATCTTTTCCAAAATAAAAGGTGTAATATTACCAGAAGCAAGTTCTATTATTGAAATGTACTTGTCGTAATGTGACAATGACTATTGTAACGTTATGACTTGGAAAAATAGGACTTAATGTGCTTAAGAATAAGAAACTTTGTATCCTGACCAACTGAAGTTGTTGTTCTATTTTCACTCTAAAAATGCAGCTTTCTCCTTCCTACATCACAGTGGAGATATATATATATATATATATAATTTTTTTTTCCCTCGCCAAAGTTTCAATTGTTACATCGTTGTTTGTATAGCGGCGTGTCTCACTCGGTGACGTCCGACATGCACATCATCCAGCAGGAGCGCCCCCTGGCGGCCAGGATCAGCAAACCGCGTTTGACCGACGACGACGACGAGGACGAGGGCAGCTTCAGCACAGGGTCGGAAACCGAACGAAAAAAGGGTTCTCCTTTCATATTTGATATCCTGACTCTTTTTGCTTTTAGGATCCTGTCCCGTTACGAGCAAAGCGACTCCTCAGACCTGTCCTCCAGATGGAGCAAGAAAGCCGATCTGGACTTCTTCTTGACGCCCACCATCACCTCATTGGATGAAAGGTGAGGAGATTGCGATTTGATTTCCCGCCCGTCACGACGACTAAACGCTTGGTCGTCCGTCGTCAGGCCCGCCTCGCGCAGGAAAGCGGAAGCGGGACCGCTCGCGGGCACGGGAGAAGCTCGCAGGAAGTTCGGCGAGGACGTCAAAGCCATCTCGTCCGACATGTACTTCGGGAAGCAAGATGGCAAAGAGGTACAAACGGCGTACGCAGGAACGAACCAACTCTTGACCGTCTCTGAGTTCATTTTCATGCGGATTTGTTTTTTAAAAAGGGAAATGTCTAATTCATGAAAAAACACGTGCAGGCTTAAGGTCCGTTTAAAATTTTCAAAAATGGCGACTTGTTGTTGGCAGCATGAAGCCAAATCGCGCCTGGAGAGATTCGCCGGGAGTTCTGCTATAAGTTCAGCCGACTTGTTTGATGAGCAGAAGAAGCAGACGGGTACGTTTCTTTGATTCATATCTAATTATGATATGAGCGTTATAATCAAGACGCGCGTGTGTGTTTGTGTTTTGTTTTTAATCGTAGCCAGCTCGTACCGCCTGACCAACGTGCTGCCCAGCGCTCCCGACATGGCACAGCTGAAAATCGGGGTGCGCAACGTCGCCGGGAAGCTGTCGGTGATGGCCAGCGGCGTCGTCAACACCATCCAGGTCCCCCCCCCCCCCCCCCCCCGCTCGCCATCATCACACACTTCCCTTCCTGAACATCACCTTTAAATTCTTATTCTGATTTATTATTTTTCTTTTAGGACCGCTACAACTCCTGAAGGACGAATCCCGACTATGAGCTCATCGCAACGTGAACGTGTACACACTTTTTGTACTCGGAGCGACACGCAATGGAATGACACCGTCAGTTGCGCCGTGACAAAGATAATGGTGTCATCGTTCACTTCTTTGAAAAGGCCGCATTTTGTGGTTAAGCTCCGCTCTCATCATGTAAATATGAGAGGCATTATGAAGGTTATTATTATTATGAATACGTCTTTTCTATGGCCCAAGTGCTCTTAAGTATATTGGGTGGCCTCGTCAGTTCATCTCAAGCTCATTCTAGTCGCTCGTTGTGCGTTAGTAACACATCAGTCGTAATATTTGTGCCGCTTTTTGGGGGTTTTTGTTTTTGTTTGCGTTTGCAGCCCTGTATGCCTTCTTCTTTGCTTTGCTGAGCGTCAATGCTAATATGCCAAGATATCAGATGGATACAAGGGGTATATTTGTTTCGGAAAAATGCACAGGAAATATCATAACTAAATGGTAATAAAAGCTCCGAAGTGCTCCTAGTGCTCGACTGGAACTGCCGCAGTTCTGCACTACAAAGTGGGAAGTGTTTGTTTTCTTCTTATGATTAGTCACTTGAAAGATCATCGTAGGGGATTTGCTGTTCTTTTTCTGTTTGTTAGCTTTTCAAGGCCATTTTGTCGCTTCGAGGCATTGCACATCTTTAATTTGGGCGTTTATACAGGCTGAAAGTGCCACTCTTTTGTTGATTTATTTTAAATATTAGCGCTACTTATGTTATTTTCTAGACCTTGGATGTACTGTAAAACGTGTAATAGTTAGCAGTGTTAATGCTGGGAGTTGAATCTACCAAATATTTGTTTACGTCATTCCAAAATGCCTTCCTCCAAAAATATCGTTGATTATGCTGCGTTACCGTGGAGCGATATAGTTACATTATAGTTACTTTTTTTTTTTTCTTTCTTTCTTGAATTTGGACCAAATTGGCAGCTTATGCCCGAATGCACTTTAAAGTTGTGTTAAACTGAATTTAATTCTGAGATGTGTACAAGTATATCAATATGGGAATAGCTGTCATGTGAACTGCTGTTTACTAAATAAATATAACTAAAAAGGAATATCTAAGAGTTTGTACGCGCTAGTGGCAATCACATTGCTGACAAATAAAAAATGTTTGCTGTTGTTTATTGATTGGTATTATTTTTACCTTCAATTGCCTGTGAATAGTTATTTTATTCCGTTCTGGCAACCGCTGACGTGGCTGCTTGCGGCGTTCAGATGTCCCCTACAAGCGTGGGACATTTGACTTTGAAGATTGTCCAACATTAAACATATTTCTTTTCGAAGCAACTTCTTCATTTAGTGCAGTCAATGCAACGAGTTGTCGACGGTAATTTACCTGCATTTATTAGCAATAATTAGAAGAGTTTTATTTTTCCACAGTCTTCCCTTTCATTTATATACTGGAATCTACGAGAGGTACGTGAACTATACAGCCCCCTTCAACCACAACCGGGTGAAAGGAAACGGGAGTAATCGGCATGCAAGGAGTGATTTTTTAAATGCCATTTTAACGACTTTATTAATATATTATGAACGTGTCGGGGACGCTAGTGTGTTACTTTAAAGTCAACTGGTGAGTTTTTCGACCTGCCTGTTGATTTTTTTTTTGTTTCTTCCTCCCCCCCGTGTTAAAAGTGTGCGTTGCTTAAAAATGCCCGCTGAGGTGAAGCAAAGGAAGAAAAAGCAAAGCGACGAAGTCGCCACAGATTCTGCAAACAAACGAGACGAAGACGCAAAAGTGAAGCGCGAACATGTCAGCACACTTGGAAGCACGTCGAGTTTATTGGACCTTAAATGCATCATGTGTGTCCTGTCGCTTTCCATGTGTGCAGCACTGAGCTGGTAAATTCAATTCACAGGCTCGAGTTCAATTCAAAATCATACAAAATTCCCATTTGTATGATTTTGATGTATTGAATTTTCCTCCCTTTGTTTGTTGATCGCTTGCAGGATGGTGCTGCAACAAAATGCGAGGTTCTCCCAAATGGAGGAAAAATTCACACTGTTGTATGGAAAGACCTCAAGTGTGTCTTTAATGGAGGAGCAAGTCGAGAGGGTTCGAAAAAAAGTAAGTTCTGGCCTTTCAAAATCTTGTCTTGTTCTCAAAAGTATTACAATGTTCAACTAGACATTATTACTATTATTATTGAGCGCCACTTTGAGGCTAAAAAAAGAAACAATACGAGGGATAAGGATAGGAAAAACACTTTTGGGGGGCAAAATTTGACCTTTCGTAATGGTAACAAAGTGGGCCATTCTGACGTGACATGGTTTGAGACCCTGAAGTTAGGGTACAAATGGCAGTGGTCCACCAGCTAAAAGTGGGGACCTCGACACAATGCTGTCTCATGATTGGTCAGATTTGCTTTGTTTGTTATCATTCAGTAAGGGTACCAAAATAACTTCTGGGCGCATTTTTGGGGGATGGCATTTTGTCATATTTCCATTACACTCGAAGTGTCCATTATCCACGCACCAATCAACAGAAGGCAGTATCTCTGGCTCCGCCCTTTAGGTACCCCTCGCCGATTGTCATTTCGGTACCCTCGCAACGAACAATTCTGTGGATTCCTGACTCGAGCTCTCCCTGAGAAACGGCCCCCCCTGTTTTGTGTTGCGGCTGCAGCTCGCCGCCTCCGAGGACGACCTCCGGGCGGCGCGCTCCGCCGTCTCCTCGGCGAACGGACTGCGTCGGGACGTAGCTGCGCTGCACCTTGCCATGGGGACGCTGCAAGGGGAGGACAGCTCGGCGTCGGGCGACCTGCAGGCGGTCAACGTGCGCTTCCTCGACGTGACGAAGACGTGGCAGGAGCGCCTCGCCGCCTCCGCCGCCGAGCTGGCCTCCCTCAAGGCCGAGTCCCGGGAAGCCCACGCCGGCGTCGCGGGGCGGGTGAACGAGGCCGAGCGGAGGGCCCGGTCGCTGGCGCGGAAACTGGAGGAGTTGGAGGACAGCACCGGGCGGAACGCCCGAGCCGTGGAGCGCGCCGAGGAGGACGACGCCCAGCGGGTGCAAGCGCAGCTGGACTGGAACACCCGGCAGATCCGCAAAACGGACGAGAACGTCAACAGGCTGGCGCGCCAGGAGGCGGAGCTTAGCGCTCAGCTGCGGGAGCACCTGCCGCGGGCGAAGGAGTGCGAGGAGCAGCTCCCCCGCGTGGAGGAGGCGCTGCGCTCCATCGTGAAGCTGGGCGCCGACCTTAGCGGAGCCGAGAGTCGCCTGGAGGAGGTCACGCTGCAGGTGTTCTCGGCCGAGGACAACATGCTCAAGACCCTCAACCTGGTCGTCGGCATGCGCCAGGAGATGGACGCCCTGCAGGCGCGGGGCGCCGTTCTTAAGATGAAGAGCGAGCTGGCGGTGGTGCGGGAGGCCGTGCACGAACTCACCAGGGTGCTCGGCGGGGGGCGGGCAAATGAGGAGGAGGAGGAGGAGGAGCCGGACGAAGAGTGGGAAGAGCCGGCCGGAGCTCCTCGAAATGACGTCGCGCGATGATGTCACTGCAGTGTCTCTCTTTTCATAGTTTTGGACTTATCTTCTGATTTCATAGGGAAAACATGAACAAGCTTCTTTTTTTTCAAAAAACTCTTTTATTCTGTGTTAACTTAAATTTTCCACCCATTTATTTGTCCTCGTTCGTGTGGTGGGAGAGCTGGACTGCTCGCCAGTCAATTTGATTGAGGATTTACCAATAAATCCAAAAATAAGTTGGATTGTGAGGTTTAGTTTTTTTTACACTTCAAACACAACGAAAATGGACAATTATTGCAGGAGTTGGGGGAATTACTGGCACTGTGTCGATGTTTATGAATTGCATCAAGAGCAAAAAGTCAAATGGAATAATAAAGTCTTTCAAAAGTGTAATATAATATAATATATATATATATATATATATATATATATAAATTAAAAACCTTAAATGGTCTCAAGTAAAAAAAAGAAAACAATAAAATAAAAGTACAACAAAGAGGGTCGTTTTATATATAGTAATTCAGATATTTAAAAATAAAAATGGTATTTTATTAAAAATAATTCTAAATAAATATAAATAAAATAAATATATTTTAGAAATTAAGTTGAAATATTTGGTAACATACCCTAGAAATAGCTTATCTGACAATACAGAAATGTTAAAGATTGAATTACACTGAATTCAATAATAGTTCGATGTAATCATTACAACTCAAAAGAAACATTTCATTTGAAGAACAAGTGTAACGAAATAAATAAGCTAAAACAAATCTACTTGATCTTGTTGGTGCTTCAGGCTAATATGCGAGCTACCTTTTGACCTGTTGTCGTTCTGCGTCGCAGTGCGAGAGCGCCCACCTGACGCTGGCCGACGTGGGCGCCGGACAGCGGGCCGCGCGGGCGCAGCTGGAGAGCCTGGCGCGGGACGTGGGCCAGCTGAAGGAGTGGGCTTCCGGCCTGAGCGACAAGCGGTCGGCGCTGCGGTCCGGCGTGGACGCGCTGGCCGGCGCCGTGGACCAGATTGAGACGCGCACCTCGGCCATCACGGTGGACTTTGCCAACAAGGTGCGTTTGATTTTGGTTTTGGCACCATCTACTTCCTGCCTAAGTCACTCTTAGGCAGGAAGTCACAGCCCACCAATAGCGAACAGTCACGAGTAATTGACACTCTAGCCTTTGGCGACATCTTGTGGCATCGGAGGGTCGATTCCCTGCTTTTCTACTCGGGCCCAACAGGTGGCGTCAGTGAGGACGGACGTGCGGCGTATGGACGGCCTGCGCTCGGAGCTGGAGGCCCTCCTGACGCAGGTGTCCGAGCTGGAGGAGCGGTCGTCCCGGGCCGAGCGCTCCGTGGCGGCCCGCGTCGGCGACGTGCTGGCCGGCAGCATCGAGCGCGTCTCCGGCCTCCGCGCGGCGTCCGAACGCAACGCGCAGGCCCTGCAGCGGCTGGGCCTCCGCCTCCACGAGCTGGACGCCGCCGACCGGAGCGTCTCCGAGCGGCTTCGGGAGCTGGAGGGCGGCCGGGCCCGCCTCATCCGCACGGTGAGCTTCGCCGGGGACCTCAAACCCAAAGTGGCCGCCATCAAGAGAGACTTCGGGGCCTTGGAGCCTCGCCTGGCCGACCTGACCTTCCGCCTAGGGAGCTTGGCGGAGGACCTCGGTAAGCGGGAGGAGGAGGTCGCGGAGCTCAGACGTACACTGGACAAGCTCACGTCGGTCGAACAACAGGACGTAAGTGTCGCCACCGGACGGGCTGCAGTTTTATCGGAATTTCAAGACACAGCAGCCGACGTGAGCGCACGACTTCACTCCAGAGAATAAAACAAATGACATCGACTTGTCTTTAGTCCTTGTTTTGTATGACAAACGTGCTATAGGTTCAGCTGCTCCAGGTTGTCCCTTAAAGTCTCCGTCTCCTTCTCCAAGCAGGCTCTTATTTTGCTCACCGTCAATCGAGTTCAGACAAACGTCCCCGAGGTCCAAACGCACAAAAATTCCTAGTTCGGGACTTGAAATGTGCCATGTTGCAGCATTTGTACCACTCTTAGCCAGCTAACGTTCTGGGAACTTTTAATGTTCTTGGTACTTTCCATTCTGGGAGCAAAAAGGACCCAGCAACCAAAAGTACTCATTATGTTTGTGGTCCCATCTTGCTAGCCTATATAGCACAGTCCATATGAACTTTTTAGTTTTTGATCTACACTACCTACTACGACACTGGATTTTAATGTCGGTCTTTACGGTGGTATTTGGAGAGCCAAGTATTTTTTTTAGGTGGTACTTGGTGTCAAAAGCAATTAAGCTATTAGGCTAACGATTTGATAATAATAAATTGAATTCCTAAATTTCTTGTAACTTTTATCCTTGATGCCTTCGCTTCGTCTCGACTGTCTCTGCAGCTGCAATTCCACATTAAAGTTCTCGGAACTTCTCCTTCTTGGTTCTTGTCGTTGTGGAACGAGAAGGTTATCGTTAACGTGATAATTTACGAGTTAACAGGAAAACGGGACGTTTAGTTCAACAAGTGTTTTTATTGTAAAACCCCCCAAAAAGTAAACAACTGAGTGCTCAACAAGGTGTTACTGCTTTTGACTTCAGAAAAAAAAGAAAAACATCTTTGGCGCAGGCAGGAAGTTTGGAAAAAAAAAAAAAAAAAGTAAATGAAACTAACAGTGCAGATTGAGTCTTGAAATCACAGCTACGCAGTTCAGCTCCTCCATCTGGTCTTGTCCTACCTGTGCAACTTCAAGTTACTACCAAAGAAAAGAGAGTTTTGTGGTTTGCGGTGCTGCTACTCTTGCGCCTGGCCGCCGGCCTCAGACAACGCCGCCAGCGTCTGGGCGGCCTCCTCCAACGCCGTCTCCATGGAGGCGATGGCTCGCCGGTGCTCCTCCAGCTCGGCGGCGTGCTCGGCGCCCGTCTCGGCCGCCAGCCTCTCCAACTCCTCCACCCGCTGGGCCATGATCGAGTCCGTGGCGGCCAGGGAGTCCTGCGCCTCCCCCACGGCCGCCACGTTGGCCCGCAGCTCCTCCAGGTGGTCGCTCACGGCCTCCAGCTCCTTCTCGGAGAAGGCCTTCCCAGCCAGAGCGCTCTCCTGGGCGTCGTACTGGGAGAGAAGCGACTCCACCTTGGCGGCTACGGAATCCCCGCTCTCCTCCGAGGCTTTGATTCGGGCTTCCATGTCGTCCGCTCTCTTCTGCGTCTGGGCGACGACCTCGTTCAGCTTCCTCTCCACGTCGCGGACGCCCTCGGCGGCCTGCTCCACGCCGCCCCGCAGGGTGCCGGTTTGGTCCCCGAGGGCCTGGACGTCCGTCTGGGCGGCGGACACGGACAGCTTGAGACTTCCCACCGTGTCCTGCACCACCGACCTGACAGACTCCACTTCCTGGGAAAGCGATGTCACTTCCTGGCTGCGCGTTCGCAGCTCCTCCCTCACCGAGTTGATCTGCTCCCGGATGGAATCGGCGGAGGAGTCGGCGTCCTGCTTGGCCGCCCTGATCTCGGCCACCACGTCCACGATGGCGGCCAGCTCCCGCTTGACCGCGGCGGGGTCTTCGATGCCGCCCAGCCGGGCCTTGAGGTCGGCCAGCTGGCTTCGGGCCTCGCCCTGGGCGTCCGTGAACTCGGCCACGCTGGCGCGCACCGAGCGGCTCACCTCCTCCAGACGCTGCTCCACCGTCGTCTCCAGAGAGGAGAAGTCGCGCTCTCGGGCTTCCTTCACCTCGCCGATGCCCTCGGAGAGCTCCCCGAGGAGGTCCTTCTGGAGCTTCTGGAGGGCCTCCTCCACCCGCCTGGTCTCCTCCTCGCCCCGCACCATCCGTGCCACGGCGCCCTTCAGCTCCACACGGGTAGCGGCCATTGATGACTCCACCGCGTCCACCGCGCCCTTCAGAGATGCCACCTGGTGTTGGACAGGAGCAAAATATTAAGGAGAGCAGCAGGAACTATTGTCTAATTTTCATTCCAGGGTAATGTATTGGGGCCTAGTATTTTCGAGGGGTCCGGGAACCTTCGGGGCCAGGTCTGTAGCACTGGACATACTGTATCTTCCAGGAAGTCCATAGACCGAGGGCTGAACGTTCCTGGAACTTTACATGGACTAAAGTCCATCTTGGTACTTGTTGTCCCAGAACTAAAAGGCTCCAATCCAATAACAGCAGACAAGGCCAAAGGTTCCTCGACCTTTCAAAAGAACTACCTATCCCCACAAACAGGGTCTTCTTTTGGCCCTCCAAACTAAATTTACACGATACGCTAGTTCCTCTGCTGGAAGTGCACTGTGTTTGAAAATAAAGTTCCAGGAATGGTTAGTTCCTGGTACTTCCGTTCCTGGACATCTCCAAAGTACTAGGGTCTTCTTGCATCCCTGATAAAATAGCCCGGAACTGAATTCAGTTCTTGTGGTTGGGGAAACTGTATCGCTGTACTTGGAGTTCCTGGAACTAAAAGTTTCCAGTCAGATTTGTTCGGCGCCGGCTGCAGACCCTACCCCAAAGGTCAAAGATCCTTTACGAAAAGACGAGGATCTTCGTCAAGTACCCCGAAACTAAATTTGGACAATAGTTTCTGTAGTCTGAACACACGACGGCCCTCTAAAAGTTCCGAGTTCTTAGGGTAAGTTCACCTGATCTATTACGATAATGAGGATCATGAAGACGGACGTAAACAATCATTCATAAACATAAACATAAAGAAAAGTAATTGGACAGGAAGCGATAATGGCAGGAAAGGGCTTCCTCAGAAATGTAATGCTCGTGTGGCTCCATGCAGAGAGTTGATTGACTTGCCATGCATGTACAGACGTCTGCATTCAGCCCCCCCCCCCCGCCGACCCGAAAGTACACAAAGTACAGTCGCTGTTCCCTCACTTTTGACGCCACAATGCACCAAACAGTCAAAGTTGTGTGCAGCGATGACATTTCAACGAACCTGTTGAACGACGCTCTCCATTTTGCCGCTGAGCTCGGCGCTCATTTGCGCGCTTTCCGCGTGTTTTGCGCTCGTGCGGCGGATCTCCTCGACCACCTTCTGCAAGTGGAAGGCGGCCAGGCCGGCGCCCGCGATCATGGCCGCGTAGAAGAGCACCGAGAGCAGGGTGCCCAAACAACTGCCGCTCTTCTTGGCGGGGGTGCGCGCGTGCCCCTGGGCGCCTGCGGAGCCGCTCACCCCGTTAATTTTCTGGGGCTTTTCCTCCTTCTGCACCGGCGCGGTAGCGGCCGGGACCTTCTCGCCGCCGGCGTTGCTCTTCTGTCGGTTCTTCGCCGTCATGATCGCTGAAGGTGGGCTGTGCGGAAAGAACGCGTGTTGACGTGCTGCTCCTTTTTGCAGTCGTGGATGGATGCGTGAATGTTTTTTTTTTTTTTTTTTTTTTTTTTAACTCTGTGCTGCAGCAGCGTATCAGAAAACGAGTCGTGTCTTTAGAGTGGCTTTTGGGACGTCCCATGTTGGACTACTGCAAGCGGAACTCGTGCGGAAAAAAGTGCCAAAAAGTACCAGGAAATATAAAATGCTCATTTTCGTCATTGACATTGAGGGTGATTATGCATTTATGTGTCGCATTCGACTTTAAAAGCATTATTCTTATAATCAAGGGGCGTGGTTTCGAAGCATGGCACTTCCCCTCATACGTGGCAAATGGCCTCCTGCCACATCCCATAATGCCAGCTCACAAGTTTCGAAGAAACAAAGCGCCCTTGTTTTACAAACTATGCCTAACTAATTATCACGTCTGTCTGTTTTGGGTTTGAGTTCAGAGACAAAAAAATAATCTTGTTTTTCCATTTAATGATGTGTAATCTGGAAAAACAATGCCGCAAAAAAAGCTCCTAAAAAAAGGAAAAGGTAACAAATAGCACAAAACGCTTGCAGTTCTACCTTTGTGGTCCACTAGAGGGCGCCAAATTAATGTCTACGTGTACTATAGACACTTAGTTTTTATTCAATCAAAGAGAGCTCCAATCCGTGGACTTTTATGGGAAACGCAGCCTTTATGGCGATAACATTTGTTAATACAACACACAAGTCTTAAATGAGCATTTGCAAAGACCTTGCTTGAGGTCTTTGCAAATGCTTGAGGCTTGAGGCGTACACTTAATGACGAGTCCCACTTGAGTGACAAATTCACAAACATTCCATGAGGGCATTCTTTTTTTTTTCTTCAAGTAAACTAGCTTTCGAGGGAGAACCGTATTGCATTTGGACCGAAATGGAACAGAAAAGGCACGATTCCTTCAAAGTGAATATTTCCGAGCGTCCCCTGAATGCACCACGACTGCACGCCCGGCCCCGGTGACAGCAGACGCCGCCCGCCGCCATCCAGGTGCTCACCTCGGAGAGAGCGTCTCTACGGGCCCGCCCTGTCTTCGGAGCTCCTACCTGGATGAGGAAGACTACCAGCACCGTGCTATGTTTTGTCTGCGAGGACCGCCAACTCAGGCCCCGAACCCCCTCCCCGGAAAAATGAAGCGGCCACACGGTCCAAAAATGAGGACGGCCGCATTTTGAGTCGCCCGTGTCGTGTCCACCCGAAGCCGGCCAGCGAAGCCGCCACCTAGGGGGCAAGGCTACCAGACTTCGCGGCGCCATGGCGGGGCTCATCAAGAAGCAAATCTTGAAGCATCTCTCCAGGTCAGCGAGGCACACTCACAACCGGGGCAAGGGGGCTCGGGTGGCGGATTCAGCCGTCATCCAGAAGCCGCTCGGGGGTCAACCACCTGCAAGGTCCGACGGGAAGACGCTGTTGTTCGTCACTGTGGCTACGGGCGGCGTACCGGCCCTCGCAGCCGCCGCGTGGCGACTGTCAAGTGGCCTTTTCCCCTCCACTGACCCGCTGAGCTCACGGAGCTAGCCGGGCTAAGCTAACACGCTAGCGGGGCTAATCCCGCCCTCGCCAGGCTCAACCGGTCGCCCTTCAGAGTCTGATTTATTCAAATTACAATCTCAGCCGTGCCTTCAACGTCACATACTCTCCTGAATATTATACTTTATATTATTGAATATCAACTATGGAGCCACACAAACGTGTTTCAACGTGTCATTCCATAACAGCGAGTATCTTTTGTTTTCACCCCATTAAACTTGCCATGTCATCTCCATTGCACCCCTTGATAACCATATTCCGCTTCAGAGGTTTTGTTTAAAATTCAAAATGTGTATAATTTGGTCATTCCATGTTTTATTTTTTTATTTTTTTTAAACTAGCTAGAAGGTGGCTGCATTATTTATTCCTTTCCAGGGTTTCCTCCAGGGACTCTTCAATGGCTGAGCTCCTGTGACGTCACCCATTGTTATTCCCACCATCCACCTGCTGGCAATTTTATCAGCCTCTTTTCTTCATTAATGCAAATCAGCCATTCAGAAGTTTGTCGAAGTCGGGTCGTCGTGGTTGCGGGTGTCGACTGGGGCGCAAACGTACGTGCGAGACTTCACCGAGGCAGCAGATGTGGCATCTGTAAAGCTGATGCTTACTAGAATTAGGTCTGCAGCTCACCGTTATTTTATGAATCCATTCATCCCACCACTATGACGGCATGAGTCACAGCTGGCTGTGGCTGCACTTGCGTTACTCTGTGCGAGTGTGAGAGCGATATTCGGCAGGACGTAGCTTTGTGCATCGTGCTAACCTTCACGCTATCTGCAGGTCTTAAACAATCCCTCGACCTTCACCGGCAGTGTTGGACACTCTGGCTTTAATGTAATGTAATATCATATAATATGGTTGAACAATCTTTTAAATCGTGTGACGACATCATGCCGGGAGATGCTGTTCTTCTCCAGTCCTGTAGGTGGCGGTAATGCACACTACAAAAACATTGTGCAATATTCTCATAAATTTTTTTTTTTTCTTGTGATATTTACTCATGAAATTACAATTACAATTTCTGTCTTTTTTTCAATATCTTGACTTTTATTCTCTTAAATACAAAAAATAAATACATCTTAAATCTGGTAAAAGTGGGAAAGAAATGTTCATGTAAAATTGTGAATTTCTCCCTCTGATTTTACTGGCTTATTTGCAAAATATTTTCTCAAAATATTACGGGCTTATTTTTATTTTCAAATTTTGACATTATATTTGAGCATATTCCGACTCTTATTCTTATATTGTGATATCTCGTGAAGTTGCAACGTGCAAGTGTTTGTGTGTGTGTTTGTTTTTGTTTGTTTGTTTGTTTTGTGTGTGTGTTTAGCCATTGTCCAGGTTGCCTCTGCTAAATAATTTATAGAACTGGAGAGGAATGTGATGCTGCTTGTAGAGGAGGAGGAGGTGCGGACCACAAAAAAAACAAAAAACTCTTGCACTGTTTTTAGTGCTTCACACTCTCTGGGCACTTTTTGTTTTCAAGATTTTTTTACTGCAGCTCTTGTCCAGTCAATACAAGCACTTTCTTATTTCGACATTCCCGCTTCATGACGGCGGGAAGCGCAGAGGACGTCATGGACGGACGCCCAGCTTGTGTGTTTTAAGTGTGTTTGCTCGAACCAAAGAGCAAACCTGCAGTGGGAACACAAACACACACAGGAGAAAAAAAAAAAAAAAAAGTTCCAAGTTCTGAGTTTTGACCATTTCTCGCGAAATGGAGTTTTCCAGACTTCAACGAAGCCTTAATCTCCCCTGTGCGCGCCGGCAGGTTCGCCAAGAACCTGTCGCCCGACAAGATCAACCTGAGCACGCTGAAGGGCGAGGGCCAGCTCACCAACCTGGAGCTGGACGAGGAGGTGCTCCAGAGCCTGCTGGATCTTCCCACCTGGCTGGCCATCAACCGCGTGTGCTGCAACAAGGCTGCCATTCGTGTGCGTAGTCGTACATTTTCAATTGCTATTCATCATTTACGGTTGTACATTAGGTGATTTTTCATTGGACTATCCCACCGACAGATCCCGTGGACCAAGTTGAAGACGCACCCAATTTCTCTGGTAAGCTCCGCACTGCTCAGTAGTCCTCAAAGCACCTTGAATGAGCAAATTCAGTGGTGCGGTTTTTGTTTTGGTCTTCCAGACACTGGATAAAGTGGAAATGGAAATGAGGACCTGCGATGAACCCCGCCCCCCCAACGGCCCCTCCCCCATAGCCACCGCGTCCGGCCAGAGGTGAGACCCCCTCAAAAATAAAAAAAGTTCCCGGCAAGAAAATCCTGGTTGACTCGTTCGTATTCCGGCGTTTCCAGCGAGTACGGCTTCGCGGAGAAGGTGGTGGAGGGCATGTCGCTGTCCATCAACTCCATCGTGATCCGCATCAGCGCCAAGGCCTTCAACGCGTCCTTCGAGCTCTCGCAGCTGCAGGTGTACAGCGTCAACACCAGCTGGTGCGTCAGCAACCTGCGCTTCACGCGCATACAGGACCCGCAACGGGGAGAGGTCCGCAAACGGCCGCATTTTCGCAAAAAAGCTTTTTTCCGCGTAGCTCCATCTGCTGGAGCCGCTGCGTCATTGCCACGCTATTCTCATAATATTACAAGATATTTATAGTCATATTTCGTTTGTGTGTGTTCCAGCTCCTGACGTTCAAGGAGATCAGCTGGCAGATGATCCGCATCGAGGCCGACGCCATCCAGAGCGCCGAGCACGACATGCTGAGCGCACCCATTCGCCTCATCACCAACCAGTCCAAAATTCGAGTCACGCTCAAGCGACGCGTAAGACGCGCACACACACACACACACACACGCCAGTCGCAGATACTACAGTTGAGAACGTGAGGATGGTGACCCCAAGTGGACAAAAATAATACCGACACCTCACTTGAACGTTATTGTTTAATATCTAATTAATCGATGGGATAATCGTTAGAATCATCTATAATCTATCCATTCATTTCAATTGATTCGATTTGAGTCGAGTCGGTCCTTCTGTCCGCTGCAGATGAAGGACTGCAACGTGGTGGCCTCCAAGCTGGTTCTGATCCTGGACGACCTTCTGTGGGTGCTGACCGACTCGCAGCTCAAAGCCATGGTGCAGTACGCCAAGTCGCTCAGCGAGGCCATGGAGAAGTCGGCGCAGCAGAGGAAGAGCTTGGCCACCGAGGAGCAGGTGAAGACCGCCCGCGCGAGCGCGTCCGCTTGACCTCCCGAGAAAAAATTCACTTCCCGCGTCTCGGCCGCGCAGGCGTCGTCCGGGCCGCCCTCGGCCCAGCAGGCGCGCACGCAGCAGACGTCGACGGCCGCCGAGCAGAGCGCCACCATGGCCAAGCTGTTCAGCGACTACGACGTGTGCGAGACCTCGCACCACCTGCAGATCACGCACCTGGACCTGCACATCTGCGACGACATCCACGGCGCCGACAAAGGTGGCGGAACATCGGACCCCCCTGCGCTTTGTTTTTTTTTCTCCCTTTCATAGAACTGCTTTTGGTCTTTCTGTGCAGCGATCAACAAGAGGATCTCCGGTGGAGCCATGCAGTTGTCCTTCAGCTCCATCACGCTGGACTACTACCCGTTCCACAGAGCAGGTGCGCAAGCAGTCTCACCAAATTTTGCCCTTTTCTTCTTATATTCCAGCTTTGTTCTCATAAAGTTGCAGCAAAACATTTTCATAATGTTACCACTTCATTCTTATTAAATTAGGATGCTGTTTTTTGTTATTCTCTTGCAAACTTCATGCTCATAAATGCTCCCTCTCCCAGGCGACAGCTGCAGCCACTGGATGCACTACAGCGAGGCCACCAAAACGCGAGAGGGCTGGGCGCGCGGCCTCCTGGACGAGTTCAAGTCCAACGTGGAGATGCTGAAGAACGTGGTGCGAGGGCAGCAGGGCGCGGCTCCGGCGCACAGCTCACCTGGTAAGCGCACCTTGATCACTGATACGCGTCAGTGTTATCACACGCAGACACGCAGTGGGTTTTCTGTCCCCAGTGTCCGTTAGGGACGATGTGTATTGGCCAATTGAGCTTAGGGAGGCAGATGGACCCCTGGTAGAATGGAGCCCACGTACGCAGGCTCCAGCCCAGTGCTGCTGGTGCCTCGAGTCAGGTACCGCGGTGTGTGTGCGTGCGTGCGTGCGCACGGTTCGGTGCGGTGGTGCACACCTTGCGTGAGGCTCGGCCGTCTCCCCTTCGTCGCTCTTTTCGGGGCGACGTTCTCATTTTTTGTGTCCTTGTTTCTCTGAAGGCAAGATCAACACGTCGTCCACCTCGTCCTTCAGCCCTCTGCCTGAGAGTCACAAGACGCAGCTCATGTCCAGCTCCGTGGTCCTCAGGGTGGCCGACTTCAGCATCTACCAGGTCGGCTTTTGGCCTAAACCGTGAGTCGTGGTTCCCGCTAACTTAAATTCTGCGGTTGGCAGGTGTCCACAGCGGACCAGCGTCGCTCCAGTCCCAAAACCATGATCTCCTGCAACAAGAAGTCCTTGTACCTTCCTCCAGAGATGCCGGCCATCCACGTCGAGTTCACCGAGTACTATTTCCCAGACGGAAAAGACTATCCCGGTAAGACCGAGCCAAAACAGCAGAGGTGTCGGAAATGGTGGCAAGCTTTCGCCGTCCACAATGACAGCCTTTGATTTCGCCGTGCTCCCGCAGTCCCGTGTCCCAATCTGTACGCGCAGCTGAACGCCCTGCAGCTGGTCCTGGATCCCCGCAGCCTGGTGTGGATCAACCTGTTCGCTCTGGACCTGCGGCAGAGTCTGGAGCAGTTCATGGAGATCTACAAGCTCAACGACTCGCAGAAGCCCGACGAGCACGTGGACATCAAGGTGGACGGCCTCATGCTGAAGGTAAGACACGGGAACGTGGAGTGGATAGACTTTTTAATTAATTGATTTTTTTGCCCCCTTTGCTTATAGAAAATATGTAATATGTATGCAGAATGGCTGGCGTGTTCACTAATCATCTTTCTCTCCTTCCAGCTGGTGATCCCGGCCGATCGGGACCCCTCGTGCCCGCCCGACCTTCCTCGCTCCGTCTCGGTGCAGACGTCCGAGATGGTGGCCACCAACACCCGGCACCCGGCCAACTGCACCCGCGCCCACCTGGAGGCCCTCCTGCACGCCTTCCAGGAGGAGCCCTTCTTCTCGCCCTCCTTCGTCTCCTTTCCTCGCTCCTCGTCCTCGCTGCCGCTCCTCCACCCCGTTTTCCACTCCCACGCCCACGAGCAGGACACTCGGCTGCACGACATCTACCGGGGCCTGGTGGTGCCCGCCATGAGGGCCGACGCCCTCAAAATGCCGGCCGCCGCTGACTTTTGGGCGCTGCACTTTGCACAATTTTGGGTGGACTACGAGGGAAAAGGGCGGCCGCAGCCCTTCGTGGACTCTTTCCCCCTCACCGCGTGGGCCTGCCAGCCCGCCAAGCTCCTCCAGCACCAGGAGATGCTGAGAGGAACGTCCCGGAGCTCCTCAGCAGAGTCCGCCGGGCGCCTGCAGAGGAAGCGGCTGCTGAAGGAGTTCTACAGCGCCGACAGCGCGCCCGCGCCGTCACACAATCCGTCGAACGGACTCCATAAACCGCAATCGTTAGACAGTTTGCCTTCTTCTCCTTCGACGTCTTCCAGCAAAGATGCTGATGTCCACGTGCTGGTGCATGTTCAAAAGCATCTAAGCGCTCAGGTATGCTTGCTTGACGCCTGTTCCGATATTAATTGGACCTCGTGATAGTTTACGAGGGCATCCGAAGTCTGGCCGTCGTGTGAAAAATTTGGGTGTAAAAAAAAAAAAAAAGGTGGCTATGTGACACCCACATCTCCCATGCCCCTGACAACAACAAGTACTACTACTAATAATAATAATATATTTATTCATTTTTATTTTATTTTATTTTTACATAGATGCTGATCGCTTCATTCTCCACTGAAGCAACACAGCAATCCATTTTCTTAACAAAACAAGCTTACTCAAATTTTCACTTGTTGTTCTCTCATAAACATCCGGACTTTCGATCTTGAGGCGACGAACGCCACACGGCTCCCGCGCAGCGTTCAAGACAGTTAATAGATTTGTTGTCAAGCTATTTTCAACTCTTTAAGTTTTTTAATAATGCGTAAAAATGACATGCATAGAACTTTGTCCACCCCTGGTGTAGACTGTTTTGGTGTTTTTCCAGGTGAGCCACCAGCAGTACGTGTTCCTGATGCGTCTGCAGCGCAGCATCAAGGCACTGCAGCAGACCTTGCAGCAGGACTTGGAGGAGATGGGAGGGCTGCGCAAGGCTCCGGCTCAGCGCCCCGCCGACCACCGGCCCTTCACCGTCTGCCTGGGCCTCCTGCTCAAGAGCGCCGAGGTCTCCCTCCTCCTCAAGCCCGTCGCTCAGCCGGAAGGCTCCGGATCTCCTCTCGGTTCTGAGCTGTCCCCTTCGGAAAGCAGAGGAACCATGGAGCCGGGCGCAGAGAGAGAAGGTAAAGGGAGCTCCAGCGTGGATCAAATGTTGTGTGGAGACGTCGCCGACGCAAAAGCGCCACGGGGGCCCGACCCGCTCGTGCCCACCGCCGCTGTGGCGTCAAATCCCAAACCCTCACTGGAGGAGAGGACTCCTTCTGCTAAGAATGCTGGGAGGTGGAATTCCGATGAAGGTGAGGAGATGGTGGCCGAGGTTTTCGCCGGCGAGGACGAAAGCGGGTTGCAAAAAGCGGCAGGTGAGCCGCTTTGTGAGGACAAAGCTGCGGCCGCCAAGACGCCCCAGTTCACATCCAGGTATTTGTCATCTTCGAAGAAAACAATTCTTCCGCTTCTCTTCACACAATTCCATGAACATCTAACAGACTTCAATAAATCATACAAAATGTTGGTGCCAAGGTTGTAATAGTTTTGAGATTTTTCCATAATTTTCTTTTTTTCCCCCAGCATTATCTGTATTATTTCCGTGGAAAGTGGTGCAAATATGAAAAGAAAACACTTTCAAAACTTGTTTGGTATGAGAAGAAATAAAGCCATTCAGTTAGTTGTAATGAGTTTTACCTTGCATTTGTTAGTTTCTACAAGGTTTTTTTTTTTTTTTTTTTTTTTTCCCCCAAATGCTTAATTTTAGTTTACTTTTTATTAGTTGGAGATGTTTGAGGTAGGGCTGGCTGACTCCAAAATGAAGCGCATTACAGCAATCCAGCCGAGATAAGATGCAAAGACTGCTATTCAAAATCGCAAGGCTTGTTTTTATTTTAGTTAGCCAAAGTGTATGTTTTTTTTTTTAAATTGTAGTTTAGTTTACGAGACTAACCCTTGGTTCCTGTTTCATGTCTCTGGTCTGACTTAAGTGTTTACATCCATGAACACCCGCAATGTGTTTCAGTATGGATGTTCTCTCTTTCTTCACCTCGCTATCATCGCTTTGCATTTCGTCCTCTCGTCGACAACATTTCTCAAATTCCTTTTTTGGCCTTTTCGCTTTTGACTCTTGCAAGGTGTGTGTGTGTGTGTGTGTGTGTGTGTGTGTGTGTGTTCTCTCTCTACCAAGGAAAGGAAGTTTGTCTGTCGTTTCCGATCTCCTCAGCTCCTCATCTACCAGCAGATCCACCTCTCTTTATTCCATGTCCAACATGTAAGGCCCCAATGGATCTGCCACTATCTAGCCGTGCTAATTAACATTTGTGTGTTAGTGTGTGTATTTGTGCTTGTATTCGCATGTTTGCATGCTTCTCGTCTCTGCGCGAAACATAAATTGGCTGCATTTGCTGTCTCCGTGTGACTTGCCATGCACGAACACTCGTCGTCCTACGTGAAGGCGTGCGTCCGACAACTGTTTTGTGTGTTTGTGTGTCGCAGCGGGCGTCTGATGCGCGACCGCTCGCAGTCCACTTTCTCGGTGTCCTACAAGACCATGAAGAAGAGTCCGTCGCTGCAGTCGCTGGACAACGTATCCATTGACAGCTACCTGCTGGAGGACGGCGACGCCTACAGCCTGCTGGAAAGAGGTGCACACACGATAATTAATATCCTACAGGAAAATGAATGTAGTTCCTATTTCCAGTCTCACCCACCGGGGGGCGGCCTTGTACAGCACCAAAGAACCAATGTCTGCTCGTCGTGTTACCTTTACACAGATGACATGTCCATCTCAGGATTCAAGGCCACCAACGAGAGCTCGGCGGAGGCCGCCGCCGCCGCGCCCGGCCCGGAGCAGGAAGGAGGCGTGTCCCCCGACACCGTCAGCGCCGCGTCGCAGAGCATCGACGAACCCTCCAAGGACATCGTAAGACTTCCGACAGGTTTGCCTGACGACGTATGTGCGTGTGAGGTCCGGTAATGAGTATGCGTCGTCCAGGTGTCGGTGCTGGTGCTGAAGGTCCACTCGGTGTGCGTGGGCGTGGAGGCGGTGGGCGAGAGCACCGCCGTGGCCCTGGAGGTGGACAAAGTCACGCCCGTGCAGCTGGGCAACATCAGCCTGCGGCAGTACCTCAGCAGCCGCAGCCTGGGTGAGCCCGCCCACCCGCCCGCCCGCAATTTTGACACCGACTTAATTTTTTCTCTATTATTAAAGGCACAGTGTATCATTTGGCCAGCCACAGCCCCTAAACACACTCACACAGTGATTCTTTTTTTGTCTAACTACGCCAGCGACTTACAGTGACACACAGAACAATTAATTATTCTTCCACTCGATGGCACAATTAACAAGTGTATACTCTTTTTGACATTCATTCATACAACAAGATAATAGAAGTGTTTTACCAAAACGGGCCAAGATTTGACTCATTTTTTTGAGAGTAAATCATTGAGACACGATCATTATTTCAGTATACCGTGGTGCCTCGAGTTGAATTTGTTAAGACTTTGAAAGAATTGTTCACCATCTGCTGGTTCTTCTCAAGCAAAATATCGGCCAAACGACTGCTCGTGTCTCAAGACGCAGCATTTATGTTTGGCGGTGTGCCTCGAGGTGTTTTAAATGTAAAATACAGTATGTTCCTCGGCTCAGTGAAGGTTGGAAAACACTGCACTAACACACGCCTCGGTCGTATTTACCCTGCAGGAATGGTGCGTTCAATGCCGGCTCAGAGCAGCCAAGGTAACGTTTGTGTTCACGAGCCCCCTCTAACTTCGTGCGCATGCTCATGTGTGTTTATGTGTGTGCGTGGCACTTCTCTTCCAGTCGCCTCTGCTTCAGCCACACGGGCGGAGGTCATGCGCGTGAAATGGCGTCATGTTCCGTATCCTCCATTGAGCGCTTTTCTTTTCTTTCTTCCTTTCGTGCGTTTGACGTTAATTGACGCAGCGCTCCCAATTATGCGCAACATTAAGCGTGCAACCTTAAGACAAATGTGCGTGCCAGTGGAATTAAGTGCAGTTCCCGAATCTTCCTCCTCTTCCTCGCTGCCTGACTGACTCAGCCTCCCTCTCACATCACCACCGCCACCAACCCCACCCGCGCGCTTTCCTCCACCCTCATCTCGCCACTGCAGCAGCAGACTTTGCAGTTTCACTCCACTGATTCCTGCCGATGAGAGAGAGCCTCTCGCTGCTTCCAGCTATCTCGCTCCACACGAACCCTCCCTTCTTTTGGACCTGCTGTTGCTGTGTTATTAACCCTGACATCACATGATGACTTCTCTCTTTTTCTCAGTCCCGCACGTATTTGACGATGCCTTTTACCCAGAAAAGTCACGCTTTTACGCACCTACCGCAATCAGATCGTTGGATTAGTGAGACATAAATCGCACAATGGTTGCGGTAGCTGTGACTGTCAGGTGTTAAACTTCACAGCCTGGTTCCTGTAATGAGTTCAATTCCACACAGGTATCGTCCTGCGGTTGTGAAATTGCCGGAAAGCAGAGTTCCCCCTATTTGCCAGCCGTTTCGGAGCGGTTTGACTGATCTTTCAAGAACCACAGAATATTATGTTCTGTGACAATATAAGAACCGAACCTTCCAAAAGAATGAGTCGACTCTCCTCTTGCACCAGGTGCCTAAACCTGTCCGACCTTAAACGCGTGAGCATTTCTCTCCCTCGAAATTGTTGAGACAAGCTGAAATTCACCTTCTAATCTTTATCTTCTGCTGAAAAACCTGTGCTGATCTCAAATCCAAAGCGATGCAACGTCGCCACCTACAGGGAACTGTTAGTCAGTCCAGCGGTTTATAAACCTGCATTTCACAGACAAGCTGGGCGAGACCCTCTTCCTTGCCTACCTGTTGAAAAACATACTTGACGAATAAATACGTCGGTGGCAGTTAACGGTCGGATTCCAGTCGACGAATACAACGGCTGTGAATGAGTTAAGTTTGCTCCACTTTCTTCTGCTGCTCGTCTTCCCGCGCGAAGGTCATGTTCCGTTCATACGTCGCCAAAGCTCTTCTTCCGACTTTGCAGCGCTTTTTGTCGCTTTGTGGCGTCTCCTTGACAAAAAAACTCCGCCAGTGTCGCCTCTAATCTCTGGTTCAAAGCAATAATTACACACCTCCGCTTCCACAAAGCCCGAGGGATTCCGCAAAATCCTGCCATTCTTTTTCTTCCAGTAAATCCTCTTTTTCCTATCAGTGTCTGTAAAATAATAACGTTGCTGTTCATTAAATACGTCCAACACCGACTCACAACAGATTTAGATAACCATTTGTCGCCTGCGTCTTCTCCTCACAGGCGGGGGCGAGGTGCGCTCACCGGCCACGGGGGCCCCCCGCCGCCGCCCGGAGCTGCTCGCCCGGCTGGAGAGCGGGCCGCACGCCGCCGCCCGCTCGCCGCTGGCCGAGCGTAACGGCTTCCTGCAGCTGCATCTGCACGGCTACCGGGCCGGCCTGCTCGTGTCCACGCTGCGCAACCTGGCCCACTTCCTGGAGGAAGACGCGACGCCGCGGGTGCTGCCCATGGAGATCAGCGTACGGGACACGCACATATACTTGAAGGTGAGTTGTGGGGGAAAACGTTGCCCAAATGCAAACTTAAAGGGGAAAATGAGTCGGACCCTCGTGAAAACAATCGCACGTAAAAGGCAGACCGACAGATAAAAACAAAAGATATTTGTTTGAAGTGCAAGTTAGCTTATCTTAGCTTACTTCCACGTTTCCTTTCCCGCAGGACGACGGGCAACGCGAAACCCCGTCCGACTCTGAGCCCATCACGCTGCACGTGGACAGCCTGGTCGTCCACCGACGGGACGACGGCGCCTTCTCCGTCGGAGGTCAGACGCCCGCGCGTGACGCTGACACAACCCGCGGTTACATAACCCCGCTTGCGTTTCCTCCCCCCGCAGCGGACGCCCAGGCGAAACGCTCGTCGTCGACGGACGGCGCCTCGAGTCCCGTCGCCGAGGCCGCCCCCTCGACCCACGAACAAGTGAGTGAGCTCGGTGGATGCGGGCGTTTTCCCGATGCGCACGTTACACAACGAGCTGTCCCGCAGATGCTGATGGAGGAGAACGAATGCCTGAAAGTGGAGCTGTCCCGGGCCAAAATGGCGCTGGCCGAGGTTCAGATGGAGAGGGACTCGCTGCTGCACCAAATCAACAGCCTCAAGGTCAACACCAGCTAGCCGCTCGCCACGTGGACGTTTTCTTTCCTAACGTCATGATTCCTCCATGAAGCAATGCAGAGACTCAAGAAAACACGTTTTTTTTTTTTTTTTTTTTAACACAAATGAAGTGTGCGTGTGTTGTGATGTGGACTTAAAACGGTCGAATCAAATCTTCGTGAATGTTACTGAGGAATGTCGCCAGGAAAAGATCAATTTTGCACATCATGCTCTTATTTGTGTGTGTGTTTTTTTTTGTCATTTTAGAATGTGGGAGCTCTTTTGTACACAGGTCAGAGCGGTTCCACAGTGTTGAATGTGCGCACATCTGTGAGAACTAGCATTTCATTCCCCAGATGGGTTTTTATGGGTTGGGCCGCTTCCCACCTATTTTTCTAGGACAAAATGTACAGCGCGTACGCGCAGCGTCGCTTCAATGCTCTTTGTGCGTCTTTCTGCGCTTCATTGAAATGTACAAAAGGCAGGATTATTATCACGTCATAATTTGTCTGTCGAAGCTGCTGACATGCTGATTAAAAAAAAAAAAAAAGAGCGAGAACTAATGTGAAAAAAATTACCTTTTTTTTGTTTTAGCCTTTTATTTTGTAATTTTTTTTAAATAATAAAAAAAAAATACAATGGAGAATTATTTTCATTTTTGTTTGTGATTTTCTTTTTTAAAAAAGAAATCCTTCTCCATTCAAGTAAGGAACGTGGGACTGCGCATGTGCCGGTTTTCCTCCCATTGATGAGCGTAAAGTGGATGCAGCTGGCACTATATGACTGTTCAGTATTTTAGTTTTATTTTGAAGAGTCGAACAAAGGCTTCGCATCCTCCTCCTTGTCTTCCACGCCCAGACTGTGCGTCAAGCATACGCGTGAAGAGCAGGAAGTCACTGATTCGGCTTTCAAAATAATAGTCTGTAGAAAGCAAGGAAAACAGCAATTTCACCATTTGATACCTAAATATATTCGCAAAAAAACTTGCATATTGATGAATAATTCAGTGTTGTTTTTTTTAGTGGTGTGCTCGTTATGTTAACGAGCAAAGTAATTACAGTTCATCGGTGGAGACTAAGGCAATATAATATCATAATAGAGCAAAAGTTATTGAAATGGATTGAACACCTCATATAAAAGGCAGTTTTAGACAAAATATGTTAGTCTTACTGTTTTATTTTATTGTTAATTAACGTGTATAAGATAACACATCCGGTTATCGTTTTATTGTGAAAGCGTCAAGCGGAACCTTAGCGTGACCTTCGCGTGGGCTTGACAGCTGTCTGCACTCAGGGGGCACCGGCCAGTGCGGAAGGTTCGGCGGAGAGCGAGAGAAGGAGGACCGGGCAGGGGAGTCTCTTCCCGGGCTGGGCACTCACGCTTGCACCTCCGGCCGGTCGTCAGCTGGATAGGAGTGGCTTCAGACTGGAGGCTCGCTCGGGGGAAGGGAAAAGATTGTGCGTCTTCCACAGTGGGTTCCCCGGAGGACGAGGCACCGGAGCTCCGAGTCTGGATGAGCGGGGACTCCCGTGCACGGCGGGGGGGAGGGTGGGGTGAGGGACGCGCTCTGCAGCATCCGAGCGGGAGCACCAGCGGCATGCCTCCACGGTGACGCCAGCGTAACCGGAGGAGCGAAAGGGCCTTGATTTCATGGGAGATTGTGGTCCTGGCTGGCCCGGCGTCGTCGCGCAGCACTCGGGATGGGGAGGGAGCAGGAGCTGCTGGAGGCCGCCCGCACCGGGAACGTGGCCGTGGTGGAGAAGCTGCTGAGCGGCAAGAGGGGCGTGCTGGGCTCGGGCTCCGCTTCCATTCCGCTGCCCAACCTGCTGAGGTAAGAAGTTGGATTCTTGCCTTTTGCGTCCAAGAGAGCTTCATGTGTTTGCAAATGGTCCTGTCAAACAATAGTAAACAAAAAGGCACTTACTTTGATGTCCTGTGGAGAACGAGTGGCCTCCTCCCACCCCTGCAGCAGCTCCTCAGGTGATTAGGGAGATCAAAGCGGAGCGGGAAGGGGTGGGGGGGGGGGCCCTCGGGCACAGGGTCACCCCCCTCATCTCGGGGCCACGGTCCACTTCCAGGAGCCCTTTGAACCTTCGTTTCGCCGTCAGACAAACTGCTCGATAGATACTAATCATCATGTCAATAGGTGGCGGTTGCCGTCTTTACGCTTACAAAAGGTTTTACGACTGTGACGGTTTGAACCAGGAGCAGGCTGCGATGGTGCCTTGAGGTCCGTGTTTACTCAAAACATCTGGTCTTGTATCTCAAATCATCTTTCTCCATTGAAATGAATGGGAAGGCCGTTAATCCGTTCCAGCCCTCTGAAACCCAAAAGTCCGAGTCTGCGAAATAGCACTCGATGCGAATGGACGTTAGAACTCGAGCTCGACCCATATGGATTTTTGGAGGCCGACGCTTCTAACAAGAAAAATATGAATTACAGACAACATTTGACTGTATTACAATACTTTGTCTTTTAGTATATGTTGAACGTTACAACAGATCCATTGGGGCCCAACATATAAAACAGATTCATTATTTCGAGCGTTTTACTGTTCGCACGCTGGGGAATGGCCGCGGCGCTTTCCCACCCGGAGGCCTCCCCCTCTGCCCAGCGGCATTCCTGAGTCGTGAGGTTCCTTCTCGTCAGCGCGCGGGAAGCGGACGAGGAGAAGAGGATGACTGGCGTGTGCGGGGAAATTGAGACGCGGGCGATGTCACGGCTCATTTCCTCGCATGGGTGGCATCTACTTGTTGCTCGTTTGGCTCATCAGCTGCTGTAGGATTCAAACGTGTAAACGTTGTTCGACTCGGCCTGGGCTCAGAAACGCCCGCTTTGTTGCTTTTCTTGTTTGTTTTTTCTCTTTTTTGTTGTTCTTGTTGGCGAAGTGCATATAGAGCTCAACGAGCTAAAGCCAATAACAGGAAGACGTATTTCAGGTCTGTGTGTGTGTGTGTGTGTGTGTGTGTGTGCGTGCGCGCGCGCGTCGTCGTGCAATCTACAGGCCGGCGACCCCGCGCGACGTCACGCATTCCGCGCGGCCCTCCCGACGGACGGCGCCGCTTGACGAGCGCGAGGCGAGCGGGCGAAGCGCGAGGGAATTCCTCCCGAGCCGACCGGACTGGAGTCTCGTTGATTTCAAATCTTCAAGGAACAAGTCTGGAACCGCAGACGACGGGTTTACGATTTTGCGTACGGCAGAGACGCCTCGGTGATTGATTGATCGATTGCACGAGCGCGTTTCCCGGCAGGCTGAGGCTTTGCCGCCGTTAAACGTGCAGTTTCGCGCCAACCAGCTCGGGCAACGCACACGAAATACGGGCGGGATTCATCTTTTCTGAAAAAGACGCATCAAATATTCATCTGCTGCGGAACTGCTCAATGAAAAATGGACCATTAATCATCGTCGCGCTCGCTGAGAGTCGAGAATTTGCGCTGACGTTAGTGTAATGATCGGCTAAAACCACAAGACGGGTATGATAAATTGATTTTGGGGTCACGATTAAGCTTTTGATGTCACTGAGGTTCTGTTGCGACTTTCTTTGCGAATGCACTTCAGGGGCAGATTAAGTCAGGCCGAGCAAGTTGGCTGCCTAAACGGGCTGCTGTACAAATCCAAACGGTGCATTTTGGACTGACTTTTGTCTGTTGTCATTTGGGAAGACGAATGGCTCGGCTGGACTTGTTTTGTTGTGTTCACGGTGCTTTTATCAGCACTGCTGCCCGTCTGTCATGCAGATGCTCGTCTTTTCAAGTATTTTCCCGTCTCCCCCGACGGGGAGACGCTGACTTAGCGTTCTCGAGCCCCTCGCGGGCTTCGGCCTGCGCGCACTTGGCGGCTTTTTTGCGTGGCTCCCGTTTCTCGTGTGTCCTTCCGGCGTCCTACCTTTCTTCTTTTTCTCCCTTTCGCCGTCGCTCGGGTTTTGTTCGGGAGCCCTCCACGCTTGTTATCTGACAAGGAGAAAACCAATTACTTTCTGAGAGCCGCCATTTTACTGATTTTCTGCCGGCCCTCCCCTGCTTCTTCTACTGACTGCGCACCGTTTATTTTCCCATCCGGCAAAACGTTCCCTCCCTCGACGAGGCCCGAAAGGGTTGATTAATGGACTGATTGGGACGGTTCATGTCAGACAGTTCTGAAATCAAAGTTTCAGAACCACTGACTTCAGGCCCGACTCGTTTGCAGCTGCTTAAACGGGCTGCTAAGACGTACAGCAAAATATTTATCTGCTGCTTCACTGCTAAGTGAAAAATGTACCGTGTATTACCGCCCCCCCCCCCCCCCCCCCCCAGCCCCCCTCATTTTGTGACTGCCGGGAGTCGAGCATCCCCGCTTATGATTTCGTGAATTAACGCATTCGCTGCCATTGACGGCTTTAGAAGTCAAATATCCATGTTGACAGGGAAGGCTGGCAGTGAATGAGTAAGTATAACTCGACGGGCATTGATTTGAGCAGATTGTTGAATCTTGGTGACATCTGGCTAATGGACTTCAGTCCAACTAGTGTGCTGCCTAAATAGGTTGCTGCTGCTGCAGCTGCCTGGTCCTCGCTCATATTTGTGAACAGTCATCAGTGACGTTGTTGCAAATGTGAAGATCTTTGTAAACAAGTCTAGCTCAGGCCCAAGTAGATTTCCGTCACCCAAACGGGCTGCTGTACGGCTCAAAATCAAGTTTTCACCAGACCGTTATTGGGCTCGCACGCTAATATTCGTCAATATTAATCAGCAGGCTCGTTTAAGTTTAGCGCAGGCCCGACGAGTTGGCTATTTTGAAAGTAAACGAGCGAGAATATCGCGCCAGGCTGTTTTTCGAAGCGTCGGGTTGCGACTCAAAACGGGTCATCGTCTTTGATCGCGTGTCGCACTTCTCGAGGCCGCGCTTAATCATTAAGCGTGATTTACGACACGCACGTTGACTCATCATGCTCGTCACTTCCTGTTTCAGTAGAATTCACCCGTCTCATCTCTATGCCCTTTTCCGTCCTCGCTGAGTCACCGGGTGCGATCGTTTTCCATGTGACCCTGAGGGAGGTGAGAGTGTGGGGGGGGGGGGGGGGTGTCATGGCAATTTGGACCTCCATTAAAAAAGAAAAAAAAAAAAAAAAAGCTTACTTGACCTGAAGGGGGGTCAATGTTTCAATGCAGGAGAATTTGCACGGATGGAATGCAGCACACAAACTCTTCAGATTGCTTTCCCACTCATGCCAAACTTTGAGGCGATCGCAAGCAAAAAATTGCGGAGTTGCGTGCAAAATAACCTCGGGTAATGAGCCACATGCCGCTTGACTGATTTTTCATTGTTTTTCAATTCTTAAAAAATGAGTTATTATTGTATTTTTTTTTTTGTAATTTATTTGTAGGGATTTTGTAACTATTTTATACATTTATTATGGTTTGTAATTTATTTTACATTTATTCAATATATTTATATATTATTTGTCATTGTTTTATTTTTCTCTGTATTCTGTTTTATTTGTATATTTATACATACATTTTACCATTCATTTTTATGCATTTTCTTTTATTTTGTATATATTTTGTATTGTATTATGTTTTTTTATTTTTTATTGGAGGGATTCTAAAATGATAACATTTAATGTGTTTTAATATAATTAGTTTTTTCTTTGCACCTTATTTGTTTTCTACATTTTTGTAATATGTTTATCTATTTAACTTTTGAATACGTTTGTTTTGTATAATTTGTAATTGGATTTATTCACTTAGTTTTTGATGAATCATTTTATTTTCCATTTTTACTTTATTGCTTTGTGCACCTTATTTGAAACCACTGAATAAACGCACGCGCTGAGCCACATGCTGCTTCACCACAAGTGACAATCCCGTCAGCTTTGTTGTTGTCGCTTTGCAGTGTGTGAGCGGTCTAATGCTATGTAATTGGGGCAGGTTGTCTCTTTTTTTTTTTTTTTTGGGGGGAAACAACCACACCTCCCATGGAGCTTTTTCTATTTAGCTTCTTTTTTTGTTTTGTTTTGTTTTGCTGCCAGCGGAAACGCTTTTTGAGAACGCTTGAGAGTATTCACTGCAGGCGCCGTGACACTGTGAACAAGAGCGTCTGTGCGCGCTTCTCAGTGCCGAAAATGTTTTCATTTTTTTCGGTCTCGTGTTTGTGTTTTAACTTTGCGTAAGACGGCGTGAAAAGATTGTGTGGGCGCGTGACGCTATCAGACGTTTAGATGCGACGCAACTGCGACTGATGTTCCTGCTGTGGAACATCCAACAGGTGACGCTTGAGTGATGCCGCTGACAAACTAACAAATACAAAAATAAAGCTAAATATCAACACAATTAGTTTTTAGAGGGATTTTCTTGAGTGTTTTGTGGCTGTTTTACGATGACTTCTCCCTTTCTCTGCTGTGTGGCGCACTGTAAATAATTGTAGTACTACATTATTTATAAATTATTCTTTTTTTAGGTGTATTTTTATTTTGTGTTTCATTAATTGATGTAATTTATTTTTATTAATTGTGAATATTTCAGGGTTCAACTTCTTTTTGATATATGTGTTATTTTATAAATGTATTTATTTTTGTGTTCTTTAATGAATTGTAAATATTGTTTTTTATTTGTTGGATATATAGCTAATCATTTTCCAAATTGTTTCAATTATTTTCCCGTAATTGTTTTTTTAAATAAATTTTAATTGGTGTTTTATTTTTAGTTATTTTTTGAGTGTAATCACTTATTAAATTGTTTTAATTATTGATACGTATGTTACTTTAATGAGTGTGTTTTTCTAATTTGTTTTGCATTTATTTTATCCATGAGTCAGTTTATTTAGTTGAGTCCATTTGTCCGATTTTGTGACGATTTTCCCTCAAGGTCGCACATCGATAAGTAGCAAAGAGCGCGCAGTGAAAACCCGAAAACGGTGATGTTGAGTGAGATGTTGCAATCGCGTGACGTTTTGACGAAGTTTTTCTTGCTGCTTGAACTCATCGCGTGCCCAGCGGGAGTCTCACGCTCAAGGTGCAAGCGAACCGCTTTGCGCTCGGACGCGCAACCGGATGGAGCCCGTCGACACGACGACGACGACGACCCGACGTCTCGGTCTCGTTGCGAATGTTCAAAGCTTCCAAATCGGCTCGCCGCTCCGTCGCCCTTCCCTCCTTTCCGTGTCAAATCCCCGTCTGCCCGCCAGCGATAATGCCGCAGCTGAGGGGGGGTCCTCCTGTTCGGTCGCCGCGAGCGTGAAATGACAGCAACGAAGCTCGTAGGCTGCGTTGACACTGAGATACAACTGAGAAAAAAATGGAAAGAAAACAACATCGGCCTGGAAAAAAACTGCTAAATTAGCACTGTAATATGCATGCCGGGCCAGTAGGTGGTGATATTGTAGCGTTGTAGTGCATCTGCGCGCTGTTAGCACAAATGTTACGACAGCCGTGCGTTTCAAACGCATTTTTTGTCCATGTCGGTTGTTCTTACAGACTAGCATCATGCTATCATTTTCAAAATCAGCTGAAAGTTTATGAGAAGTAATTTAGGTTTTAAAGTCAATGTTTTTTTTCGAAATGTTTGTTTGAATGCCATTATCTTTGTGTTGTCTTGTGTGGAGAAAAAAAAAAAAGAGGCAAAATTGTATTTATTTATGTGTTTTATATAAGGGCTAATATCAACCGATTAAATCGACGAGCCGTACTTTTTCAGCACATATTCTCCCTTTTTTTTCTTGCACTTTCATTTTCGAAACAGTCCAACTCGAGACTTATTGTCCAATGTTTCCCAAAAACCGACGCCGTTTCCATCTGCCTTCGCTCGCCACAAACAGCCGTGCTTTCAAACGACAGCGTGGCTGCTCGCCCTGCGCCACCTGCGCCTCCGCGCCCCCCACCCGACGAGACGGCGACATATGCCCAAGCGTCGCTGCCACATTCCCGCCTCCCTTCCGCCCGAGCGCGGCCCGGTTTACGTTGGCGCGCTCCTTCCCCTCGGCTTCACGCTGTTCCTTTCTCTCCCGCGATCGAAACGCACGCTCCGTACGAAGTGGGTCATATAGTTGGCGGCGTGGGCGCTAGCATCCGTGTGTTCCCGCATCTTTCACCAGCCTCGCCGTTCGCGCCCGAGCGCCACGTTTCGGTCTTCCAGCCTCGGCATCGACACCGACACCCCCACCGCAGCCGCGTGCCCTCCCTTCCTTCTCTTGGTAATTGGAAAGGGCAGCCAGGCGAGCTGGCGAAGACAAGCGTGCGCGGGGGAAGTCACATTCCACCCAGCGAGGCCGGTGGCGGGAACGAGGACGTGACAAGGCCAAAAGGGGGGAATAACCGCGAGATGCTCGTTCACCAAGCCGGACAGTTTTGCGCTCTCGCTGCAGTTAGCTAACGGTTTATTTTCTGAGGCTCGCCGAAGGGAATTTTCCTGGAATAACGTTCGGGAAAATTCTGGAATCATCGACTCTTTCATCAAAGACTTTTGGGTCTTGCTGCGTCAAGAAGCGTTCGAGCGCTAGTTCTAGTTTGGTTCTTTCTTTAGTCCTAATGTTGGGCTGAAACGATTTATCGAATTCCTTGAATAGTTCGACGTCAAAAAAAAACATGTCAAAGCGAAATCTCTCTCTCGGGTTGTTTTCCTCCACTGATTAATAGGACTGCCGTTGCCCGCACCGCTCCGCCTAGAAATAAGTTGCTGCAAAGGCGGCTAGCCTTGAGGAAAGACGGAATGTCCAGATTTTCGGATCATTTCACACGTAATTTGAAAAATGAAGATCGTCAACACAGGGTAGCAGATTGAATTTGATCAAAACTACCATCGCTAGTTAGAAGGAATTGTCATCTATGACAGGTGGTTAGGATAGAGGGAGGAAGGAACCAGCCATCAAGCCATCCAATACCGAGATTTACCGCCGCCCAGGGGACTGCTAATGTCTCGATCGACGGCGTGATGCGACGCAGGCGTCGCGGCCCCGCCCAACGCATGCCGGCGGTCCTTGCGGGGAAGTCACGCCGGGCGTTGTGTGCGCTTGTTGTTTATGCCCTCCCCTCCGCGGGCACTTGACTTCACAGCGCTGCTCTGTTGTGTATTTATAGGACGCCGTTCACTTCCAGCGCCACAGGTCGCCTCTTTTTTGACGGCCTCTTGTGCTTTTCACGCCCTTTTGGCTTCTCTGTGTAAAAAAAGTAGGCTGAACTCCGAAGAACGAAGTGGAGGAAAGGCGGAGGAGACGCAGCTGCGCAGCACGTGAGCCTCCCCCGGTCGCCTAAAAACAAAAACAAAACAAAGAGTCAGCAAAAGGCCGCTCGTTTTAGGCGCCGAGCGTTTGTCGCTGATTCCTCCCAGGACGGCAGGTCGCCATGGCGACGCGCACCATCTGCGACCGCTACGTTAGCCGCGGAGGCTCCTTGCGCGCCTTATATAGACATCGTTCTTCGCTCGCCGCCGGGCCGCTGCCGAGCGCACACACACACACACACACACGCGCGCTCGCTCGCACACAAAATAACAAGACAGCGGGACGATATGCGACTACGTGTGTGTGTGTTGCTAAAAATGCACACGAACCCTTGATTGACTCCGTCGAGCCGGCAGTGCGATCGATGATCATCGATAACTCGCGTTGTACACTCGCTATATGCTACTACGTGGGTGTGCGTGCGTGCGTGCGTGCGGGCGTGTGTGCGCGACCCATTGACCCGCACCTCAGGCGAACTCCTTCCTGTGACCTCGTGACGTACCGGCTGGTGACCTTAGTGATTTACGACACTTCTTCGTAATTTACACTCAGTTTGACCGGAGCCGTATTTTTGAAAACGCGCTCTGTCGTCAGAAAATACATTTCATACACGCGCACATGCAAATCTGCAAGTCGAATATTCTCGCCCCAAAGCATCATGGGAATTGAAAGTCTTTGTGAGGCTCGACATCAAAGGACAGATCCTGACTTTATACCGTGTGTGCGTGCCTGTGTGCGCGTGTGTGTGTGTGTGTGTGTCACCTGGTAGGTAAAGAACCAGCGAGCCGTTAATCAACCAGTGCTTCTTCTCGCAACAGGAAATGAAGCAAGGCCACTTCCTGTCCCTTGTTGGCTGTGGCTATCGCGTGTTGCGTCTCTCGCGCGAGCCCAATTTGCTGCATATTGCTCGTCTTTTTTGATATCCCGCCGCCGCCGCCGCCCCCCGCTGCTTCTCGTTCTCTCGGCGGGAGCTTTGATTTCGGTTTCCGCCCCCAAAAATACGTTTGCAGGAACGACAAAGCTTTCGGCGGTTCCCCTCGTCATTTTTTTGTTTTGCTTTAATGACGACGCTCCGCTTTTCCAAATTTGGGCAAGGGGTGGCGTTTCCGACTGCGTGCGAGTCAGGGGTTGCTTTATAGCGTGACCTTTGACCCAGGCCTACACCTGCAAGGTTTGACCCCGTCCTCCCTATAAAGAAGAAGGGGTCACGGACAAAGAGTGCCCGCTCAGCAAAACAGACGGGCCAAGTTTGCCTCTTGTTGCGTCTAATGATGCGTTCGTGTCTCCTCACTCAGCATGTGGAAGGGCCTCAACGTCAACTGCACGGACAGCTCGGGGTACACGCCGCTGCACCACGCCGCTCTCAACGGGCACAGGTAACACTTCGCCGAGCCGCACCGCGTGATTGACAGGAAGGAAGAATTAAAAGGGCACGCGGCAACGTTCGCATTCCGTTCATGTCGCAACACACGTAAACATTCGCACTCAGCTGAGAACATTTATGAAAACGTTTTCATTCAAAATGGCCGACTTGCATTGTCGTTTCAGGCACGGCTCCTTGAGACTTTTTTTGTGGGTCGACTCGTGACAGACATGCCCACCCGATTTCATTATGCGCAGTGAAGCCGGCTCCCGGGGCCGAATTTTCAAAGTAATTCTCGAGGGTGCCCTCGAGCCCAACTGGCCGCTTTCAAGCGAAATGTCGCTCATTGGAATTGGCTAGAAAGAAGCTCCTCACAACACACGGTCGCGGTTTGGCTGGCGAGACAGACCGCCGGCCCGGATTCCCGGAGACGCGGCTCAGCGGGCCGGGAAAGAGGAAGAAAGGAGGCCGCTTGCAAAAGGAAACCGCAACTGGAAATATTCTTCAATTTGTCCATTTTTGGAGGGGGGGGGGGGGAGTCTCAGCGGTGCTCATTTGGAATCACTGAAATTAGCAGCTCATTAGTCGCCTCCTCCTCTCCGCTCAGCTTCTCCCGCTGACATTTGGAATGCAAACGAGGCGGCTCGGCTGGGGACTTCCTGAGAGGGAACGCCGACCGTTTGTGGTTAAATAGCCGCGGCGCTCGTCGACGCGACGGCGCTCTCTCTTTCCGAAAAAGCGAGCCTTCTGAACTTCTCCTCCTCCTCCTCCTGCTCCTCCAGGGAGGTGGTGCTGAAGCTGCTCCGGTCCGAGGCGTCGGCCAACGCGGCCGACAGCAAGGGCTGCGTGCCGCTGCACCTGGCCGCCTGGCGTGGCGACGTGGACATCGTGCGCATCCTGGTCCGGCACGGGCCCTCGCGCTGCCAAGTCAACTGGCAGGTGAGGGCAAGACAAAAAGAAACGCGAGTCAACGGGCAGCGGATGTTGTGTCCTGTGACTTGATTTGCTTGTTTGATGGTTGGTGGTTATTTTTTTTGCAGTGAGGCTGACGGAATGTTGAAAGTCACTTTTTGACAAGAAAAGATGCGCGCTCTGCCCACCAATCAGTGCACTGTGGTGTACATTTGAATTGTTCTTCATTTAATTTGATTGTGTTAATCTGTGTGGTGTACAATGTATATACCAGGCTGTCCTGCTTGGTACAAAATAGGGTATATTTTTTATCATTATTATCTTCTTTCTCTCTTTGTTGTTCATATTTTTCTTTTTTGTTGTCCTTGTCGTTATTATTTATTATGTATTTATTTTTTTGCAGTATGCAACCAAATATTCCAACACTACTTCTTGGGATAAAACTTTTTTGTTTTTTTTCCAATTTTCATCTATATGCCAAACTGTATTGCATGGTATATGAAAGAAATTCTATTGTTTTTTTGTTTTGTTTTTCCCTTCTTTTCAATTTTCATGCCCCCACACTGCTGACCGAAATGACCTCGGAGGGTTGCGCAATTTGTTAGCATTAGCCGTAGCCACGGTTTTGCGCCCAACAGCAGCAACAAAAAGATGCATCTTCGATCTCGGCTTCAAATAATAGCGATGATACAAATGAGAGTATATTGAGTTTGGCGGCACTGCGATCATTGAGGGTTAAACACAGTCCAGTACTTTCCCAGTGTGGCCTGATGGATGACCGCAACGTTTTCTTTCCCACCAAACGGACGACTGGAATTTTCTTCGCTGCTCGTCCTTCGGCCCCCGTTGCCCCCCCCCCCCCCCCCCCCCCCCAGCATCAGATCATCCGGATAAAAGTGGAAACGCGAGACGTGATTAACGAGATTAGGAGGGCGAGGGCGGGCGTTGCGGCAGCTGTTTCCTCTTCAGTTTGAATCGTCGCCCGAGCACCCAAACGGTCTCAGATGAACAGATGAATTTGTTTTCCGCACAGTTAGTAAAAAAAAAAAAAAAAAAACTCACACTCTCTAATAGTGGACTTTATAAAAACATACAGTCGTGACATCATTCAGAATCTTGTCAAGAATGAAACAGTTTTTGCGGCATTTGTTTGCTGCAGTTCAATGGACATCGCGGCGCTCCTTCTGGTGTGCACGCCTTGGCCACCTGGGGGCAGTATGATGCAGACATACGGATATACGGTACACTGAGCCGGTCAAAACTCCTCTGTAAAATGCAGTAATAATATCGTTCTTCGCGGAGGATGAAGAATATATTTATATCAATAAATTCAAATACTGTACGAGAGTTCATCCCCCCCCCAGGATTGCAATTCCAATGTGAAACTCATCAATTCATTCAACACAAAAAAATACTTTTCTGAAGGCCAATCCCAACCTCATTTCCATCTTTTTGATTGTTTCTTACGAAGCGTTGTAATTTCTCGAGCTGCGAGCTAAAAAGGGTCAAAATAATAACAAATAAAATCCTAAAATGTAGTGAGCCGATGAGTTTTTCAAATCAAGTTTGAATTCCCTGCTGTTTGGCTTTCGTTCAGCCCAAATCCCAAGTGCAAACATTCCCCGCGCTCCACTTTTGTGTCTCAGCACATTATCATTCTTATTCCGTTTGAAAGCCTTCCACTTTCCTCTTTGTGTTTATTTGGAATAACGGGAACACTTTAACTTCCTCGCGCCTGCGGGTTTATTCATGATTATGAAATAACTGCACTTATTAGTGACGGCTATTGCTCCCGACGGGTGTTACTTCGCGAAAGCAGGGATGTGTCAAAAAATAAAGTCAACACATTTTGCGGCACATTTTGATTTTAGCCTGTAGCTAATTAGTAACCAAGTTTCATCCCCTAAGGAAGAAATTGTGTCTATTTAGATTATTTTAGTACTGCACATTTTATTGAAAAAAAATCCCTTTTTAACTATATGTCAATTAATTTAATATTTAATTTATTAATGTATTTTCACTGTTCATGGGGAGCCCCTTACGAAAATGTGTCCACTTTTTTTTCCGTTTATTGTATTAATTTGAACCCTCATGGGGCAATTCCTTTTTATTTATTCATATTTGTATGTATTTATTTTCTATACTGTACACTTAATATTAAAATTCCTATTTAAAAATACATGTAAGAATTTACATTTTTTTTTTTTAAACTTTCGCTGTTTTCATCTTCGTCTTTTTTCTTTTTGTGTACTTCATATTTCAGTTTAATCTTCAGTAGTAAGTACTGCTCATATCCTCCATTGTGGTAATTAGCGAAGAGGACCTCGCGATCGACAGTTAGAGCGCCACCTGTTGTTCTGGCATGCATCTGACATCCTACAATTGTGTCTTGTTAGTGTCTTATTATTTTTTTTTTTCCCCACAAAGTGCTTGTAAAAATGTTGAGCAGTCTCCTATCCAAATTTATCTCCTCTTCCGCGCCCCACAATGGACTGACTAATGCAGTCACAGCGTCGTTATTGCCTCTCAACGCACTGCATCCACTCTCACACATAATGCGCTCGTAATTACGCCGGTTTGACGCGCGGACCGCACGCCGGCATCCCGCGCGCCCCGTGATGGATGGCGTCGCGTTCGCCGCCGCTCCATTACGCTTTGATGAAAGGCGCTATGTCACAGCGGAGTTATTAACACGAAATCACGCTTCGGGAACGCTGATGAATGGACGCCCGGGAGCGACGCGAGCGTGGGCGCGGTTTGGAGTGTTGCGTTCAAGGCAGGAAAAACCTCTTGAGCAACACTCAGTGTCCAGAAAATGAGGCACGCCTTGTTCCATACCAACTTTTACTGTCGTGACTTAGCGACAGTAAACGTTTCCTATCTAACTAAACATAAAACAAAGACAAAGTCCACGTAGCTACAAACATTGCAAAATGCCACAGGCAAGCTAACGGGCACGATGTAACAGTGTATTTGACAGGCACATATTCTTTATCCTCTGTGAAAAATGACTGTTTGTGTCTCCGTGACTGTATTATACCGCCCCCCGGTGGCCAAGTTGCGCACAGCAGGAGCCCCAACGAATGAAACGTGTTGCAGCAGCTGCTCAATTCTTTCCAGTCCATTTCATTATCATATTACGACATGTTTTCATCAAGTGCATTATGATTTTTCGGTGCAGTTCCACGCTGCCACAAAGACAAAGAGACACACAGATGCGCCTACGACCTCAGTGAAGGTGTCAATCAAAACTCCCCCGCGGGCGCTGACATGAATATGGACGTCGTATGGCTGGCGGGCGATCCATTTTGAACGGCGTTCTGGAGCTTTACTCCCCGCAGGGCCGCGCTTTCTTGGCTCTATTCCAAGCGACGTTAGCGATCTGAGCCCTGAAGGGAACACAAAAACAACCCGGCCGAGTTCAAAAGGGCGTGCGAAGCGCAAACGTGCCCGTTTGCGGTAGATTCCTTTCAAGACCTTCTTGTCCGTGTAACGTCCTGCATCGCTTCTTCGCTGTGTTGCACACATTTGACTCGAATTTGAATCGTTACTCCTCTTTTGGCCTTTTATTTCACCACGCGCCGACACCCGATCCAGAACCACGAGCGGGAGGCGCCGCTGCACTGCGCGGCGCAGTACGGCCACTCGGACGTGGTGTCGGTGCTGCTGCAGGAGCTGACGGACCCCACCGTGAGGAACAGCCGGCACGAGACCCCCCTGGACCTGGCGGCGCTCTACGGACGCCTGCAGGTCAGACGCCGTTCGCTCCGCGCAAGTCTGGGGGCCCGGCACGCTGTATTTCTTTTTGAATGAATGGGAAGAATGGGCTGAATGGTTGAGTGGCAAATTCAGAAAAATGTAGAGCGAAAACAAACACTGGCGGTATCTTCAAAATACTGCTCAAAAATAAGAATTGTTGTGATTACATTTGTCAAAATGGCCGCTGTTGGATATTAAGGAAAACATATCTTGATTGCAGTGTGTATCATTCCAATAATTCTTGTTTTTTTTGTTTTGTTTTGTTTTTTTCCCCCAAATTTTCATCCATTCACGTGTTAAAACGAGGCTGCAAATGCGCGCAGATGCCGTAACACTAACACACCGCCTTCCTCCTCTTGCGAGGTCGCCGCGCGGCGCCCGCGCATCATCGACGGCGCCGTCGTGGCGTGCGCGCGAATGGAAACGCGGCGGCGGGGTCAAAGGTCGAGCTCGCCGTCACGCTGCGTCCGCCCGCCCGCAGGTGGTGCGCATGCTGGTGAGCGCTCACCCCAACCTGATGGGCGCGCGCGGCCGGCGACACACGCCGCTCCACCTGGCCGCACGCAACGGACACCGCAGCACGGCGCAGACGCTGCTCGAGGCCGGCATGGACGTCAACTGCGTGGTAAGAAGATATATATATATATATATATACCAAGGCAAGGTGGTAAAAGCGTTATTAAGAATGTCATGTGCTAAAGAGCAGCAAGATGTCGTGCTCTTTCTCCCGACTCTAATGAATGGCCGCGATGTTGTTGTTTTTTGTTGCCCCCCCCCCCCACCCCCCCGCACTCGGTCTTCTTGTTATTACGTAACGGCCTCCGTGCTAAAAGGACGTGACGCTCCTGAGGCGTGCCGCTATTCAGATGGCTTCCCGTGCTCTGAAACGCTGTTATGTTTTATTTGTTTCCAAATGATTCTAATTTGGGGTATTTTTCAATTGGTCTTGTTTATTTAAAAATATGCGTGATTAATATTCACTTAAAAGACAGTAAAGGTTCCACAGTTGTACACAATGAGCTTTAATGCGTATGACGCATGACAATAACCGGAATTTTTTTTCAATTTAGAAAAAGATACTCATGCTCAAAATTGTCGCAAGAGTTGAGTTTTATTTACTTGAATTGTTTTTAAGCACTTTTTAAATTTAAAAAACAGCGGCGCCTGGAGATACAAGTTGAAATTTGTTCCACGACCACGCTCGTAACTCAAAACAAACGTTGCAAATCATCTCCCCCCCCCCCCCCCACCAATTTATTTGTAACTTTTGATTTGAATCAAGAAAATACCATTCTATGACTGTTATACTTTTTAAAACACATAACAATAACAAAATTGAATAGAATGGAAAGAATGAGTTTGCGCATGCTGATCAATTCACTGCAACACCTTCTGGTGTGCGCCACCGGGTGGCAGCGTAATACAATCCTGCGCACACAAACGAAGAAGAGTTTCACAACAACTGGGACTCGGTCAACTTTTTGGCAGAGGATAAAGAATATATGCCTGTGAGTATTAGCATATTGCTCGCCGACACGCGTGGATGCAGTACCAGCGCCATAACGGTCCTCCGGTGTATTAATTACGCATTATCGCATGCATGCGCGTATTTAAATGGGGACTCAGGCCTCAAAGTCATGCGGACGTTGCGGACGGCGTCGGCGCCAACGCAGGCTGGGATGATGAATTGTCACTGGTGGAAAGTACTTTGCTCGGTGTGTGTGTGTGTGTGTGTGTGTGTGTGTGCGTGTGCGCGTGCGCGCGGGTCACTAATTGGAGTCAAGCCATAAAGGTCTGCTCGCTTGAGTGTGCATGAATAATTTACGGCAGCAGCGCACTCGTCGCTTTTCTCTCTCGCCGTCGTCCTCGCTCTCGGCCTGTGCATGTTAACGAGGGGAAACCCCTGTTAGGTGGGTGATTGGGCGGGGGGGGGGGGGGGGGGGGGAACGCGGGGGGTAGCGTACCTGCTCACCAGTGGGCAGGTCACACACTCACACACACACACACTTTGGCCCGTAATGGACTCAGCAGTTGGCGCCTTTCAATTCCCGGAAAGTGTTGAAGAGCGGGAGTCGCCTTTCCTGGTTTCCTCTTGACGTGGTCGCCGTGGGAAACGGGAAAGGAAGTTCTTCCACATACGGGGAGGGGGGGCGGGGTCAAAGGGTAACAAAAAGGGGGCGGCTGGGTGCAAAGTGGACCTCTTCCTGTGCGTCACTTGCATGTCGAGCTGCAACGCTTCCGTTTCGTTTGGGCTTGGAATCTTTCTCCTGCACGAGACGATCCTGTAAGTAACGGATTTCTCATGTTATCGTGCATTTTCCCTGGGCGGCTTTCTTCAGGCTTCCAATTGGTTAAAATGACCGCCTGCGTTTTCATTTGGCTATTGTGGGTGTTAAAAAAAAAAAAAGGGAGTTTTAACGTCAGTCGCTCCAGTTTCCTCGCGTTGCATCACTGCTGTGGCGCCACACGCAGCTCCCGTCCACTTTCAAAAGGGATCCAAATGTTTTCAAGCTGCCATATTGAATTATCGAACGTGCGCGCGCTCTTTTTCAGACCGAGAATGGCAGCGCCCTCCACGAGGCCGCCCTCTTTGGCAAAACGGACGTAGTTCGCCTTCTGCTCGACTCAGGTGGGTTCAGTTCGTAAACACGCCTTCGCTTGCGTGCCAAACGGCGACGTTGAACATTGCGACTCGCCGCAAACCCCTTTGGAGACGTCGCTTCGGCCGTGGCTTTTGATGGCGTTTGCCCTTTTGAACTTCCTGTTTCCTGGCGCGAAATCCGGGACGGACGACGTCGCGTTGCCGGGCAACGGGCCAGTCATTGTCATATATGCGCTAGCTAGAAACAGGCGATTTTCCCCCCCCCTTCATTTATTTACTGAGAAATTTCGCCAATATTGAGTAAAAAAAACAAAAAAAACAACTAATGCAGACTTTCGATTTCAGTGAGCTCTCTTCACTGTTAATTGTGGACACTTGTAATGTTATGACAACAAATTCATATTTTTAGTGGGGGGGGAAAAAAACAAGATGTAATGTTTTGAAAATCAAGTTGTATTTTGTCACCAAAAATTGTAATCTTTATCAGAAAGAAACCCCACACATTGAGTTGGAATGAAAATTTGTAATTTTACGATAAATAAAACATCATGTTATGATATTAAAATTGAAGTTTAACGAGGGAAGAAAGCCAACTTTTTTTTTTCTCGTAGTAATTTGCCGTTTATTCTGGGAGAGACCTTTATGCTCTTAAAAAAAAAAAAGGATTATGTTCTCGAAAAAATACGACTTCCCCGTCCCCCGTACCTCAGTTTGAGCAGCCCCGGCCGCGTGCCTTTGTCAAGCGTCAGCTGATCTCTCGGCGGATTGTTTTGTTTGTTTCTTTCGCTCACCATGCGCGTGCGTTGCAGGGATCGACACGAATCTGCGAGACAGCCAGGGAAGAACGGCTCTGGACATCCTGAGAGAACATCCCGCGGTCAAATCGCAGCAGATCACTGCAATTATCCAGGGTAACACACACACACACACACACACACACACACACACAGTGGGCTTTCATTCATATTTGGCCCGTCATATTTCGCAGTTTCTTTTTATTTTGGTGACGCGCGCCACTGTTTTTGGCCATCTGCTACAATTTGGCGCCGGTTTGAAAAAGGCCCCAAAATGGATGCCGGTGTGCACGTCTGCGCGTGAAGCGTGGGACTGGTTTCAAGACGCAGCTGCGCCCGCGTGAAAAGATCAGCTGCACGCCATTTCCTGTCGGAGAGCGCCCACTTTCGCTATGAATAGACCCCGCCGCTGACGGCTAATTCGATTCCTGGCCGCGATTAACCCTCGCCGTGGCATCAATGGAGCCCTTTCCTCATCTTTCTTCTCCTCGCTTTCTCTTTTTCTCTGTGCGCGTGTGTGTAGAATATGTGACGGAGGAAACGGAGCGCCGGAGCGCAGCGGCGGCGGTGGAGCCCGTCCGCAAGTGTCCGGTCCCCGCGCCGCGCACCTCCATCTCCTCGCCCGCCGCCTCGCCCTCCCTCCGGCACAAGAGTGAGTCGGCGGGACATTCAAAAGCATTTCTTCCGCATCCTTGATATCCAGCACGACACTTCATCTTCAATCGTAAGCAGTGGCGTCTCTAGGCCCATTTTAGGGGGTTCAGCCCCCCCCCCCCCCCAAAAAAAAAAACAATTTGGTAGTATATGTTTATGGTGATCTCCAGCCCTCCGAAACAAATATTAGTCTGATATCGAGGCAGTCCGATGCTTTCCGTGCAGCATTCAAGCGGGCTGTGTTCCCCGATCCACTGCTGCCCCCTGTAGGAGGAGTGTGACATTGCATTCCCGCCACTGTCGGCACAAAACATAATTGGCTCATGACCTGCTGGAGGCGAGAGGGATTGCACCTGAACGCATCGGCGGAAAAACACGCAGACAAATGAAGAAAAAAACAAACAACAAAAAGAGCCTAATGGAGGAATTAGTGTGTCGCTGTTAATGACCTCCACCGAGGTTGTTTTTGCCACATCCATTTTTTGTTTGTTGATTAGACTCAAAAATGGGCAGAATGGCATTGCAGTCATACCAATTCGCCTTTTAAGACATTTTTTTTTTCCCGTTCAGGAATGCAAGACAATAGGAAATACCAACATGCTTCCTGTTTTTTTGTTGTTGTTGTTTTTGTCAAACAGTACATTTGAAAAATTCAAACGATATATTCACATTAAAATAGGACTTTGGTTAAAAAGCTTCTACATACTGCGTTATACTATATTTATATATGATGTTTCTCGAGCTCATCTGTCCAAATCAATGAGTTCAATTTCATATTTTTTTTTTTTTCACAAATAGATCATCTTGGTCTGTCCGCACGTCATCTGTTATTTTGACGCATTCTTAGCTAATTGAAAGTGTCGAAAATTGCCCACGAACACATCAATTAAACCGTGTGGCATAATATAACAATTGGAAGTCTGGAGTTTTTTAAGACAATCATGAGTGAAAACAGTTAGGTGAGATACATTTGAGTAGGCTTGTTTTGTGAGAAATGCATCGCAGTCACGCTCCGGTGCAGAAGGATGCAGTCAGCCACAAAGGTAAGTTGCGTCCAGATTCATTTCCACTTCATTTCAACAACCGTAAACACGTCTTGAGCCATATTTTTCATCCCCGCCACCGTCGATGCCTTTTTTTTTTTTTAGACGACGCGGTGACCAGCGAGCTGTCCAAGCTGCTGCACGAGATCAAAAAGTGCCGCGACCGGGATTACTCCTTCGAGGAGCTGTGCCACACCATCTCCTCGCACTCCATGGACAGCTTCGGCAGCGGGCGGCTGTCGGACGACGAGCGAGCCGACGTGCCCGACGGCGCCCTGACGCGCGCTGTCAAGGTGAAACGCCCTCACTACTATGCGCATGACAAATGATGACATCATATTTCAGATACACACGTGATTGGTGTGTGCGAGTGTTGTCCAGTGCTCTGTTTGTATGCGTTTCTGCTCCGTGTGTGGTAAAGTAGCAGTTGTTTAAAGGTTTATACTTCCCGCCAAGTCTGTGCTAATTTCCGTTAGCCCGTCTATGGAGTTTCTCACGATATGTTAACATTAAACTAGCAGACTTTGGTTGCTTTATGGTTTGGTTGAACATTTTGGCGTTGAAACGTACGACGGTTAATTCCGTTTTGTATGTGAATGGGGTCAAAGTATCGAAAACATGTTTTGATGTGTTTTGTCTATGTATATACATCTATAAACAAGGTATATGTTATTTGGAGCGCAAACCCCACAAGGTTGACTGTGCACTTGGTTTGTACTTGTTCAATATTACCAACAGGGGGCACTGTCAGACAGAGCAGCCTATTGAGTATGCCTGAGAAGTGCTTTTAAGAGCACACACACACACCGCTTCAGTCACTTAATCATCTCGCCGCACGCGTGAGTTTGAGCCCCTCCAGGGGAGCGTGTCGACGGGGGGCCTCCGCCGCCGCGAGGTGACTGTCATGAATAAAGCACGCTCACTGAATTACGAAACGCAGTGCCGGAATGTCGCCACGGTAGCCGTTTTGTGGGTGGAATTCGGCATACGTGACCGACGCAACGTGCTACGTCGCTGCAGTCAGTGACAGTCGACGGTGTCGCAGAGGTCTCGGCGCATCCGACCGCCGAGAGGACCCCCCCCCCTCCCCCGAGACAAATCTGATGCGCTGGCATTCCACGGCGAACCGCGAGCGCAATTCAAAATTCAAATGGCCGCTTCAAAACAGCGTGGTGTCTTTTCCAGCCTGGCTTCTAGAGACTTTTTTGTGGGTCTACTCATGATAGACATGCCTACCAAATTTCATGTCGCTAGATGAAACTGGTTTGGAGGGCTGAATTTTTGCTTCAAACCAAAATGGCAGCCCACCTGGGTCTTATCAAACATGGCTCCCCGAGACATTTTCGTGTTTGCCGTGTCGCGCTCGTCCGCAGGGTTCGACCCCGCCCCTCGCCGAGGCCGAGGTGGAGGACGACGACGACGACGACCGGGCGGAGGGGAGTTGCGGCCCCGGCGGATTCTGGGAAGCCTTGACCCCCTGCAACGGCTGCCACAATCTGGGCTTCTCCAACTTGTCGCAGGTACGCAAACGCATCGCAGAGAGGAAGTATTGTGACTGTTTATTATTGTGGTTGGCAGCGGTGTACAACTGCACTGCATCATACTAAGTGAAGGGTTTTTGTTTTTGTTCCCCCCCCCCCCACACACACACACACATAGACACACTGGTTACCTTGGGAACACAAGAAAGGCGCTACCATTGTATTTTATTTTATTTTTCCTGGAGAATGCAAATAATAGGTCCCCTTTATGACTCTATTGCTTCATCACTGTTGGACTTTTTAGGGCCCGCCCGAGCATGTGATACCATGGCGTAGCGATTTCTTTTTGGAAAATTCAGCCCCCGATGGTCGTTTGACTAATCAACACCAAATTCGGTAGGCCTGTCTATCTTGAGCGGACCCGCCAAAAAGTCTCCAGAACTCATGCCCGAAAACACACAGTAGGTCTGCCATGTTGGTTCCAAGCAGCCATTCTCGGCAGACGTAACCTTTTTTTTTTTTTGCGTGTGATTTCTACCTAATTGGAACCACGTGTACTTGACATGGATGACACTAAATTGCCAACCGTTTTAGTTTTTGTCATGGCGTGTGGGCAGGGCATGGCAGCCGAGTTGGACTATTCTCCATAAATCACAATTGGGGAAATGCTCAGAATTCCTGCGCATCTCGTGCATCACGGCGTGGCCAAAGATGGATTATTATGCAGGTCATATTTACAGGATTAACACACACACACACACACACACACACACATTCAGGTGAGCGCGAGAGATAAGGGCAACGTTTGCTCGCGTCTGTTGGACGCTTGTTGTAATTGAACGGATTTATTATTATGCGCGAGCTGTGAGCTGCAGCGAGTTGTTATGTCGTGTTGAGCTGCAGGGATCAGTAAAGTTTTTTTTTTTTTTTTTTTTTCACCACGCAATATACGCTGGTGGGACACTTTATTAAGGACACCTGCATGATGAATGACCTCCATAAGGTTTTATAGGAGGTCTACATAACCTTTTATTGGCGCTAGCTACTTGGAATACGGTACATGACAACACAATAGACAATACAATTTGTTTCGCGCTTGACTCCCAATTTACAAACGGCGCAACTGAAAGTTTTGCCCGGCCAAATGCAACCGGTAGCGCACACACACACACACACACACACGTTTGCTCGTCACGAAAACATTTGCTCACGTTAGACTTCGAATTGAAGTGGTTAAATTGCGTGACATTTGTTTTCATTTTTCGTTCTTTGCAGGTTGACGACGCCGCTCTCGGCTTTAGTTTGCAAGTACGTTTCAACTCGCCCGGACTGTCGGTCGTGGACACAAAATGTTTCCGCATCTCGCCCCCCGTGCCTCTTCGTCCGTAACGTTTCACTGAGAAAATCCGGAATAGCTCATCTGGATCCTCGCGAGCAAATCAAATCGTTTGTGTTCACATGCGTTTTAGGCCGAACCGGTGCCGCCGTCGCAGGCTTTTCGAATGCAAACGATTCTTGTTCTTTGCATTTATCGGATGACGCTGTCCTGCGCCGCACTCACACGGTCGCCTCCGTGAGACGCTCCATTTTCCGGTTTGGTGTCTCAAGTGAAGGAAATGCCAGCGGAAATGACAGCCTCCCTTCATATCTGATGGCCTATGAACTCGGTGTGGAGGGAGGGGGGGAAGAAATGCATGATGGGTGTCGATATCAATGTATGTCTCACACACGCAGGCGCCCGCAGGCGCCCTTTAATCAGCAGTCGTGCGGCATCCGCGTGCGAGCTGCTAATTAGCGTCCAGAGGAGGTCTCTTGTTTGTCCGCGGCTTCCTGTGCGGATCGGACACTAGTTGCTCTGTGTCGACTATCTCTCCGCTCAGATGGGCGGGCGGGTTAAGGTGGGAGGGCTCGGGGGTAATGAATGACTTGCTAACGCTGGGCGCCTCCTTCTCCCACTGGCGACCTGGCAGCACATCTTCATCCAAAACTTGCGGAGTCGGGAAGTGCTCGAACTTTCCGTGTGTGTCCTTCACTTCCTGTGTGTGTGTGTGTGTGTGTGTGTGTGTGTGTGTGTGTGTGTGTGTGTGGGAGAGAGGAAATCCCAGCTCTGCACTCCCACTTCCTCATTTTTTTTTATGCTTCCTGCTTTTCTCCTCGGAACACAGCATTAACGTCGTAAGTTATAGCCTTTTATTCCATGTACGATTTGTGCGCTAATGCGTACGTTTGTGTTATTTTACATGGCGTAGTATAGTTTGTCAGCCTGTCAATCATGGGTGGCCCACTGCACTGTGGGCAATTTGGCTTCGATTTAATGGACATTGTGATGCTCCTTTTGGGGCATTTGCACGACGCTCACAAGTTACCCCCTCTGGTTACCCCCGCAATAATAGTACTCTTTATATGCAGAGGATAAAGAATATATGCCATTGAGTATCATTGTGTTATCCGTCTGCATGTGTTGCTCCACCGTTCCCGTTCTAAAAAAAAAAATAGCGTAGCTCTGTGTTCTCCAATGATGGCAAACAGACCCCCGATGGAGCCAGGTGTTCCTTAAGCCGCCTGTCGCTCTCACAAGATTGCGTCCACATTGATGGATGGCCCAGCGCACGCCGGGTAATGTCGTGTGGCTGTCACAGGGCACACAAATGGAGACGGATGCGTCGAGAGCACGCGGGGAGGATTCAATCGGGACGGGTCGCGGCACCCGGGAGACGATGATGGAGCGCCGGCGTTTCGGCAAAGAGCTGTTGTGTATCGGGACGCTTGTTGCTCTGTTTGTGGAGCGCGGCTGCGCTCGAGATAAGCGCCATCGCCCCCCGAGCGGCCTGTGCTGCCGCACACGTGCGCTCCTCGGGATCAAACGTGCTTTTAAGACGTCCGCCAAGGCTGAAGCGCTTCAAACGTATCGATACGTAAAAACAAAACAAAAAAACAAGTACAATCTGAATCGCTAAAGCCAAAATTGTTTTCATTGCAGTTTTCATGTTAAGGTCAAAATCTGGATCAGAACCGGATCAAAACTATTTCTGACCCTGCATACTTACAGTATTTTTTCATTGTTGCCCTTTTTGTTTTTATGGCATGACTGTGTGGCTTCTCGGACACATTTAACACATCTTTCTTTCAAGGGATTTAAAATAATCCACGTTTGAATAATTGGAAAATGATGGCCATTTGATTGAAATACTTCCAAATATGGACATGACAAGCGTCGCCATACTGACGGGCACCTAACGGCTTGAAGAAAGGAAGTAACGCTTTTGAAAGGATCCACTCCTCTTTCCCCAGACTTAGTTTTGCATGTGCACGTAGCCGCTTGCAAGCAAAAAGCGTCTTTTATTCTCCAATTTTCCGGGCCACATTCGTCGCATTCTTCAGATGTTACTTCCTGATTTAATTCTCCCCCCCCTCTCTCTTGTGTCATGTGATTTGCTTTCCTCCCCCAAGGATTCCAAACGTTCGGGGGAGGCGCCGGCCTCTCCGTCGCTGGACGTCTTCCTGCCTGAGGACGAGGACGACCCGTACGAGTCGGTGACCACCGCCGTCACGCGCAAGCCGTGCTCGCTGGACGTCGGCCGGCGCCCCGACGCCTCGCCGCGAAACGGTAAACTAATTTCAGTGGCTCCTTACTGCCCCCAAGTGGAGCGGGGTCGCTAAATCTCGGCGCTCCCTGCCGGTCTACTTTCCTGCTGTTCCCCAGAGCTGCTAAAAGTACTTAAGTGCAAGTGCAGGTGCTGATTCGACTTCTGCATTTGAAGTGCAAGCAGCTTTGTAATCACCAGCAGCAGCCATAGGGGGGTGGCAAAGTGCTATTTTTGTCACAGTGAAAGTCCTCAATGCATTTCAACATAGTTCCTTGACACCAATATGTGCCAAAGCACTGTTTTATGGTCTAACTGGAATTCCTTAACTCACTTCAACATCGTTCCTTAGGCACCAGGATGTCACAAGCTGGCGACAAAACGCTATAGTCTAAATGAAATTCTTCAACTCACTTCAGCATAGTTTCTTAAAACACCAAAATGTTAAAGCACTGTTTTTGTGCAAATGAAACTCCGACACTTACTATAACATAGTTCCTTAGGCACCAAGACTTCACAAAATGGCAGCAACGCACTATTTTGGTCTAAATGAGGCTCCTCAACTCACTTCAACTTAGCCCCTTGACACCAAGATGTCAGCAAAGCACAGTTATTTTCAAAATCAAACTCCTCAACTCACTTCAACATCACCAGAAAAATGAAAATCAGGTAAAGTACAGATACCTGAAAAATCTACGCAATTACAGTAACAAAGTGTTTTTACTTTGTTTCTTTCCCACCACCGTTTTTTTTTGTTTTTTGTTTTTTCCCCTCCACTCCACACCCGCACGGCAGTTGCTACGGCAACTGCGTCACCCTCCTGGTGAGTCACCTGGATGTTGCCATAGCAACTGCACGGCCAGCGACAGCCAGAGAGAGAAATTAGCACATCGGGAATGAGCAAAATAAAAAATAAAAATAAAAGTATATTACTGAACTAATGTGCGTTAGAATTTGTCAGCAAATGAAGCCAAGTGACTCGGGCGTGTAAATCCCCGCCGGCGCCCCCTGCGGCCCCACCGAGGGACTTTTTAAGGGCTCAACTTTGCGTCCGGTGGAGGACAAATTCAGGACGCGTGCTCACTTGTCAGCCTAATTGGACGCGGCCGCCACCGCGACTCCGAGCATGTGGCGAGAGAGTCGCGCCACAAACGCCGCCGACAGGCACTTATTTCGTCCGCCGCGGCGGGCTCTCTCTATGAAAGCGCTCGGTTAATCGATTCGATGTCGATGTCTATTTATTGTTGTTTTTCTTCAAATATATTTGATCTATTTTCTTTTATGATTACGTTTGGAACAGAATTTTAATTGATTCGAAACTTAAGTATCTTTCAATTACTGCTACATTTTAGGTCTCCATTTTACTATGTACATGTCCAAAAAAATATCGAAATCAATATTTCTATTTATTCATGCGAAATGTCTGAAAATGACGAGAATATTTTTGAGCAGATATTGCGCTCTCCAAATATATTCAACGGAATCGTTTCATGGTTTTGGAAAACTTTTCCACCTGTGCCTTGAAGAATATTTCAGCACGCTGTTACTCTCAGTTCTTTTTTGTTTGTTTGTGTGTTTTGTTTTTTCGGCAGCGTGTGCACCGAGCTTAAGGGATTTGTCGTCTGTTTTAGTTATTTATTTTTTTTTTGCAGTGCGTAAGAATCCCCGCACCAGCGTGTCTGCGCGTCAAAAAAGCCGTTATCGGAGCCCACCTGGTGGCTGTCAATCACGCCACCTTTGCCTTGTTTCTTCCACTTTTTATTCTTCTTCCCCTCTTGACTTGCAACGGCGCGCCGCTACGTTCCGTTTGCGAGCCTTATCCGGAGCGCACGCTTGAGGACACAAAACGGTATTATTTCCCCCGTAATGTCAAATAAGCCGATTAGTCTACTCGTTTAATGCTTGAAGTGGCCTCATCGCATCTCGTCTTCCAGTCGGCAAATTGACAGGAAGACTTTGTGAGGAGAAACGTGAAACGTTATGTCGAAATAATCAATGGAGAACAGCTGTGTGCGAACTACAACTTTATTTCGTGGTAAATCGGAGTTTGGGGGAGATGAATGAGACTTTGTGGCGGTTCATGCAACTCTGAAATAAATATAAATAATCCCCAAAAATATGTGGTCAGCGACTTTGCGGTTTTCACCGATTGCGTGGGTGGTCCGGAACCTCACCCCCGAAATAAACGAGCGGTTATTGTCTTTCATTTAGTTATACAAATACGATATGATATACTGTCAACACAAACAAAGCCTAAACATCGAATATTGTGTGTTATATTCTTTAGTTTTAGGTTTAGTTTGACAGTAAACTTCCAACGGGGGAAGGGCAACTGCCGCTCGTCGTCGATCGGGGGGGAAAATCGACCGATCGGCTCGATGCCCGTCCCGCATCGCTCGCTCGTCAGCTGGAGGCGCGATTTGTGTGATGCGCGCGTATTTCGGGGGTGAGGTTCCAGACCATAAACAGTTTGGTTGAATTTTTATTAACTGGTCTTATTTTGTCAGTCGTGTATTTTTTTTTAGTCATATCCATTTAACTTTTTTTTTTTTTTTTTTTTTTTTTAACACATTTAAGAAGTTGTAATGATTTCTTTTAATAGCTTATTGAAATGAGTTTAAGTTTAGAGTAAACCTATTGAATTTTTCTTTTTTCTTTTTTTCCCCCCCAATTCCTAAATTATGGTTTAAAAGAATTGATTTTCATTTGAGTTTTCTTGCTGCATTTCTTTATTACATGTACAATAGCTTACATATTACACGCTCAAAAAGAAAAATGCCAGTCAAAATATATTTGTGTATGTATACATATCAAATTTGACTAAACTCAACTCAATTATGCCTTGGCTTCAAATTTCGATTTAAAATAGTCATGATAATAATGAAGAAGTCTTTTCACTTTAAAATGAATCCTTGATGAGCAATGATGTTGTGCATGTTTTATGTATTTATTTATTTTGTGGCACCTTCTTCAAACAAAGCACACGCACAAAAAGACGAAAACACACTCCAAATATGATATTTTGGATTTTTTTTCCCCTTCCCTCCGCAAGGTCACTTGTCCCATGGAGCCAGCCAGGGGGGGCGCGGTGACCATGGCAACCACTCCACGGGCCCCACTCCAGACTGCTCGCCCCCCTCCCCCGACACGGCCCTGAAGAACATCGAAAGAGTCATCCGCCCACAGGTACGGCGTGCGCGCGCGCACGTGCGCACGCACGCTCGTATGTAATGATTCGGAGAGGCGACGGATGCATTATTGAACATCACAGCATCCACCTCCATGCAGCTGAGGCACCTGATGACACGCACACACACACACACACACACGCACACGCACGCACGCACACACGCACACGAGCCTTTGCGCTGCCGATTGATTTTTCCCGCAGGCAAAAGTTTGAATTATTTATCACGTATCGATCAAAGGCGTCCAATTGCGGGATTATTTCCAGGACGAGATCCTCGGCCGCCGCCACCTTTGGCCCGTTACCGAACGTGCACGGGCGCCACGCGGTGCCCAGCGGGGATCGGCGCGCGGATTGACGCTCTTTTAATCACTTTCGTTGCTGTCGATTGCTATCTTTGGGTCTTTTTTAATTTCATCTATAAAGATATATTAAAATAGTATTTTCAGACAATATTATGGTCCCATATTTATTTGTATTTATTTTATTATTTTTTTAAAGTTATTATAATATTTTAGGACGATGTTCTGGCCTTTTTGAGAATATTTTCGACTATATTATAGTCTTTTTCTTAGACTATATTATAGTCTCATATTTGTTGTCATTGATTTTTTTTTAAAATAGTTTGTCTTTTAATTATTAGACTATATTTAGACCGTATTCTGGTGTCTTTATTTTTATTTATTTATAAAAAAAAAATAAAAGAAATTAAGAGAATATGTTTAACAATATTCTGCTCCCCTATTTCCTTTATGTACTCCATTTTTAATATCTTCATACCATCAACAAATGCACACATACATAATTAGACCTGCGCTGGTATTTGTGCAAGACAAAATGCAGTAAAGGTTTTTACTGCACGAGCAGTAAAAGTGAGCTCACAGCTGACTCATGAACATCTTCATTGATCACTTCGCTGCTCAGTGCGTGTGTGTGTCCGCGCGTGTGTGTTTAACTTCTCCCCTCCGTCATCTGAGCATGTTTTACGGCAACGCTGGCCTCCCGAGTGTCACTGCACACTTGCTAACCACTTCCTGAATGTCCTTGTCAGCGTGTTTCTGCTCATTAACAGACACACACACACACACACACACACACACACATGCAAAGTGCCGGTCCGGCCGAAGCTTTAATGGTGACGACCTGAACTGGCAGCTGGCCAATGAACACGTCACGGCTGATTTAATGGGGAATAATCGGACAAACGCACACGCATGTAGACTCGACGCACGTCTACACAAACGTACGACACGCAAATATAATGAAGAAATATGCGTGCAGAGACACATGCTTTAAAAGATGTGTGTGTGTGTGTGTGTGTGTGTGTGTGTGTTTTTGGAGTTTTGCTCCCCGTGGTGTTGACAATAAATTCTGAAGCATTTAGTGAATGAGTCATGTTTCAGGTATTTGGCGCATTTCTATACTCTTGTGTTCGGGCTCAGCCCAAGCAGCGCACGTCTCTGTCGTCCTCGCTGGACGTCCAGCGGCCCGCCAACCACAGCTGCGAGCCCAGCGAGGTCAGCTCGTCCCTGGGCTACGCCAGCTTCGGCACCAGCCCCCCGGCCAGCCCCCCGCTCAGCCCCGGCCGGGACCGGGACTCGGCCGGGTCCGACGACGACCGTCCCCTGGCAGGTAGGCCCAGAAACCCGACGACGACGACGACGACGACTTTTCCTCCTCCGGGCCTTTTTTCCTCTGTTTTCCTTCCGTGCTGACCTGCTCTCGCGTCGCCGTGGCAACCAGAATCCTTGTTGTCATGGCGAAGTAGCGGTCGAAGTGTTTGATGGACAGATGCATAAAAAAGACGTGCGTGCGTGGTTCAGCGGTCTTGTGAGACTTTCATGTGCTTGAAACCAAACACACACACACACACACACACACGAGAGTGGAGCGTAACAATTGCATCTCTTATCCGGCGGGCTATTTTCGTTTTTCTTTAAACATAAAGCGCTGTCACAGATGAGCCGCATTGATCACACGTTCGCCTTTGAGGGTTTTTAATAGCAGGCAGGAAGCGGCAGGCGACCGACGCGAGTCGGCCCGCGCCGGACCGTTTGTTCCGATGGTCGCGGTCGGTGGAGTTCGTGGACGGCGACGAGTTCGGTGGATCGCTTGGGCTGAACGTTCGCCGAACGGCGCCGGTGATGCGGCCAAGGCTGCTCGGTGGATTTTTCTTCGTCCCTCGAAACAAAACAACGAACACTGTATCTGCGGAAAAGCGCTCGACTTATGACTTGAGAAGAAGAAGTCAAATGGTTTTCGAAATACAGCGGAAAAACAAAACATTTCCAAACATGTTCTAAAAGTATCCGTATTAAATGGATCGATCGATTGGCGCCCGGCTCAGGGTGTGCCCCCGCCTCTCGCCCGAAGACGCCCGCGACCCAGAAAATGGATGGACGGATTCGTTCATTCATTCAATGTTTAATCAATGATATTGTAAAGAATGACAAAGAGCAATTCATTTTTTTTTTCTGTCGTCGATCCGATCTCTACTAGTTGCTTGTCAAAAAAAGACATATTTCTACAGGCTGTTTTGATTGAATTTAATATCGAAGAAGTTTACGTCAATAGGCCAGCTAGTTTTATTTTTTTCAAATCCTTTAATATTCTCTGCGTCATCCTGGTGGGGCGGCACGGTGTGCAAGTGGATAGCACGTCCGCCTCACAGTTCTGAGGTCCTGATGTCCTTTTCGTCTATTATGCCTTTTCCAGAAATGACTTTCTTCAGGCTTCTGATTGGCTGAAATAGCCTTCGGTTTGTTGATGCATATCATCGCGCCCCCCCCCCCTCCCAATTTTACTGTATTTTATAACCTTTCTGTCTGGCTTCATCTCCACTTCTCGCTCTCTCACTCTCTCCTATTTATAAGGCCTATTGTGCCGTTGCCGTGGCAACGCGTGGCTTGAGAAGCGGGCAGAAAAGAGTGCGCCGCGTGCGTACGTGGGTACAGCAGGGAAAGAAAGACGGAGAGGATTCAAAGGATGCCAGGGAAGCGGAGGACAAATTGCCCGACCCGAGTGGGCGGCGGCCTTCGAAGCAGCGGGGCGTCCGTCACGGAGGCTCATACGTAACAGCGGACCCCTTGTGGGGGGGATGTTCCCCCCTCGCCGTCCTCCATCCATTACGTCATAGTAGAAGAACTGCATAGGCACAATCAGTACCCTGAGCTTCCATGATGGTTTTTAAAAGTTGCGCGTTTTTTTTTTTTTTTTTCTGCCCTCGGCTATTCACGGAATCGTAGTTTGGCAATCTTTCAGTTACGCTGGTATGCAGCCAAAAGGTGGCGCCAAAGCACTGGGTACAGGGAAAATAGTACTAAAATAGCTTGAAGTGATATATTTCGACTGTTTGAGATGTTTGGATGTCATTGAGGAGCTAAGTTTAGCCCGGGTTGTTGGTGGAAGTTAGGAGAGTCTTTGCCACGAGCGCACTTCCAAATATAAATTGGTATTAAATAAATATCATGAATCCACTGTCAGGGTTTTGTGAAAAGGATCTGTGTCGTGTGATCATTCTGGTAACGAGCTGAGCCGAGAAGCTCGTCGTCAGAGCGTTTTGTCTTCTTCACGGCCGCGACAGCGACCTTCCCGTTGAAAGCACCCGGCGGCAGACCCCCCCCCGACCTCAGCGCAACAATATCGCGTATACGCTCGTCATTAAAGTGATTTATTGTATTTTGCAAGCGGCTTATTCGGAATGAATGCGCCGCCTCTGTGACTCGCAGCCGGGAGGTTTCCAAATGAGGCTCGCAGTTTTGTCGAACGCGCCGCTGCTGTAGCACAAATCTCGGCGCCTTTGACGCTAATCTCCGACACAGATGCTCGCAAATCCCTCAAAAGTGCAGAGAACAAATGTGGGGGGCAAAAAGAGAAAAGAAGAAAAAAAGAAAACAGAGTTATACTTGAACTTGAACGAAGTATTGTCTGCCCATTTTCCCATCATGCTAACAGGCTAACGACGAGCCTCACCGCAGTTTAAGCACACCCGCTAATGACATCACCCACCCGTCGCGAGCAGAGCTAGCTTGAATCGCAACATAGTCCTCCAAAAACGAAAGCCAAAAACCTGAAGCCCCCTCGTCTTGAGAGAGCGCCATTTGTAAGTGTAGTGTGATCTTAGCGCCCGAGGCCTAGCATAATGACTTCCCGCGCGGCATCTCCGAGGAAATAGGCCTCGGTATTTAATCTCCGGTGCTGACCGGCAGTTCGGTTATTACTTTTAATAACGCGCAGGCACTGCGAACACGGCGCTGTCTAACATTTGTATCACCTGCAATGCGTTTATGTATTTATTTTATTTATAGCCGCCACGTGCATCGGCCCAGGTACGCATGCATTAAGATTCTCCTTCTCAAGGATGGCAGTGCGTAAATTACAGCTACGTTCCATTTAGGCGTGCACCCCCCGGCGTCCTTCTGAGTCCACCGAGACTTCCAAATGAAGTGGATTCTCGTCGTTCGTGTCAATTAGCGCCACCTGTGCTCTCTCGCTGGCATGATTTTCCGTCATTGATAAAACATACAGCATTACAGGAGGTTACAGAACACGGAAATACCAAACCCAGGAATAAATTGAGAACTTGGTTTTGGTTTGCTATGAAGAGAAATGTTACATTAGAAAAATGAGTCCTGAGCTCCTCACGTTTATTATTTCCGCGCCACGTGCATTTCTGTGGTTGCTTGTCATGTGACGACCACAACTTGTACGAACAACAATCCTAATTGTGGAGCCGGCGGCGACATGGCGTGGCCTGTTGACACACATGCATGCGTGTGTGTGTGTGTGTGTGTGTGTGTTGTCAATGTTGGAAAAAAAAGTGCAAAGCAAGACAGATGCAGGGTTTGTTAGCTCTTGAGTGCACTCTGCTGGGTCTTCTTAAAGGTAAGCCGCTTTTCGTCTGACACACACACACACACACACACACACACACACACACACACAGAGAAACGCACGTCACGCCCCCGCTGGTTTGATTGCTGTCAGCTAAAAACTTTTTTGTTTTGTTTTTGTAATCCGTACCCCCCTCCTCCTCCCATCGCACTCGGCTGAGAGCTAAAAGCGCTAATGGTGCCGCGGCTCTCTGTTGCCACGGAGACCGAGCCGCTCACCTGTTGACGATCGAGCGGAGGCGCGCGACGCGCAGATAAACTTTAATGACGCTGGGATGCACGTCGCTCGCTAGCCGCGCACCCGGTGTCGGGTTGTTATGGTGATATTTTAGTTTGTAACATTTTTGCTTGCTGCTGTTCCGTGAAATGATGATTTACTTTTTTCTCGTGAAATTAGCGCCTTCGTGAGCTCAGTAAAAGTCGGACAGCGCCGCTCTAAATCAATGTCAACGTTAGCGGTCAAATGCCTGTTTTCTTCCGCCAATCAAACGGAGCGAAGAACAGCAAAAGTGTTTGCCAATAATATGGCTTTTTCTTCTATCATTCCATTGGATTGTTAACCGTTGCCGTTGATTGTTGCGCTTCGGTTTCCCCCTCAGAAGGAGAAAATAAGCCGCTGCTGTATTCACGCATACGTGCACCACTTCAGACACTTTGGATTCAAACAGTCAAGCATAAAAAGAAGTCAGGAGTTCTTCTTGTTGTGTTTTCTGTGCAGACGACGGGTTGTGCCGTCACGACCAGTCGCAGCTGCCGTTAGAGGACCGGCGCAAGAGTCGCATCCCGGAGGAGTTCGCGGGCCTCCTCCACGGATCGTCCCCGGCCTGCGAGACCCCGGAAACGCCGTACCACCTCTACGGACTCGAACCTCGCAAGCACGCCTCCACCGACCTCGACGCAGCCGTCGCGTCGGCGTCGACGGTCCGCGAGGCCGCCGGCAAACCCCGAGCGGTCTATCGGACCGTGTTCCACACCAGAGTCAACCGGGACCGGCGCCGACCGGTCGAGCCGCGAGCTAACGGCGAGGTCGCCGAGCGTGGGGGAGGGAGCGTGCCCAAGGGTCCTGGCTACGAGGAGAGGGCCTGCACCCTGGGCAGGATGAGGTCCATGCCCCGCAACGTGCTGGACCTGCAGCTCTCCAAGTCCCTGTCCAAGTCCGACTCCAACCTGGTCGCCGTGTCGCCCATCCAGGTGTTTTTTTTTTTTTTTTTTTTTTTCCCATTCGCAAAATTCGATTGTGTTTTACATAGAAACAAAAACAACAATCAGTTCAACTAAAGTTACTTTGAGTCGAATTTAGTACCGTTTTTGTCCGTGAAAGAAATTCTACTAAATTTGAATGACAACATGCTAGCAACCGACCAAATGTGTATTGTAGCTTTTCTGTGAAGTTAAAAACACCTAATGGGAATTTTAGTCAGATTTAGTTGGCAATAGTTACATATTATTTCATCATTCATGTAACCCGCCACAGTTTGTCATCTGTTTTTGTACCAAATTCCGCAAAATTTCAATGACAACAGACTTTTTTTTTTTTTCTGTCCAGGAGGAGAACATTTGGGAGTCTGGATCTCGCGGCCGAGACTCCGGGAGTCCGATTGCGGGTGGCGGCGGAACGGGAAAGCTGGAAAGAACGCCCTCGTTTACAGCTGAGTGGGAGGAGGTACGAGCTAATTGATGGATTGCGTCATCATTATCGCTCCAAAGTATTGCGACACTTTCTACAAGGTCAGAAGCATTAAGATTGTCATGACTCCATCAGCCGCGCTAACGGTGATGCTGAACCAAGTCCACATTTGCACCGCGTGTTCATTAGCCGCCCTGACGCCGAGAATTTGCGTACGGAATTTAGCATAGTTCCGAAAATTAAATCGACCTGTGCGGTGTAATTGCACGCAGCGGGAGGGCAAGATAAGAGAGAGGCCGGGAACCACGCTGCGTTCTGGGAACAACCGGTGGGGGGGAGAAGGTGGCGGAGCCAAGTGTCGCATTATTAGCGGCGTTAGCTCCAGAGCGTTCCGCTCGTTAGCACGTTGCTGTTTGCTCGACGCATCTTATTGCTAACGTCGGCGACGATTAGTTTCACTTCAGCTGATCTCCGACTCGCTTTGTCTCGTGTTTGCTCAGATCGACAAGATCATGAGCTCCATCGGAGCGGGAATCGGCAGCGGGCTGGACGTGAAAGAACACGATTCAGGTAATACGCACACAAGTACCAAGAACTAACGGTTCCTGCAACTTTTCATCAAGAAATGCGATAATATCGCACTTATTCGGAACTAGGACTCTTTTAATTTAGTTAACGGGGTCATTTATTTTGGCCAGAAGAAGAATTTAGCACTTTCAAGTGGTCCACGTACTTTTGGGGTGGGTCCTGTTGCTGTCTGAGTAGAACCTGTTAGTTGCAGGCAGTAGCAATGGTGAGAAATTGTTTGAAAAGGGCATAATAACCTGCAAAAAAGAAGGAACAAACCTGCAGATTTTTAAAGAAAATGACATTCTCTTGTAATATCGTTCCATGAGAAAAGTTGGCATATTTCAAGAAAAACATTGCGATATTACACGAAATAGAGTAAAGATTTCTCCAGAAAAAAGTTCGGTTATTGATTCTGATTGATTGATTCAGAAAAAAGGATAGTCAAGGAACTATATTTTTTCGGAAAAAGGTTATGAAAAATAGTTCACATTTATCAGCTGCGAGAGCAAGTTTAAAAGAAAAACATTTCAGCTTTTCAAGAAAATTTCTGAATTTTTCTTGAAATTTTTCTTGAAAAAAAAATAAAGATAAAAAAGTTAATATCGTCAACACAAAAAGTTCCAGTATGACGTGAAATACAGTTAACATTCTTAAAAAAAAAAAACATGAGGTATTAGGGCTCTGTCACAATGCATCATGGGAAATGGATCAGGCCCAAGCAAAAAAAAAAGAAAAAAAAAGTGCACATTTTTCTCCAAAATTTAAAAATTCAATCAATGACTTCGATCACAAATGTCATTCATGATTGACCAGTTCCCTCTGCAGCCAAGCGCTACAGCGATCCGTTTTGAACAAAGCGGTCTCACTCAAATGCATCGAAACTATTTTGACTTATTGCCGATCGAAAAAAAGTCATGCAGACTTTCGGTCTTGAGGTGACGTGATGCCGCACGGAGGTTTTACGACGCAGACTTTTAATAGATTTGGTTTCAAGACATTTGCAACATCTTAACAACAACACACGATGAGGGAGCAGACCAATAGTCTTGAGTTGTGGGGGGGGAATAACAGGAAGTTGACCATATTTGGACATATGAGGTTTCTGCCTGACAGCGATGTATGTAAATGGATGTGCGGCTCATTCAGCTCCTCTTTGAGCAATGCCCCCCCCCCCCCCCATCCTACATTTACCATGGTTACAAACCAGAACCCACCCCCAATAAATGTGCAATTTGTGTATGTGGAAGTGGGGACGGGTGGGGAGGGGTGGGGTTGCTCAGGACAAAGACGCCCGGAGATGTTGCGATGGCTACGATGCGACGGAGGAGGAAGAGGACGAGCGAGCGAGGATAGAGGAGGGCTCAGAGAGAGAGAGAGAGAGAGACGAGGCAGCAGAAGCATACAGATGAACGTGGGAGTCCTCGATGAAGAGAGTCTCCAGTGCAGAGCTCCATCTCTCTCTCGCTCTCTCTCCATCTCTCTCTCTCTTGCACGCACGCACACACAAACGCAGGGGGTGGGGGCGGGTGGGGTGGGGGGGGTGGGGGGGAGCAGGTAAGGGAGCGCAACAGCTGAGCGAGCGAGCAGCTGCTCCAAACACACACGGGCACCTCGCGCCTGCGGATCGCTACCTCCATCCGCCCCCCTCTCGGCAGGATTTTACGCCCAGGACGAGAGCTCTTTTCTGGATACAACTTCTGCCCTCGCACCTTTCCGCGCCGCCCCCGCCGCCCTCACCATGTTTCTAGCCTAGCGCCCGATTCGTCACCCGATCGGAAGGCATGGCCGGCTCGTTCGACAGCCACTTTGCCCGCCACAACATGATGTGGCAGTGCCAGTTGTCCCAGCCGGACTGCCGCTGCTACCGCGTGGACGGCTACTCCCTGCTCAAGCGTTTGCCCCTGCACCCCCTCATAGGTCCCCGATGCCCGCTGCAGTCCGTGGGCCAGTGGCTGGACTCCATCGGCCTGGTCCAGTACGAGAACCACCTGCTGGCCAACGGCTTCGACAACGTCCAGTTCATGGTGAGTGGGATTTTTTTCCAAATGTTTTTTTTTTTTCTTCCGCAACCTCATGTGCCCTCATCTCTTGAAGTTGTCGGGTTTCCTTTTCTTTGCTCCCACGCTGCGAGCGCCTCCCACAACGCCGCCGCCCGTGCCTTCTTCGAAGGTGGATTTGTTTATTTATTTTTACGTAGCACAGCCCCTGAAAAGACATCAACATCGCGCACGCCGCAAAACCACCTGTCGCCTGCGGATGCTGGAAGGCCGTGACGCAGGCGCGGCGACTCTGAGCGACACTCTTCATTCCAATTGATATTCCCGAGAATTGATCTTGTCGTCCAATTAGTGCACACGAAACGCAATTTATGAGTCCAGTTTTGAAACGGGAAAGGAAAATGTTGTTCCCGTGGCAACTGCAGAAAGTCCTCTTGCGTGTCACACGTGGTCGGTGTACACGAGGACACGGCGAAGCCCGTCGTTGCGACGTCTCCAGCGGCGCTTGGGAGCAGTTCGGTACGTCCTCGGCTTTGTGATCTCGCTAGCTTGACCGCCAGGCGGCGCTCGAAACCTGCGTTGTGCTCGCTCTAGAACGCGCGTAGGTGCCACAAGACGGCGCCGGAGCTTTGAAAGTAATAATTGGTGTCAAGGAAGTATGTTGAAGTCATACATCTGGACTGAGAGACGAACAACTATGTTGTGGAGGAACTAGGTTTAGCCTGGGTTGGTAATGGAAGTGTTTTCGTAGGGCTCGGTTTTATTTTTTTCCCCCAAATTTTGTCTTAGGCGCGTCCCTAATGAAGTGTCCGGTGAGGTTAAATAAAAATACACGAATTAGAACGAGTCGAGGGCATGAAAAATGGGATAATGTAACCATATTGCAAGCGCTCATCACTGTCTTGCTCTCCGAACCGCATTTCCATATCGTCCATCTCCATTGGGGTCTTGACCTCTCGCCGCCGAGCGGGAATTGGAATTTGCCGACTATTGTGACGTGACGGCGGCGACCGAGCTCCTCCGCTGCGGTGGCGCGGGCGGGAAATGACTTCTGAGATTGATGGAGCGGTGCGGCCGTTGCATACCAAAGAAGGCCGCCGAAGTCGACCCCCCCCCCCCTTAAACGTCTTCCTCTTCGCTATGCGTACTAATGAATGCCCTTTAACAAAGGACGATTGTGGGAATGATGTCAGACGATAATTCCTTTTGAGCTCCCTGTGCAGCCACCAGGGGGCGTGCTACAATATGCTTGATGCTCACCCACTAGCGACACTGGGATGCTTTTTTTTTACTATTTTCATCTTGTTTTCCAATGCATCCAAGCTTTTGTCCCTAACACTTGTTGATTTCTATTTTTTTTTAAAGATGGACACCAACATCATTGATGTGTTTTTTTTCTTTCCACAATCTTCCCTTCAATACACATTGTGCTGATCATTCCGGTGTGCGCGCCTTGGCCACCTGGGGGCAGTGTAAGACAGATACACCGTACTGGAGACTCAGCTCCTCTCTCGACTTCTCAGTACAGCAGTGATATTAGTCAGTCTTTGCAGAGGATAAAGAATATATATTTTGCCAAAACGACTTTCTGCAGGCTTCTGATTGGCCAACTCGTATGCTTTGTTATGTGTGCTATTCAAAGTAACATGCCAGCCGATAGTTGGCACTTGTGGGTGCACAAAGACAATAGGAACAGCATTTGTCATGTGCAAGTACTGTTAGCGAGGAACTGGCAGTGAGGCGTGTGACAAAACACTTTTTTTTTTTTTTTTTTTTTTGCTAACTCAACTCGCTGAGTTTTGGAGGGTACCGACGAGCGCGCTGCTGCATAATGAAGTGCAGCCGGCGCGCTTGTCCTCACGCCGAGTGCTTTCAAGTGGAAAGACGTTAAGCTTTATATTGGTATCAAGTGCAAAATGTTTGCGCAGTATTAAGTACACTAACCGCTAAAATGGCGTGTGTGTGTTTGTTTGGTGGCGCAGGGCAGCAACGTGGTGGAGGACCAGGACCTGCTGGAAATCGGCATCCTCAACTCGGCCCACCGACAGCGCCTCCTGCAGGCCATACGGCTCCTGCCGAGGGTGAGGATACCGTTGACTCTCATAAAACGGGTACATGAGGCTATAATGAGAATCATCTTTATTTGCCAAGTATGTCCAAAATGACGTTTGATGGTCTTACTCTTCTGGCTTGAAGTGGCCTCAAATAAAGTTGTAGAACAAGTGTGGAATTTCGGGATCAGCAGATTTTAGAACCGCGCTTGACTGCAGTCAGCAGTTCCTTCCTCACCGCCAGTAATGTCGCTTATGACGATCGAAATAAAAAACATTTAAAAAGCGTCATCTCTTTCGTGGCAGGTGAGGCCAATCGGCTACGACGGCAACAATCCGACGTCGGTGGCCGAGTGGCTGGAGTCGCTGGAGCTGGGCGACTACACCAAATCCTTCCTGGTCAACGGCTACACGTCCATGGAGCTGGTCAAGAAGATCTGGGAGATCGAGCTCATCAACGTGAGTCCGCAAAAGCGCCTTCGAAATAGACAACCCAGCAAGTTGGCATCAGACGACGACTCCGTCTCGGATGCGCTTATTTATAGAACAAAGTCTAATTATCACGCCTGCTGGTCTTGTGTGTCTTTTTGCTTCTGGAATGCATTTAACATTCCAGCGAGGGGGGGGGGGGGGGGGGGGGGGGAAGGGGGGGGGGGGTGTGCGGCTGACGGCTAACTGCCGCCGCTGCGTTTTCTCCCCGGTGGAGGCCGCGCTGATGAAGTGATCAGCCAGAGGAGGTGCAGAGCGCCTCGTTATATAAGCACGTGGGCCGCAAGATGCTTCACAGCGTCAGGGATGCCGCCCACGCGCTGCGCGTGCGCATCTGCGGAATGCATGTGGGACACACGCGCAGAGTGCCAACGCACGCTGACACGCTTCGTATACGTCGAGGACAAGCGTGGAATTGCTTACTTGCCTTTGGCAAGTATATGCGGCTGGAGTACGTATTGTGCATTTAAATACAAACTATTTCGTCAAGTGTGGTGCTTTTATGTAATATTGTGAAAGTGCAGGACAGTAAAGAGGCCACTAGAGGGTGCACAAGCACACAATATAATTAAAGCCTTAACTCTGAAAGGCGAACACAGATAGATCGATGGACTGATTGATTGATGCGCTTTTCTTACGAGCAGGAGCAGGAAGCGATGGTTTAATTCCAAAGGAAAGATGTGCGTGCATTCTATAAACATCCGCAAGGTGGCGCTTCTCGCCTATTACATCCACCTGCCACATTTTTTGGAGCTCAAGCGGAGCTTTTATTTTTACAGGAAGTCGCATGCGCAGCTTGTGACAAGTCAGCGACTCACTCTGGGATGCACCAAACGTGCACCAAACGTTCATTCGCACTCTCCGAGGTCAAAGTTGCTCACTTTTCACCTACTTTCAAGGTCAAATGTCAAGATTTGTACAACGCCTACACAAATTAGCCTCCTCATCTCAAAATGTGACAATAAGATGACATAGGTCGGCAGCGCCGCCTTGTGGATGTTTTTGAGAATGCGTCCATCCCTTCAAAATAAGAGCGCTTTTATTTTGGAGTGGGGGAAGTACAAAGATGGTGTCCCATTCCGGCCCAGTTAGTTGAGAGTGGATTCTTTCGCCTTTCCTGGCATGTGAAGGTGTGTGTGTGTGTGTCTTTGTGTGTGTGTGTGTGTGTGTGTGTGTGTGTTTGTGTCTGTTTGTGTGTGTGTCAGAAACAGGAGTCGACTTGTCCAGCGCATACCCATCATAGTTTTTAAAAAAATGCTTTCTTGGCAAAAGGCCTGCGTGTACCAATATGTGAAAAGTAAAGCCAGGACAGTCTTCCTCTCTGGCGCGGTGCTAGCCTGTTGCCATGGAGATTGCCGGTTGCCGTAGCGACGCGGGATATGGTTTGATAGCAGTTCATTGAAGTGTGTTTGTGCGCGCGCGCGTGCGCGTACCTGCTCGACTCGCGGCCGCGTGCCAGCGATAGCGAGCGGCGTGTGTGCGCTTATCACCTTTTCTGTCAGGACTCCAAGCGGACAGATTGTCCGGCGTCCCGCTGCCGGATGCTTCCGGGCCTTTAAATATAAACGGCGGGATCCAACCTGACCCGTCGCGGTGTACGCCGCCATCGAACCGCCGCATCTCCCGACTCTCGCTTGCCTCCGTCCGTTGATCAGGAACTCGTGGATAGATGATCCATACCGTCCTGATTGCTATTATCAGTACAACTGGATCAAATATTGACATTGTCGCACTTGGCTCATTCCCCGCCGGCCGTTTTCAAAGCGGAGGAGCCCCTGCCCGCCATTTCAATGTCGTTCCGTGACAATGTAGGAGCTGAGCCTGCCAGAAGAAAGAGTAGCCGCTCTTCTTTCAGCAGAAAAAAAAAGGAGTTTGTTTCGAGTTTTTTTTTTTTCTTTCATTCTTAGGTAATCTGCAGTAGAATATGAGTTGGTTTCACACCGCCCCCCCCCCCCCCACCAAAAAAAAAACAAAACCCACCGCTTTCTGACTAAAAAGTGGCGAAAACAAGCTTTTTGTGTTTTAAAAAAAAAAAAAAACATTTGAAGTGGAACAGTGACTATGATGGTACAATTTGTTGTTTTGCTGACACCTCGAACTGCGAAACAACCAAAACAAGACCGAGAAAGGGCGAACGCTTCATTTACAGATGCATAGATGCGGTAGACATTAGGATATAGCCACTATCATGCCATCACTGTGTCACGACGCTGTTGATATTGTCGGAAACGTAGCGCCGCGGTACGCTGCGTAGTAGTATCGCGAGAGTGACCGCGCCGCTCTCGATACATGCAGCTACAGATAGTCGCGATATTATGACGTATCCATTTGCACGTAATCGCGGTATCGAGATACCGCTGCTATTGTCGTTTGTTATATCCTAGTATTGATTCATATTCATCGTGATACTTTTGATATCACGAGCCAAAGTAGCGCCGAGTAGCGTGACGCGTTCGTCTGCGATTCCCACTCGGGACTTGTCTGTTAAAAGTGAAAATAAAACGTTTCATTTCAGTTTATTTGTTGCGCAATGGAACTGAAAGTATTTTTAGTCTCTCATGTTGAATGTTTGATCGAATCCCTGTGTTTTTATGATGTGCATTTATTGTAATTATCTCCAACCAAAACCCTGCTCCAGTTTGACTTTCTCGGGCATGACACGCACAACTTGCTCACCTGTGTCCCACGTGACGCAGGTATGACGCATACGTTCTTCATCTTTCATGTGAAAGTAGGAATGAACGTCACTTGCGCAACAAGTGACTCAAATGTGCTTTTTTTTTTTTTTAACCTCCTTAAGGCACATTCCCCCCCCCCCCCCCCGCCCCCCTCTCTCAATCAACCAGCCGCATTGATTTCCACCCGCTACGAGGCGATCGTGAATCACGCTGCGTCGTAGTAAGCCGACGGACGCCATCTGAGCGCCTGCCCCGCGTCGCCATAGTGACGAGATGGAGAGGAGGAGGGTGCAGCGAGATAGAGAGAGAGAGAGGGAGAGAGATAGAGGGAGGGAGGGAGGGAGAGATCAGGCAGAGACATGCAGTCGAGCTGCCGCAAGCTAAGACGAAGAAGAAGAAGAAGAGGAGCTGCCGAACGAGAGGCGACGGCGAAAAGGAGAAGCACCGGACCAACCTGACGGGACGACATCTCGACGTTTAAGTTGTTCTCCGGGAAGGTGAGCGCGGACACCTTTGTTGTTTGGAGCGTCCTTATTGTTACTGCTGACTACGGCGATTGTGTGTGTGTGTGTGTGTGGAGAGGGGGAAGGGGCTGGATGGGGGGGGTCTAGAGAAGGAGCTCAGCGTGTCCAAACATCCCTCGCACTCCCTCTGACACGTGTTTGTTTTCACGGAAGGGCTCGGCACTTCCTGAAACGAGCGTCCTTGTGTCAACTTTGACAGACGGCCGACGCTCGTCCAAACTTTTCCGCGGCAGATTTGCCGTAAAAAGCGCAAGTGATTTATTACGCGGTCAGTGATTAAAACGTTCTAATACGGCGCGAGCAAGTCACATCAAAGTCAGCGGTCATGCTGGCCCCCCCGACCAGACAAAAGCCTTCAATACATCACGTACGCAAACCACTTGCTTGCATCATCTTCCGAGCTTGTTCAAATTTCTTACAGCGATAAATATGACGATGAGCGGACGTAGCGATGTAAAAGCGCGAAATGAATCTGCACACAAACCTACCTGGGTGGCTGATACAACAATCCATTTTTTTGTTTTTGTTTTTGTTTTTTTTTTAAACAAAACAGAATTGCGCAAATTGAGACGTTTAATCTTGAGGCGACGAAACGCTGCACGGCTCCCGCAGAGCGAGGGAAGAGGTGAAGTGTTACAACACTTCGCAGACCGTTTACGGGAGCCATTTTCAACACTTGTGTTGTGTTACGAATGCATACAAGTAACAGACAACGTGGAGGCAGAGCAATCGTATCGATTTGTGGGGAAAAAATGTGAAATTCACCATATTTTGACAAACAAGGTTTCCACCCGACAGCGAGGATATAGTGACACAATAACGATCTCGTCTCAGTTTGCTCACAAATTGAAGTTCTGTACCTTCTGCCGCCTAGCGCAGCGATCCTCCAAGTGTGGCGCACGCACCACTCGTGTTACACGAGGTCCGTCGGTTGCTCCAAGAAAGAATCACTCAATGAAATCTTCAACCTCCGCATATGATGTTACAGGAGTTTAAACTTGTTTTCGATTTGTATCTGCAGTTACATTTAACTTCAGCTCACAGCATTCGCATTTCATCTTTTAACTGTTCAACTGTTTTCAAACGTTTATTCACGGTAGCTCGCTGGCACAGGCGGACGAAGTGATGAGCTAGCAACAAAGCCTAGCGATAGCGATCTATTTAGCCTCTTTATTTATTTATTTTTTTTGCTTAATTATTTTCTAGTGAAACACCGCGTTAGTTTTTCAGAATAATGTGTGTTTTCACCTATTTCTATGTTCTACATTATCTGAAACTGCACACCGCTACAGAGATAAACCTAACTTTGTTCTGGGCCTGGCACGGATTAGTTCTATTTCCATTCATTTCAATGGGAAACGATGCTCCCGTTCTTGAACATTTCAATTTTGCGAACGGAGTTGTACAATGAATTAAGTTCGTCAACCGAGGTTCCACTGTGCATTTCTTAGCTGCTAGCGTTAGCGTTGCTGCTACTTAGTCAGGTTAGTTGACTTTAGCCCTCGGTTTCCGGTGTGTTAAACCGCCAACGGAACAAGGCTAACCTAGCCATGTACAAAAACAGATTTGTATGTTTGTGCTGTTGGAAAACGAACATCTGGCTCCTCCCTTTCGCCGGCAATTTTAACATGGACGCTAACAGTCAGGCTAGCCCACTTTAGGCATCGACGTCGTCCGTACAAACAGCAAATTCGGGGCATCGGGCATTTAGCTAAAAATTGTTCCGCTTCTTGAGATGCCACGACACCGGAGGAACTTAGAGAGCATAAATCATCTTGACGTGAGCGGCGTGGCGTTCTCAGCGTGTGACCCATTTTGCGTGACGTCTGCAGTAAGCAACACGAGAAGGCCCACGACGGCTCCGCTCGCCTTTTGGCTTGTTCTATCTTTAGCCGCACGATTACTGCCGAATACTATATGTATTTATTTATTGATTTATTATTATTTTTTTTTTATAACATTTGGGAGATTCTGAACAAATGTTGGCGCGCCCTGTCGTCAATATGGACACAGTATTAAACATTCTGCATGCTCGTCTGCATACAGTTGCTTGCGTACGATGTGATATTTATTGCACCTGATTTTAGACTGTCACGTGTGTGCGCGCTGCTGATGCTCTGCATTATGAAACACGCTTGATCTTTCCCCTCCGAAGTATTTTAGTAACCCAGAAAATAGCATCAACTCTCATCCTCGCGTGTGTGTGTGTGTGTGTGTGTGTGTGTGTGTGTGTGTGTTGTGAGGGGATCTTGTTTTCAAGTTGATCTTGCAGCATTTAACACACACACACACACACACAAGTCTAGTTCCACTCCTCCTGCTATTAATGGAGATGCATCTGTCGCCGTGTAGGCGGGCCTCTTCATGCCTCGCCGCCATTGGCCGCCCGCCCTCGCCGAGCCGCCCCATTGGCTACTGTACAGGTTTATCACTTCCAACACCCCCCACCCCACCCCCCTCGGTCAGCTTGTGCTGGTTGCCAGGCAACCAGTTGGTGTGTGGTTATCGTCCAGTAGCCCCCCCCCCCACACACACAAGCAGCCCCCCCATCCCAAATGTGTGGTGTGGATAAATGGTGATCCGTGTTTGTGTGATTTACGGGCCGGGCGAAACAAATGATCCATTCCACACACACAAACATTAGCCAAGTGTTGGCGGGGGGTGGGGGAGGTGGGGGGGGGGGGGGGCGGGGGGAGTTGGGGGGGGGGGGATTTCTCAGCAGGTGTGAAGAAGTGTTCAACAATCGATAGCTGAGGAGTGAAATGAGGTAAAGCTGATGATTTTACATTCATTACTTTACGGTATCAAAATGTAGTATTATCGGACAGAAGCAGAAAAATTGTTTTGTAATGATACAAATTGCAATATCTATCATATTGTACTTTATAAAATAAAATAAAATAAAAACACAGTCAAGACATAAATAAATAGAATGGAAAGAGTTCAACCATTTTTTTGGGCACACTTTTTGCTTCAATTCAGTGGACATTGTGCTGTCCGTGTGCGCGCGTCGGCCGTACGTGAGGACGGGTCAGTTGTCAGGAAGTCGCGCTAATGTTAATTGTTCTTCGCAGAAGATCAAGAATATGTGCCTGCGAGTATTGTCATATGATCTGGTCGCAAATGGCACAAAACGTGGTTATTTCAAAGCCCCTTTGACTTGAACATGAAATCAAAACTAAAATGCACATCAAATACAGCGTCGTAGTTTGTGAGAAATCCTTCGAAGCGAACGTGAGATTAGATGTGTTTTGTGGATCAGTCGGATCTCCAGTCAGAGTCCATTTGCGGTAACCTGACGCTGCTGCCTCTCTGACCCGGCGGGATCGATCGGCGGCGAGTCGATGCGCGATCTCACGGAGGTCGTGACTTCTCGTTCTTCGGGGCGGCGGTGTGGAGCAGAAGCGAGCCCACCAAAAGGGTGAAGCTGGAGATTGCGACGCTTATTTGGTACGGATGGAACTCGCGATCCGCTGTGATGTTTTGAGAATATTTTCCAATTAATTTGTGTCTTTGGCATCGCGGCTCGTCGACAGCCTCTCTCTGAGCTTGCGTTATTTGCGGCGCCTTAATCCGTTAATCAAGGCCGCTCCCATCTGCGCTAACGCCGGCGCTAACGAGATTAGCGCGGCAGCCGGCAAACCGGAGATGGAAAATCTGCTCGCTAACGACATCAAGAGCGGACGGCGGCGCCTGTGCGGGATGACGTGGGGTGACATGGCGGCGACTGGTTCTGGGTTGTCGCCGCGTGCGGCAGAAGCCGTCTACACGCGGACGGCGCCGTCGCCTCCGTGGTGCGTTTCGGTGATAACGACCTCGTCTTTCCTCCCTCCAAAAACAGCTGCTCGACACATTCTTCTGCGTGCGTGTGTATGGTTACTGATGCGGCGGCGTGTTGCCAGGGCAACAGGTGAACTTCTGCTTGAGGTCTGCTGTACTTAAAAGTAGATGATGTTCTTCTGACTGCTGCATTTGTGAAGCGTTTTGTATTCCAACTGTGTATCCCGTGTACGACTTTGAGGAAAATTCCGCTCCCAAAGGCAGTTCGACCTCGCGACGTGAAATTTGGTAGGCATGTCCATCACGAGTAGACCCGCAAAAAAAGTCTCAAGAACGCACGTCTGAAAAGACACGGGAAGTCTGCCATTTTGGTCTCAAGCGGCCGTTTACTCCGGAAGCGCTTGAACCCAACGTCTCGGAAATTCAGCTCCCAAAGCTAGTTTCGCTGAGCAACTTGAAATTTGGTCGGCCTGTTTATCGTGAGTAGACGCGCAAAAAAGTCTCACAAACCCATGTTTGAAAAGACACAGGAATTCAGCCATCTTGGGTTGAAGGAGACATGAACTGTAAAGATCGGAGGTGAACCGCAAATGTTGAACATTCAGCCCCCAAAGCCAGTATGGCCTACCAACATGAAGATTGGTAGGGGCTGCACATCATTAGTAGACCCACGAAAAAGTCTCAAGAAGCCATTGCCTGAAAAGACACACAAAGTCCGGCGTTCTGGTTTGAAGCGGCCGTTTAGTCCACAATGTCAGAGCTTGAAGCAAACGTTTTGAAAATTCAGCCCCTGAAACCAGTTTGACTTGGCGACATGAACATTGGCAGGCCTGTTTATCATGAGTAGACCCACCAAAAAGTCTCAAGAGGCCATTCCCGAAAAGACTCACAAAGTCTGCTGTTTTGGTTTGAAGCCGCCATTTTAGGTACATTCCAGGGGTCCCGTTGCTCTGACGACACTGAATTTTATGTAAATAACACGTCATAAATTCTGGAAAACAATAATTGGGCATCCAAGGTTTTTCAGTCGGACTGCGTCGCTATTGAAGCGCCTTTGTGTGTGTCTGTGATTCAGGCCTTTCGGGAGAATCGGTACGCTGGCGGCCTCACGTTGAGGCTAATGAACACAACTGCGCGCACACACACACACACCGAGAGGTTCGTCGCACTTGCCGCTGCGCCGAGGTGCGAACGTCCCCGCCGAAGAAAAAAACAAGAAAATGTGGTAACTGGCACAGTCGGAGGACGCCTGGTGAACAACGGAGCCTTTCATTGGCGTCCAACTGTGTGTTTGTATGCGCGTTCGGCGTAACCAGCACGAAAACAGCCAAGTCACACTGTGCGTTTGATGGCCGCGCGGCCTAATGATGCTCCATCAGATGATTCATTCATAAAGCGCCAGAAATGATGACGACGCGCAGTTCCAAGTGCGGCAAGGGGTTAGCAGTTGGCGCCACTCTGGAGACGGCGTTATGCCGCCAGGATGGCGAAACGCTTTGATTTACTTGGCGCTCGTTTGCATCTTCGAGCTACGACGATGAAGATGATCATACGAGCCGCTCGCAATGTTTGTCTTGACAAACGCAAAACATTTTGCAAATTACATCGAGTGGCTTTTGCTGCATCGAGAGAAAAATATCGTATTTCATTTTTTTGTTTTTTTGTTTTTGTTTTTTAGAAATGCCTGAAATGAAATGGAAAATATATAATAATGAATACAAGTCATGAAATTTGTCAAATAAAAAAATTATATCGGGATGAGAAATAGGATTTTGGAAAATACGTCTGGAAAATGTAAGACCATTCACGGAATTTGTGTAAAAAAGAAAAAATCCGTACTAAATAATTGGGAAAAATGTTAAATTACTGATTAAAAAAAAATAACAAATGTTTTTAATAAAAATACCTACGAATAGGTAATAAATGTTATGAATAGTCTTTTGTATATATAATTTCTCAGATTTCTCCCAAAAACAAAATTGCAAACATAAAAGTAGATGTTTTGCACTTGACATCCGCTTTTGTTGAAGTGCCCTTTCAAAACAATGAGCAAAATGAGTGCGAATTTACGAACTCCTTTAATTGTGAAATTTATAAGAAAAAAAGGATCAACTAAATTACATTCGCAGACAATAATTGCTAAAGTAGTAGAAGTATTTTAATTGTCAAATTTCCTCCCAAAAAAAAGAAAAATATACATTTGATGCTGGAGAAAGGCTTTTGGAGAATTGTGGAATAATCAATCACAATCTGATTTTCTGTATTTGTTGTGTTTCTCTGTGTGCTTCATCCAGGTTCTGAAGATCGGTCTGATCGGCCACAGGAAACGGATCTTGGCCTCGTTGGGGGACCGCCTACACGAGGACGCGCCCCAGAAGCCTCCGCGGGCCATCTCCCTCCGGGTGAGTGCGTTCGGGTCCCGTCAGAAGCGTTTCCGCCGGGTGCGCCCGACGCGACCGCCTGTCCGCTTTGCGCGCAGGAGCCCGGCGGCAACCTCACTCCCCCCCAGCTCAGCCCGGCGGCGTACGCGGCGGGGGTCCCGGGCGGCTCCCTGGACGTGCAGCACCTCATCATGCAGGCGGACGCGCGGCGCCGGCAGCGCAGCAACGACAACTACTTCGACGACGTGCCGCGATCCAAACTGGAGCGGCAGATGGCCCAAGTCAGCATGGTGAGCGAGCGCCGCCGCCGAGAGGCTCTCGTCTGTATCTCCCGACGCCTGATTGGCTCTCGTCGGCAGGCGGGCGAGTGGTGCGAGCCCATCACGTTGCGTCCGCCCAACGAGGCCACCTCGTCCACACCGGTTCAGTACTGGCAGCACCACCCCGAGAAGCTCATCTTCCAGTCGTGCGACTACGAAGCCTACGTGAGTGCCCTCGTCGGACCCCGCCCCCTCGTTCCAAATATGGTCGTGCGCTGCACAAACTTACAGTCTTGTCCTGTTCAGTAAGCCCACACATATTTACTCTTCACAAATTGATCTTTTTGCATTTCTTGTATTCTGTGTGAATGCAAGGAAGTTTGTGGAATTCCTACATTGCGACTGAACGACCAGCTTTGTACATCAGGGAGGAGCTCAGTTCAGCCCGGGTTGTTAGTTGTATCCTCTCCAATTACTACTTTCCTAAAAGCCAGGGCTGTGACGCCATCTTGTGGCATTTGGCGGTGCGATAGAAAGAGCACAAACTCCCCACAAAAACGCTCCAAACAAACTCATCGCGTTCCCACCGAGTGGACAGATGAACTGAAGAAGCCAAAGTGGATTAAATGTCTTAAAAAAAAAATGGATGAAAAAATGTAATCTTTTAATCTTTATCTGCAATGTGACAAACCATCTGCTCTGGATTAGATGTAAATGTGGATGTGATGGGAGTTTGCGAGCATTTTCTATGATTAAAAAAAAAAAAAATGAGATTTGTGTGTGTAACAGTACCTGGGCTCCATGCTGGTGAAGGAGCTGAGGGGCACCGAGTCCACGCACGACGCCTGTGCCAAGATGAGGGTACGGGCAAGCCGTCGGGCTGCAATATTCATCGTAATCGGAATCTCGAAAAGAGGAGAACGCGTGCGGCCGTGTCGTCTAAATGATTGATCGGGTCCCGTTTCTGTCGCTCTCTGCCGGCGCCCTCCAAGAAGTCGACGGAGCAGATGAAGAAAGTGCCCACCATCGTCCTCTCCGTGTCCTACAAGGGAGTCAAGTTCATCGACGCCACGAATAAGGTAACGCTCGCCCTCGGACTTTGGTTGACGATAGGAAGTCGTTTTTTCTTGTTGTTGGTTTTTTTTCCAAAGCTAAGAAATTGAGACAATGTTGAAAAATGTCCCTGATATTTCATTTATTTTTAAATTTTAATTGTTTGTTTTAGTCATGCTTCCATTGCTCACGGGGAAATGGAGTGGCCTCAAAGTTTATTTTAATTGGATTTGATTACGTTTTTTTTTTTGTAATCCTTGCAGCGCTGGGGAATTAAGAAAACAAAAAAGGGTCGGAAATTGTATTTTATTTTAGGAAGTATTTTTTTTCATAACGTTTGCGTTGTCGACTGAGAAAATTGGGAGAATGTTTAAAAAGGGCCCTGGTATTGAATTCATTGAATTGAATTATTTTTAGTTGAATTTTATGGAGTCAATTCAGTTTTAATTGAATTTTAATGTCTCACTTCAGACACCAGGGGCCTTCATATTTTCATAAAATTCGGATTATTTTTTGCTTTATTTTGTCGTCTTCTTTAACCCTACAGGGTGGAAATTCAGGAGCAATGTAGAAAATGGGCCCTTTATTTAATTGGATTTTATTGTGTTTATGTTCATTTTCTTATACCCATATACCTTGGCTCGCCGCAAAATCGTAGAAACTAGTTGAGTAGTTGTTGTTTTTTTTATAATATACGTCACCAAAGCCAATCTCATCAAATAAAGTGTGGCGTGTGTCACATTTGCAGCAAAGCGTCCTCGTTGTGAGACTATTGCTCTTTAAGGAGTTTCCGCCTCCTGCGACATCTTCTCCTTCTTCTCATCACCGCAGGACAGAAGCTCCCAAAGCAGAACGCTGCATGAAATATGCGCTGAATAATAAATGCCGTTTGTTTTCTCTCGCCGGAGACGAACGCGGAGTAATAACGTGTCGCTGCGCTGGCTTTTCGGCCGCAGAACATCATCGCCGAGCACGAGATCCGCAACATCTCGTGCGCCGCTCAGGACCCCGAGGACCTGTCCACCTTCGCCTACATCACCAAAGACCTCAAGTCCAGCCACCACTACTGCCACGTCTTCACCGCCTTCGACGTGGTCAGTGCACTCAAAAAAAAAAAAAAGAATGAAAAATCATAAAAGCAACAGATAGTTGAACACAAATGGTGGAGCAACACGTAGACGGACAATATAACAATACACACAGGCATATACTGAGCTTAGTTGTGACTGTCCATGTGTAATATTTCTGTATTACACTGCCCCCAAGCGGCCAAGGCGCACATCAGCCCTGCATTGAATTAGTCGGATGCACAAACTGTTCAATTGATACAATTATTTTCTTACTATTATTTATTAAGTACAATATTGGCGATTGCAATTTTCCCGATGGAAAAAAAACAAACATGAAAAATGTTTTTGGGGGGTAAACTGGAACGGATTAACACATTCACTGCCAGTGACGGCTTTAGAAGTCAAACATCCATGTTAACTGGGAAGGCTGGCAGTGAATGAGTTAATGGCACGTGGGTATATTTAAAAAAACTAAATGTTCAATTAAATCCCGAACCCTAAATCTTAATGCTAGCATACGACGCGGAACAAAATAGCTCATGGAAATTTGCATGGATGTTACGGGATTATGAATGTGACGTAAAACACACAACACGCAACGCATACACAGTTGCCCGTAAACTGTAAAAGCGCGTCCGGCGCCGCCGCCGCCGCCGCCGCCGCCTCACGCCGCTTTCTCTCCCCGCTCCAGAATCTGGCGTACGAGATCATCCTGACGCTGGGCCAGGCCTTCGAGGTGGCCTACCAGCTGGCCCTGCAAGCGCGCAAGAGCGGCCACGGCTCGTCCACGCTGCCCGAGAGCTTCGACGGCAAGCCCGGCAAGCCCGTGCCCAAGCCGCGCGGCCTCAACGTCCGCAAGTCGGTGAGCCCCGTCCGTCGCGATGCGCTCTCGTTACACCGAACGTGAACCAAGGAATCTTTGTACATCGTTGAAATTGTTTCCTGCGACGCACAAGGGAGACAAATATGAGGGCAAAGGCGGCTTTTGTCCATCAATTCATCACTAAGATTGAAATGACTCTTAACCACGCTCAACCTTAGCAAGACATTTCCGGGACAGCCGATTGTTTGAGGAAGGAAACGTTCCCGGTCAAAAAGGGTCCCTAAATGTTGGTGTGGAAGAATGTGGCAAATGCGCTGTCGTGACTCGGAATTTGCCAGTTTGGGGTTAGGGTTGGCATTAGGGTGAGGCTAACCCTAAAAAGACATTAGTCATATTATATATATATATATATAATATATTAGACTAAAATAGTATATTTTTTCAATCAATAAATGGTTTTTTTTGTTTTTTTTTTTTGAGAAAAGTATTTTTGCGGGACTTTGAGTCGAACGTTTTGAGAAAAAAGTAATATGCAATATGCATTGAAGTCGTTTAGCGAGTTAAATACGCGCGTTTTGGCGTATGACTCACCTTTTCCAGCGGCGTCCCTCGAAGCGCCCTTTTATTTGTTTTATTTGTTCGTGTGTTCAGATGGAGCAGGCGTCCATGGAGCAGAAGGGCCACGCCAACGTGCCGTGGATAGTGGAGCCGGGTCAGGAGGCCAAGAGAGGAGTCAACACCAAGTACGAGACCACTATTTTCTAACATGTCGCCTTGTGCACTCCCGCGTGCGCGTGCCTTTCCGAGGGCGGGCATAGGAGGGGGGGGGGCGGGGGGGGCGGAGTTGTCGGTCGGTCAGGGCGGGGCTGGAGCGTCCCGCCAGCCCTTCGTCCTCCTGCGTTAGGCCACCTGCATGACGACGTTTGGGGATGCGGCGCACTTCTGTTTCTACCACTAGGGGCAGCATCTCCCCCCCTTACTTCCTGTTTGTCGGTCAGTCATTTCCTTCCTTTCTTTTTCTTTCTTCCTGCCATCGTCATCCTCTTCTCCTTCATTGTCCGAGCGTCCCGCCCCCTGACAACTTGATGGACGGGCGCAGCAGTGTCTTAGCTGTCCGGGAGGCCGTTGTCATAGCAACAAGCCGAGGAGCGCTTTTGATTTCGTCGTTTCTTCTCCTTTTTATTTCATCGTATAGCTCTGAAATGTTCCTAGCTGGTGTATCGGGGGTGTCTTTCTTTTCAAAGCATGTGACCGGTGAGACGCATGGCGGCCAGTTTGCCGAGGGAAGGGGGGCGAGGGGGTGATGCAGAGGGCTCTCTCGACAAGTGATGTCATCTCATTTTGCAGGGCAGTGGCGGACGCTCATGTCTTTTACTGTGGAAATCAAAGAATGTAGCCAGCCATAAACACACGGACCTTGTCAGGCGTAACACGCACGCTCTTTTCAAAGGACTACAAACATGGACTCCCTCATGCCTCTCGCTCTCTCTCTCTCTCTCTCACTCTCTCTCTCTCTCTCTCTCTCTCTCTCTCTCTCTCTCTCTCTCTCTCTCTCTCTCTCTCTCTCTCTCTCTCTGTTCCGCGTTTAAGCTCGACTACAAACATGTCCGGACCAACACACACAAACACGGGGGAGGTTACCATGGAGATGGACAAGTGGGCATGTGTCAATTTTATTTTATTTTATTTTATTTTTATTTTATTTTTTTAACGATTATAATTTTGAATCTACTTCTTCAAGGTGAGAAGACTTGGTATTGATGTTTAGTATGAGCATATTACACCGCCCACCGTGATTATTATCTTGTGCAATGTCGTCCTCATGTCACATTATTTTTCTACGCGCTCGAGACCGATGGCCGCCCCCTTTAAAAAAATAAATAAATACATTTTAAATAACAGAAAAAAGAAGCGTGAATGTGCGGCCCTCCTCTCTGGACTATGTTCAACTACTGTACGCTTGGGAGCCGAGGCTGTAAAATGTACAGATATTTTGCCAACTCATTGTTCATAGCTGGAATGTAAAAGATGAAAAGACAGTTTGTGGCACTGGAAACTCAAATTAAAGACTTAAAGAAGACGTGCTAGAGGATTCTATAGATGATGTACTAGGAGTGACATTCATGTAAATAGGCTTGGGGCTTCCAGCACGCTGATTTTTGTAATTTTCTGCCATTATTTATAACCCTGTAAAGCACACATGGAATAAAATATGACTTGTACAACCATGATGGAATTTTTGTCATTATCCACAGCACAAGGCGACCAACACACTGTCTATGGCTTCTGACCTTATTATCATTATTTAGATAAATGAATCATAATATCATGCCAATTGAGGCATCGTTTTACCAGATAATTTTTAATCAAAAATATTTAAGTAGTTTTTTAAAAGTTAGAGTTCTGTGCGAATAGTCCAATTTCCCCCCCCCACAAAAAAAATAAAACAAAACACAAAAAAACAGTTTTTAGGAAAGCAGTCATTTTTTCAGGGAAAATAAATGTGCTTGAGAGAAAAGTTTTAATCTTGAACGAATACATTTTTATCTATTTGAGAAAACTTGTTTCTTCGCAAAAATATTGTATACCTCGGTATACAATATTTGTTGTATGTTTTTTAAATCATACCTACAGTGTGTTAGCAGGAGGCAATTACGCAAATGTACAGCAGGTGGCAACATTCGGGAGTTCATATCAAAGAAGAAGATGATACCGGAAGCTACGTAAGGTATGTGGGCTCACTTTTAAAGCCATTGGGCTTTTTTTTTTTTTTTTATTTCATTGTATTTATTTTTTTGTAACATACTCTGACCACAACATTGATACTTAGAAGAGTACCATTACTAAAAATGATTTATTTTATTGTGCTAAATAAGCAGAGACCATTTAAGTGACGCTCCCGTGTTTTCCATTTTCAAAATAAGAGTTAAATCTGATTTAGAATTCTATCAATACCTCCCAATTTAAATTGTTACCTGTATATAAAAATTGTATTATTTCATTTTTATATTTAAAAATATACACTGAAATACAGACATTTTGTATTACCCACCTGTGTCAATTTTGCATGAGCCGCAAGAGGGCGACAAAGATCCTAATTCGCTTCTTCATGCTCAATTGGTGAGAGTTCTATCTTAGACTTACTGTATGTGTGAATTTAGTCAGCAATATTTGTCTTAACTGAATATAATGTCCCACATTTTCCTTCACCCAGGCCCTGCCCCTCCCACAAAGTTCCATACACGAATAAAGTAGATTTTGCAACCAAAACCTTACATATATATATATATATATATATATTTTTTTTTAAACATTGTAAAAAAGTGTCTTTATTGTCGCGCTCGGCAGTGTTGAATAAACAATACATTAAATGCTTTTCATCAGTCCCTTTTTCCCCACAAAGCACATTTAAGCACACGATAGATAACTGCGATATTTGGACCTGCAATACTGATTAATTGATCGTGAAATGATATTTATGCATAACATATACACTACTCACAAATAGTCAGGGTGAAATTTCCAAATCAACTTTTGGGAGTAGTGTACTACCTGAAACATTAAAGATTGCTTTCAGTCAGTCACATGCTGCTGCGCTGGCAACTGGAACAAAGGTATCAAAATATAAGTGGCTGTTTTAACAGCGTCATGTGACCGCAGTGCTCGTCGATTACACCCGCTTCTCGTAATTTTCTTTTTCAAGAGGCGCCGCCGTCGTGTCGCAAGAGCGGAGGAGCAAAGTTCAACAGGCCGAGCGGAGTCGCCCGCGAAGTGCTACAGGAAGTGTGCGTCGTCGCTCTTCCGCTACAGCAGCTCGGCCTTGACCCGCAACGTAAACAGCTGCCAGATGAGGAAGACGCCGTTACTCTTGAAAGAGCGATGTTTTATAAACAAAAAAAAACAAAAAAAAATGTGAGGCTCACTTTAAAGTCGTCAATGTAGGTGAGGAAGAAGCAGATGAAGCTGAAGGCCACGATCCACTCGCACACGGCGCTGGCCATGTGGAACGGATAGTCCTGAAAATATACAGAAATGCACCTTACAAATCAGCATTCTTGTTGTTTTCCGCCGCCGTCGCCCTCGCCACCCACCTTGCTCCCCGTGTCTCTGTGCAGGTCCATTTGCTTGACGAAAAACGCGCAAATGACAGCTTGGGGTTTCGGGCCGTCAAGGGAAAACCTTTCACGTGGAAAAGCGTCGTGCAAATAGGATAAATGTATTTGAGTAAGCGTGTTTTGTAAAAAAACGTATCACGGCCATACTTCGTCGCAGAAAGAAGCCCGTCAGCCACGAAGGTAAGTTTGAGTGCAGGTTCATTTGCGCAGTTTAGTCAGCTGATTTGTTTTTCACGCATGGCTCTCAGACCTTTGAAAATGATGTCACGACAGCGGTTTATGTTTTTGGAAGTATGAAAGGCTTTTTTGTCCGGTCGGCGTGAGCGCAGGCTTTGGCGTGGACGTTGACCGCCGCGGTCGACCCTTTGAATCGGCGCCTGTGAGTATCATTGGATGCTCTCTCTGGATGCGTCGCCAGTGCTCGTTTCTGTTCGCCGTCTAAGGCATTTCTCATTCAAGGTAAGCATGAAGCGAGCGGATGTTCCCTGTAGTTAGCTGAATCGTGTTGGTGTTTATAGATTGTTTAATCGGCTCGCATTTTCGTGTCGTTTCGATAGTGACAAATGACCGGCCGGAAACCAAGCGAGCCTCGCCTCTTCCTCGAGGAAGCGCGGGAGCGACGGTCTCCTTTTCGTCTCCTCCAAAGCGATGTCGTACGACAGCGTCGGGGAGAGGAAAGGATACTCGGGAAGAAGGCCAGAGAGGCGACGACGGCCACGGCCAGCCGCGCCCGGCACACCGCCGCCGACGAGCTGCACGGGAACGCCCGGTAGGAAATGACGGACTGCAGGAGGATGTAGAGGACGCCCGAGACGAAGAACAGCAAGGCCCCGATGTCGTGAACCGCCGTCACCGTCGTCTCCTGCCAATCAAAGCCAAACGCTTAGAGACTGTCAAAAAGAAGAAGGGACAAACACACACGCAACCGTGACGAAAGCGAAGAGCGTCACCTGGAACGTGGCGACCACGCACATTCCCAAGCAGGCGAGCATTCCCAGCACCAGCGAAGTCTTGTTCAGCCGCGCGCTCGCCGCCTCGCTCAGCTTCTCCACAAACTTGAACCTGCTGTAAACGGTCGCCATGCCTGCACGCACGCACGCAGGTGCAGTTTTCGTTTTTTGGGGCCTGAGGCCGTTCTCGTTCGCCTTTCGTTTTCCTCCAAAAGCAGAAGCGAGTCGTTTGTGACCCAAAGAGCGCATGATGAATACGAATGACCTTTGACTGCGTTGATTCCGGGAACGCGTGACAGAAAAGGAATGACACGCGGTACGGTGCGAACGGTATCGGACGTCAAGCGAATCAACGACATGAATGATGAGCCAAAAAAAATATATATAAAATCTTGATGAATAAGTAGTATACATCGCAGCTGTAGGGCGGAAGCCTCGCATGTCCAAATATGGTCAATCATATTCGTTTTTCATAAATCTATTCTGTTGGTCAGTCACCACGTGGGTGTGTGATTGTTTTGCTAATTATTGACCAATCAAATGGCTTGCTCTCTCCGATTATTATTATTATTATTATTTATTTATTTTTTGAAAGGATGAATATTGCAGTGCGCGCGTGTACGTGTGCGTGCGCGTGTCGAATACCTGCGCATGCAGACACGAACGTCATCAAGCCGAAGATGCAGCTCTCTGGTGGGTTCGCTCCTGTGTCACTGCAAGTTTACAAAAGCCAAATCCTCAAACTGACACGCTTGGTTTTGGTTTTTTTCCCGTCCCAGTTCTATATGACGACACTCTCTTCAAAAAACAACAACAACAACAACAACAACAACATAGTTCGAGTCTGCTTAGTTCGGAATAATGATCGCTATCAAGCGTGGCAAGACGAGTTTCCGCGCAGGAGGAATTCAGTTTCGTTTTCCCTCTTTGGCTGCAGAAAACGAAACTGAATTCGAACTCGTCTGGTCCCGAGTCGAAGTTGGACTTGGAGTCTGTATTGGTCGCGGCTCGTCTCACCTGATGTAAGGGAACAGCACGTCCACGTCGCGTCTGAGCACCGCGATGACGTAGGACACGATGAACGTGGACGAGGACCACACCACCAGAAAGACGGGCAACGCGCACGAGCCTTGCGTGAGCCACCACATGGCACGCTGCGCTCTCGCGTGGACGTGGGTCCGTCCTGGTCCAGGTCCAGGTCCTGGTGTGACCTTTAAGCGCTGGGTGGGAACAAGTTTAGTTCTCTCTCTCTCTCTATCTCTCTCTCTCCCCCCCCCCCCCCCCCCTCACAAAAGCGCTGGTCACGTGGTCGCCTTCCTCAAAAATGACTCCACTTCGTCATGAACCTCCTCCACCTTCTTCATCACTGCTTCTTCCCTTGGAGTGCGCAGTACTTCACTTTATTGCACTCTTACTGTCTTCCTGTGTGCGCGCTGTAAGGTCAACGAACGTTCGCCGTGCGAATGTTGTTTTGAATGAAAATATAGTTGTATAATAATAATAATAATAATAATGATAATAGATGATGATAAATCCATCAATGCATTCGCAGTCTTCTGGCCTTTCCTTCACTCGGTTCCTTCATCGCTTCAAAATGTTGCATTGTCAGTTGATTGTTCCGAAACCGGGGCCTCTCCGCCGGACGGGGAGGTCTGCCGCTCCCCCCGGCAGAACCGACGCCTCCGTCGCGCTTGCTACCGTAAGGTTACTTGTCAGCAGAAGAATGGCCGTCCGAACACTTTTGTCAGAGGCGCTCTCACCTGTACTTCTTCTGGTCTGCAAAGGTACCGCGGATGCAATCTATGACGGGCTTGCAGTTCATGACGAGTCCTTTTGTGACCTGAGACTGCAGATGAGGAACGGTTGAATTGTCAACATGGACGAAAATGTTATTTGTAAAGTTCTCCAAACCACACAGTTCGGGGGGGGGGGGGTTCTTGTTGTTCTTAGACACAGAGGTGTCCGTCCGTGTGTGTCCTCGAAGCGGTCGGCTCGGAGAAAATCTCTGGTCTCTTCTTTTTGTCGGGGGAAGCTGCATCTGCCGAAACTAAGGATACATTGAGCGGTCGACATCTTCTCCGAGGCCCTTTCGGCCGGAAGACGACCCGCCACGGAGGGTCACGTGATCAGCGTCGCTTAGTCATCACACGACAAACAGGTTCATCGTTGCTGTCGCGGCGGAGCCACCCACCGGTCCGACGAGAATACCGAACGTGTCTCGTCATAATAATACCATTAATACTTCATGACAAGGTGTTTCCTCTTGTGGGTTTCAGTCGGTTGCTTCCCTTTCGCGCGTGCGGAGTCGGGTCGTATGGAAATCGCCTCGAGATGGCGTCCGTTGTGAAATAGCGGGACGTCGGCGAATCGGAACACGCTCGGCGTTCTCGGTACGCGTAAGTGCGACGCGCCAGGGTGCGGGAGCGCTAGCGTCAGCGGCGACCGCCGAGACACGCGTTGAATATTTCTTCACTGAGCAGACCAAACCATTGAAGCTGTAATTGTGGGTGTGAGCCATTCAGGCGCCAAGGTTGGAATTGCCTTCCCCGCCGAGCATGAGTGCAATTGCACGTGAGAGCATTTTGTATCTTTGCTTGTTGAATTTACGCAGTTACGAGAGGATTTTTATGATGAGCTCAATGTCATATTTTCTTCACAGATGAAGGCAATTTGCCTGTTCCCGTGTTGCCTGTTGGTTACACATTAGGAAACAGTTAAAAGTGTTGAGAATAGCTCGAGCGCAAATCTCACTTTGAGATGTGTTGTAAAACTCCGCCTTCTGACTCCGTGGTTGCCGAGCGACATTACGGCGCCTCAAGATCGACGGTCTGGATTGTTGTTTGTCTTTAACGAGTGCAAATAAGATCAAGTTTATGAGTCCCGCAAAAGAGAAATTTGCAACGCATACAATACGAGTGAGCCCGTTTTGTTACAAATGGACAGCTTTAATGCTTCGGTGCAGAAGGAAGCACGTCAGTTACGAAGGTAAGTGTGTATGTACAGATTCAGTTCCGCCTATTGCGCTGCTTAGTCAGCGCATTGTTTTATTCATTGCAATGCTCGCTCTTAAACCTGAAATGGAATTTGTCGAAGACATTGCAACCACAATTGTTTGCTTTTGTGACGTGTTAAAGGCTCTTGGATGGTTGCGTCAGAATGCAATTTTCACCTTAGCAAAATATATTGCTGTAGCGTAGCATATAAAAATGATGAGGAAAAATGTTTTTTTTGAGCCGTCTTTTTACACGACAGTGGTCCAATTGTTCACATTAATTACCCAAAGAGGCTTTGACTTGAAATGACTCGCATGCTTGCTGCCCTTATTTTATTACTATTATGATGATGATTATTATAAACACTCCCTTTCGTGACCTCCATTCATAAGTCAAGTATCAGATAATTGGAATAAGTGAAATGTCCTTCATGATTATTGCCAAATGCATTGTCAGCGTTGGAGGCGCGTATCCCTCCCCGCCGCCAGGCGTCACCAAAGTGCGCGGGCGGGGGAAGCGGAAACGCCGGCGCCGCCGGACAAGAAGCGTCCACACGCATCGCTGTCATGTGTGCGGACGGTCAGCTGACTAATCCCGCTCGCTTGTGATGCTCCTTGTGCTTATTTCGCCTCCTTTGCTCGCCATTGTCGAATGAATGCGGCGCTATGCTTGGCCCAGGAGAGCCATGGTAGTCGTCAACTCGGTGCTGAAGCTGCTTCAGAGGCAGACGTACACCTGTCTGTCCCACCGCTATGGACTCTACCTCTGCTTCGGAGGCATCGTCCTCATGATCGTGTCTGCTTTCCAGTTCGGGGAGGTAAGGTGATCCGATTGTGCGCAATTTGCATTTGAACGCTATCCGCTGTTGTTGTTGTCGTCGTCGTCGTCGTCCGTCCCCAGCAGCTGGTCACCTCGCGCTGCCAGACTCCATGCGCAAAAAGGGCAATTCCCACGCAAACCTAAACGAACCCTCAACCTCTGCACCTTCCTTAGATGTCCTATGACACTGTTTGCTTCGAGTGGATGCTTCTTTAAAATTCGGCAGTGAAATATCTAGCTGAAATGTCTCTTAATAAAACTCCGTTCTGCCGGTGCCGAGCCGACACTTTTCTTGCCTTATCTGGACGTTTGACAACGAGGCGTCATCGTGACGAGAATTGTCACAGCAGCAATATTTGCCCAGATGCACCCCCTATTATAATATCATAATATCGAAACAATCAACAAAAGTAAGAGCAAACCTAAAGAGCCGCATTGAGGAGGAATTTGAATTTCGATCTAATCGAAGAAAGAATAAAAGCAAAACCTTGTGTGTCTAATATTTTGTGATGTCGTGTTGAGTCGATTGCGCTCGCTCCGTTCAGGTTGTGGTGGAGTGGAGCCGGGACCAGTACCATGTGCTCTTCGACTCCTACAGAGACAATTTGGGTGGCAAATCCTTTCAAAGCAGGTGAGCGCAATTATTAAGAATTCTATTCACCCCTCAAATATTGACTGAGCTCCCTGCGCGGCCTCCTGTAGGCTCTGCCTGCCCATGCCCATCGATGTGGTGTACACGTGGGTGAACGGCACCGACGTGGCCCTGCTGAGGGAACTGAAGGCAGTGAGAGAGCAACTGGCGGAGGAACAGAGAGCGATGAGGTAGCCCGTCAGAGACAGATTCTCGCATGCACGCTAGCACCGCGTATCCATTTGTTGCGGCTGTTTTCCGCATAGGGAACGTCTGGGGAAAAATGCAAGCGAAACGACAGAAGAGCCGAAAGTCAGGTAATACCGAGTGTCCCGATACTTTTGCAAAAAGCTTGCCTTTCCTGACCGCCGCGGCGCACCTCGCCAGGGCCAAAGCGGAATGCTTGCTGTCCCACTGCATCGTGGCGCCCATGCTGGCGCTGGATCCCGCCCTGCCGGCCAACGCCACGCTGCGGGAGCTGCCGTCGCTCTCGCCCTCGCTGGCGGGCGCCAAGCAGCTGCTGCCGCTCCGCAAGCCGGTTCACCCGTCCACTGCGGCCTCCGTACTGGTCTTCAATTCTCAGGCTGACGGTAAAAGAGACTTAAAAAGTGGTTTGAATGCAGTAAACTAATCAACTCATCTGGGTTTATTCACGCTCCTCTTCCAGCTGAGAAAGCCTACGTTGACGCATTCAAGGAAGACAAGAAATTCTCCGTGTCCAGATGCTACCTGGTGAGTTTGTTGTTGTTGTTTTTTGTTAGTTTTTTCCCTCGTGTGACCTTTTCGAAGATGCGGCCTTTGATCATCGTCATCGCCTCCTGCTCTTCGCAGACCACAGACAAAGAGGCTCCGGGTCTGATCCGCCTGCAGACGCTGGCCTACCTCAGCGGCTTCCCGGGCTCCTTCAAGGAGACGGAGCAGCTGCGGGCCAAACTGCCCTCTTTTGTCACTGACAAGATAAAGCAGGTGCGTGGAAATGAGTCCCATTTATTTAACCACAAGATTTGTACAAATTTAACGGAAAACGGGCAGCAGGTGGCACCGTTGCACTCTCCGAACACAAAACAACCACCTCTGCAATATCTCCTACCGCCACAAGAGGTCGCTGCCCGAAGATGTGCTTAATTGTGCCCCCCCCCCCCCTTTTTTTTTTTTTTTTTTTTTTTAAGAGCGGCACATTAATGCAAGCTCGTGTGTGTATGACGTGAGTCTTTTCATACATTCCAGGAAGGCAATCCGAGGCGGAGCGATTCATAGATGGTCGCATCATCCTTCGTTTCCTACGTGGCGTGTTCCCGCTTAGGATGGGTTGTTTCTGTTCGCAAGTGTTACGTGGTGAGCCCGCAGGATCAAGGCGCGCCTTGTTCAGCTCGCAGGGCTCTGATCATTTGCAGTCCCTGCATTGCCACTATTGAGCGCAAATTACTGGGGCAAATGATCAAAACAAACAGCAATCTGGAACACGCTCATCAGCCAGTTCGTCTCAGCCAATGATGTACTTGCACGGCTGATGATGTAATATGCCCAGACCCGAAAGGGAACAAAAAAAAAAACCAAACAAACTGTTGATTGTTTTTATTTTTGTTTTAGATAAAAATGAGCGCGTACGGTGGTATCTCGACTTACGAAGTGTTGCTCGAACAATTGTTTTTTTTTTTTTTTTTTTTTGGGCAGCGAACTTCACAGCAAGCAGCAGATAGTCAACGATTCTCCTCGTTAAAGTTTATGGCAAACGAAACATAAATATATATATATTACATAGATATTTAACCAAAGGCCGCGTAACTTTGACGAAAGTCCGCTAGCTTGACGCTAACATACGATGCGATACGCGTGTGCTGTATGTTCGAACGAAAACTAGCATCGATGTTGTAACCGTATAAGCAACGGCTATGTGAACACACACGGTGCAGCAACATATTATATAACAATACTCATAGGTGTATATTCTTTATCCTCTTCAAAAAATGACTCATATTACTGCATAGCGAGTCACTTTGTTGTGCAACTCTTCTTTGTTTGTGTCTGTATGTCTGCATTATACGTCGTCCTGCATAATGAATGCATGAAATCATGAGGCTTTTTTAAAAATGATGTTTATGTTATGGGGGGTGCTGGAACAGATGAATTACATTTCCGTTCATTTCAATGCGGGAAAGGAGGGAAAATATCTTTTGCGTAACAAGTGCAGTTACGGAACAAATTCAACTGTAAATAATGGCATTTGCCTAAGCCGCCATCGCGATGGTTAATATTAGAGCAACTATCTGGAGCGTTGCGGCGCCACTGGAAGGTCATCAGGATTTTTTGCGACCTCCGCCTGCCCCTTACCTGTTTGTTCCATTTGAGCAACAATGGGAGGGGAGGGCGGCGAAGATTCTGGACTGCGTGGCGCTTCCCCGTGTCGCCGGGCCCGTTCTGCGAAAGACGGATGCCGCTGAGCGAAGGGAGCGGCTCAGCGCTGAGGGACGGCTCCGTATTTATAGCCGCTGTTAGAACCGGCGCCATGGTGATGAAAGACCACCGCCACAGCCCCCCAACTCCTTTTGTTAGAATGCTTTTTTTTCCCCTGTTGTGTTGAAGTGTGGGCACTGTGTCATATCGACCATAGCACGTTTGTAGTATGTGTGTACCACAGAGGTACTTTCTGTGTGTACTACATTAGTCGTAAGTGTTTGTGCTCCGTGTTTGTAGTGTGTGGGGGGGCTATGAAATATGATACCAGCCTTGATTCTTCACTTTCTTTTTTTAGTACTTTTAGTGGTATCAGGCATGAAAACAAAAGGTGTAGTATTTTTTTTTTCTCCACGATTGTATGCGTGTGTGTGTGTGTGTGTGTGCGTGTACCATGTCTGTGGCATGTGACAAGCACGTGTCATTTTGTTTCTGTACTCAAGTGCGTTCGATGTTGATTTTGTGTGTCTGTGTTGCGCGTCTGCCTTTGTAGCGTTTGTGTACTTGAGTGTGTGTGCATAAAACTGTTGCGTTAACGCTGGCCGGCGATGAAAGGCGTCTCTGTGAGGCTGCCACGCGTCCTCTTTGTGCATTATCGGGCCCACGCCGACAACCGTAATAGAGATGCAACGTGATCCGGGCCGCGCTGGCTCCATAAGACCCGAGTAATCCTCACCTAAAAGGAGCAAAAGGAGCGAGAGGTGCTCGCCAGCTCATGTGAGACGCTCGATGATGGAGTGAGGCGGCGAGCGAATGCTTTCCTGGGAAGCTTAGAGTTTGCACACACAAACACACACGCACAGTTTTTCACACTGTGTGGTGGGGGATGACATCGCAGAATTTTCCAAACTAAATACTTTTGCGAGTTATATTTAGCAAATGGACGCGTCATGACAACAAGCTATTGAATGACAGCATCGCTTCGAAGAATTGCGCTCGATGAGTTTGAAATGGAGGCGGAACTGTATGTCAAATGCTGCGTTTCCTTCTCAGTTTGAGTTGTACTCTGAGGCCAGCATCGCTCTGCTCCACCTCAACGGCCCGCAGGACTTCAGAGACCTCATGCAGAAGTCCAAGAAGAACCTGACGCTGGACGGGAAGGAGCTGACCATCAGCCCCGCCTACCTCTTCTGGGACCTGACCGCCATCTCGCAGGTAACCACTTTACAGCGGCGCCTCCGTTTATCCTTGAAAAGTGACGAATTACTTCAGCTTACTGAGTCACTTAGTTGTGAAACTCTTCTTTGTTTGTGTCTGTACTTCCCCCTGGTGGCCAAGGTGCACAAACCAGAAGGAGTGGCACCATGTCCATTGAATGAAACTCCTTCTTTGCCTTCTCCTTAGGTTTTTAGTACAACGTACTGTAGGGTGATATTTTTCTTGGGATTGAGTGAATGATTCCGAACGCAGTCGTTCGCTCATTCCCTACTCCCTCAAGCCGACCTTCTCACGCCGTTTTTGTTGTCGTCGCGCAGTCCAAGCAGGACGAGGACGTCTCGGCCAGCCGCTTCGAGGACAACGAGGAGCTGCGCTACTCTCTGCGGTCGGTGGAGAAACACGCCCCCTGGGTGCGACACGTCTTTGTGGTCACCAACGGGCAGATTCCCTCCTGGCTCAACCTGGATAACCCTCGTGTTTCGGTTGTCACGCATCAGGTAGCGTCCGTCGCGCGCTGAGGGCTTGAACAAAATGGAGACCGTTTTGCAGAATGTTTTCCTTCGAACTGCAGGAGCTGTTCTTGAACCGCAGCCACCTCCCTACGTTCAGCTCGCCGGCCATCGAGAGCCACATCCACCGCATCCCGGGACTCTCGCAGAAGTTCATTTACCTCAACGACGACGTGATGTTCGGCAAAGACGTCTGGCCGGACGACTTCTACAGCCATTCAAAGGGACAGAAGGTAATGGGAGTAGACGCACAAGGATAAGAACAAAATCACAAGTCGCCCATCTTTTGACCCCTTGACCCGCGGCACACTGCAAATCTAAATCAGAACCTCTACCCCAGTGATTCTCAAAGGGTGGTGCAGAGGGCCCGCTAGTGGTTTGCAAAAATAATCTCTTCATTAAATCTATGTTAAAGAGTTTATCCAGTACGCTGTTGTGCAGTTTTTTACTTTTCAAGTAGTATATGTTTTTTAAGTGCAGTTCAGTTGTACTGAACTTTTGACCACAGTACAAAAGATTTGTATTTCATTTTCAAGACGCGTTTGTTTCATAAACTTTGATTTGGGTAGAATTTTTGCTTTAAATTTGATGTGCAATACAATCCGGCTGCTCGTGGCAACTTCCAACAAATGAATGTGAGCTCAGTTTCTCCTTCCCTGCAGGTGTATCTCACCTGGCCTGTTCCCAATTGTGCGGAAGGCTGTCCGGGATCCTGGATCAAAGATGGCTATTGTGACAAGGCGTGCAACAACTCGGCGTGTGACTGGGACGGAGGAGACTGCACAGGTAGGGATGCGCTTTCGTGATGGCAACTTTCCGGCTGAAGTTAAGATGGCGAATTTAAGAAATATTCCGGATTGTAAAGTTTCCGGGGGGACTATTTGGAAGGGACTGTTCACTTCAAGTCGACCACTTAATGACTTGTAACTGTTGAGCAGCCGGAGGAGGCACGAGAGAACAATGGGCACAACTACAGTCATATCAACAACAGTAATAGTACCGCTGTACTCGCATGAAAGCTGCTTATCTGTTGTAGCATTCTGCTGAAATGTAGTTTCCCCAACTACATTTAGGAGCCTTCAATTTCAAATTTCCGTGAAAAGACTCCAACACCCCTTTTCGTGCCACTTATATTTTTCTGTCAGGGGCCGCGGGCAGCAGCAGATTCCCGGGTGGGGTCGGCGCCGGCGGTCCCGGCGGAGCCGGCGGGCAGGTGTGGCAGTTTGCCGGCGGTCAAGGCGGCCTGGCCGGAGCCTCGTACTGTAACCAAGGTTGCGCCACCTCCTGGCTGGCAGACAAATTCTGCGACCAAGCCTGCAACGTGCTCTCTTGCGGCTTCGACGTGGGCGACTGCGGCACAGGTGACTTTGAGGCACGTAGGAGCGCTTCTCCTCCGGTTCCGGTCCAATTCTTCATCCGCTTTGTGTTACTGCGGCGCAGACCACTTTGGAGAGCTGCACCGTGCCACCCTGCTGAGTAACCAGAGCGCGTACGTGCTCCCCGTCGGAGAGATCAGACCTTATTTCAGCTTCGAACGGCTGGCTTACAGGTAAGGTGGAGATGTGCGGTTACTTTCCATTCAAAATGAAGCTGGGGGAGTTTGAAAATGTTTTCCAAGAAATTTCTGGGAATGAACTTAATTTAAGAGCCACCGGTTAAACTTGGAAATTGCTGGTTTGCTGGCTCCACAAATTTGGAGTTTCCTACTCCCTGCTCCCAGGGTGTCGGAGGCCCACGTGATCGACAACCCGGTGGTGCGTCACACCTCCGTGGCCAACAAGTGGAAGACCATCCACCTGCTGCTCCACGCCGGCCACAACGCCACCGTGGTCCAGTACAACGTCACCTTCCAAAAAGAGGACAGCACGGCGTTTACCAAGCTCTTTAGCGTGGCCGTCGACACGCGTCAGCTTCCGCAGGTTAACGGGACGCAGACCGGCGGGGAAAGTTCCAGCCGGAAGCCTCCCGTGATGACGGAACAGCCCTTCCTTTTCTCGGATGTAGCCGAGGACAAGAGGGGTCCCAAGATCCAGAGGAAGCAGCCAGATGAACTCGAGGCCATCGTAGAAGTTCCCGCGTTCAACGAGTCGCTCTTGCCGGCCCCTTTGCGGAGCGAGCTGCAGAAGCTGGATGAGAAACTCCTCAAAGGAGACATCACCCTGAAGGGTTACAACCTCACCAAGGCTCGCCTGCTGGCCACCGACCGCAAAGAACGTGACAGAGAGGAACTTGACGTGCCTCCCGCGGTGGAGAGGCCCAAAACCTCCAAGCTGCTGAGGCACATTACCAAAGTGAAGAGCACCGAGCGGCAATTGGAGCCCCCCCACGTTGCTCCAGTGGGGAGGAGGCTCCAACACTACGTCCCCGCTGACAGAGGCTTCTTGCCGTGGGAGAAGAAGAAGTACTTCCAAGACCTGCTGGAGGTGAGCTCGCAAAAACAATCCTCTGGCTGTGCTCACAATCTTATCGTGGATTATATAGTTCGCTAAAACTGACGGTAAACTGTTGTTCACTTATCAGCCAAGCGCCTCAGTCGTTGCTCACTACTTTTTAACACGCATTGTGGGACACGTTGAGTTTGCTCTATAGGGGAGAACTTATGCTCACTACAAAATGGCAAACTCACTTTCAAAGTGGCACTATACTGTAATAGTGGATAGCGTAAGGGACTGTAACAATACATCAAAGCTAAGATTCAAAATAGCATTTTAGCGTAGCATAGAGTTTTGCCCACTCCGCTCAGGCGACCGTCACCGGAGAAGATCACGTGACGTGCGGTCGGTAGAGGCTTGCTGGAGAAATGTATCTTCGGCCCTGGCTTGCGTTTTTAAATTGACTGAAAATATAAACGCTAAGTTTGGTAGCGCTGTGAGCTCATAATGCCGTATCTGAATTGGAGGCGCAAGCTCTGAAGTTGGAAGGGGTGTGTTGCGGTTCTGCCATTTCTAAGGCGACGCGGCTTCATGTCTTCGGAGTATCACGATTTCGGCTTTCAACCTCAGTTTTAGAGTTGTCTTTTTTTCAACAGGAAGAAGAGCGTCTGCAGACGGCCCTGGCGTACGACATTGCCGGCGGCGGCGGACGCAAGCTGCAGGACACGTTTGCCGACTCGCTGCGCCACGTCAACAAGCTCCTCAACCGCCAGTTTGGCTTCGCGTCTCGCAAAGTCCCCGCGCACATGCCGCATATGATTGACAGGCTGGTCATGCAGGAGCTGCAGGACACGTGAGTGGGCTTCCTCGGCTGCCTGACAGTTTTAAAGGCCCCCGCACAGCCAGCGACGTGGCCGAAACGTTTTACAAACAAGATTTGATCATTTCGTGTGTACCTGAGACTCAAAAGCCAAGCGGGGAGAGAGCCCCCGTCTGCGATTGGCGAGTTCAGTTCAGTGCAGCTGTTGCAATGGCGAGCGTTAAGACACGCTGCTTCTTCTTTTCATATTTTTTTTCTTTTATTGCCAACAGATTCCCGGATGATTTTGACAAGACATCCGCCCACCGTGTGCGCCACTCGGACGATATGCAGTTTGCCTTCTCCTACTTCTACTTCCTGATGAGCACTCAGCAGCAGCTCAACGTCTCGGAGGTGTTCGACGAGGTCGATACCGACCACTCTGGCGTTCTGTCCGATCGCGAGATTCGGACTCTCGCCACCAGGATCCACGAGCTGCCTCTCAGCCTCCAGGTTGCGTAAACCAGCGTTTCCCCAAACTTTATTGAGCCAACGCACGTATTTTACATGAGAAAAATCTCACGGGAACCACCGATGACAATTTCCTCTTAATTTATTTACAAATGTACCCAGCGAGAAATGTGGGCCAATTGACTTGAACAAGAAGCTATTATTCTCTTGTATGAATGGCAACAGCTTGATGCACTGCCCTCTAGTGGAAGAGAATTTCATTATTCTGCCTGTCACTATACGTCGCTGGCAAAGAGAGAAAGCGACACATTAATTTTCGTAACAAAAAATAAGAATGACGACTCATCCGCCGATATGTATTGCTTTCGGCCGTCCAGGACCTGACAAGTTTGGAGCAGATGTTGATCAACTGCTCGAAGACACTCCCGAGGAACCTGAGCGAGCTCCACCTGGTGAACCCCACACAGGAGGCCTACTACGACCACAGCATGGTGAACACCTCGCGAAAAACGCAAAACCTCAATTCGGTGCTGTCAAGTAACCTCGTGGATTCTGGTTCCCCAGCCGCCGGTCACGAAAGGCCTCATCGTGTACTGCACGCCCATCACGGAGCGCATTCGCAAAGCCTTCGTGGACCAGAACAAGTACAAGTGAGACGACCGGTCGCGACACTGGCGTGCTTTAAAATACTCTCCTTATTTTAAGAGCTCCCCATTTCCGCAGGTTTGAGATCAAGGGCGAGGAGGACATCGCGTTCAAGATGGTCCGCACCAACGTGTCGCACGTGGTGGGCCAATTGGACGACATCAGGAAGAATCCCAGGTGACGTCCACCCCGATGTGGATTCCCGTTTATCGCGCTCCCTAACAGCGCGCTTTCGCCTGCAGGAAGTTCATCTGTCTGAACGACAACATCGACCACGCCCACAAGGACGCCGCCACCGTGAAGGCGGTGCTGAGAGACTTCTACGACTCCATGTTCCCGCTGCCCTCCCAGTTTGAGCTGCCCAGGGAATACCGCAACCGCTTCCTCCACATGGACGAGCTCCAGGAATGGTAGGTCATTTCCACTGCAGGAACTTTATGGACCTTTGGAAGGCCAATGTGGGCTCAAGGGATCACGGGGATTAGTGTCTCAATTTAGTTCCTGGGACAAAAGAAGACCCTGCCGGCACCTGAGCATATCTGATTCGAAATACTCTGGAAGAAATTGAATTGTTGATTTTTGGGAATCGAAATTTGGGAATGTTATTGTGAAGTGTGTGGAATTACTGTTTATTGTTATTTGTAGAATCAATACATTTTTTTTTTTTTTGCAAATGAAATCACATTTGACGGAGAAATTATGTGAACAGTTCACCGAAAAATAGGTCTATGTTATGATATCGAAAAGCGTAGCGAGGAAGTCAACCGCAAGCGTAAACGCAGCGGCCGTGAAAGCAACCTCCCTGGTGGAGGTAATCAACGCGTCTCTCGGCACGAGTGGCGGCACACCAGCTGCTCATGATGGCAGCATCATAACGTCACACCGCCACTCTTGGCCAAGTGTTGCCACCTTGTCACCATGGGGATCCCGAGCGACGGGTGGGGGGATTCATATCCAAAGACCGCTGCTTCTTCTCGAAGGCGGGTGGGCTGCGGGGGCGTCAGGGTCAGGCCTCACACAGAGACTTTAAAATTAGACGAGCGACCTCAGATGGAGTGGTAAGCTGAGCGTTTCGTCACCTCCCCGAGTGTCGTTTGAGTGAAGTGCTGTCACCCGCGGAGACCTCCGTGTTGCATCACCGTCCGTCCTTTTGTTCATCCACGCAAATGTCGATGAACATCTCTCCTAATGGAAGCTCTCCCCCTCGCAGGCGAGTCTACCGGGACAAGTTGAAGTTCTGGACCCACTGTGTCCTTGTGACGCTGGTGGCCTTCACCGTCATGTCCTTCTTCGCCGAACAGGTCAGTGTCCTCCGTGTCTTCCGTGTCCATGGTTCGCATCCTCGCCACCCAAATGCCCAACCCGGCGGCTCGTCCGTCTCATGTGTGCCGAGCGGTGCCAGGACCTGACTCGGCTGAAACCAAAGCCCCCCCCCACCGCAAATCCCTTTTCTCCCTCCCCTCGTCGTGACTCTCAAGAGTCGGATTGCGCATTTTCCAATTATTTTTGTCGCCAAAAAAAACCTAAAACAAATCCCGGTTTTGATGTTGCGCTCTAATGACGCTGGTGTCCGGTGTCTCGAGGTTAACAGTTCCGCTGACCTTACCGGAATCCCCCCCACTAACCTCCACCCAGCCCTTAGCGACCGTAACGTTTGATATCTTTATCAAAACACATTTCTAGAGGTGCTCCAGTATCACATTGGTCTCCTCGCGGACTCCCATTTTCTCACAGCTGATCCACTTTAAGCGCAAGCTATTCCCCCGACGCAAAACGGCTAAAGACGACAACCCCGAGAGAGTTTGAACCAGGAAGTCCTCCTCCTCATCGTAATCAGCAGCAGCTTCAACGCCACCTCCGTCCTGCTCAGTGAAAGATTTTTTTTTTTCTTTTCCGTCTGGTGATGGATGAAGAAACAAAGCCAATGAAGAAGCAACATGAATGTTTCTTTTACTTTTACGCACTCAACACTCCTGAGGCCCTGTACATCAACTTTTTTTTTTTTTTTGTTGCCCTTTGCTAAAACACGACCAAACGGACAATAATGCTTTGACGGGAGACATGTTTTGAAATTGTTTGTGATAGGAACTATTGGACATTTTACTGCTCAGAGTTCATTTTAAAGGAATTGTATAAAAAAGGGGTCATTAATTTAAGTCCTTGTCGGTTATGTCTTTAACACTATGGGATCTAGAAGTGCCTTCTTTGTTCATTTCTATACTTTTACAAAACAAATGTTAGTGTGAAAAAGTTGTCTACCGATTTGCGTGCGTGTGTGTGTGTGTGTGTGTGTGCGCGCGTGTGTGTTTAGGAATCAATCGGCCTTCCTTGAATCTGTGTTTGTCAGACGCGGCAGCGTTCCTTCTCGCCGTCTGCGCGCACGTGTCCCCATGGGACCCAGCAGACTCGCTATAATGTCTGAAATTCAGACGACTCGGCTCTTTAACTTATTTTTGGGGGGATTGTAACGTTGCCATGGAGACAGAGCACTTTGTCGTTCTGTGTGTCGCCGCCCTTTAACGTCGCTTGCTATGGCTCTTCCGACTGAAATAAAATGTTCGGCCATCTTCGTCTCACTCTCTCCATCTGCTTTTTCCTCAAGCACGACAACAAGACATATGCATGAAAAATATTCTTTATTACAAACTCTCCCTCCCTTACCACACAAACATTTGTTAGTAAAAATTTGTCATAGGGTTACATTAGTGAACAGTGAAAAATCACTGTTGTACATTTCAATGCATAGTTTGTCATAGAAACCGAAAGTCAGATGTTACTTTTCCAGAGAACAATCCAAGAAACAGAACCTAAAAATAGTAAAGCGGTACCACAGAAGAAGAATAAATCCCTTTCATCCCCATCAACCTGAATAATAAGCACATCAGTTTAGCCGGAGGAGAAAGAAATCAATCTGAGAAAAGTCCGTGACAGATCTGCCTACACACACTAGATCACTGTACTGCAGTTCTCAGTGGGAAAACATACAAAGTTGGTTTGGTTTGAAGTATTCATTTTTTTTTTTTTTTTTTTAAATCATAACAAAATGAATTAAGGCGACTTCAGCTGAATTGTAGACAATCACAACATTCATTATTAGCCCTTAAGGGAGAAGAAGTCAGAAAGCAGAACAGGATGAGATGAAAACGCAGCTTCACGTAGCCTGCTGACCAAAATGCCTCACTGGAAATTACTCCCCCCCCCCCCCCCCCCCCCCCCCCATTTAATACATCTATTGATCGCATTTAGTCACATTTGGACAAATAAAAAAAAAAATTTCTTTGTTTCGACAAAAATTTGCAGATAAAAATGATCTTAAAAAAACGTTTTGGTATCTTTAGATGAGTTCTTTTAAGTTTTAGAGCATTCGTTTACTTTGGTGGGCAAGTTAAACTTTTTTTTTTTTAGGCAGAGGTGGTCACTTGGTCAAGGCTTGGGGTCCAGGTTCTCTTCTCATCGTCGTCGTCATCTGCTTTCAGGAGCGGGGAGAGGTCCGCGTCTCCCCCCGCCTCCTCCCGCCGGGCAAGCTGTCAGTCGCGGTGGGCGGGGCCGGGCGCCGTGATGCTGAAGACGTGGATGCGCAGGTGGCCGGCGATCTGGTGGCACACGCCCGTGCAGTAGCCCGTTAGGTCCACCAGGGAGAGCACCTGAATTCCACGGGGACGGACGGGTCAGAGTGTAGCGAGGGTTTTCATTTCATAGTAGCATAATTTGAACTCCCCTATGCGTTGGAATGCACGTCCAACTGTTCAATATTTCAGCACTTTATGCAAAACTAGTTGATAATTGGAGAGGATTTTCCACTCTGAAGCTTTGATGATGCTCCATTTTGACTGATCATAAAGTGCAAAATCAGGAACTGACCATGGCGATCCAGAGGACAATGTACTCGTCGACAAAGCTGTTGAAGTACTGGTTGAGGAAGAGCAGACCCGGACCGACGAACGCCGTGTCTGGGAGGTGAAGCTCACTCTTTGTCATGTGCGCCACCTGTGGGGGAGGGGAAAAAAAACCCTGTAAGTCCCTGTTCTTTGAAACTATGTCTTGTAAATTGGACACACCACAGAGAAGAATGTCGTTGACGCTCGAGGCCCCTGTCGTATCTTTATTTTTTGAAGCAAAAAGACATTCCCCTTGCTCTTTCGCATTCTCTGTGTGACTTGCGCACACTCACGGCCGACAACGAGGCGCTCTAAAGCGGCCAGGCCGGCAGACTATCAGGAGGGAAGATGCGTTTTTGGGGTTTCAGCATAGTTGGCTAGCTAACTGCACGTCGCAATTGCGCTGGATAACTGCTGACGTGACTGAACGTGTGCAAAGTTGTCATGTCGCGGGGGAGCGGCGGCTCAGCCGGACACTTTTGGCCCCGCCCAAAAAAATAAAATCAAGAAAACTGGAATGGTGAAAAACGATGTCTCCACAATTCAGTACTCCATAGTTCTCAGTCTTTTCACGTTCATCAATTATTTTCAAACATGTATAACGTATTTAGAAACAAATCTTAAGATGTCACTTTAACTCGATTTGTAAAGACAAATCTCCATAAATGGAAACGTACCACGAGCTTGTTGGAGATCTTGGCGATGACCATGCCAAAGGCGAGCAGGTAGAGGCAGGGGTGGTGCTCAAAGAGCTGGCTGGACGACTTCTTGAAGATGATGAAGGCCAGCGTGAGGATGAGGCCGATGTGCAACCCGGGACTCAGCACGCTGGTGTCCTGGGCGCCACCAATCTTTATTTATTTGTAACATCGCGGCGTCTTCTATTGTTTTCTATTATTCAGGACAGCTTACCGCCACAGTGGAGCCATTTTTACCGACGCCCCCGTTGAGAATGACGTGGAAGTAGTTGTGGCAGGAGTAGAGGGCCCCGCCGATGATGCCCACGATGGGGAAGGTGTACAGCTTCAATCCAATGATGGGCAACTTTAAAACAACACGCAGATTGAATAAATTTAACTCCACACAGTCAACAACAATGGAGAATAAGGTTCTACATCTTTGGTTGTCGTCGTCTTCCCATCCTTTGCCAACCAATCAATAGGCAGCTATGACTTTTAGGTACACCACCTCAATGGCAGGGATCACAAAGAGGTATAGAGTGTTCCTTCACTATTTGTGGGGGATCGGGATAGAGCCCTGTGGCCAGTAGTAAATTCCATGAGTACTTGATGCCCCAGCCCTTAAAAGGTTTCAACAGTGGTGGTTGGAAGTTTAGTTACCGTGGTCTGCCAAAGGCTCACCCCACCAAAGGCAGACATCAGGTACATGGTGATAATGGCAAACTGCACCTCTGTGACGTCGACCCTGCCCGGGAGAGAAAGCGTCACTCGAGGTGGACGAGCGTTGGTCGGCGTGTGTCCGAGTGGGGGCGGGGTGACTCACAGGCCAAAGCGGAGGGTTCCTGACACATACGTCTGCCAGTGGGCGCAGAAGAACATGAACATCCCGATGAAGCCGCAGAAGAATATCCAGTGGGGGTATCTGCCGATTCCGCACGAAATGCACGTTCCCACTGCGACAAACACTGCAGAACAACGACGCAACGCTTCAGTAAAAAAGAAATCAATCAATCAATCAAATAAAAAAAAAATAATCAAGAGCGGATGAGGAAGCACCTGTGGAGACTGCGTCACAGCCGTGGTCGAAGAGCTCGCCGAGGGCCGAACTGCTGTTGGTCCTGCGCGCCTGCTTGCCATCGATGGCGTCCAGAGACTGGTACACGAACAGGCCCAGAGCGCTGAGGATGAAGGCCCATGCTGGAGCCTGAACAAGCGGAACGACACTCAGTCGGAATTTACTGAGAAAGTACGAAAAGCGTTGAAAAACTTGAACTTCCTGTATGTCATTGATTCAGGCCCCGCCCCTAAGTTGTTTTTAACTAACAAAACGGAAAGAGAACAAACTCATTGTCAGAGGTATTGCAATAGTTTAGTACAGTAAAAAACTGAAAGAAAGTTGCCGTCAATTGAAAAACATGTAACTCTATAGTTTTTTTTTTTTTTTTTTTTTTTTTTTTTTTTAAATCCCCAAAACATGTTTTTCCTCATTTCTGATTTAAAAAAAAAAATGAACATGTGGAGACGCATGTTTCTTTTATTGTTACATTACATTAAAACCGAGCAATATATACTGTAAGCGTTTGTAACGAGTGAATAATCAATGCAGATAAGCATCCAAACAGATAAAATGTGACCTTTGAGTGAGTTGGAAGCGAGAAAGAAAGAAACAACAAGCAGGCTGAACTGGTCAAACGCGTGTCATTTATCCAAGAGTAAAGGTGCTCCCAGAATAGTGACGTCAGCAGACGTGATGACGTCAGCTAAGGTGACGAGCACCAAACACATTTTCGACTCACTTGGAAAAGGAAGTGGGTAACTTGAGGCTCCAAAGTGTTGGTTTGTTGCTTTCAGCAATGATCAACAAGGGCGGCATTGTGCTCCGCACTGTCCGTGTTTTGACACCAGCAACGCGGCGTCACATCAGCGGATAACAGCAGGTCCGCTTTTGCAAGAATGTGGCACACATGACGGATCGATCGATTGGACAAAAAGCATGAACGTAATCGTCCGCGATCCAATCATTGAACAAAAAAGTCAACAAAGCACTCAAGTTTCGTTCGACACCCAGTCGCAATTCAATCCCGTAATTAAACACAAATAGACGTGTTATAGATGCTCATTTGAACGCCGATTTCCCCGGAGAGCCCACTTCGTACAGGCAATGCGTTATTTGATTGAGCTCACTCAAACAGATTGAGCAAATAAACAAATGAACATGAAATCGCTCACGGCGCGGACCTGCTTTCGCCAGCGAGTGTCCGTGTCGGAACTTTTTCCAAGGTCGCCTCACTCGACTCACCTCCTCGGTGGCCGCGGGGCAATAAAACACGAGCAGGAGCGTGGAGACGATGTTGACCAGCAGCCCGACGATAGTGAGCGTATTCGGGGCGACCCAGGTCGGAATTTGCCGGACGAGCCAGTTCCAGTAGAGCTGACACGGCGGCTCCAGCAGGGAGCGACCCGAGGCGCTGTACTTGTGCTCCTCCAGCCGCTTGAGCTGCGCGGTGGACAGCGGCTCCGGCCACGGGAAACGGGCCATCGTTTCTCCTCAAAATAGACCGTCGCGAGTTCCTGCAGGCTCCCGGGGAAAGAGGCTCAGATTCGGCTACCTTCTCGGAGCCGAGCCCAAAACATAGCAGCGCATTTGGCCTGTAGAGGGAGGCGAATGTGTTTAGGCCATTTCCAAGGCGGAACCATCAGCGGGCGATGACGTTTCTGCCCGAGTTGTGTCTGGACACCGAAAAAGGGGGAAACTTCCCGGAACATCTTTTAACTACATTCATTTTTAAATTTGGCTTCACCTTAAATAAATGACACCGGTATTATTCATTCAATGAATCTTTACATTTTCCTTTCGTTAATTATGACAAGCGTTTTTTTTTGTACGACAAAATACATGCAAAATTACCACAACATTGTTTCCAGAAGTCTCATAATTAATATCTAGCGCTAATTTTTGATTGTTAACAACTACTTGTTTGTACTTGTATGTACAATGTCCGCGCCCTTCTTTATTTTACAGTTGCGATTCTGTCACTAATGCAACGCAAAAGAATCACTGTCCAAGTACTGTTAAGTTGTATTTAACTTTTTAGGACAATACATGAGCATTTCAACTTTGAGAACTGTTTGTTTTGAGACATTTGTGTTTAACCTTTATGTGCACTACATTTTAATCATAGTTTATTTCCCTATATTTATGTGCAGAGTTAATGTTCAATCTGTGCATAATGTGACAGTGGCTTACAATAATATAAAATGTAGTTTTTAGGAATGAAACCTCTGGTGTGAAGGACTACATTTCTATGATAATCAGGTTGAAATGGAGAAGCAGAAACTCTCTCAAAAATAATGGATTGAAATGGTAAAACAGCTCTTCGGAAACGGTGTCATAATTAAAATTGCCATTTATTGTAATCCATTGGCCATAATTACAAAGTTAAAGGCATGCGCATGTTGACCGAGCTTCAATCCTAGCTCAAGTCACCAATATGAATCCCCCAAAAAAAAGACAATATTTCATGCAGAATAAACCACATTTCTGAATCAAGTTTCCCTTCTCGTTAAGATGAGTCATCGACACATTCATTTATCCAGCAATTTTCTTCAGCGACACCATACAAAGACCAAACATTTTTGTTGATACAACCCCACCTTTTACTGAGCATGACCACCCCACCCAAAAAAAAGATGTAGTGTGATATTCTTAATGTTGTTTTCACACGTAGGCAAAACAAAAAGAGCTGCTGACATGCATCCGAGCTGACTAAGACGTACAAATAAAAAACAGAGGGTGACACAGCATGCCACACAAAGCCCGACGCGCCCTCCTCCCCCTTGACCCCGTTCACCCTTCCATCCCCGCATCCGCCTCCAGGTTGCCGGCCTCCCGTAGTGGTTGGCTGTAGGTGAGAGAAGAGGGGCGTCGCTCGCGGCAGCGCGTTTTGCGGCTAAAGCTCAACAAGTCTCTACTTGTCTTGTTCGACAACCTTCGTCTCGGTCATGTACTTGTCAATCAGGTGGAGGGGCACGCCGCGTTGCATGAGTTCGTAGAAGGTGAACCCTCCTACGGTAGGGAGCAGGGGGACAAGAGGGGACACTCGTCATCACGTCGGCAGGAACAGGCGAAAGTAGTTTTAGCATGAGGAAGGTCTCGTGTGTCCCAATACAGTTCTGCTTCGTATTCGTGTACCGTAAGCCATGAAATTCTCACCCAAAAATCCAAACCAGCTGAGGTGTAAGCTCAGTGAGCATATGGCCTGGGGTTAGTATAATACACACATACAGATATACATGGAGACGGTCACAGCTTCTCAGTCAGCCACAGTAACAGTCATTCAAATATCGGTCGCTTCAAGGGCATTCGGTAGCCCACCGATGGCGTTATCTATTGTGTGTTAGCATTAAGCTTGAGGAGGCTCTCTGCTTGTTTTTTGTTTAGTTTGGCAGTAAACTTGAGCTGTAGGTGGTATTAAACAGCTTGAAGCCTCATTTTTTAAGTTGTTCACGATCTGCCAAACTGCTAACCGCTGCTTGCGAAGTGAGTTGGGTTGCGATCACTGCCACGTTCGTATCTCAAATCTTTGCTCGCAAGTCAAAGCATAAAATTGTCCACGCGGCGGCTTGTATCTTGTCAAACTTGTAAGTAGGGTCACTCTATTCTGAAGACCCCTCTGGACCACAATTGTTCCCTTGTGACAAACATCTTCAAAGGTGAGTAGTTTTACTTTATTTTAGCAAATGCTTTATGCAGTAGTTCACACATTCACTGCCATTGACGGCTTTAGAAGTCAAATATCCATGTTAACTGGGAAGGCTGGCAGTGAATGAGTTAACTTGCCTTTATGCTTGTATGACAGAAGCGAAGAGGTATACACACTGCATGCGATGTAAGTGTTTTGAGTTTTCTTGTTTTTCCTAATAGCACCATTTCTTTTTTACACGTGCAGCAAAGAAGGGACTGCTACGATGTGAGATTGCATCAAAAGTAAATTGTTAAAATATTAACTTTTTTTTCCAAAATTGTATTTAATTTTTTCCACCACTCTGAACAAAGTAGAATTGAACTGGGACACAAGCCGAGGCCTTGTGCATACAGACGCTTTGCTAAAATAAAATAATAAAAAAAATCATCCAGCGCAGAAAAGACCCTGAAAAGTCTTCTGTTATGCACCAAATACAAACTGTTACTTGTTTTCGGTGCTGTATGACTTCCGTTGATGGCATCCAAGAGGAAAAAAATCGGTACGTCAACTGTTGTTTAGCAAGCAATTTACTCACCTTGTGTCGTCTGCACACAAAACTCAAGAGTCACAATATGGCAACCAGTGAGAAATACAAAATAGACTTGTAAAGGAGTCCGGCTATGAGGCTTCATGCAAATCCCGTTACTTTAAAACGGCCGATGTTCTTTCCGAGATGGGTGCTTCCTGCAATGGGAATAGCGGCCACAGTCCCAACCAGCAACTCAAAGTTAGGAAGCAGGCTGACGGCGGGATGCATAATGAATGACATAAGCTTCATATGCCAGATCCATATGAAAGCTTACCTTATGTGAGAACAAACATTCATGATTCTTGGGTTTGGACTGGGGGGGGGGGAGAGAAGAGAATAGGGGTTAACAAAAATGTTTACATGGGGTTATATGTGTGCACCAGGGGGAGTACCGCTGAGGGATTACTGAACTCTTTATATGAGGAGTTAACAAGTGAAAGTGGCACCATTGTTGAGAACACTGTAAAGTCAAATAAGTGAGGATGGAACTTTTAAAGGTGAAATTTGACATGAAATGAAATTTAAACGTGTACGCTACCTGCTGATGTCGTAGGCTCACTCTTACCATAGCAACGTTAGCCCCTTTTAAAATGGTAATGTAGGCGAAACATGTTAAAGAGTGACATTTCCCTCTTGGAACAAATACATCAATGAAGTTAGATTGAGGTTACCCATCTATATGTAAAGGTGCTTTTGCAAAGATGCCGTTGTCTCCAACCAATTAAAGCATGTATCTCCAAGTGATGATGTTGTTGTTGTTGTTGTTGTTTTTTTTTAAAAATCCATTTTGGATCAAAAGAAAAACTACACAATATGGAGAGATGCTTTACATTGGACACATTGCTTGATTGTCTTGGCTATGAAAGGCTCATTTATGCTCGTAGTACGAACAAAAATAGACACAATAAGCACCCTTTTAGTTCGATGCCATGATTGCATTGGTTGAGCCGTTAATCCGCCAGAGGGCGATGATCTGGATCTACAAATATGAAGGAGGAACATGGCAACGGTGGAGGAGGTATTCATCATTTCCTTCACCCAGAGACAAAATGAGATACAGCAGATGACACCTCCAGCCCTGTCAATGTTGATTTTTCGATGTTTTTATTTATTTTGTATTTTTTATATTTTTCACTGGCGTCCGTACCATTTCTGAAAATTATTCACTTCTGGGCATAACACTGTCCCCACACGGTTTCCGGTGGTACTGCAATGCCTGGTCCGTATGTACAGTTTGCACGTAATGTAGACCATAAATGAGCCTTGCCATCACTTAGTCCATCAGAGGGCTTTAAGATATTGGGTAAAATGTGTTCATGAATATCTGGGGAGATGTGCATCAGTGACCACTTTTAAACGCTTAAGTCATCTGTGGCTAGCTCCTGCAGCAAAAAAACAACAGATACTTACATGTTCTGAAACGCCAGCACTTTGGATTTTCCACAACACACATATTTGAAACACTGGTACCTCATTTGAATTGGGCTCCCAAAGCTCTATGACTCGAGTAATTATTGTTTTAATTCAAAGCAAAAAGGGCAATCTAAGCCTTGGGAAGCCAAAAGTATGAAGTGGTGCCAGGCTACCACAGCAGTCCACTCCGCGTCCACACTTACCTTTGACCTCCAGCTTACACTCCACCTGGGCCTCCCCCAAGTCGTTGATGGCCCTGCATGTGTACATGCCGCCGTCGTAGGGGCTGGGCTTCCTGATCTCCAACGTGCACACGCCCTGGTTGCTGAACATGCGGTAGCGAGGGTCGTCGCCAATGATGATCTTGTTCTTCATCCAGGTCACTTTGGCCTGCGGCAAACACACAAACATAGGTCTAGGGTTCCCGGAGTAATTTTTACATGTCGCTCTTCGGCGGGTTCCAACTTGCCCCTGGCTTTAAGAGTCTACCTTGGGGTGGGCCCGCACGCTACAGTTGAGAGTGGTGTTGTAGCCGGCGATGCCAAACGTGTTGATGAGCGGCTGCGTGAACTTGGGGGCCTCGTTGAAGTCGTGGTCGTTGTACTGGGCGATTTTCATCTTCATGCCTGCGGGTGGAAGGGTATAGAAATGGGGTCATGTGTGATACTAAGTGGTATCATGTGGGCAATTGCCTACGCGAATGAGGGAAGAACAATGTTTCTTTATTTAGCATTGGCTAGGAGTGGGAAATCACCATGTGGGGGCCTGTCATAAACCAACCTGTGGACCATACAAATTGTTCCCACAAAAAAAATGTCTTTTCTCTCAAGGTGATCTGACTAACTCCAAAAAAAAAAATCTGTAACTCGTACCGTCTTTGACGATGCGGGCACTTTTCCTGGTTTGAGTGGCCGACTCGCTAAGCCCACACATGTTCTCAGAATAGACCCTGAAGAAATACTCGTTCCCAACCACTAGTTCGGTGATGGCGATAGAGGTGCGATGGTAGTGCTCCAGGCATGTGTACCATTCCTACGTTGAGCACAGCAAAGCATATAAATAGGACGAACAAACAATTGGACTTTGAGGATTTCCTCAAATTTATCGTTTACCATTGTCTTCTTGTCTGCCTTTTGTATGGTGTAGCCAGTTATCGCAGCATTGCCGTTATCTCTGGGGGCGTTCCAGGACAGAGATACATTTTCTCCCCAGACATCTTCAATTGTCACAATCTGGGGAGGCCCAGGTAGGTCTAACAGCATGGAAATCGAAAAATGAACCAAAGTTTTGGCCTTGAAAATGTTCTTTACCCGCTTCATTCCCTCACCTATGATCTGTATGTCTAACTCGGCTGAATCAACGTGGTTTTCTACCTGCACCTTCATCTGATACTTCCCGGAGTGACTGCGCTCGGCTTTACGGATAAAGATGATGCTGTCACATTCCGTGTTACGGATGCTGACGTGGGCAGGATCAATGGGTTGGCCATCCTTCTGCCAGGTAACCTTTGGCCTAGGTTTGCCCTATAGAGACATTGTCACAGGGTTGTGAGGAGAATTCTGCTCAATAATGCTAAAAAAACAAACAGTACTGGATGTTGACACAGCCTTACCAGGAACGGCACCACAAGGTTGACTGCTTCCCCAACTCTTTTCGTGTAAGTCTGTTTCAGATGTCGAGGGACACGGATCTTGGGTGGTTCTTTGGATCGATGTATAGCACAAAGTACAAGACATTATCAATATTTCTCAGAGGCAACTTTCATTATTGATGATTTATTTATTTATTTCCCCCCCCAAATGTTTTGCTTACCGATAACCTCCTTGATAAGAATTGCATGCTGAGTGTTCCGTGGAACGCTGGCTCCAGCAGCATTTACAGCCTTGACTCGAATTAAGACTTTAGTCCCAGGTGTCAGGTCTTTGATCGTGTATCTGGTCTTGTCTATCAGTTCAGTGTTGGCTGCTTTCCAGTCATCAGCTGTTAGTAAAGAAACATTGCATCTTTTTAACTTTGAGTTCCTCAGCTTTCATGAGGGATAGCCCAGTGAGTCAGTATTTGTGGGAGAGCATGCTTTCTTACATCCTTCAAGGCAGTACTCCACCAAATACCCATCGAGACCAGCAGCTCCAATGGTTTCTGGAGGACGCCACTTGATGGTCACTGTGGTGTCAGTCACGTCATCCACCACCAGCATGGTGGGCTCACTGGTCACAGCTTGGAGCATGCAAATTTTGCTCATCAGGCTTTTGTTTTTATGACAGCATACACAAACAAGAGCAACACACAAACACATGAGCGAGGCGCCTCACTGTCTGCCAACCTCTGGTCTCTGTCCATTCTTTATTCGGAATCATTTAACTCCTACTGAACCCTCTCATGGACCGAATCTCCTAAACCTATAATCCGCAGATGGTTTGGCAGTCATTATAAAGATATATTTAATATCTTCTGAAGCTCCTGCATGGCCAGTGGAAGTCTTAGTTAAATGCTTTGGATGGTGGGAAAACTGGAGGCAACAGCTGTGTGCCCAAGGTTCCAAGGGCAGACCACCCACGTAATATTCAACCTGAACTCCGAGCAAAAAATGACAACAGCCTCTTAAACCACATTACACGCTGGTGACAGTACTGTGTTCAAATTAGGCACTCCAGAAATCATGCCAATGAAAAGCTGATCCATTGTCCTGGTGGACATTCAAGAGATTATTTGGAAAACTCACCGAGGGGGGTAAAGGGTTTGGATGGCTCACTGGGCTTGGACACGCCAATGGCATTGACCGCAAATAACCGGACTTCATATGGCACGCCTTCAATCATCTTCTTGGGCTCATATGTCGTCTCTTTGATCAGGTCAAAGTTAATTCTCATCCATCTTGAGCTCTGCTTCTTTTTTCTCTCAATATAGTAGCCTTTGGAGGACAAACATTCTTACTTTTTTGTGGCACGGTAAATCTGTGAGGTAGGCTTTGAGATTTACCTAAAATTGGTGAACCCCCGTCATATTTGGGTGCCTCCCATGTCATCTGGCACCAATCACCTCCAATCACAGGGACCGAAGGAGTATCTGGAGAATCAGGGATGTCTGCAGAAAGCGAGAAAGTAGTTTGGAGTTTTGTGTGTGTTTGTGTGTGTCTGTGTGTGTGTGTGTGTGAGTGTGTGTGTGTGTGTGTGTGTGTGTGATCTCTTACCTACAATCTTCAATTTGATGCAAGCTGTGGCCTCACCGGCCTCATTTTGAAGGACTAGTTTGTAGTTGCCTGTGTCCTCGCGCTCTGTGATTTCAATTGTCAGGCTAGTCTGGTCAACGTATGTTTCAGCTCGGACACGATTGCCGGACTCAAGAATAACCTGAGACAGAGATGCGGGTGGCCAAAGATTTCAGTTCTCGTAAAGTGCCGTCTACCCAGGCTTCATGTAAAAGTTAGACACTGACCCTTTCACCTTTCATCCACACCACCTTGGGGGCTGGTTCTCCACTGATGGGGATCTCCAAGCGCATTTTGTTTCCAGCTACAACTGTCACAGTGTTGTCCACGAAGTTCAAGCCCTCCAGGTGCACCCTTGGAGGGTCTAAAGAAAATGTTACATTAAACGCTTTGATATTTTTTTTGTGTGTGATCTCAAGTCAGTTAGCCTTATTGGAACATACCTATAACATGAACCTTGGCAGATAGGCTTTGTGAGTACCCCTCAGGTACAAAGGTGTAATCCCCAGAATCGTGAAGGGAACTCGTTTCAATTGAAAGTTCGTGGACCCTGCAAAAAACACCTTGATGTTATTCAACACTAAACACTCGTGTGCAGTCATTTTCTAAGTGTAACAATGAGGTCATACCTATTTTTGTGTACAATGTTGATGCGGTCGTTCGGCTGGATCAGCTGTCCATTCCTATACCATCGACCTGGGACGTTGCCTGGATAGATCTCACAGTGCAGCTTGAGAGGCTTGCCCAGCATCACCTTTGTATCCTGCAGGTCTTGATGGATCTTCAGTGGTTTCACTATTGACGAGATTAAGTTATATTTCACAACTGAACAAAGCCAATCTACGAGAGCAGGAAGCAAATGAACCATCACTGTTTACATACAGTCAATCTGTACATGAGCCTCTGACGAGCCTCCAGAAGCCATGATGGAATAAGTCCCAGTATCTTCCAGGGAGGCATCGTCGATCACCAGGGTGTGTTTGGTTCCCTCGCACTTGACTCGATATCTGGATCGAACCCCTGTTGGAATCTCAACACCGTTCTTCATCCTGAGAGAAGTAGCGGCATTCAGCTATGGTTCAGGAAAAGGACATTTCTATGGGGTTCTTATTGTGGTTTTACACCATCTTACCATTTGACTGGGGCGCCTTCCTCTGTCACCTCACACTCCAGCTCAATCTTCTCATTCACTGTGGTCACAACAGGCTCAAGGCCTTTAGTGATCTTGATTGGCAATTCTGTGGTTGAGAAATGGCGACAGCGCTGTAGAGAAAACCGCCGACAGTCCACCTAGATTAAATGTTTGCTTGTGATACCTTTGACAAACAGCTCCGTGGAGCACTTCTCATCGCCTGCCGCCACAGAATACGCTGCGTCATCATTCTGGCTGCAGTTGTTGATGACCAGGATCCTTTGTGTGCCCTTGTGCTCAAATATGTACCTAAACGTGATCCTTTAGTTATCTTGAGTGAACAACTTGCAACTTTCACTCTTTGTAAAATATGGAAGTGTCTAATGAATTTTTCAGAATGCAGCATGCACATCATATCGAAGAGCAGTTCACTCTGCAACACTGAACACGAAGGAGGTAGCTGGACGGACAAATCGACTTACTTCCTTTGACTTAAGGTCAGCGGTGGAGCCAGAACAGAGCCAGAGCACAGGAAGTGATTATGGCAGACAGGAAGGCGCATCATGACATGACAGACATAGACAGAGGTGGTAGTCAACCAAGAGAATGACAGGAAGTCCTGGCGATGAAACCAGAACACAGCAATAGCCTCCCAAATGGCTTTAGCTTGGCATGGCTTTGGCATTGACTTAGGTTTATGTGCAAGACTAGGATCATATTTACTCGACGACGATAAGCCCCTTCAGAGCGTCATCTCTGAAGGGGCTTATCGTCACTCTTTTGAAATGTTTTCCAGTAGAACTAGAAACACAAGCAGTTGTCAAAACCTTTATATCTACCCTCTTGCCAAAGGCACACTCAGTTAAAGGCCTGTGTGGGAGGTACCACTCTTTCCTGTACAGAGGCATACAAAGAGTAATCAAACACAACAGGACATTGTTGATTATCACTCAAATGTAGCTCTGCAGTCCTGGGAACTGATGAGAGCCACACTGAAGTCGAGAAGACATTGGTGAGACAACTGATATGGAAGAACACATTTCCGCAAATGAATGGCATCATGTGAAATGCGCTTCATTTGTGTTTTAAGGGCAGACAACATTTACGATACACAACAAGCGACATCAGGACATACTTGGGACTAGGACGGATCTCTTGTCCATTTTTGTACCACTTCAGGTCAACCGTCGGGTCAGTCAGATCGACGACAAGGCGGATCTTGCCTCCTTTATCCACCTGATACGCCGGCTCTAGCTTCTTTGCAAAAGCTGTGAAATGACACATTTATGTCAGCACAGTCTGCTCTGGAATTACAATGACTGGGTGACTCTTCCTTACCTTCGCTCTTCTTCTCCTCTTTGGGAATCTTCTTCATTCTGCGCAACAGGCCTCTCAGATCTGTGATACCATACATGAAGGCAATCTTCTCGTATTGATCTGGACGAGCATTCTTCAGGATCTCCCACACGTCCACCTCGGGAGTGTCGTCCTGCTGTTTATGCTCCCTGGGGGTGTTGGATATTATTGTGTGACGACAAGAGTCAAAGGATAGCGTTTGCAACATGTTCTGAGGAACTCGAACTATAACATGAGATTCTGTGCGGTATAATCAATTTCCTCAGGAGATGTCACACAAAGGGATGGGCTTCATGCAATGTCTACCTGAGTCTACCTGGATCTTGGAGAGGAATATTTGGTCCTAAAAGCCCTAAAGTGCCAAATCCTGCACAACAATGGAGGACAGCATTCACGCCATATGGATGACAAGCTTGTTGCCATTTCCTTACCATGAACAATGTTTATAGTTCCTAATAAGTAGCATGGTAGAAACACTTTTTGGTACTATTAAATACTTTTGGAAATCGGACAAAATTACCAATCGGACCGAATTGAAGTGCGTAATATTCCTGTCAGTCTGCTAATGCGGCCCTACCAGCATTATTGGTGCTTTATTTTAGATCGTTCTTCTCCAATCTTCTGTCGTGCTTTGTTCTGTACTTTTTTTTTTCAGGTTCCTTTTTTTCCCCCCCAAACATAAAATGTTATTGCCTGCAACATTGTATCAATACGGTTTGTCTTCTCCTATCCGGGCCATCCCATTTTTTTTACACTCACTCCACTGATTTATTCAGGGATGCTCGCACAGAGTTAGAGTCTTGGAGATGGTTGTTGGATTAGGTTTGTGGTATCTTTGTTAGTAAACATGTTGCCCTGCACAGAGCGGCATGTGCGTTAGTAGAGCATTCAATCAATTCTGTCTTTCGGGGACATTTTCCAAATGTCCGAAAGGTAGCAAGATGAAAAGAGTCAGAAAATATTATTCCATTCTTTACTTCTTCTGTTTATTTTCAGGTAATTATTATGTTGAAACCCGAAATAAACACGGCTGTATTTGCCTTGTATTTCCCACTTGAAATAGAATGACAATGTAGCGATAACACTATTTTACCGCATCATTTCTCCGTGGCTCCCTTGCACATGTTCGATCAACAATGGGAAACGGTGCTCCAGGACCATTTCCATCATTGCCAAGTGCAAGCAGGAGCCTTTCAGAATTGTGCTTTCAAATGAAGTGTTACCAAGCTACAGTACGCCGACACTCTTTCGCGTCCAATTCGGGGGGGTTTACCGGTCATGCTGGGGACTACAGGTTTCCAGTACTCACCCGCAGTAAGGTCTAATGCTTTTAATATATATGGTTTTCGCTCTACTAACCTTTGATGTCTGAATATGTAGGGGAGAAGAAGAGACAAGCCCAAAATACAATTTAAATTTATCAGGCCGTGTCTGCGTTTAGCTTTGCATTTATTTTGAGCAACCAAGAGAGGCTAGATATAGGCTCGCCATTCAAAGAGTTGCATCATAAAAATATATTTTTTTTCAAAGGAAGCCAAAAGAAGCACATGAAACCAATACTGGAAGAAGGGGGCAACATCCACCCGGTAAGTGGGCATGTGATTCTCACCTATGTTTAAGGAGAGCACTAAAGTCAAGCTCCCCTGCATCTTCTTGGCCTTCACTGCTGTTGTTAAAAGGAGAGATTAATAAAGATTTAATGAAACAGTCTCGAGAAAACAATGCTAAAAGAGCAACACAAAGCCACCGCTCAATCAGTATATTAGCTGTGAGCTAACAAGTGATTGGTGCTTACACAAAACTCAGTCTTACGTGTCTGGTTTTGAAACGTGGTGTTTTGTGTAAGTCTTGTGTCCCGGGTGACATTGACACCAGGATGCTTTGTATTGCTTTCCAAACACATTGTTTGAGGGTGATTTAATATATCAGAATTGGCCTTTAATTGGGTAAAGGCGCTTGTGTTGGTGGGTTGATTATAATGATATAACTGCTATCAATCATATCATGTCATACTGTATGCATTTACAAGATTGTACCTTTGCGTTGCATACTGATTACACACTCGACAATATCAACGTCTTCTTGTATTACCTCCTCTTGAAAGCGGATCGGATATCAATGCTTTGTGATCCACCAGCTTCTGGAAGACAGCGGTACACAATAACAGTACCACATTCGTGTCTTGACAAGAGCGCCTGATTGGTGCTTTAACCGACCTTTCACTTCCAGGTCAAAGGCGCAGCTATCAAACTTGTCCTTGTAGTTGACCTCGCACCTGTAATTGCCTGCATAATTCTCCTTGGCTTTGATGATGTGCATCTCAAATGTGTGGACCTGTCCGAGGAGACGCATATAGATCGTCACACAACAGCATGTTTTATCTGATGGACTCTCGAGGCTGATTCTTACCTTGGTGTTTCGGTCAAAGGTCTCTTTGAGCTGAAGATGCTTCCCTGTCTTACTGGCCAAGTCCATCCATTTCCCCTTAAACCACTTGACGGTTGGTTTGCGTAGAAGGTCTTTGGCCTCCACTTTTGCGACAAAGGTGATGTCTCCACCTTTGTCGGGCAGCAGAAATGACAAACGTGGACATTATTGTTGACTCTGTGTTTCAGGTCTGAAATTTCGATTCCCAAACATAAAAATTTGGTTACTCCCTAAGACACAAGCTTCCGAATATGCATCAAGTAATGTCATAATGTTGACAGATGCTTGTAAAAAAACAACCAGGGATCCATTTTGGGTCCTGACCTTAAGTTTGGGAAAGGCTATTTAAAAGCACCTTGACTCAATTGCCAAGAGAGGTTCAATTAATCCTCTTGGACCTTCCACATCCTGGTCACCACCTCTTCCAGCTCCTTCCCTCAGGTAGGGGCGATCGATCAATGCAAACTAAAACCAGCAGACATTCCAACAGCTTCTTCCCTCTTGCCATTAAATTGCTAGAGGCTAAGTGACTCTCCGTCGTGTCTTCTTATGTTCTATGTCTCAAAAGTATTTATTGTCAAAATGGCTGTCTATTGTCATACTAGAGCGGCTCCAACTACCGGAGACAAATTCCTTGTGTGTTTTCAACTTGGCAAATACAGAGTATTCTGATTAGAGGACGTTTTCTTCAACTATGAACCCTTAGTATTAGCAGTTTTGTTTTCGTTGTCTGTTGTGCTTACCGACGGTCACCATGCCGCTTACGGGTCTCTCTGTTAGCAGGGTGGACAGCGGTGGGGTCTCGATAGGCTTGTCCAGTTCCTCTGGGGGCTGGGACTCACCCAAAGACCACACTGGTTCACATTGAGGACACATGCATACAGTTGTCAATTTGAAAAAGGAGAACGTAACTCAATCATTTTGGTCACCGTCGGTCTGAACCACATTAAAACGACCCACCTTTTGCACTGTTAAGTGCCAACACACAGACAGACAGACAGACAGACAGACACACAATTGGACACATTCTCTCACTTTCACCAGCAGCAGCAGCAGTTTAAGCGACATTGAAAGCATGATGTCGACGCGAGGCAGCACAAAACTTACTTCATATGATGTCCGACAAGGATGACGGAAGAGCTTAATATCAGCAACGCTATTCTCTATTCCCTAGTGTGTGGAACAATATCAACATTGTCTAGTGACTGTGTCTACCACTCAATTACCTGAGTCTTTTCTCCCCGTGGAGGTAACAGGGACGCTATCATCTAAATAAAGACAAAGAGAGATTTACAGCATATTGGCGGGAATAGTACTGTAAAGTCCGCTGTAGCGAGCACACGCCAACACAAATGAAAGCCAAGCGATTAGTTTTTGGGGGAGTATTGACAATAGATTGTATCTGCTGTTTGAAGGGAAATACACAAAGAGCAAAATTGAAAGTGTAATTTTGAGTTAAAAGGTGGATGTTAATTTGTTAGCAAGGAAGCATCCCCACTTCTCTCTGTTGTACTACCAAAAGTTGTCATAACACACCCAAAAACATGTCTGGCAACATGTTTCCTACGCTCTAATTTTTTTATTTAGTGATTTAGGGAAGTTGACTGCGTTGGTCAGAAACGCTGTAATGGGACTGAACAGAGGCATCTTACTAGGCAGCTCAATTGAGAGTTTCTTGAGTGAATTGGCTTCCTCTGTGAAAAAAGCACAGTCATCATGGAAAATTATAAGAGGAGGCTCATGGATAGGTGGTTTCAACTCTCTCCCCGATGCCCACCGTCGGAAATTTGCTGTTAGATGCCCTTATCTCTATTTTCATTCACTCTAAATTTTAGTAGGAAGGTCACATTTATTTACGTAAATAAATTGCATTACGTTCGGTTAAATTGACTCCGTAGCAACCAATAAGCATCCACATGATGCATACATAGCATCCATGCGGAATACCAGGGTCGCATCGTTGCCTTTATTTGTCCAATAAAGGCTGATGCTAGGGCCTCTCGCACACACTGTTACTGCCTGTATGCCAGAGCACTGACATACATCTCAACGTTGAACATACTGGCTATCCCACTGGGAGTGTCAAGTACAAAGACGGAAGTCAGGCTAACCCTGGGCTTTATATCTATCGTAGGAATATACCCTATTCCTGACTGCTTGGGAAACTGTATTGCGTCTTAGCTTTTTGTAGTCGCGGGAAGATCAGCCGTCCTCGTGAATAATTGGCGTGGTTCGGTTACCAACCTGTAGGGGGCGATGGGAGCAGACTAGTGGCTGCGAGGGCGTTGTCATCTGCAATAAAGGTGTTCGTTGACAAAGAGATCCGCCTAGCCAACGCCGCAAATCTTTCACTCGCAGGCAAGACGGGTGACGTTGGACGAACATGCACCCCTTGAGCACAAAGCTCAAAAAGGCCAAAAATGCGTGGCAGTGTGAGATCACGAATGGATCTTTTATAGCGCGCATTCCTGCAAGCTTCTTAAGTGACCACCTGGTGGTGTGCTTTCAAATCAGCAAGTGCCAAACTCGTGCAACAATGCCCACAAAAAAAGCGGATTTCGACCTCAATAGTGTGTCGCAATTAATTTGAATATGATAGAAAAGTTCTCTTAGTTCGGTAGTTCAATTAAAAAAGTGAAAGTCATATTATAGAGACTATTAAACTCATAGAAGAGTACTTTTCCAAATTCCGGTTCCTATTATGTGAAGTGAATGTATATAATACGAGTATATGATTTTCACTTTTTCAATTGAACCACTGAAATAAATAATACAAAAGTTCTCTCCGATATTCAAATGTATAATACATTGCTAACAAGAACAGACACCAGAAAAACAATGTCACACAACTTTGTCCAGCCTTTTCTCAAATTTCGGTTCCTAGAAAACTTGGTGACTCACCTTTGATACTAATAGCACCTGCAGCTTTTACAAGATCATTTCCAGTTTTAGTCAAAATTGTTTTCGTCCACCCTTAGGCTTGAGATTCTGATGAAGAAGTGTAATGTTTCCATTTCACTCCTACCTACCACACCTACCTTTCACTCCTACTACTCATAGCTTCCCGTGTAACATCTCAAAAATGTCTTCACAGTGAAAAGCGTCAAGCCACAGGACAAGTACAAGGCAGCGCAATACGGTAAGAACAACAAAACACCACAAATACCTCCACCACAAAGAAGCTGCAGGCCTCGCAAAGTAAATAAAAAAATAAATCAATTAATAAAATAAAAAAATACATGTGATGGCACACCCCAAACCAACACGTGACGTGAGTGTGGGGGGAGGATGGAAGAAATGAGGACAGTGGGTGGTCAAGGTTACCCACCTGGGGGCGGAGAGACCTCCAGTGAAATCACAGGTAGGAGCGGGGAACCGTTACTGTCTGGTGCAACACTTTCTGAACATAATGTGACAAAGCGGCGGATGGATTTGGATGAGCACAAAGCTTTTGAAAGCATGTGTCGTGCCTCTCAGCACCCTCGTGTACACCAAATACACAACGACACACAGAAATACACACATCTACGCAGGTAACACACAGTTATACTTTATACAGCGCATTCTTGCAAGACAAACACCAACAATATCATTTCAGGCTTACAAATGTGCATGTGTTGATTTGGATTAATGATGTTCAAAAGTAGTTACTGCTACAGTATGCTTCAAACTAGCTTGCAAAGGTTAGCACGGGTATTCACAAAGTCATCTTTGAGCCACTGCTGGAGTTATTCTGCAAAAGTCCCAGGGGTATTTTTAGGGAGGCTTTCGGAGAACTTCTCGCAGCCTGAGCCTCAAGATGCTACGGCACCAAGGTCAAATCCCAGCGGCGGCAAAAAGATAGCCGCTAGCCACCCACCACCCCCAACCCGCTTGCCCTCACATGGGGCGGCCCGGCGCGTCAGCTGAAACAACAGCGAGGGATCAGCTGGCGGACGAGAGGAATGTCAGAGATGCTGACAGCTCGGTGGTCGTCACTGCGGGGCGCAGCAGCACCTTCATATTGTCTACCAGGATAAACCTGTCGTAAGGTTTGTGATCTCCTCTTGGGGAGATGTTGTCTGGTCTTCTCTTGCAAAGTCAGAAACGGCTGAAGCCCATTTCTGTCCCTCTACACTAGGCTGCGGTAGAAAAGCATTACAACTGTTCTCGCGTCGTTGTATCCTTAAGCCTTACTTTTTTTTTTTTATTCGCGTCTCTTGGTCAGCAGTGACCAAATGAATCGTGATTTAGTTGTCGGTTAAAATCCTGTTCCATTCGAGCTTGGCCGCACATTGGAATATGTGGTGAGCCCAGGGTTGAGTGTTGTTTGTACTCCCCCAATTGTTTGCCTGGGTTTTCTCCAGATACTCCAGAAACTCCATAAATGGCTTTTTTAGTTGTTTGTCTATATGTGGCTTGTGATCGACTGGTGACTAATCCAGGGTACACCCCGCCTCTTGCCCCAAAATTGGCTGGGAAGGATCCAGCTCACACGTGACCTGATGGCGGCGTCATTCTTTGTCCCTCAAAGGTAATAAGCTAAGTTATGGTTCGAAGCTATACGTTGACCAAACCAGAGACAAGTCTGAGTCTGCTCATCATTGGAGGGTGTGAGGTGACAAGAGAAGAGCTGTCGTTGGCTGCTCACCTTCCGGCTGGCCATTTGGTGTCTCATCTAGCAGTAGAAAAGAGAGAAGATATCTATTACAAAACAGTTTGTGAGTATTTCCTGCGCAACACTGACCTACTTCATTAGCTGACTCCCTAAAGTCTTAACTGATTAGAATGGAGGGCCTAGAGAATCACCACTTGTTCACCCTCTACCTCGTCCAATCATGCCAATGAAACCACAACTGTGACACAAAGAGATTAGGATGTGACATCTAAACCCCAAACGGCCTTTCAGCTCTGCAGTTATTAGTGGGTTATTGGTGCACCGAACCATGGGAGACGATCCAATACATAAAGGGAGTTAGACAACATCTGGACTTGCTCAGATTGGGATTTGCTTTGGTCTATTGTAACAGTGCAAACGAGTCACCGAGCAACCTTTGTTTAGGTGTTTATTGTCCAGCATAAATACACGTCAAATTGCCCAATTTTTGGGGAACTCGGTGCTCCAGTCAAGGTTTAGTGGAGAAAACAAACACCAGCAAAGTGATAACAACCATGAGACGGATGAACATGAAAGTTGGTGACCTTCGTCTGTTGTAGACTAACTTGGACCCAAAACCTCACCCTTCCCCTTGAGAGCCCATGATATGACAGTCAGCGGTGCACAACCAGTCAACCCTGCGATCTCAGCTCTGTCTACAGCGCATCTGCTGACAATGTATGCATGTATTTATTTATTTATTTATTTGAGAGCCTCTTTCTGCCGTTGTCGTCTCAGCTTTGGATAGCCCTGCATTTTGTAGTGATTCCCTGTCAGCATTCTGACTCCCAAAATTAACCACGACGCTCTCTCCCAAACAATGCGTTGCTGGCCACTGCAGCGCAATCCTACAGGGTCACATCATGCCGCCCGGAACGATGCTCACTCTCATGGCCGCAGAGATAATGAGGGTGCAGAAAGGTTTAGTTTTACCTCTGAGGTCTCCCAGTTCAGCTGACAAGGTTGCAGGTATTTTCAGCTGTTGCCTGTGCTGGCGCTCAGACAGAAAGGGGCTCACCGAAGCTCCAACTGTTGCCAGCGTTGCTTCTCCTAACATAGACCTTTAGTGTGTGTGAATTCAAACGTCTGTCAAAGTCTGCATCAATTGCATTCCCGCTGTCTCCCTTTAGTGGAATTGAATGAGGCCACTTTTCGTTTTCATTGACAATCAGATGACGACCTGTCTTGAGTCATAAGGAGCGTGTTGTGTAACATGAGATGGAGGAGAGAGCCCAGGGAGGGTGTTGGAACTCGGCGACAATCAATACTGTATCAAGCAGGGAAGACACTGTTGGCTTCTCCTCGAGAGAAACCCAAGACAAAGGAGCACGAGGTGAGGACAGTAGTGGAAGGCGTCTGGGCAGCGGGTCAAAAGGGGTGACTGCCCTTTGAGTGATGTATAAAGTAGCTGGGGGGTTGACAGATCTGATGCCTGGCCAATGGTGATGGTTGAGGGGCTTGGGTGTCAGTGGAGGGAGATGGCAGGGAACAAGGGCTGGGGATTAAAAGTGCGCTCATTCTGAACTATTCCAGGACAAGAATCCTGGCCCCAAGAGATACTCTGGCGGCCCATCATCTCCTGTTTGTCATCCAAAGTGTGTGTGTGTGGGGGGGGGCGTGGGGGGGTCTAAAACAACAGCTGGTGCGACTCATCTGAAGAACAATACTTTTCTGCACACATTTACAGTATCCATTGTGAGATGGGCAGCTATTTATGGTAATGCTTGTCAGTGGCTGTCTCTGAGGGGATCGGTGGATGCACACGCTGAACGAAGACATCCTTGTACCGAATTCCCAATTAAGAGAAATCCTGTCATGGCATATTACACAATCCAATACTGTCCAGTTGGAGGTATACGTTACAAGCAGAAGCCCCACATACCAAAGTTATGTTGTATTTCAAAATTGACGAATGGAGCTTGTGACAATAGCTGCAAGGAGGAAGCAAAAACTGTACTGTTCCTGCAAAATAATTTGTTACCTTGATAAAACAAGTGTAAAGTGGTGCTTTACTTCAAAAAAAAAATGTCTGATAGTACTGTACTTAAATGAGCTCTTGTGACCCAACAAGAATTTGCATTGATATTTGGTTGCTTGGTCAGCTCATAGCATCCCTCATACTTTGGCACAGCGTTGGTTTGGAAGGAAAATATAATACATCAAGATATCATTTCGACGGAAAGATTATATGGATGGTCCACGGACAAATCAAGGATCCCCGAGAAGATAGCAGGTTGATTAAAGGGGGGGGAAAAAAAAAAAAAAAAAAGTAGTCAACTATCAATGAGAAGGACGTATCCAAGTTTCCCAAATAGGTTTTATTTACTCTACAAGGGCATGTCTGATGAACCTCAGACCACCGCAGAGCTGCTAATGGAGAAGGCAGGAGTAATACCATCGCATAATGACAGACAGCCATGGATTAAAGAGGAATGTTGATGGACGTGATGTTGCAGATGACAGCTATCATGGTTTCAAAGTCAGGGCGGGACGGTGGAATGGTTTTAGATGAAGTGTCTAGTTTAATATGGGCTTTGTCATGAATCATCCTGGAGACAACTGGAACGGCTTATATCGTTGAGTCTAAGTCCGGCCACCGTTTCTGCAGGGCGGTCCCCGCGGGCCCCCGACTAGTAACGTTTAATTTGGATTGTGCTGCTTTGGCGTTCCATACATGCATGCATCTATCACGCAACACCACGACCACAAAGATGTACCCCCCTTAACTAATTTTCTTTGCCTGTGAAAAACACCCATCTCTGTGGCTATTGTTACTCATAGTCATCCCCGTTGCAACCCTACCTTTCTTCGGGGGCTCTGGCATCTTGAGCCGCGTCCCAGTAAGAGTGTCAGGCGGTCAACAAAAGGCGCTGCTTCCGAGCTGTGGGACTCAACGGGAGGTCGCCGGGACGAGGCGCGGGAGAGTCCACCAGCAAGGGGGGTGGGGGGTGGGGGGGGGAGCGGCAGGTAGAGCGAGAGAGCGTCGGCGAACTCGGACGAGAGTGATGGGAGATGAGGAGGGCACGGGGATACGTTTTGGAGGTCTTGGCAGGGGGAGGAGAGGAGGAACAGTGACAGATCCAGGAGGGACAAGGCTTTCAGGCCTTATATAGATAGGTGGCATGCTCCTCCTCTCCTCTCCTCTCGTGGAAAATCAAGCTCTGTCTGGCCCACACTGAGCATCACTGTCCCCAACCCATCCGCTGCCGTGCCATCTTTTTGGAATGAAGGCAGCGAGGCGATTTGAAGTTAATGTGGAGCTAGTTACTCTCGTTTGCACTACCAGTCGAAAGCTCGGACACGCTTCCTTATACTTTGGAGTGAGAAGCTGGATCCACATTTTTGACTGTTCGCGTAGGTCTTACAAAGAGACTTTTGACGTTATTACGAGTTGCCGTGGACAAAGAATCACAAGAAGAGTACACCTCCTTTTAGTGTGAGCTTTCACATCGAAACATTTTACTGACTAAAACATTCTTGTCACTTTTCCCCATATGCACCCCGAAACAGTCCTTTCAAGTGTATTGTCAGGGATTACTTTCAGCGGGGGCTTTAGAGATTATTTATAGCCGAAGGATGGTGTGTGTGGGATCGACTCAAAATAAACTACAGTGCCCAGGCTGACCCACCCCCGCCGCACAAGACCAGGGTCCTATTTGTGGCAATTGTAATTAATTCAGCAGATTATATACTTAAATGTTTATATAGACACACGAGCTGTGAGGAGGCTGTGTCAGAGAGTTGGAGAAACTGAAGGTGTCGCCGTTGTCGCCCCACGCTCACGTGTCCAACTCAGTTGGCGAAACAGTGGATTTACGATAAAGGGAACATTGGAGATGACTCGCTGCAGCCCGACGCCACATGCCAGGTATCGGTATAATCCGGCAGGAATGCTGTCGTCCGACAACACTGAACTGCGGGGAGATGCCTGGGCGCTGCCTCCGGGACCTATACTTAGAAAGCTGCTGTAAACCTTGCCTTTGACGTGTGTATCTGACATGGAAAAGCACGGAACTGCGTCACTCAATGGAGCTTTTCTAACAAGAAGACACTCAAGGGGCGCTAAATGAATGCGACGTCGATGAGAAGCTCCCTCCAAACCTCTGCAGAGTCAAACCAAGACATCTATTTTTAGAGAACAATTCTATACAAACAAAACAGGACCACCAATTCAAAATATCAAACTTAATATATACTACATTAATATACATATATATTACGTTTGGAGCATGTGGCCTTTCTTGGTAACAGACACTCGCTGCCCCCAGTTTATAATCGGGGCGGTGGGCTCCAACATTAATTGCTGGGCTTAAGGGGCGGGTGTCATGTGGGCGCAGGGCTGCAAAAAGCTCAAAACCATTTGGTATTGTCGGCAATGCAACTAAGAGTTCACATCGCAGGGACGATTTAGCCATGAGGTCACGAGCCCACCGAAGGAGGGCGGGCGGGGCGGGGAGCGTTTGGTGGGTGTCAGATGGACTCGAGTGACACCTCGTGGTTCCGGCAGCAAATTGTTCTTTTTATGGAGATGGGGCTAGACATGGTTTTAATGTAAAACCTTTATTTTTGGTTACAAAAGTGTTTTGCACACGTTAACGTAAGATATAAACTCCAGTGAGCGTTCAGCTGCGGTTTGCATTACAGATCTCCGGCGTGACGCTTGTGCAGCAGCATCAGGGTGTGCTCGCTGAATTGGTACGTGAGCTTCTTCTTCACCTTGAAGATCTCGCCGGAGCGGGCGTAGTTCCTCAGGGCACGCGACATCTTCTGGTACGTCATTGGCCGCTTGTTGCCCTTCCTCTGGCCCCACAGCGCCGCCAGCTGGTCCTTGTTGTGGGCGGAGAAGCGGAAGACGCCCGAGGATGACGGCACCCAGGATAAGCAGTGGGCCATGGCGGGGTCCTCCAGCATCTCGAAGAGGAAGTGAAACAGACGAACCTTTCGACCTGCAAGAACCAGTGAGTGCTCAGTGTCTTCTTGTTGACATTTGTAGCAAGTAGCATTGCCCAAATGTATCGACGAGTCCATTTACACCAAACAGCCTTTTTTTGAAAATTCAGCCCCTGGAGCCAATTTTACTGAGCAACGTGAAAGTTGGTTGGCATGCCTATCATGAGTAGACCCACACAAAAAGTCTCAAGAAGCTATGACCAAAAAGACACAGGAAGTCAGCCATATTGGTTTAAAGCTGCCATTTTTAGGATAATTTCGAGGTGTCATTTAAAGACAAATGCCTCTTCAAATGTAGTAGGGCTACATTTGTGATTGTAAACAGTCGAGATGTTTTTTTTTTTTTTGTGCGGGTTGTAACACTTGCCAAAGCAAATATGCCAGACACGTAACTGGAAGGTGGCACATTTAGCAGCAAAAATTGGTGGGTGTCAGGTTTCGCCCACAATAGATAACTGACAGTGTAACGCGCACACACACACACACACACACACACACACACATCTGCGCCACACCACTTACTGTTAATCATTTCCTCAAAAGCAACAATTCCCAGAAAATCACGAGCGAGACGGTAGATGCAAACACTGCGGTTATCTAATAGATATGTAAAAAAAAAGACGCCGGCGTTGTTTTATCACCTCTTTGCTCTGAGGCGGCAAGCTCCCGTGGCAATAACCGTGCGTGGTGAGAGAAAAAAGGAGAACTCACCGCTGCCCGCTGCCGTGGCTTGATGTGTGCTTAATTGTCTTGCCGTCACAGAGGCAGCAGGGGGCTCGCAAGGCGCCGCCTGAGGGCCACTTGGGATGCTCTAGCACAGACAAAATGACGAGTTAAAGTCTGAGTTTGATCCCAGCCGATGTTTTTACACATATGGTCCACGATATGAGCTGCTCGATTAATCGATTTAATTATTTAAATGTATTTTTTTAAATCCATTTTATTAAAAGTCGGCAACAGACACAACATAGTAAAATAACTTCATAATTAATTGTGCTAAATTTAATGAAAAATTAAATGATTCTTTTTGTTTAAAAATAAAGTCATTAAATCTTTTTATTCAAAATCATTGCTGTATTTTTTTTATTTTATTATCGCTGACAAAACTTGTGAACGACAGTATTATTCAAGAAATAAAAATATATTATCACCTAATTTCTTAAAACTAAAATGAATAGTAATAGTAATGATCATTTCATATATGTATATATGGTGACGCTCACAGGTCGCTCACAAGGCCTCCAGCATTGCTCCCAAGTGTCATTGTCCACACTGGTTGCATCCTCTTGCACACCTGCGGTCAAGTGCAACACCACATCAAATTATACGTTACCAAAAAAAATTCATCATAATAATAAGAATGATGTTCCTCTTACCATTGTTTTCTGAGTTTTGTCTATGGTACTCCTCCAGGAATTCTAAAATCACCTCCAAGTCCGACTGACCCTCCTGGCAAGAATTCTGAAGGAGATAGAATAGGTCAATATTTGACATCGTGCGAGTGAGATTTTGCGCGTTGCTCATTACCATCGCCGCTCGGTCGGGGAAGTCGGTCCAAATAATGTCTACAAAAGTACGTCGGGGTACTGTTCTTATACCTCCCCCAAGGGGAGTGAGGTTTGCGATCCCTGCGGTAACAATGGGCTCCATGCCGCAACAACGGCGGCAGCAACCAGTCAGGCCGTCAACAAAGCCCCCCCGGCGCTGACCACATCCTCCCCTCTGGGCCAGATAAGGACGCGTCTGGAGCCCGCCGCCACTGTCTCAGGAAAAACACACTTGCGGCCATATTTTTCCTCACAGGATGTGTCGAGCAACTCGCAACGGCCGTGTTTAAATAATGTTACTGAAGACGGCTGCTGTCTTTGCCGTTAGTAGACGGAGGCCGAATACATCGGCCATTTTGAGGGCTTTCTCATTTTCAAAAATCGCAGCCGATGTTTGGGAAAATTCGGCCCCCGGAGCCAGTTTCACTTAGCGACATGACATTCGGTAGACATGCCCATCACGAGTAGACCCATGAAAAAGTCTCAAGAACCCATACCTGAAAAGACACAGGAGGTCTCCCATGTTGGTTTGAAGCGACCATTTCCGACCCCGCCTGGTCGGAGCTGAACCGGACGTCTTGAAACTTCAGCCCCTGAAGCCAGTTTCACTTGTCAACATGAAATTCAGTTGACATGTTTATCACGAGCAGGCCCACGAAGAAAGGTCTCAAGAAAGACCTGAAAAGACGTCAGGGCCATTTGATTTGATCAAGTCAGTCAGGAACGAAGCACGTGTCTGAATGACGGGACGGGTTGATTTTATTGTATGGCTTGTCTTGCAGTGTTACCCTTGACAACAAACAGTCAAACTCACAAATACAAAATGAAAACACTCGCAAGGAGCGTGGATAAGATAAATAAACGAGGCCACCCCCTTTATAAGGCGCATGTCACTTTATAAAACCAGTTTATTTCTTTGCATTTTATATGCACCTCTTACAACACAGTGCTGTTCTTCTTTACTAGAAAGACGACAAAAGAAATAGTGGTGGTGTTTTGAGGGCTGGAGCGGATTAATGGCATTTCAATTCATTTCAATGGGTTCAGTTCATTTGATCGCGAACAAGAAGTTCAACTCAAGGTACCCCAGTATTTGGCCCTTTTTTGAACGTCTCCGTTTCCATGCGCAGACAGTAGAAATGCCGAGGCCATCACGTCTGTGAATTTCTTCAACAAAGCGCATTGAAGCCGTGCTCGTAGTTTTGCGCCGGGCACTGCCCGTACCAGCCCTGCCAGTCGGGCGTCGCCGGGCCGCAGTAGCTTTGCGCGGCCGGGCTGGGCGGAGTCCCGGGCGGCGCCCGCCCCGAGCCCAGCCTGTGCAAGACGTCGGGGTTGAACTGGTAGGTGAGCTTGCGTCGCACCTTGATGATCTCGCCCGTGCGACTGTAGTTGCGCAGTGCCCGTGCCATCTTCTGGTAGGTCATGGTCTTGCGGTTGCCCTTGCGCTGGCCCCAAGTCTCGGCCAGACGCTCCTTGTTCTTGGACACGAAGTGGAAGGTGCCGCTCTCGCTGTCGCTCCACTGGATGGAGTCGCCCATGTTGGGGTCGTGGAGGGCCTCGTGGAGGTACTCGTACAGGCGCAGCTTCTTGCGACCTGCGTTGAAGGCAACATTGACAAGATTGCAATACAATAGGACATCGATAATCCAAACTATTATAACAAATGAGCAGTTTTCTCTAAATATACATATTAGTCAAAGCAAATGGGTGGCTAAAAAAAAAACCCCCCAAAACTGACTGAATAGATTCAAACCCAGATCTCCTGACTGCGAGGCACAAATGCTCACCACCACGTTAGCATGCCGATCACTTTGAGGCCTGTGTTTAAAACTTCCAAATGGGGCCTTTCACGTTCAAGTGTTATTTTCCACTACGCGGGGATCAAACCAGCGGCCTTTTACGCAAGCGGGCAAGCGCTTCGCCGGTGTGCCATCGTGCGCGTTACCTCTGTTGCTCCTCTGTGGCGGCGCCAGGCGCTGGGACGAGTACAAGTGAGCGGGTTCACTTTGTTTGGAGGAGACTTCGGGCGACACGTGACACCACGTCTGCTGCAGCTGCTCAACCAATAATTGTCGTCGTATTTCAAATGGTGAATATGTATCATATTCATCTTTCCGGGCCGCCGCGACTCACCGCACCGGTGCCGTGCCAGTCGTACACGGGGTCCGGCGCGTCAGGGCGGGGGCCGAGCAGGCAGTAGGAGACCTGACAGTGCTGAGCGCCCAGAGGGTCGCCGTACGTGGAGTCTGGGAGCACGTCAAATCACTCAAAACTGTCGTAAAATATCGAATCGGAAACGTACACGTCCTTCGATGCCATACCTGGGTCGTAGTAGGGATGAGCCGAATGCTGCCGGATGACGTCGATGGCATCCTGGAAGTGTTGGTTGATGTCGTTGTCCAAGCAGTGCTGCAATGTATTCGTTTGATTTGATCTATTCAAATGTCAAAAACTGCATCGTTGCCCAGCCAACGCACGCACTCACCATCTTGTAGGAGCGAGCGTGGCCCTGGGGCGAGGAGGTTTCCGCCCTCATCGGTGGACGCCAACCTCGGACAGGTATGAAACATTTTCCGCTACCTGTCGCTGGCATAAATAGTCGGGAGGACGCGCGATTTAAATGCGTTAACGTCACAATGGAACGCAGCCGTGATACACTTCTCTTTTGCGTGTGCGTGCGCGCGCGCCCGTGCGTGCGTGTGTGTGTTTTTGGGAGGCACAGATACAGTAGATATGCCAGCATCTCGATTTAAAAAAAACAAAACAAAACAATGAATCTTTCCTGCGCTTGGAAGCTGAGCTTGCAGATTGATCCGAAGTACTTTTTTGTCTTTGTCGCAAGCGCCGCATGTCGACCTCAACCACTGCTGCTGCTTGACTTCGAATAAGAAAACACAACGCCACAGGTGGGGGGAAAAGCCATTGGTGATAACACTGCATTTACTTATTACAAAAAAATAAAAAATAATAATAATAATAATTATATTTTGCAATATTTTTTAAAAGTAAAAGTCTGACAATGTCATTTTATAATTCTCTCTTTGGTGTTTGAAAAATGAATGCTTAAAACTCATTGAAACATACATGTAAAAAGAAATCTTGAGACGGTATCTTTGTTTTTCAAGATGTTTTTATTTTTTTTTCATTCCGTTAAGTGTACAATAGTTCAAAGAGGCTTCAAGCCACTCCCAGTTGAAGTCGACTGTCAAGCTAAACGTAAAACGGCCAATTACACGTTACGCCTTGAAAACGACCGCATGTTTCCTTCCGATAGCTTAATGCTAACACACGATGCGAAACGCGATAAACCGGCTAACGAATAACGTCGATGGTCGCGGTATCGGAGCCCACAAAGCAACGGATACGGTCGCACGATATTCTTTATCCTCTGCGAAACACGACTGATATTACAGCGGCTTACTGATTCACTTCCAGAAGTTGTGAAACTCTTCGTCCTTTGTGTCCCCAGGACTGTGTAATGCTGCCCCCGGTGGCCAAGTCGCATACACCAGAAGGATGTATAATCTCGAATATGATTAAAAAAAGATGGGTCATAAAAGGGATGGTTAAAAATGATTGATTTTTTTTGGATACACTACGCTTTAACGAATAGATCATTTGTGTATGACTTTTATCGATCGATCTTCTTTTTTTACATTCAATAAATACACAAATTTGATTTAGTTTCCCCACAATTATATAGTTACTCGATTTTAAAAAAAAAATGACCAATGACCAGTCCCCGGCGTGCCGCGAACACGTCGGCGAGGTAAGCGTGCTGCTCATCGAGGTTAATAGTTAACGCAACCCTGCGTGTCGAACACACAACCGCGTGTGTGCCTTCTTCCAATAAACACTTTCTTTTTTTCGGGAAGTTCATTTATCTCCGGCGCCGCGTTTTTAAATATCAACCGACTTGCTGCTCAAGTTCCCCATTCGGGCCCGTTAAGTGTGCGCCCGCGCCTCAACTGTGAATTAAAACAAAAACAAAAAAGGCGATTATGGGAAAGAGGGAAGGCCGCAGAGGAGTCGTCATGTGATACGTCCTTATTGTGTTTACTCACTACGGTGTCGTCTTATTGCGCTCTCATACTTCATGTCACTCAAGTTGCGTGCGTGTGTGTGTTTGTGCAGGCCTGCAAATGCATGTGTGTGTGTTTCCTGCCACGGCTGATAACACAATGCACCGCAAAGCTTTGCTCTCAATACATCTTTCCCGCTTTCCATTCTGGAGGGTGTGCGTGTGGTTATGGGGGGGGGGGGGGGGTACGCCTCGCCTCCATAAATAAGAGACCGCAACTTGTCAGGCGGCGGCTCAAGCGTGACGGCAGCGTGCAGGTGTTGCCGCGTCGTGTTGTTATCTTTCTGGGAAAGTTGTTGGACACGTCATGAGGGACACCCGCCGAGTCGTACCGCAGTGCCTTATTTTGTTCAGGGGGCCACGCTCGGAACAGAAAACGCTATCCCAAGTCCTCGTTCCAGTAACACAAATGGTTGTCATGGGTTTTGGGGGGAAATTCTACTCTATAATATTGTACTCTATAAAACATACGGGAAGGGCATAATTACATAATTAAAGGTAAAGAATTCAACGGGTTTTGCTCTATGTTTGGCATCTGCGCCACCAGTCTAAAATTATTTAGTTTAATCTTTTTAAATGTCTTTTTTTTTTTTTTTTTTAAGGTGAACGTTAGGTAGTTACAAAATTGCTTAAACTTGGGGGGGAAACAAGTTTGCAAAAAATTTTTATCTCATTGTATATAACAAACATAATGGTTGTTATATACATATATATGGTTGATCATTGTTATGGGCAGCACTTTATTACATCTGAGTTTATTATTTTTAAGTGCTCTATAAATCAGATCGTTGTCGCTGTTTGAAATGTGATTTTTCTTCCTGCACGAAATAAAAAGGTTAATTTCCCGCTAACTATTAATCAGCATAGTCAAACTAGTGTGGTCGTTGGCTTTGCAGGTGACCAAACATGATTGACGAGCTCTAAACGACTTTGTTTTCTTATTTTGTCGGGTCGGGATGTGAGAATGTGGGGAAACGGGCGCCTGTCTTAAATGGAAATGATGATAAATGATGATTTCTCGGGTTATCTATCAGTTTATCTTTATGGGGAATAGAAAGATAAGAGTCTTTAGTTGTGTGCTGCGGTCAATTTTCTGGTGTTATTTTTTTCAGTCCCAACAAAGAAGCGAGCGCGTTCCTTCCTCTTCTTCACGCAATAGCTGCCTGCACGACCGCACAGTCCACACCATTGTTCTTCTTTAGTATTTTGACAGTCACGCGGTTGCGAAAATGAAGAAGTGTTGCAGAGTCAATCTCAGAAAGTCACACCTATCCTGAATTGTCGTTGCTTTATGATGGGAAAGTTGAAGGCCAGGTAACCGGAGCGGATGCCGAACGGATGTAATGCGGCCGAGGGGCCAGCAGCCGGCAGGAAAGAGCTGCGTTTGTTATGTGCGGTGAGTTTCATTCCTTCTGCGACCGCACTTGTATCTCAAATCCTCTTTCCGCATTGAAATGAATTGCAAAGCCATTCTCAGTGACCCAGTAAACCGCAATGATATTTGGCGTTTTCCGTAAAGGATAAAGAATATATGCCTGTGAGTATTGTGATATTTGTCTGTGTACATGCGTTGCCCCACTGTTGGTGGTCAAGTATCCACTGGTTAAAACATTCGAAGAGCGCAGCAAGTCTTCGGGTCTCTTCGCTTGACAGTAAACCTCGACTGGGGTGCGAATGACCATCGCGATGCGCCTTTTTTCGAAGGATTCTTCACTATCTGCCAAATGCTGCTCATTGTGAAGTGAGCTGAGTTGAGTTCCTGCCTTGATACGCGTATCAAATTTGCCATCCGAGCAAAGTTGCCGTTTAGGCGACCACGAAGTATCCCGCAGGTTAGTTCTTGTATTAAAAAAAAAAAATCCAAATATTCATAATTGTACAAATGTTTTGTGGTGGTGTGGAAGAGCTGTTCGCCTAAATATTGATTTCTGCTACAAGAGACTTAAAAGAAATCACCATTGTATATAAAGTAGATGTTTACATATTTTGAAGTCTGATGATGAGGCAGAGACACAAAGGCACAAAAACATATATATATATATATATATATATATATATATATATATATATATATATATGATGGATTGCACTGATACAAAAACATATCACACAATAGAGGACAAAGTGCTTTGTTTCCCTCCATTTTGTGAAATCTACTTAAAATCCTGAAAATAGCGCTATTCTACCGATTTTCCCATCAATGGATCAACTACTTGGATAAAAATGGATTTGCCTAATTAAAAGTGCATGTGATGGTATTATTTTTGTCCACTTGGAGTCGCCATTCTCCCATTCTGCTGCTGAAGCTGTGATTGTGAGCGTGTATGGCTTTAAAAGGCGTGGCCTGGCCTGGTGAGTGACGTGGGTGTCATTTAAAACTTCCTATCGAGTGATTAGTGAGTTGGGAATGAGCGAATGATTCCGAACACAGGCAGAGTCTTGGTTTCTGTTTTTGTTTTTCCTTCTACTTCCTGCAGTAGGCCACGACGCCGTACGCCACCACGCCCACCACGGCCACCAAAGCGGCGCCCCCGCACAGCAGCACGGGCATATCGGCGGGACTCCCCGGTTTGGACAACTCCTCCGAGGGGACGTCCCGGGCGACGACGGGAGCGACGATGGACGAGGGCGGGAGGAGGCCCGGCGTGGCGTACGGGGGCTCCTCGGCGGCTGCGGTTGAGGGGGTCGGCGTGGAGGTGGCGGAGGGGGGCTCCAGCCGGAAGATGGGCAGCGGGGATGACATTTGCATGACCTCGGCTTCCGCGTGAGGCTCCTTCGACGACGACGACGGGAGCTCCTCAGTCTCTGGAGCCTGGAGGTCCAACACGCTGCTCTGAAGCTCCTCCTCCTCTTCCTCCTCCTCCTCCTCCTCCAGGTGCACCATGTCGGAGTTGGACGAGTGGTTGTCCGCAGCCGCCCCCCCGTCGCTGCCGTCCAGGCTCTTGGCATCTTCGGGGTCCACGTCCCCCATGGTGGACCAGGACTCCGCCAGCAGGCTCTCGCTCTGCCAAGGTCCGGGGCTCAGGGACGGCGCGGCGCCCGCGGACCCCCCGCCGGACTCGACTGGGGCGTTCTCCTCCAGAATGAAGGCTGGCGACTGCGGGGACGCAGCAGACTTAGGTCAGTCGCGAAAGGCACAAATAGAAATGTTCGCCGTTGTACATGTGTAGGGCACAAACAGACGGCGGCCCCTGGAAATCCACATGCTGCATCTCAAGGGGCCGTCGTAAATAAATCGAAATTGGAAATGATGATGACGGATGATGAGCGTGTGTGTAAATACACAATTGAATCACAAATAATAGCGTGACTGTAGTTGCTTTACTCCAAGTGGGGAAAGTTGGGCGATGACTGTTCTTTTAGCCCCTTGACAAAAAAAATAAAAAATACAACTAACTCATGAAAAAATTAAAACAAATTCTAGAAAATACAAAAGTATTTTTTTTTTTTTTTTATAAATGAAAAGATTAATGAGAAAAAATTAGAAATGTATAAATAAAATCACAAAACCTCTCTTGAAAACAACAATAGCGAAATAAGTAAACTTTTGGCAACATCCCAAACACAAAGTGTGAGTAAATATATTCAGAGTATTTGTGGTGTCTTAGTGGACACAAAAAAAACAATGACAACAGGTCTTAACTGTGTGGAATGTGAACGCTTTCACTTTTTTGTTGACTGTAATTGGAAATTGCTGCCAATACAAGAACAAAACAAAATCACATTGAGCTTGCAATTTTCGTTGAGATGTTCCCAAAATCATTTGGCGCAGCATCTGTACGAGTCTCCGTCTATGACCTTCGCCTGCTTGTTGCACTTTGTTTAGGGCCCGTATAAATCGGTGTGTCACCAAGGCTGTCCCACATATCGTGGGAATGGCGCAACACACGCACACATTTGCATTCCAGGGGAAGGGGCTTATTTTCCGGCGTGTGCGTGCCTCCAACGTGTCACGCGGAGGTGACCCTCTTCACCCCGCGTGTCGCGACTCGCCCGTGGATTGCGGAAAGTATTCGCCGGGCCGAGAGCCCAGAATAGACGCGGTCTGCGTTCGCCGTCGCTGTTCGCCGCACGTCGCCTCGCCTTTGAAAATGCATCGTGGCAAAGTCGACATCAGCCTTGCAACGGAATCGCCCTCACTTGGCTCCGCTAATAAACTATCGACTCAGGCAGAAATCAGCTGCAAAGGAATGAAGGGACATGACATGCATCTGTTCCAGCCTTCTAAAAAAAAAACGCAACTAGAAAAGCAACACAGAATATAAACAGTTTTTGCCACATTTCTTTGCTGCAGACTTTGTGCTGCTCCTTCTGGTTTGTGCCTTGGCCACCTGGGGGCAGTATATGACTGACATGGAGACTTTGGAAGAGTTTCACAACTGACTCAGTAAGCTGCAGTAATAGTAGTCATTTTTCACCCAAACAAAAATCAAGATTATATGCCTGTGACAACTGTTATATTGTCTGTCTACGTGTGTTGCACTGCGTTTGTGTTCAAATATCTGCCGCTTAAAACCTTATAACACCGGCACACCGATGCTCCTCATTAGCCCTATTGGAGACATGGCAAGATAAAGTTAGGAACGAGCTATTTCTCCAATGGCACGTCTATGTTTCTTTGCATTGTTTGTTAGCATGAAGCTAAAACGGAGCGATGTATTTTTATTTATTTATTTATTATTTAAGCGTACAGCAATATGGTCGCTCACAACATAACCTATAAAACAACACCATTTGTCGACAGGTGCAATGAGAACTCGATCTCATGCGGCCCCGAACTGACCCGTTGGCACTTTTTTCTGCACGCTTACACTTTTTAGCCCTGGATAACTGATTTGTTGACCTCGTGTTGCGGTCACCAACGCCGCTGGAACTTAATGATTGAAGATGGCCATACACACAAACACACGCACACATGTTAATCCCCGCACACGCACACTTTGTGATCCTACTTAATGGTACTTTAATCGGATTCCCATTGGTCCCATCCTGGCCATAAAGAGACATGATGAAAATGTACATTCTCAGTTCATATTCCATTAGTGTTTCAAGTTCAAGCGCAAGGTTATTGTCTCCCTGTCACGACACCGAAATGACCCATAGTGACCTTTCTTAGCATGAGCATGCCCGCACGCACAGCACATATTTAAAAAGAAAGCCAACAAGCGTATTCTTAAATAGAAAGAAGGATTGAAATGATTCTCTAAACTTTTCCATCCAAAACACCGCGCATACCTGCCTGGGTGTCGTGGGCGAGCTGGAAGACGACAAGTGCGTTTCCAAAGAAGAGTGCAGTGTGAGTTAAGACACAAGTCACACGGCAGGCAGGCGCACATGCACGCGAGTTATCTGCTGCACAAATAACACAATGTACAAGCTCCCTCCCTCCCTCCCTCCTTCTTCCAAATCCATGACATAACACTTGGCCGTGGATCTGCCATGGGTGACTGTGCAGGTGGGAAAATTATGATTTATTTTGGAGTCCTTCATCAGACTTGAACCGGAGTGTAAACCGTAACAATTGTGGGTTCATGCCTTGCCGATATCATAGCAATCCGCAGCTACTCTCTACTTATACACGCACAAGTTCAGATCCATTGAGAAGTGTTCATAAATATGCTACAACGTCCCATGGTTCAACTTTAAAATATGTAGTTTGTTTGACTCATCACATTGAAAATATCCTACGAAGATACAATGTTTTTTATTTTTACATTTTATTTACATAAGTTTAATTTAACACCAGTGCCCGCGTGTATATTTATTTCTATTTCGTTTAATTTAGATTTAGATTTAGCAACGGGAAAGCAATGTCACCGTCCACTTCCGCGTCACCCTTGCGCCTGATTGGCCACAAAGCAGGAAGTAAACATCACGTGACCTCGCCAGTCAGCTGACCGTCAGACGTCTCTCCCGAGTCACGACCAGCCGGGATTAACTCATTCTTCGTCCTATGCACATTTCCCCCCGGTGAATATAAATACTAATCAGAATGTCGGTCGATTATACAACGCGAGATTTGTGTTGGAATGTTGCGTTTAAGGAGGTTTTGTTGACATTTGCGTGTTCGTTGAATGACAGGCCCGAGCTAGCGAGCAGCAGCAGTAGCGACCATGGCGCTCAGCGATGCCGACGTTCAGAAGCAGGTAACCAAGACTTTGGATCTTAAAATCACATAGAATATATATATTTTTTTTAGTGACGAACACTGTTATTGCTTGTTTGAATGTGTTTTGTTTTGTCTGCCAGAAATCGCGAGCGTCCTGTCGAATGACATTGAGCGAGCTCCGGAAGGTTATTGCTAAAACGAATAAGAACATGACGATGATTTCATATTTAGGATTTTTTTTGTGTGGGTGTGTTGAATTTGGCGTGTGATGTGTCGTTTGTGTTGCGACTGAACGTGGAGCGATGGCGTCATCTTGACCGGGGATCACATGACAATCACATGAGAGGGGCCGGATGAGGAACCGCTGTAAAAGGGGAAATATTTAAATTAGTGTTGAATTTTAAATCCCTTCCCAGTCTGGCGACTGCTGTTCAAAGAGTGGTTCATATTTAGTGACATAAACCTAATTTGTCATGTCGACAGATCAAGCACATGATGGCCTTCATCGAGCAGGAGGCCAACGAGAAGGCGGAGGAAATTGACGCTAAGGTACAATCACGATGGATCAATTACTTGGTTTTACTTGATTGAATGCATTGATTAGATAATGAGTCATGCAGACGCCAAGTAGGGGAGATGGTGTCTGTCATTAGTATATTCACAAAAGCAGCATTTTCAGTTGCGTGAGATGGGTGTGCTGTATGGAGCAACTGTACCTAGGAGGCGCTAAAAGTCAATAAAAAGCAGTAAGTTTTCTGTTTTGCGCACTTTTCTCCCCCCGCAGGCCGAGGAGGAGTTCAACATCGAGAAGGGCCGCCTGGTGCAAACGCAGCGTCTGAAGATCATGGAGTACTACGAGAAGAAGGAGAAGCAGATCGAGCAGCAGAAGAAAATGTGAGTGGCGCGAAGAGTCCGCCCGCGCGACAACGGCGGCGTAACGCGCTGACGCGAGAGCCAACGTGTGTGTCGTTTGCCCGCTTAACAGCCAAATGTCCAACCTGATGAACCAGGCCCGCCTCAAGGTCCTCAAGGCCCGCGACGACATGATCTCGGTAAGTCACGCACTCGTCCGGGAGCCCGAATTGTGTTTTCACGGGGCCGGGGGCGTCTTACCTTTCAGGACATGCTCAACGAGGCTCGTCAACGGCTCGCCAACGTGGCGCGAGACCCGGCGAGGTACGCCGCGCTGATCGACGGCTTGATCCTGCAGGTCAGCGATTATGGAGAACAACGATGTCTTTATTTCCTGACAGAACTTTAGCCCCCCACGAGTACTGCCGTCACTGTGCATCAAAGTCGCATATAAACACCAGGAGTACTACAGCATGTACACAAATGATATTTTATTAAACCGGTTAATTGTTTCAGGGTTTGTATCAGCTGCTGGAGCCCAAAGTGACCGTTCGATGTCGCAAGCAAGACGTGCAGTTGGTGCAGGTGAGTCTCTGCGCCGGTCCCGCTTTCCCGGCGACCCGGTTCCCGTCGTCACGCCTCCGGTCGACTCGCAGGCGTCCATCCAGAGGAACTTGCCCGTGTACAAGGCGGCCGTCAAGAACAACGTGGAGGTCCGCATCGACAAGGACAACTTCCTGGCTCCCGACATGTGAGCGCCGCCGAGCCTCTTTTCAGGCCTTCCGACACGATGCTAGTCGACGAACTCACGAGTGCTTCGACAGCTCCGGAGGCGTCGAACTCTACAACGGAGACGGCAAGATCAAAGTGGCCAACACCCTGGAGAACAGACTGGACCTCTTGGCTCAGCAGGTGACGACATCTCGTGGGCAGCCACGCAAACGTGTAGACAGATAATGTAACACTCACTGCCATGTACGGCAAACCGAAAAGCGTACCGTACAAGTGAACGTTTCCATTCATTTCGATGGGGAAAGAGGATTTGTGTTACGAGGTAAATTACATAAAATCTTGGCCCTTTTTTTCCCCCGTTCAAAAAAAAAAAAAATGCTCACAAAATAATAATGTAGATTTTAATTACACAAACTGTATTTTCTCCACTTAAATTGAAACAGAATCCATTGATATTGTACAGAATGAAAACCATAGCTATATGCATTTTTAGACATCTATCATTATACATTTAAGTTACTTTCCAAAGCAACGCATCATTGGCAAAAAAAAACCAAAAGTCAGCTGCCCCCCAATTGCACTCACCGTCACTGATCATCATCAGTAAGCCTCATGACATTGATCAGATAACGAATTTCATCGAATTAACAGTTGAACATTGAGCCTTTCACGAGACTGAAACACGCTGTCAAGAATAAATCGTGAACGATGCGTCATGGGTGAAACTCACATTGTCTCTGAACAAACAGCATCTCCAAATATATTTGCACACCAAAAAGAATTCGGGTTAGGGTTCATTTCGGATACAACTAAGGGAAAGATATTCGCATGCAAAAAAAATATTTTTGGGGATTAAATTAAAAGTACATTTTTATGACAAACAAAATATTTTCCATTTTTAGTCCATTTGTTGTTTAAATGCAAGCAAAAATATTTGTGTATTTGGTAAAAAAAACAAAAAACATTTACAAACCATATTTTCCCAAAGAAAGCATTTTTTTCTGTTTTGGGGAAATGTAAAAACAAAACCAAAACGTTTTCATGAAATATAAAGCGATATTTTTTGGGGGATTAAAAAAAAAAAGATCAAATCCAAAAACAACACATTTGAGGTTTTTGGGAGTGGGAAAAAAAAAAAAAGGTTTTGTGTATTTTGGTTTAAAAGACCATGCATATTATTTTTTTTTTTTTTTAATGCAAACATTTTTGTGCTAAACAACAAATTTCTAGTAATTGTATTATATTTTTAGTTAAGCGTTTTTTTTAAACGGAGAGAAACAAGAAAAACATTTCTTTTGGATAAAATAAAAAGAAACTTATTTTGTTGGACGTATTTCTTCCCCCCTTTTTTTTTTTTTTTTTCTTTAGTTTGGTCTCATGATCATGCGATATTGATAATTTTTCATCAGTGCTCCCAAACAATGCATCTTTTGTCCTTTTGTCCTTTGTGTGTACTTGACCTGTATGTGGTTGCCATGTTCGCAGATGATGCCCGACATCCGAGTGGCTCTTTTCGGCGCCAACCCCAACCGCAAGTTCATGGACTGAGAAGCCCCGCCCCCTCGTTTCTGTATTATTTTCATTTTCTATTGTTTTTGGTCTCACACCTGCGCAAAAAGGGGGTGCTTTGCCGTCGTTATTGTTATTATTGTGTGTGTGTGTGATGTGGTGCTGACGTCTTCCTCCGAGCATGACGGAGCGCCACCGGCAAGTCGTCATTACGTGACAACGGGATGTGGTTACTTGCTGGATTGTGACCACCATGAAGTAAGTTAGGATGCTTAAAAGGTTAATTTATTGTTACACCAGAGAGGATACACTTGTCTGTATATGAGCTTTCCTGACTAATTTATGTGTGTTTTGAACATGTCGTGGTGTAAACTGTACAATATGATAATAAAATATATGAATGGTGGTCGGTACGCATCGTACGTGTCCTCACAGCGCACCCACGCGCGCGCACACACACACACACACACACATTAATTAACTCATTAATGCCGGGCCGGTTAGTTAATCACATGCTATTTGTCAGACAAAAATGCCTCAATTATCCTGTTTGGCCCAGTGTTTTACTGAGTTGTGAGGCAGGGACAAGCGCAGTCTTGGAGCAAGACGACTGAGTGGAACGCACCGCTTCTTGTAAGTACTTTTGGCATTTGACTGTACTGTTGATTGTTAAAAGTTGCATTTTAGTTGGGGTCGTTGCCAGGTGTTCGCACTGTAATGTCACGAACGTACAACAGGTCGGTCGTCGTTGACTTGACAATGTACGCTCTGAAAAGCGTTGCAAGAATTGACTGTATAAAATAAAACTGGCTGTAAATAACACAGTTGTGCTGAGAAGTTTGCGTGCCCTGGCAGAATTTGTGAAATATTGGCTGTTGTGAAAAATATTTAATAATAATCATATATAAGAATATTTTTTTTTTTTTTTGGCTTTCAAAACAATCTGACTATTTTTATGTCTAAACTACAAACAAGGGCTTCTTTAAAACATGCAATAAATAATTCTGATAGTGCGATGTTTGTGTTGATTTGCAAAGTATAACAATATGGTTGTCTTTGTCACTACAGGTAAATATCAGACAAGCTCGGTGCAGTTGTAGTCACACAGACTGCAAACGCCAACTATAACAATAAGCGCTTCGTGTCTTGATTTCCGATGCATTCCGCTCGAAGCTCATGCATGTCAACGAAATAAAATGACAATGTTGTATTGTGCCGAGGAGGTGAACAGCGCCCCCAGTGGCACCGAAGGGCATGGTAGCCTCCCTCCCCCAGGCGGCGGTGACCCTCCTGTGGTTGGCGGCGGCGGCGGCGGGGATGCCCGACCCGAGCCAGCGGGACGAGCTGATGCGCCGGGAGGCGTCGCGGCGGACGGGCGGCGGCGTGGCGCTCACGGCGGCCGAGCGGCGCTTGGACGGCGAGCTTCGCCGGATGAAGGAGCGCGAGATGGCGGCCGAGCCCTTCCCGCCCGCCGTCCACTTCTTCAAGGCCAAGGGCCTCATACGCGACAGTCCCGTCTTCAAGCTGCTGCAGGACATGCCCAAAGGTGACCTCGCCACGCGGAGACGCCAACATTCGTAACGATGCTTCCGTGTCGCAGTTTTTTTAAAATCCAAAATATCGGCTGTCGATGCTGAGACAAGCATTTCCATCAGAATTTGTGTCCAAAATGAGTTTTGTTGGCAACTGAGAAACGTTGTCACCCGCAGGCGGCGCCCTGCACGTTCACAGCTCGTCGCTGGTGAGCGCCGAGTGGCTGGTGAAGAACGCCACGTACCGGCCGCACTGCTACGTCTGCTTCACGTGGGACAACTCGGCGCGCTTCGTCTTCTCTCGCCGCCGGCCGTACCCGCGCTGGGACTGCTTCTACTGGCAGCTTGTCAGCGCGCTGCGAGCCGAGGCGGGCGACGCGGCCGCCTTCGACGCCAGGTACCCGCTCACGTCTTCCCTTTTGCAAAAACTCTCCAGTGACGACACTCGGATCGCTTTCAAGCTTGATGAAGCATCTCACGCTGGTCACCGACGACCCGGACGGCGAGTACCCGGACCAGGACGCCGTGTGGGACAAGTTCGAGAGAGCCTTCGTTGCCGGCGCCGGGCTGGTGAGCCACGCCCCCGTCCTGAGGGATTACCTCCTGCGGGGCCTGCACGAGCTCCACCGAGACAACGTCATGTATCTGGAGCTGCGCAGCGGCCTGTCCAGGGTTCGTCTTCGCTCTCGTCGCGGCGCCAAAAACATTCGAGACGCGATCGTGTTTTGTCGCGTGTGGCTTCAGACGTACGAGCTGGACGGAAGCATCCACGACAAGATCTGGACGCTGAGGACTTTCCAAGACGTCGTCGGGAAGTTTGTGGCCGAGCATCCGGACTTCCTGGGCGCTCGCCTCATCGTAGCCGTGCACAGGTACGCGCATCCCGCAACTGCTCAGAAGACGAGCAGGAACTGGAAGTGCACGATACACACACACACACACATAAAAATAGATACATATACAAGTGTCTTTACCGTAATTGACCAAATGATATGCAAATGAACCTTTACACATGATAGAAGCAAGTTTACAGAATTGATTCTAGAAAGTTGTCACAGGCACGAACGGAGAGCGACGTGCGGCGTCGCGTTCTGGGAACTGGAGGCTCAAAAGCATCCCAGTGACGTCAAATGAAGATTGACGTGGCTAAAATCAAGTCCACTGCTTTCAAAGACAGGATTTCATTTTTGTTTTTCTTTGTTTTCCAGGGCATTGAGTGCGTCCGAGGTGAAGGCGGCCGTCGAGGAGGCCACGGAGCTGCGGAGGGACTTCCCCGATGTGGTGGCGGGATTCGACCTGGTACCCATTCGCGTCTTACGCAGGTACTACCGACACGGCGCGACGGTTACGCAACGGGTACCGGATGTCTTGTATTGCAGGTGGGCAGGGAGGACGGCGGCAGGCCGCTTTGGTACTTCCGGGACGCTCTGTCGCTCCCGGCCCAGATGGGCGTCACCCTGCCTTACTTCTTTCACGCGGGAGAAACCGGTTGGTTGATTTGAATGCTGCGGCAGCTTAAAACGAGATATTTTTCGGAATTAAACTTCTGTTAACTAGGCTAACTACACTACTGTATTATTATTACGTCGCTAACACTCGGCAGACGAGGAGGGGACGGAGACGGATCAGAACGTTCTGGACGCCCTGCTGTTCAACAGCAGCCGCATCGGGCACGGCTACGCCCTGGCGCGCCACCCGCTCGCCAAGGAGATGTCCCGGGTGAGGCAGGTGGCGGTGGAGGTGTGCCCCATCTCAAACCAGGTCCGGTCGCACGAGTCTTCATTTTTCTGTTTAGCGAGCTGCGGGAAATCATCCAATTTCACTAAATGATTCTTTATTTACGACAAATTTATTTTCTTCATCTCGCGATGCCAGCGAATGCGATTTGGTGTTTTTCACATTTTAAGCCAAATTATTCAAAAAGTCGGTTGAGATTATGTGACGTTTGAGATTTTGTTTTTTTTAATTCACCAAATCGAAGCTAAATTTGAAACCTTGACAGATTTGGTGGGGGGGGGGGGTAAAAAACACTTTGATGGCTGAAAAAAGTAATCGTTTTGTTGAAATGTGTCCACAGGTACTGAAGTTGGTCTCCGACCTGCGCAACCACCCGGCGGCGGTGCTGATGGCGGAGGGCCACCCGCTGGTGATCAGCTCGGACGACCCGTCCATGTTCGGCACGGCGGGCCTGTCCTACGACTTCTACCAGGCCTTCGTGGGCATCGGCGGCCTGAAGGCCAACGTGGGCACGCTGAAGGAGCTGGCGCTCAACTCCATCAGGTGACGCCGCGACGGATCGCGGGCGGCCGGGCGCTCCGCTAACGTCTGCTTCCTTGCAGGTACAGCTCTCTGCCGCCGACGCTCAAGGACTCTGCGCAGGCCGCGTGGCGGAGGAAATGGGACGCCTTCGTTTCGGCTCACGCTTGAGAGCCCGACGGAACCTTTTCACAACGCTCGATGGAACTTACTGAGCAGAGTCGGGCCCCACCGTGTAACCACCAACCAGGCATCCATTTGATTCATAAAAAGGACACGGTTTCATATTTTCATGCAGCTTTATGCGAGGCCTGAATAATTAAGAATGCGGCAATCACAAGGTAAAGCGTAATACATACTATGACCAACCGGGGGCGACATTTATCCTCTTTGCCGTGGCGGCTCCGAAGGTTTTAATTGGAACATAAAGTTACAATATATTATATTTGAATATGAATGCATGGAGGTGGTTTTGCAGAAGTGTTTGTTGATTTGGAAGGCATCTGTCTTTTTGTATTTATGGAATTCATCTTTGTGTCACGTTTGGATGTTTAGTGGATCATCACGCGAATGAGGTTGTTGTGGACATTGTTACATAATGCGTTTGGAAACCGACTTTTATCTTGCTTTTATTTTCAGTTCATGTGCACTCAGAATAAAAGGGGAAACAATGTCAGCAGCGTCAATAAAGAGATTTTGAATAAATATTTACATGCGTTTAAAAAAAAGATCAACTTGTCATTCCTCATTCGCTCAGTTGGTGGCGCTGCTGGGGTGCAGCGGCTTGACTCTGATGCGCCGCGACAGTCCCAGACGAAGGCCCTGACCCGGAGACCTGGTGGCGGGACTTTGGGATGAAGACGGACTTTTTCCGATTTGACCTACCGAGTGAAGCGGAAAATTCACAACACAATTTAGTTTTGGTTTTAAATTCAATGCCCTTACTACTCGCGATTACCTGGCGGGTTCCATTTGGGAATCCTGCTTCCTGTCGGACTGAACGAGACTTGCGCTTTGGGCACGGCGGGCTTAAGCGTCGGGGGGCTTCTCGGCGTGGGCGACGCCGCAGACGCTTCAATGACATGTTGACTATTTTATTTAATGCTGAAAAAAAAATAGAGCAACCAACGACAAAGGTATTCCTTTGCCGGCGTCTTAGTGCCGAGGACTCGCCAGTCCTTTTGCTGTAAAAGCTAACAAGTCAAAGTGAACTCTCAAACCTGTCCTGGGTTGCGCTTTCAACTTGGGCGGTTGCCTTTCCTGCTTGCAGACGGGACGCTTGCGAGCTTTGCGCTGGTCGCTCTCCTCCTTTTTGCAGCTCTTGTTCCCAGTGAACTCCTCGTCCTCGCCGGACGCCTCCTCGCTCTCCGATTCTGAAAAGCCGACTGTTTTTTTTTTTTTTTTTTTTTAACGTGCGTGAAGCCGTCAAGGGACGCTCGAGGGTCTACCTGCTGACAGTTGGGGCTCGTAGTCGGCGTCGCGAGGGCGTCTCCTTTGCTCCTCTTTGGTGTTCGTCTGACCGGAGGAGGAGATTTCATCCAAGCCTGAGGGGGGAAAAAAAAAAGCTTAAAATTGAGGGACTTAATTGTTGTTATACATAAGCGAGATGAAGCTTTTACCAAAAAGGGACGGGTCCACACTACAGTTGGAGCGGTGCAGGGAAGCGGGGTCTGTGTTCTCGTCACCTGGAAACCACAATGTGTTTTTTAAAGGAATCAAATTAGCTATGAAATTAATGCTCAGTCACACTTGACTTGCGCAGACCTCGACTGGCAGGAGGCGCTTGCTTTGTCCCGCCTGTGTTACTGTTAGTGAGCAAGGAAAGCGTAATTGCTGCCTCCAGATCCTTTCTGGAAGACATTTTGGAATCATACAACCTTGCGCTAGATTGCCCATTTTTGTGTCCAAATTACCTGCTTTTGTGGCTCGCCTGGGTTGCCTCTTGGCTGGATGTGTTCCTGTGCTCCTGTTGTTTGGGTTTCTTGCCCGGCGGGGGCTTCACGCAGGCGAAGTCCTCATCTGACATCAAGAATCAAGTCAACTCATTTTTGTCACAAAGTCCTTCTCTTCGTTCTCGGGTCGACAGTCCTTGAAAAGGATTGCGCGCAAAGAAATATTGTCATAAACAGTGAGTATTTCTGTTGTCGTTCATACAACGGAATAATACATTTGTGTTCAACTAAACTGACCCAGTCAATTTGTGAGTAAAAGAAGACTATCATTTTTTTCAATATGTATACTTTTGTAATACATTTGTTTGGATGTGCCGTGAGATGTTTATGTGAAGCATGTGCTTTGGCTCAATAGAATTTGAATTACCGCATTACCCATTTTGTCCACACGAGGGAGACAAAAACAACGAATGCCATCTAGTCATCAATAACATTACTGTACATCAGACATGCCCAAAGTCCGGCCCGTGTTCATATTTCCACTGGCCGAAAGCCTCTGTCATAAAACCAATCAGAAAAGGAAAGCTGATACCGAGGGCCGACGTTTCCGGGACAAATGGAAGTCTGAATATTTTTTCGCTGAGTTTAGAAACAACTGCGTCTGCCTAATTTGCTGTGTTCAAGGAGTTCAATATGAAGAGGCACTACCAGGCGGAACATGCTAATTACGACAAGCTAACTGGGAACGAACGCAGTGAAAAATGGAAGCAACTGGAAGCTGGTTTAACGGCACAGCAACACTTTTTCACAAGAGCCAGTGAGTCGAATGAAAATGCAACAAAGGGAAGCTATGAGGTGGCAACGCTGATTGCCAAGCACCGCAAACCTTTCACTGAGGGTGAATTTATTCAAGACTGTGTGATGAAAATGGTGGAGAACATTTGTCCTGAGAAAAAGCAACAGTTCGCCAATGTTTTCCTGGCTCGTAGCACTGTGTCACGAAGGATCGAAGAAGTTCCTTCTGATATTAAGAGACGGTTGGACGCAAAAGGAGTGGAGTTTGAATTTTTTTCGTTAGCCTGTGACAAAAGCACGGATGCATCCGACAGCGCTCAGTTACTGATTTTTTGTTGTTGAGAGGAGTGGACAGTGAAATGAACGTGCGTGAAGAGCTAACTTGACCTCCAGAGCCTTAAGGACCAAACAAGAGGGAAAGATTTATTTGCTTCTGTTTGTTCCGCCGTACATGACATAAAATTAAAGTGCAATAAAATCACGGGGATTATTACGGATGGCGCACCTGCCATGGTTGGCGAGCACCCTAGTGTGTAACAAAGTAAGCGAAGAACGAGGTAAAGCTATAAAACTCCATGGTATTATTCACCAACAAGTTCTATGTGCCAAACATCTGAAATATGATCACGTTATGAAACCGCTGATAAAGGCTATTAATTATATTCGCTCCAAAGCCCTGTGCCACCGCCAGTTTCAACAATTTCTACTGGATATCCACACTGAATACGGAGATGTTGTGTATCACACTGACGTAAGATGGCTCAGTCGGGGGTCTGCACTGCAGCGTTTCTACTCACTCAAAGAGGAAATTGGACAATTCTTGGCAAAAAAGGGACAACCGATGCCAGAACTAACCGATCCTGTTTGGCTGTCTGATTTTGGATTTTTAGTTGACATAAGCCGACATCTTAACAACCTGAACACGAGCCAACTGCATTGATAAGCCAACTGCATTCACATATTAAAGCCTTTCGGACCAAGCTGCTACTTTTCCAAACCCAACTGTCACAAACGCAGCCCAATACCACACATTTCCAATCTCTGCAAGAAATAATGACCCGTTGTCCAGCGCACAATATCAGTGCGCAAATGAGGAGGTATGCCGCAAACATCTCATCTCTGACTGAGGAGTTTCAACAGCGTTTCAGGGATTTTGCAACTATTGAAAAGGAGATCACGCTTTTTTTTCTTCTCCCCTTTCTGTGGATCTCAGTGCCATTCCAGCCCACCTGCAGTTGGAGCTCATTGAGCTGCAGTGTGACACGGAGTGTCGCAGCCGGTACCGACAACTCCCTCTTGTCAACTTTTACCAGCAGCTGGACAAAGACAGGTTCCAAGAGATTCGTACATTTGCTAAGAAAATGCTGAGCTTGTTTGGTTCGACATACTTGTGTGAGAAGACATTCTCAGTCATGAACATGAATAAGAACCGCGTGAGGACAAGACGAAGTGACTCCCACCTGCGTGACATCTTGCGCATGAAAACCACCGCTTTTGAGCCACACCTGCCCCATTTACTGCAGTCGAGATCTCAGTATCACCCTTCACATTAATGCAAACATGTTGTTTGTTGACTCTGATGAATAAAGTTCGAGTTTGAGTCAAATTTCATAAAAATACTTTATTCTGCATTTCATTAATTTTTATTTTCACCTTCATTTATCCAAGCGAGGCTGTTATAAGATCTACCTAGCGGCAGACAGCATAGTAAAATAAAAATACAAAAAAGCATTCCCCCTCGTCGGTAGCATGTAAAATTAATGCTGGCCCGCATGACAATTTTTTTACGGCAATGTGGGGCCTGAGCCAAAAAGTTTGGGCACCCCTGCTGTACATGATTCCCAAACAGATTTACACACTTTTACAGTCATTATGAAGTTTTTACTGAGATTTTTTTTAGCTTTTTTTTTTTAGGTCATCACACTGCGCTTGTGTGCTGGTGGGAATTATTTCGGCTCGCGTCGACGCTACATTCCGCGACCAAGATTACATTTTGACTGTTTCACCCACCGTCGTTGTCGATATCCCTGGACTCGCAGTAATTGACGCTGTTGATCTTCCTGTGAGCCATAAATAATAATAAATTAAAAAAAAAAAAAACACCTTGAGTGGAAAAGTTAACACACGAAACTGGCTCACTTTAAAAGTCTTGACAAACCTCGCCGGTCGATCCATTTTCCGCCAAGCTAATCGAAAAAGGAGCTCTACTACACTAAAACGTTGAGATGAAACGAGCCAGCTAGTTTTTAGAAGACCGAAGCCGCGTTGAAATGATCTTCGTTGTACTTTGTTGTCACCTCCATTTTGAAGCCGCCCCTGCCGCCAAAACGAGGGAGAAGTGACGAAAAGGCATATCCGATCAGTTGGCCGCCACCGGTTGCCCTGAGAATACTTGAAATATGCTCTAATTTTGGGGAATACGCGTCGATAAATATATGTCAAAGGGAACTGCGCGATAAAATAGTTTTGAATTATTTCCCCCCCACCCTCACAAAATGTTTAAAAGTGTCGAATCTGATTGGCAGAAATATCTCACTTGGTTGTTCAAACAGCTAAAATTGTGACTTGTTAAAAAATTAATATATATCCTTATTTTAGGGGATATGTCTATGATATATACGTCGACGTGAACTGCGTTTTAAATGAGTTTTTTTAACTAAAGTTAAAAGGGTCGAATCTACGGTAGTGAAATAGCCCACTAGGTTGTTCAAACAGCATTTTTCCCCCTCCCCAGTTTGTAAAAAAAAAAAAAATGCAGAATGGGTGCATCTATATAGACGGATAATTGGTTAATTTTCATAAATATATTTTGTTTTGTGACACTTTATACCGGCTGTTTTATTTGCCTTCACGGCGGCGGAAATGAATCCCCGGAAATGGTATCCCAGGTCAGGCAATGTGTCGGAATACAATGTTTTATGCTTTATTATAATAACGGTTTAGATTGTAAACACATTTTGTGACTAATGTTCATGAAACAACCCAAAATTTCAAAGAGAAGTTATGATACAGAATCTTGTAACAGTCAACTTTTTTTTGGTTACATATTTATTTTTAATTTAAAAAAATAGCACACTATATTTCCACATTTTGGCTTTTTCTAGCAACCTTTTGATGCATATTTAATTATATTCTTAAAATATTCCGCAGGGCATTTATCCCGCAGCACGTCGCAAATGACATTAAAATAAACTCACTACCCGTATTATTTTAGGAGTGTAGGATGGCCACTTCATTAGGGATGCCAACCACCCCCATTGGTTTTATTAAAACATTTTTTCAGACTGAAGTATAACTATATGCATGTGTGATAATTGTCTCGTTTGCATCTTTGAACAGAAACGGCCAGATTGGGACATTTCCTGTCGGTACTGAAGCTCGCCACTAGATGTCAGTGTTGTTGCTGTTTCTCCCTCTCGCACCTCTGAGGAAGCAAACTTTATTTTTTAATTTATTTTTTCCCTTCTTCATCTGCAGGGATTTGGGGGTTGCAGCTCTCGCATCCCCTTCTGCACTGGTGGGTTCCCTCTCATGTTTTAAAATAAATAAATAAATAATTTATGCACAAGTAGATTGTTTTTGTCTTAAATCGACACACTGCCAAACCACTGACGACTTTGACACTGCAGCCACGACGGCGAAACAGAAGTAAAGTCTTAATATTAGGATAATTGAATTGTATAATTTTAGGATTAAAGTTGTAATATGAGGAAAAATGTTCCATATTTTTAGGATGAAAGATACAATATTAAAATAAAAAGATGTATATTTTTTAGATTATTTCAGGGATTTTTTTTAAATATTTGCAAGTGTTTTTTTTTTTTTTTTTTACAAAAGTGGTAAGATTATCTCGGAAAAATACCTTTTTCTTCAAAATTGTGGGGCGGGGGGTAGTCATGTTACCTCTAATACTTCAATCAAAACTGAGAAATAATACACATGAATATTCAGCATTAAACTATTGTTAAATAAGTGTATGAATATTTTAATTACATTCAAAGCAGAAACGTTACCAGTGTTTTTATACTTAGCTAAATACGCGTTTATTAAAAGCAATGGAAAATTATATACAATAAGCATTCAAATATGGTCAGAAAAAAATGAAAAATTCTAAATACATTTCACGTTTAGAGAGCTGAATTGATTTCTCATTTTTAGTGACAGGCGGGCTAATAAATAAAATGTTGATTGCGTCAATAAGAAAATAGCATTCATTCAAACCTTGACCTTTGACCTTTGTTGACAGTTTGAAGTTATGACAGCGAGCTCGTTTCGAGCGACGGCGAGCAACAATAAAACAAACGAGAGGACGTCAATGCGAGGTTGTCTAACGTGGTCTCTTCCGAGGTGAAGAGGTCACCGTGGAGCCCTGGGAGGACGCTGGATTCCACCTGTACAAGCTAATCGGTAAGTTGAGTTTACTATCCTACAACTCCGTGGGGGATATGGAAACAATCAGAGCGCTCTCGGTAACATACAGGTAAAATATATGGATCCCATTTATTTCAATCGGGACCAAAAGTCTCAAGCCTGGTGGAAAAAAGTACGATTTGGGGATTTCGAATCAGGAAAAAATTGCAAGACATGAAAGATAAAAACAATTAAAAAAATGTAAAGTTTAAATTGAAACCCTCCTTTATCAAGTTCGACATTATTTTCTCAAACAAAGAACATTTACAGCTTGGATGACGCAGCCAATCAGTATCAGTTCAAAATACTCCCAGCCACTAGTGGGCACTCTTGCATGATGTCTGGGCATTGTTATGATGAATTGCTTCCAGACATACACAAAAGGCTGTCGGAGGACTTGATTTATAAAAAAAAAAAATCAAATTGGAATTTGAAAAAAAAAAAAGGGTTATTTAAAAAACAAATTGCAAATAAGTGGCAAAAATTCAATAGTATTACTGTGCCTAGCGGACGGTACAAAAGTGTGATGTTTACACACACACGACTGATTGGCAAAGCAAAAGCTTCCCCAGGGATGACGAAGTCTTTCACGTTGTTCTATTGATGGCAGTTTAATAACGAAAGCGCTCATTTCAAGCAGTGACGACGTCACGCATTCATGCGCTCGTGTAATGCGACGCATATCCATCGGCGCATATTGTGCATTAAAAGCGAATATTGATCGGCTGCGGCCCTGGAAGATATGATCCCCTCCACCCACCTTAAATATTGGATTGATGACGAGGCGTGACAATTGGAAGGGACCACTTCATTAGGTGCACGCGCACCCTGTAAACATATCTCCAGTGTCCAACGCGATCCACTGGTAATGTCTGCTTGTGCGTTTAACCTTCAGCCACTTTCCGTCGACTAGTAATGTCTGTGCGTGAGCTTCACAACACAACTAGATCTGCATCGTCTCGTAATTTCTCCTCGAGAGTTTCACGCGAGAGATAGATTTGCATAACGACGAGTAATATATGCTCGGGAGTTTTACATATAAGATTGACAGAATCCTATTGACTAACAATGTCGTCTTATGAGTTTCACATGATATATGGATTTCAATCGACTAGTTATGTGTCCTTCTGACTTTCTTGTCATAGATTTCCATCGACTAGCAATGTCTGCTTGTGAGTTTTACCAGATAGATTTCTTTTAACTTGTAATATTAGTTTCTTGTGATACGTAGCTCGTCATCGACTAGTCATGTCTGCTTATGAGTTTCATGAGCGATAGCTTTCCGTCCACTAGCAGTTTTTGTCCGGGGTTTTTACATGATGGATCATTAGACTGATTGCTGAATGTATATTGATTTGTAATGTCTTTGTGATTTTCATGTGCCATCGACTATTAATGTCTGCATGTCAGTCTCACCTAACGGACGGCGAATGAATCGCTCCGTGACAATCAAAAAGGAACGATATCGTCTCGCGCCGATGCGGCTCACGGCTTTGTGTGCGCCCAAATGAGGAAACTGAGGAAGAGGAAAAAGCACAGAGCGAGCGTCCCGCTCATCACAGCGACGCGCCGGCTACATTGTGCTTCAGTCATGTTTAATAGATAATTCATACTGGGCTGAATGTTGAATGTGCCGCGGCGGCTATGTAATTTTAATCGACGCCCGCAGTGAGACGAGCGAGCCCAGAGCAGGCGGGCAAATACCTCCTGTACGCCGGCTTGGATTGGTCACATGACCCGAGCATCATTTCGCCAACACTTGTTTCGTGTTGACTCGCACATTTTCAGTTTTCATGTTGTTTTCTACTGAAGGAAAATGTTGCAGTCACCTTCCAAACCACAGGATGGCACTGTGGTGAAAAATTGGCTTTCCAAGACTTTGTAATTGATATAAAATAGTGATTCAATGGTGAAATATGACCTTTATTTTTTTCCTATGCACCAGGAATCATAAAAAAAAGTGAAGACTGGAAATGCCATTCATTTGTTCCAGCCTCCGCAACCCCTCCCTCCTCCCCACCCCCAAAATGGTAACGTTTTGTCATATATAATATTCTAAAATATTTGACTTTCTAAAAAGCATTCAGTAATTACATAATTCAATCAAATGTAAAGAATTATTTTTTTTTCTATTCAATGAACATTGTGCTGCTCCTTCTGGTGTACAGGCCTTGACCACCTGAGGGCAGTATTATACAAACATAGAGACTCATGAAGAAGAGTTACACAACTCATTCAGTAAAAAAAAGTTAATATTAGTCATTTTTCGCAAAGGATAAAAATGAAATGCTACATACGTCGCTCCCCTGTGTTTAAATATCCAATGCTATTCCAATGCCATTTCCATCTTTTATTAGCATTAAGCTAAACATACATTATCAGGACAAAGCTATGAGGTTATTTTAAATGCAAAATGTGTAGTTCTCTTGGTTTTACCAGAGATTTGTGCTCGCAAGTCAAAGCAAAAAAAATCGGCCAAACGATGGCTAATATCGCAAGGCACCACTGTAAAAAAAAAAAAAAAAAAAAAAACGAGAACCAAAAAAAAGGTATATTTCCCAATATTCCATCCGCACGCACGCCGACACACGGTCCCACACCGAGTTGAAAGAATCCGAGCATGACTGCCAACTGGCCACGACACAGCTGCTGCATTCACGATCATTTGCCCTCTTTTCCTCTCCTTTCCTTCCTCCCTTTTCATTCCCGTCCGGAGCGCCCCAAGAGGGAAAAAAAAAAAAAAAAAAAAAAGAGAAGAGAAGCGGAATTTTGGAAGCTAGCACGCTAACGACAAAATCTGTGGACTTTTTTGGACGCATGTGCCACTTGCTTACGTTAGCTGTTATTCGAGTGAAAAAAGTACGGCAAAATGTGCCAGCGTGACCACTTTTGCCGTGTTTGGTCCTAAACAGAGGCGCGTTTCAATACTTTTGTGTCACCTTTGTGCAGAGTTTTTCTTTTTTTCGGGGCCTCGCAGTTAACGAGATGCTCATCAGAGCGAAGCCGTGTGAGCGTTATTAAAATTTGACAAGGCTCTCCCACACTAAACCTGTCGTATATGTATATATATATATATATATATATTTTTTTTTTTTTGGGGGGGGCTTTGTCTCGACGAGGGTTTCGTCTTGTTCGCTCGAGGAGGTCGCCGCTTCTTGAAAAGAAGCGATAAAACGCTCCTCTTATCTGCCGCCCTGCAATCTGCACACACTGCGGGCCTCCTCTTCCTCCTCCTCCCTCTTCCTCTTCTTCTTCCTTTTTCATGAGCACATGGAAAGAAGTCACGACATAAAAATCATTCGTCGCCCCGCATTTACATGCGCGGCTGTCGTTCGCCGACGCAAATGTCAAACGCGTAAGGTCACGGCAGCCCGAATCCGACGGTATGTGAACATTCAACTATTGCCGAACGCCGACGATGGAATGTTGGCGCCCGCGTGGCGCTCGCTGTGGCTTTAAGAACATACCAAACAAGCTGTGCAGTCGTCATGACTTAATGGTGCCTTTTGAGTCAATGCTTCATGGAGTAATGTCCCTGAATGCATCACTGCAAACTGCCTCGGACCTTTTGGGCCTTTTGCAAATTGTCCCTTCGTAATCGGAATCATCATGATGATTGAATCTGCGAGCAGTGATAATTGGACCCTGCAATCGGAGGCTCATTCTTCTTTTCAAATACGAATCTGCCGCTGTTTCAAATCAACATGGCAGCCGTCCTGCATCTTTTCAGACATGGCTTCCTGAGACTTTTTTTGTGGGTCTACTCACAGTAGACATTTGTCCCAAATTCCATGTTGCCAAGTGAAACCGGCTTCAGGGGCTGAAGTTTCCCAAAAACAAACAACAACAAAAAAGACACACTGGCCCTCTTTTGCTCCATGTAGGTCATAAATCCCGAGTCATAATCAATAAATCCAATCAGCTGTTCAAAACAATGACAAGCAGCAAATCCCTTTGGCCGGGAAAAAGAACATGTCGGAGTTCCCTGCGCCGCGTGTTGTTGTCGTTGTCGTTGTCGCACAGGAACAAATTGGCCCGCTCGCTTCAACTTCCTGTTTGAAGTGCTGGAGGGAAGCACGCCATCTCGCTTTTCTTTTGGGGCTCACGTGCCGGCGCCGCCGCCAGCCTCGGTCGCTTAATAGCCCGTGCGGGTGAGCCCGATACCCGCTAATAAGAGACACTGCACGCTGTGTGTGTGTGTGTGTGTGTGTGTGTGTGTTCGTTCGTACAGGGAGTGATAAAAGCACGGCGCAGAGTGACGCCCATCATTTGTTGGATAAACGAGCCGAGAAGCGCAAGGGTGTACACGAGGGGGAGGTTAGCCGATCTCCTCTCCGTTAGGATCTTCTCGCTCACATCCGCAATTATTTTGAACGCCGGCAGGCCTTACTTGTGGTTAGCCGAACCTCAACCCTAAATATTAAACCTATTTTTAAAAACCGAAACCCGATGTCAAGTGAAAAATGTTAACCTTGACAATAATGGCAGATTTAATTGAATAAAAGCTTGAATGCAAGGAGAAAGTTTAAAAACAACGGTAGTGACTGTCTATTTCTCCTTAGGTGACGTCATGTGCGTGCGCACGAGCAGGCAGTTATCATCTGCCTTGTGCAGGCGGCGCCCCTCAGATCAGCAGTGATAAGTATAATATCCAAGAGAGAGACAGGAACAAGGTCTACTTTCTCATCCGGGGACTAAAACACAAATTATATGAAGTTATGGTTGCATAGAATACATTATATCAGCGCAAAGGCATATATATATATATATATATATATATATATATATATATACATCCGTGGCTAAATTGATGCAACAAAGTTTCATTGAATGAAATAATCTGTGCAATTTCTTATTTTTCGAAATGAATGTAAATATGCTTGTTTAACCAATTATTCATTGAAATTGTGATTATTACTGAAGTAATTCATGCTCATTTTTAACAAATGTAATAATAATAATAGTACAAAAACGGCTTGAGAACAACTCTACTAACGCTGTTGAAGACTTACTGTCTGAGAAATGTAAAACCGCACGGCATTACGTTGCCTCAGGAATGAAAGTGCTGATGTTTTTCAGATCAAAACGAGTGAAAATAGTGAGGTTAGATACATTTGAATGAACTTGTTTTGTTAAAAATGCATCGCTGTAATGCTTCAGTGCAGAAGGAACTGGTCAGCCCCGAAGGCATTTTGTGTACAGATTCATTTCCGCCCGTTAATCTGCTAAATGAAGTCGTTTGGGAAGACGACGTGACCGCAGTCGTTTGCTTTGATGAAGTATTAACGAGTGGCGACCATCTGTTCTCACCGTTATGGGAGTGTGTCGATACGAGCTTTGAGCTGTTCGGCACAGCAGCACACGGCTCCGGTCGCCATCGATCCGCTCTTTGCGTCGGCCCTTTCCGACAAATCAGCCGTTGTTTTGCCGGCATTCCTCTCCGCCACGGCGACGAGGCCCTCGCCCGAAGGTCGCGTCTCACCGACGCTCGGGACAACGGCGCGCGGAGTCACCAGACGCGTGATCATTTATCGTTTGGAGTCGGCGAGCAAATAACGACGCGGCGTGTTGAGTGGGCGCACGGTCAGGTGAAAGTGGGGGATCCCGGTGGCCATTTTGATGCTTGGCGGTGAAAGTCAAATCAGCCGATATTGATAAATGCCCCTCGATGAGCTAACGTGTGCGCGGAGTGACGACCGTGCAGGCGGAAAAAAAAACCCCACCACAAATGTAGCAACACGGCAAAATTAACTGGCATGTAATTCAATTATTAAATGTCACATATTCAAACGAAAACTACATTGTCATTTCGTTGAATTCAATGTGTTATTACAATGGCAGACAATAAAATAGTTCAGAACTCAGTGAAATTGAATGAAACCAAATTAAGACAAATTGAGTAAATACACAATTTTCCATTTATTTTTTGAATTGAATTCCAGTTCATTATTACTTAAATAGCATCAAATTAAGTAGTACAAAGTTAAATTAAATTGAACTAAACCTCCCATAATGAGTAAATACAATATTTTTTATTTAATACATTCTATTATGTATACAATTTTAAAATATGTAAATCAAAGCTAAAATCTTTAATTTAAGGTAATATTCCAATAGCACAACATAAAACTAAATAAAATTGCAATAAACATTTAAAAACTTTTTAGAAGAATATAAGGTAGTAATAATAATATATATGAATAAACTGAAACTGAACATTAAGTCAACCCACACATAATTTAACTAAATAAAAAAGTAGCCTACAATAATTTAAAATGTAAAATAAAATGCAGTTTTAGTCATTTTATGATGATAAAATATTACGATAATATTTTTAATTCAATTCAATCCTTATTTCAATAACATAAGAACAAATATTAGATTAAATTCAAATTAAAGGTTGAAGTTTGGCGTTGAATATCGGGAGTCGAAATGTTGCTAACGTCATATTTTCACAAAAAGTGCAAACCTTTATTGCTTTTCTGTCCCTTTTTTCATTTATTTTATTTCTTTTTAAATTTCTTCCAACTTTTACACAATTGACTTTTCCTCGAGTCCCCCACCGCTGTTGTTGATGTTGTTGTTGTTGTTGTTGTTGACGACGCCGGCGCTCGTTTGGAGTACATTGCGATCCCAGATGGTCCCAGCTGACAACATCAGGTGGGCTTTGATTTGCGCGGCCGCCCGCCGGGAACGGCGAGCAAAGGGCACGACCGCCGCCCGCTTGTCCGACCGAGAGAGGAGGCCGTCGTCGGATAACGCTCATCCGGGGGGAAACGGCAGCCGCAAAGCTGTCGCGTTGGCGTTCCGTTGTCGTCGCGCGCAAATATTTCGCAACATCTAAGACGATTTTCCCTCGTAGCTGGCGGTGAGGCACTCGCTGCTGTTTTTCTTATGAACTCATTCACTGCCAGCCTTCCCAGTTAACATGGAGAGTTGACTTCTAAAACCGTCAATGGCAGTGAATTAAAAACAAAACCAGAAACGAATTCACAAAAAATGCAGATGTCTGCTTCTGCATTTGAACTCCTCATATTTGATAATATACTTTCCATTTCGGTCCCGTTTTATAGTTTTGTGAAAATGTTGACCCGTTAATATAGATTTTCTTGGAGTCATAAATTACATCGAAAACCTCTTTGTAAGGCTTTTTCAATAAAAGTTTATTTTTTTCCTCCCAAATTACCGTCTTCATTGCTTAATTCATATGAACTTCGAATACCCTAAATAAAAATAATTGGCTTAAACCTGGAAACCAGAAATGGAAAAAACTAATTTCCCTAAATTCACAAAATAATAGAATTTCAATAGAATGAAATGGAATTATTATTATTACTATTTTTACTTTAAATTAATAAATGTTTTTGTGCGGCTGACTTCCACTTTATTACCAGTTGCGGTAAGATTGACATGAACTGAATTCATTTCCCGATTAAACGCGGTGTCCAGGTCAAGGTTCGGTTGCACAAAATAAAAGGACGGACATTTTCTTTGCTTTCGATTTGAAAAGCCACGACTGAGAAGACTCGCAGGCTGTCAGAAAAGAAGTCATTATTAGAGATGAATGAGTTTTTTTTGGGAGGTGGGGGGCTGAACGTCGAGCGGGGAATTATTATTATTTTTGTCAATCTTCAACTTTTATTAGCCCGAGCACTGACGTTTAAATATTAATACTCAGCCGAGAGCTTCATGAATACGGGCGAGCTGCTGGTGATGAGACTTGAAGAGAACTTCATGAGGAACACCCGTCCTCCACTTTGTAATGCTCTTCTGTGCACATGTTGTTTGTTGTTTAGCAAGTCTCTTCCTGCTTCTTAAATGACTATCAGCCGGACTTGCACCAAAATGTTGCCGTATTCGATGTCACTTGTATGCTGCCTCTCTGCTTGATGTGTTATCGGTCGCATACATCTACCAATTAATCAGCACACCGACTGAGGAACAAACGGCTATCAAATCAAAACCTTTCGCCTTGTACCTTTTTTGCGCTAAGCAAGGTAACCAGAATATTAGGAACAGCTCGCAGTCAATAATTACAATATTGAATCATGTTAAATGTGACTATGGGATCCGTCACAATGTTCCCAGAATTCATTTCCCCCCCAGACATGTTGCACAAATTGGATTCTGGACGGCGGGGGCAATATTTAATGCTTTTTTATTGGTTTCATCTCGTTTCATCACACGCTCGCTGCCGCCGCCATCTTCTTCTTCCCCGGAATGCCAGCAGACACGTAATCCTTGAATCCGAAGTGTTTGCCTCATGCCGCTCGTTCCAACAACAAACGTAGTTAGGAAGTACGTTTGGATTGAATCCTGAAAAAAAAAAAAAAACGGACGCCCACTTGCCAGTAATGCATGGTTCCTGTCAGCGCTGCTGCAAATCTTGGCCATCTTTTTTCATCATTTCATCTCCTTTAATCAAATGGAGGGAAGTGATATCAGGCTACTCGTGAAGCGTATCCCGCGCTGGAAGAGTCCTCGTGGGAGGAGGAGGAGGGTGGCATTCCGAGGTCGCAGATGGATGAGATGGATTATTAATGAGTTGAATATGAGACGGATGAAATGCTCGAGATCCTGATCAGCGGGGTGGCTGACTCATACTAATTGCGATTGCCATCAGCCCGACATCCCGCGCGAAACAGGCGGCTGCGCACTGGATGGCCATTTTGGCGACGAGAATCTGATACTTGTTTTGTGCGTCCTGTTCCTCTTTATTTTTTAAGCCTCAAGCATTTGGAGACTACTGCTTGCCTTACTGCTTGAGGTGATTCCTGCTTGGCTGCCTTTGGCATCTGTATCTTGCACTGGTGTCTAGTTTTGAACGGGTTTCTGTCCATGTTGTAGCTTTTCCCAAACTAATGAGTTGCAGAAGACTGAACAGGAACAACGAGGAAAAGAAAATCATATTAGCGTGACGCCCATTGCCTCGCCCCCTGTAGCTTACACCTGTGTCTCCATTTAAATGGCTCTGATTTCATGCTGTAGTTCATGTTTACTTTAAAGGCTCATTAAAGTAATAAAACAAAACACTCAGAGGTGATTCTGGCATTCACGCCTCCGCCATGTCGAGCTTACACCTGTGTCGAGTTTAAAAATAGCTCTCTGTCAATGTTGTTGCTGTTCAGTCCTCTATGGATCGTTTGTTGCGTAAAAGCTGACAGACTGAGACTGAACAGCAACGTTCAGTCGGAAAATTAGGAAAGCAAATGGACTCTGGCCAATCATTATGAAGCGCAAGACACAGGTGGTGACTGCGAGCAACAAGCGATCTCTTTATGTTTGATTGCGGGACATCATTCCGAGCAATATTGAAAGTAACAATTACATCACGGTCCAAATAGTCACACTCCAATTAAGGGAGAACTGGAGTGCACCATGCAGCGATCCCGGGCCCAGTCAATTTTGCATTGATTGTCGTGATCCGACTCCCTTTTCTGTGGATCGATGCCGTATTTTACGTAACTTCCGGTTTCGCTTCTGGCAAACGTCTCCTTCTTCTTCTTCCTGCGCTTCCTTTTGTTGCGCTTCCTCGTCCGTCCCCCCGCAGACATCCCCCGGGTCTCACTCTCCATCTCCTGTTTCCTTCCTGGCGAGGTGTCCCTGGAGTGACCTTGGGGTAATGAGTTGCTGAACAAGAGTCAATAAACATCGCACCCCCCAGCCAACCATCGCTGACCCACCCCTAACACACACACACGCACGCACACACGCACACACAAACACGCTATGCTCAGCCCACAAAGAGAAGGAAGGCGTAGTGGCGAGGCAGGCAGGGCAAGGCAGGACAGAGGATTCCGATGAAAAGAGCCTAGAGGACTGAACACTTTTCTCCCGACAGTGCAGACACCCAACGAGCAGACTTCGGGATCAAGTAAGTGCGTCTTTGTTTTGAAAAGGCGGGATGCGCTTACTTCCAGGAAAGTTAGGGCCACTCTGAAGCAGTGAGTAAAGTTTAGGATGTAACGCTGGGAAGGTTTTCACAACAATTGTTTATCATTATTTTGCCTTGTGGGAATGATGGAACAGATGAAAAACCTGAATGGTCAACACCCAACGTTCGCTCTACCCGGCAAAAATTTGAAAGGACACACAATGTTGATCTGACAAGCAGCAAACCTGAATGGGGAAAGCGGAACACTGCCTGTCATAGCCGGCTTTTGTCCTGTGTAAATGGTACCAACACGGAATCGGGGCATGAAGATGATGATCAAGCAATATTCGCGGATTCTAAGATAGTGTCAGAGGCGGGATGGCATCTGGGAATAGCTGAAGCATGTTTCGCTGCTCTGTGTGAAAGGTACCGCCATGGAATAGAAGTACGAAGGTGGCCTAAAAATATTCCCTGATTCTGAGGTAGTGTATGGGGCCGATCAGACGCAAGAAGGTCGCTATGTGAAAGGGAATAGCAGAAAACTGCCTCCCAAAGGTGGCTTTTTCCCATGATGCTGTTCAGTGTGAAAGTAAATGTAATGGGAGTGCGAAAGCCATCTGGCAATATTCCCGATGCAGGTCAGTGCCTGCGAGACAGATTGTAGGGGGAAACCGGAACGGGGGTATGAGGTTGCCTCAGTTTTTTTCTCTGTGTGAAATTCTTTTTCCAGATGCCAACAGTCTCATCTGAAGATGAGTTGTAATTCTGTCCTCCAGTTTGAAAAGAGACTTGTGGGTATATATTCCAATGAGCATCATTGCGTGCATGTGCGCAGTTTGACGCGGCCCACTGTTTTCCCAGGATGCCGCGATTTGGGTCAGGCCTGAGCGGAATGACAAACCCCTTAGCGGGCGTATTGTATCGCCGCCGTCCAGCTGCCGTTGCCATGGCGTTCCTCGGCAAAGACTCTCCCGTCTTATATGGATTCCTGCCACAGACAAAAGCCCCCCACCCCCACCAGCCCCTTCCACCCCCCTTCAAAATGAGGTGTCAACACATGGTGGTGGTCGGAATGGAAGAGGCCGACGAGCCGGAGAAGTTTTCCGACGAAGTTCCAATCATAATGTGGATCAGGTGGTGGAAGTTGGGGAGGGAGCAAACCCATGAGCAAGTCTCGGACCCTTTCCTCGCTATGCCTTTAAGGGGACCTTTGGGAATGTCAGCGCTCCGAGACCACGTGACGCTGCCTATAGTGCACAAAGGGGCTTCATCTTCCTCTTCCTCCTCCTCCTCCTGTGTCTTTGAGGAGCGCTTCTCCACAGAGGAGCAATAAGGCCACTCCAGGGGTGTCCGTGTGAAGGGGGGGGGGCGATGTGAAAGGGTCTATAAGAGTGGGGAGGAGGGGGTGTTATGAGGATGCTCACAGTGAGTGGTGCATTCACTGACCCCCTCCACCTCGACAACCATTCAGATGAGCAGAATGAACCTCCATGGGGAGCAGGGGCCCTCTTAGGAAGAGTGCCGAATAGAAAGCAGGAGAATGAGGCCGGAATGGAGGGTGGGTGGGAGGGGAAGCGTTTCCCCAAATGTGCAAAGACATTCCACTATCCTGACCATCCTGAAGAAGACGCATTTAGTTTTGTCTTCATACCGCCATTCCGTGTCCGTAGCTTTCACACTGAACAACACAGGAAGTGCAAAAATTGTGTGACGGATGAAAAACTCTGTTCTGGTTTTTCGCTCTTGTTCTTGTTTTTTTTCCGCTCTTGTTTTTCAAACAATATTACCAGCTTGCGTTTGTATCCCAATTCTGTGTTGGTATCACAGTGTAGGTGGTCTTCCATCATTCTGTTTTTTGCTACTCTCTTCCACAAGGTTGCTGGTCCACCTCTGATACTCCCTCCAAAACTGTTATTTCAAGTTCACCTTTATGCCCCTATTCTTAACTAGGAAAAAAAATGGCTTTGACGGGCAATATGAAAAATGTTCGCATCAAAGATTTACGGCACCGAGACAGCCGGGCTTCTACCTTTGGCCACGGTATGGCCCGTGTCTTTACCTACTTGTTAGGCCTCGGCCTATCTCTTGATACTACCTCCGAAGCCGGCTTGGTTTCTTTGAGCACGTCCGCTTAGCGCTTTGTCCAGAGTATATACAAGTTGGAAAACCTTCACAAAGAGGCTGACTGAATGTCTATTAGCGACAAGCTGCCATTACGGCTCCAAAGCTGCACGTAAAGACGCAAATCAATGCGATCTCATTTCGTCGAGGAGCCAACGTGGCCACCGGTGGATTCCGAGCCGTTATTACCGATATTGTAATTATTCCGTTTTGGTCACTCGATGAAAAGTTTCATCGATCGGAAGTGTCGCCACGAAACACCGGCTGCCACTTAGCGCTTCCTTCTAATTATGCCGTTAGTGGTGGGGAGGCATAGAATTTCGACCGGCTTTTGCTCAATTTCTTTCCTGTCATTCCTGTGCCTGGGGGCTGTGTAATCCTCGGGTAGATCTCGACAGGTTTTAACGCGAGCCCTGAGGGTGTTCTGTTGAAATACGTGAGGATAACATTCAACGTGGATGCAGAGAGCATGGATGTGTTTGCAGCATCCACAGATTGCTTTGTGACGTACATTCGGGAAGTATTCCAGCGTTCCTGGGGTGAAAGAAGAGTACGGGAACATTCGTCATAAGCATTAGTATTCCATCTACAGTGCATACTGTGAGACAGCCGGTCTTGGCAAACAAACAACCAGCAGAGGGCGGAGAGAAAGGGGAGTTTTGTTTTCCTTCTCCTGTTCCGAGTTCACATTCCATCAAGCCGCAAACAACCCCGGACCGAGCCTTGACCTACCTCTCTGGAATCTGCTGGTAATGACAGGTTTTAACCAAGTTAGCAACTCAAAGACGTTGTTTGGACCTTGGGAAAAGACTCCTTTGATGGGCAGTCTGAAAGGGGCTACTGTCTGGTATGAAACTTCAAACCCATGTTCCGGTATAGCCGCTATCTCAACTCTAATACAACCTCCGAAGCCGCCGTGGTAGCTGCATTCCATGTCAGTAAGTGCAAAAAAGGGTGGGCAGTGTGAAAGGGGCCAGTGTCTGGTTTTAAACTGCACATCCCAGTTTAGAGTTTTCCGCTACTGCCCTTCATGCAAGCATCTTTGCACCCTTAATTTGTATCAGTACTTTTCACACAGAAAAACAACACAGGTAGTGTGAAAAGGCTTTTGTCAGTTTCTGGTTTTCTGCTCTTCTTTCACATAGTCTTTGTACCGAATATTTCCAGGTCGCTTTTGTACCCCAATTTCTGCGTCTGTACCTTTCACACACACACGGCAACACTGGCAGTGTGTAAGGGCCTATTGTCAGGTGTTAAACTTCACACGCCTGTTCTAGGTTTCCCTTGAGTCCCATTAAGTCAGGTGCCGTCCCGACTGTGTTACTGCCTTTATAGCCAGTGATACAAAGCAGTGATACAGGAAAGAAATGGGAAACGGTGGCTTTGGTGGGCTTTGTCCAGTCTCTACTGTAGGGTTTTCAACTTCACATCCCTCTTTTTAGGTTTTCGGCTATTCCCTTTCACACAGTTGCCGTTACGCCTCTGTTTGAAATGCCAAGGCAGTCGCAGTGCAGGATGTGCTTTTGCTCTGGCGTGCCATCCTCGACGGATCAGGGATGTCCGATCCCCGTCCCCCGCCCCCTCCTCCCGCTCATTCCGAGGAAATAACCACCGCCGATGTCGGGAAATAAGAGTGTCACGGCGTTGCCAGAGCGGAGTGGATCGAGCCTGTTGCGCGCCTGCGAGCCGGCTTTGATACATGGAAGGTCGCGGCGGCGACACCGCCGTCGCGGGCCGGCGGTCGGCAAAGGCCGTTAGAGGGGGAATTTCCTGCCAGTGTGTTGTTCTTCGTCACATTATTGCGGGCTATTAAAGTGGACGTGTAATTATGTACTCGTACACGGAAATAACAACACGGACAAACCTCCAGGAGAGGCTCTTGCATCTCAATAGATGAAAGTGGAGGGTTGTTGGGGATACAAGATGAGTTTCACAGATCGACACAAAATTTGGTGGACATTTCTATCGTCGTAGGATGCACGAAAAAGTCTCTAAGACCCATTTTTGAAATTGAACAGCTCCTCAATCATTTTGGTTTGAATTGGACATTTTAAGCCAATTCCAGGGCTTGAAAGTTTTTTGTTTTTTGTTTTGGCCCCTGAGACCAGTTTAACTCATCAACACAAAATTGGGCAAACATGAAGTCTCAAGGCCCCGTGTGTGAAATTGAACAGGGAGTTGGTCATTTTGGCTCCAAGTAGCCATTTTGGGGCCAAGTCCAGGGCTGGTACTTTGGCGCACTTCGAACTTCGAGGAATCCACCCACTTGAGCCCCATCAAAGTTTGAGGATCGTTCCAAGGATTCACCGTGAACCCCTTTGCCTCGATCATCTCTCTCCAGCCACCGGAGGCCAGTGGGGCGACGATAAGGTCATCTTTCCAATATGTGACAGCTTAGACGGGGGGCATCCATTTGAGCTTGCGTGCACACGGGGGGTCAGGGAGGAGGCGCGGACATCACTCACTCGCCTTTAAAAGAGAATAAGTTCAGCCGAATCAATGGGCATTGAACAACGGGCAAGAAAGAGGCTGTGTGGCCCCTGGCAGGTAAATGGCGAGGCCATCATCTGCTTTTGTTTGAGACCAAGAGAAGAAAAAAAACAGGCGCTCGATACTGGGATGAAAGTACCGCTGATGGCCAGCGCCATTACGATAGATCATGAGGGTCCTCCGCTGACAGCGACACCGCTGGGGGACCGCTGCGGCCATCAAAACAAAACACACACATTATGGGAGGAGGATAAAAAGACTTCGGTGCAATTGTGGTGTCTGTACGACATTATTTTCACAAAAGATTTATGATTGACAATATTAGTAATTCTTTTTTATTTTAAAATAGTTTGTAATTGATGGTTCATGAAATGACTTAATTAGTGAATGAATTACTCATAAAAACACTGCTGTTATTTGTTTTAAAATTTAATTCTTTGTAGTAATTATTAAATTTTTTAGATTTTATTTATTTTGTCCTCACATATATATATATATATATATATATATATATATATATATATATATATATATATGATTTTTAATGTTGTACCAAAAATATTAAAAAATCTAAAGTAAATACTGGCTATATTTTTCAACTATTGCTTACAATGACTTAATAGTTGTTAATTCATTATTAAAAAAAACAACTACTAATCATTTATTTATACATGGTGATGAATACCAATTATGAATATTTCAAAACTAATTTTCAATTTTATTTTCATCTTGTAATTATTTTATGATTTAATTTAGGTTACCAAGTTTTCCATATGATTTTCTCCTCGTGTTTTGGCCTTTGGTTGCTGACATTAATGGGTGGGCGCTTGTCGCCTTTTTATGATGTCATAGTGTGCGCCGTCAACTTTTCATACTCAACAATATTATTTCATTTTATTTGTTTTGTTCCAGTTTAATATTCCACTTCACAGTCCATCAACACGTGTAATTAGCCTGCATTGGCCTTTTCCACAATGGACTTTCTTCTGGTTTCTGATTGGTTCATAGCGCCACCTGTTGCTATGGCGTACAATTGACAGTTTCCGTGTGCACTGAGCCATCCCTTCCCCCATTCCAGAGTTGAAAACCTAGTGTTGACATGTCCGAACTACAAATAACAGCCACATGACATTGGTTGCACACGACTTGATGAACTCGTGAGCTGCCTGCTCTCGCTGTTATTTACGTTCAAATTGACCTTGACGCTCCTGATCGGGTGCTTTTAAGTGATGGGATACATCCTCCAAACATCTGCAAGCCTTTTTTATTTCCATGACAGCGTCCTTTACTTTGTGTTGACTGCCCTGGTGTGTCTTAAAATTAATTAGACCCATTTGAGTGACGTGCTGCATCTGCTGCTGGTTATATTTGTTTTTTCTTTTGCATGACGTGCGAGATGGTGGCGTGGGTTGCGCGTTCAGCCGTGCTTACTGTCAGGTTTGGCGTCTGCGGGGGAAAAACTGTCGGCGTGGCCGTGCAGATGTAGTCATCGTCTGAGGAACGGCAATGAAATCCAGAGAAGCCAGGATGCGAACCACCCCGTTAAGTGGGAAAATGGGATATAAAATGGGAGTTATGTTCTACAAGTGCCATTTATTCATCAGTGATTCAACTCCACCAGCAAAAGTAGCAGCAAACAATAGCAGCGGAGTTACCCGTTAGCGCAACATGCTAACTAGCCAAGGTGTCCGTGTCAGCGTTGACAAATCAGTCATGAAACCGATGAAGCTTGTTTTACTGTTTCACTTTGACTTCGTGCCAAATGACATCACGCGATGATGTCATTTTGTGGGCGTGCCACGACAAGCAAACGTTACAACGAACTCACTCATTGCCTTGGACGTTTACATTTTTCAACTGGAATCCAAGCGTCTACTGCCACGGACGAATATATTCGTAGAAGCTTTTACATATTTGTAATGATGAACAGAGGCCAGTAGATGGCAGCGTTTCATCAATTGGCATTTCAGATGAGCACAGCTTTTGAGTAGATAATGAAGATTAGGCGGTGAATCTCGACTTGTCACGTCGGTTATCGGGGAGAAAAAGGCCAACGGGTTCGAAGTTGGACCTGACACTCAAACAAAGTATGTATATGTATTGTATCAAGAATTAGTCGAACGTGTGTGTCGCGGTTGTGAGAAAACATGACGCGGTTCACGGGGTGAACGACGGAGGCCATGTAAAAAAAGTCGCTGACGTTCAACTCAAGCAACTCGGTGAGTCGGCATCTCTCACCGCTCCTTCCATAGTTTTGTATCTGTGAGTTAATTATCAGTTTGCCATCGAAAGCACTTTTTCACTCTTGTTTTTGTTGTTTTATAGTTTGAGGGTTAAAAAAAGCTAACTCCGCTTACCTTGTCGCCCAAATACAGTAAACGGTTTACGACACCTGTGACGCGGAGTGATATGCAAAGTTCAAAGTTCCAATCCCGTCGTACTGTATATCATCACCCATGGCATTTTTTTGGGGAACTAACCACGTTATAATGCCGAATAAGGTCCCCCCCCTCCCTTTTCTTTAACAAGATGGTAGCTGAGTCGCTGAGGTGGAACGACCGCTGCGCTAGAGTCCCGAGAGAATTTAAATAATCCTCAAAGCCCCCTTTAAAGCTCCCTCAAGCACTTTTCTATTGTTTTAACCTTTACAAAGAAGAGACACAGTGAGAAGACTGCCTGAGAAAAGTTTAAAATAAAAAAGTGCCAAAAGTCATTATTGTGAAGCCACATCCTTTGGCATGTTTTTTCTGTGGACTCTACCCTCAGCTTTTCGCTGAAAATTGCACCTCTTTGTGCGTTTAGATTTTTGGTTAAGAGCATTTTCTTTCTCTCATCCCCAACAGATTCACCTCCCGTTTTATTCCAATTTCTATTCCGCAACCAGATATTTCCTCACTCTTTCCGCATTGTCCAGAAGGTTGTTCAGTGCCGGATTCTCTGGCGTGGGATGCGCTCAAAAAAAAGAGACTTCCAAATAAATCCTGTGCAATATGCGGGCAGAGCAGATGTGCTCTCTCGCTCTCTCGCTCTGAGCGACTTTGTCCAAGGACGCCAGTGAGTTTATTGTCTGCGATCACCACGGAGATGGGCGGTCGGGAGCATTTGCAGCTGCTGCTTTTGCATTCCGGCGTGCGGCTCCCCCATTCGGGGGTCATCTGGGACACATGATGGGCTTGGATAAGGACCAACTATACTTACACCAAACAAACCAAAACAAAACAAGTCGAGCACCTGTAACGCTGGACATCATCATGGATGTCATAGCAGTCCCCACATAGCGTCCAATTATGCTCCATAGTCGTGACCTTTTGACGCTTAATCCAGCCATCCGTTGAAATCAATAAATGTATAAATACTAGCATTTCATTGCATTTGGTTTGATTCTAAATAAAATGTTCGGAACCCAAAAAACTGTTAAAAATGAGTACAGTATTAATAGTAAATATTTGTATTATCTTTTTCTCTCCATTTTTCTGATAGTACAATTCAGCACGGTAGAACGGGTGAATATTTGACCTACCTCAACCGTACTTCCTTGACACCAATTATTACTACAACCCCAATTCCAATGAAGTTGGGACGTTGTGTTAAACATATAAATAAAAACAGAATACAATGATTTGCAAATCATCTTCGTCTCCCATTTGAAAACGCGTGGCGCGTAATGAAGCGTAAAATACGACAACGGAGACCCCGGACTGTTGAACAGCTGAAGCTGTACATCGAGCAAGAATGGGAAAGAATGCCACCGACAAAGCTTCAACAATTAGTGTCCTCAGTTCCCAAACGTTTATTGAACAAAAGGTGATTTAACACAGTGGTAAACATGACCCTGTCCCAGCTTTTTTGGTACCTGTTGCAGCCATAAAATTCGAAGTTCATGATTATTTGCTAAAAACAATCAAGTTTATCAGCGAGAACATTAAATATCTTGTCTTTGTAGTGTATTCAATGAAATATAGGTTGAACATGATTTGCAACTCATTGTATTCTGTTTTTATTGATCTTTAACACAAGATATAAGGACTTCATTGGAATTGGGGTTGTACTTTCCTGTTCGTCATCTCGTTGCATTTTAGGACGTTACACAAAGAGCACAAAATGATGCCAATTAGCGAGTGGTTACCAAAATGGATGTCGGGATGGGTTTCGGGACCGTTTAAATTACACCGGAATGAAATCTCGTCCATGGTTCCTTTTGGTCCTAACACACAACGGTCCTCCAAACGTTCCCAGAGGACAAGGGCATGACAAACACTTAATGAAAGTCGTTTGAATCCCGCCATCCGAAGCCCGAGACGCCGCCTTATCTTCAAAAGCTAAAGGATCCCTTTTTAGTGGCAAGATGAGGACTTTTTTTGATCCTTTTATTGCTTTTTGCCTGGATGCAAAGTCATCACGGCCACGGGATGGGTTTCATGTGTTTAGCCCGGGAGATGACAGCCGCGCGGCTCATTACACTCTTCAAGCGTCATGTTTAAGCACCTGATTTAAATTTCCCATTCAAAGTGCGTTAAAAGTTCGACGCGATTTCAGCACGGGCTTATTATGATTAATTCAAAGGGTCACTCTGATGTTGTTCTCCCTGCCGGGGAAAGGTGACGGCTGTACTGGGATTTTTTATTTTTATTTTTTTCAATATTTCTTTTTTTATTGGTGCAGGATTCCGAAGAAAAAAAGAAGACACTAGTGATCAACATGTCAGCTTGCATTTGAGACAAGAATGGAACAACATTGTACTTGTCACTAACATGATGCTGTTGTTGGTTTTTGCACGCTCGACTTTTCCAGCGCGACAACATTATCATTACGCACCAAAGTGAAGGGATACAGCCTTTATTTATCATCGTATTTATTTATACATATATTTGTGGGGGTTCATCGGTGACACATTTCTATGAAGACATTTTTTTTTTTCCTCATTTAAATGTTTTTTTATCTATTTAATTTTTTGGTATTGTTTGTCCCATCCACTATTATCATTATTAGTAGTATTTTTTCATTAATTTATTGTAATTTTTAAAATGACTTAAATGTCACCTTATTGCTGGGAAAAGTTCCAGGAACCAAAGGGCATGTGTAAAGCAAAATTAGTTAGTACATCAACTATTTAATAATCAATAATAATAATAGTAAAAAATATATTATTCTTCCAAATTGTAAGGATAATAATCTCCCCCTCCGTAGTGGTCTTGACAGGACACGTTATTTATTGGCCATGTCAGGTTTTGCTGACAGAACCTCACACAGCAGTTACGATTCACCAGGCGAATGTTTGCCCCCCGATGGCACGCAACCCATGGCTGGCACTCAATTAATTTGTTCCTTTTTTGTGTGTGATGTTTGCAGGATGCACAGGCAGAAGCAGTGGAGTGCGCGAGCCGCCGTCATGGCCCTGATGGTGCTCACCGCCATGGCGGCCGAGGGAGGCAAATCGGACAAACAAGGTGCCAAATCCCCAAAACCACAGTGATTGACGATTTTTAAGCCGAATAAGATTTTACAGTGTAAAATTTCTGTTAGCTCGTGGTGTTTTTGACCCATTGCGGGGTGGGCCTGAAAGGAATGCCCGGCGATAAACTGGTTTTCACTGTCCATTGGAAAATAATGAAAGTGTGAACATTCAAGTTTTGGGGCGACTCCCGGCAGGCAAGAAGGAGCGCAAGTCGGACTGCGGCGAGTGGCAGTGGAGCGTTTGCGTGGCCAACGAGGGCGACTGCGGCCTGGGAACCCGCGAGGGGACGCGCACCGGCACCGACTGCAAGCAGACCATCAAGACGCAGCGCTGCAAGATCCCCTGCAACTGGAAGAAGAAGTTCGGAGGTGAGCCCTGCTCTGTGTTTGATATCACAAATGAAGATTCTTACTTTTTAGTCCCGAGAATGAAATACTCCTGTTCGTGGTTTGCACACATATAGCACACATATATTTCCATTTCTTTACCGGGGAACTTTTGGAGTCAGTTTGACGTAAAGCTCTATCTCTGTATTAAATAAAAAAACGTCTGTGAGAAAGATGTGTTCCTGGCAACCGTTTAGCACGATGCTCCAAGAAAAAGTCCCACTTTTTGCCTCTGCATTGCACTTGTTCAGTTTTCCGTGTGGGTTCCCGCTTCGCACCAGTGACCATCGCCCCGGCCCACGGGCCCCTGCCCGCTGCTGCTGTCAAGCCCTCCTCCGGTTCGGCTGATTTTCATAGTCTCAGTCGCTCACATTTTAAAACACTTGTTCTTCACCGCCAGCAATTCCCTACAGGCAGCCAGTCACGCAGGGGGATCCTGTCTGCTCTGTCATGAAGCAATCTGGAAGACTCTCTTAGTCCCAAAGTCCCTGACAGGATCACACTCGCAGGGATCAGGACACTTTTAAGGACTTTCTGGGACGATACGTGTCTGATAATGATGAAATGATACCATCCACAGGTTACAGTCACTCCAATTACGATACCATATGATAATGCCCAATTACGATCTAATACGATACGATGAGACAATGCGACTCACGCTGGCGACAATGAGATATGAATCTTCAATTACATTGTGACATGATATCGTGCATTTGTGATACGATGTAACGCAATATGATAGAATGTGAGTCACTCCTGTGACGATCTGTTACGATGTGATTCACTAAGATTACGATTACGCTACAATACGATTCGACTCGCCTCAATTATGATCTGATCCGATTCATTTCGGTGACGACACGATCCAATTCGATACTAGGTGATACAATCGGCCATATGACGCATCGACGCCAACCTTTTTTTTTTTCTCTCGCTCCCATTCTTTAGTAGCTCCACGAGGTCACCGAAATATTATGAACAGCTGTCAGCATGATGTCATGTTCTTTTCATTGTACCTAATCTTGCGTCCGGTGAGTGCATGGGGCACATTAAGCCAGGCCAGAGGCTTCCTGCCAGACTCCCAGGATGCCTCCTCCAGACACTGAAGGCTTTTTAAAGTGCTCAGGACGTCCCCGTGGGCTCCTTGCAACAATCACCCAATACCTCCCCCAACCGCCATCACCTCCTCCTCCCCCTTGATGAGCACCCTGGGAATTCAGCGGCGATGACAAGAGGGTCTTTCATAAGTGTTGCCCCCTTCCTCCCTCATCCCTCATGTTTTCAAAATGACACCAAGAGATATGAACGTGCACGTACGATGTACGGCGGCCATTTCCTGGGGTAAATTGCATGTGCGGCAGGGGTGAATTGAAGGTGTCTTACGTCTTATATCAACGCAAAGTGCATATGTCAAACGTTATTTGAGCTGGGAAGATTGTAGCCGGATTTCCAGGACCAAACAGCATCCGGGATGCTTCTGATTGGGCTCATCTGTTAGCGGGCGGCATCATGTACAGTACGCTGGCCGCCATCTGTTCCCGTGAGCAGGCATCTAGAAGCGACCACGAAGAAAAAAGCATCTGGCGGCGAAGCGCGGAGGCAACAATAAGCGACTGAGATGTTAATTTCCCTTGGCAGGGGAGTGCAAGTACGACTTCCAGGCATGGGGGGAGTGCGACATGACCACGGGCAAGAAGAACAGGACGGGCGTGCTGAAGAGGGCGCTCATGGACGCCACCTGTGCCCCCACGGTCACGGCCAGTAAGCCCTGCGGGAAGATTCCCAAGGCCAAGCTGCAAGGTGAGTGCTTCAGAGGAGGTCTAATTGCTGGACTCCAGGGCCTTTAGGAGCAGTAATCATCAAGGTGACATGAAACTAATTTGGATGGTTTATGATACGTTGCGATGCCATATAATATGGTAAGATACAATTAAATATGCTAAGATTCACTGTGATTCACACCATTTGTCATGCGCTATGATACGATACACTCCAATACGATGCGATATGATACAATGCAACTCACTCAAATTTTGATGCAATGCGATATGGTATGATTCGATACGATGTGATGCGATAATATCTGATGTGATACGATGTGATTCATTCCACTTTCCATGTGATATATGTGACGATGCGATACGACACGCTACGATGTGATCGACTGATGCGATACGATTCACTCCACTTCCGAAGTGATTCGATACGATACACTAGCATGCAATAGATACGATGCGATTCACTCTGTTATCAATGTGATTCGATATGATACGATGGGATTCGGGTTACCGGATTACCCCTCCTCTGGATCTTCTTTCAGTTCCTATGAATAACCCCCGGAACTAAATTCATAGGCTAGTTCAAACACACAGAGGTCGCCCAAAAGTTCCTAGTTCTTGGGTTAAAGTTCCTGCAGCAGAAAAGTACCGCAAGGTGCAGGTTTGTTCCAAGGATGTAAAAGTCAAGTTTGGAGGCTCCTGAACAAGCAACTACGGATATTTGCAACTTCCCTTCCCCACACTTGTGCTTTTTTGACTTGTTTCACGAAAGAGACTTGCACCATGACAGTGTTCCTCCAGTGTTTTGGGAGTATGCTGACAAGCCAACCCCCCTACACTCCCAACCCCCAGATCTCCCGACTTCTCGCCACTTCACTTTCTGCACTTGAGATTCCAACGTGAACTCCACAGTTGGGGATTGCCTCAGCGTGCTGTTTTTTATTACAGCAATTAGGGTGTTTTTCAACTAGACTCGATAAGACAGTGTTGGTCTCAGTGAAGTGCAGGATAGTGGAGCGGGCGGTTTTCTCATACGCAAGTCCTGCATGGAAGTCGATGTATGAATTATGGATGGACACGTCTGCGCCTCGCACAGACACGGTGAGACTGACTATAGCGCCGTCTGCTAAAAGAACCGAACCTCACCGACACCGGCCAAACACTCGCACATGTCCTGCATGCCGATGAGTCACTGCTTTCGCGCGGTACCATAACAATTACGACACGATTCGCTTCAATTACGATAACATTCGCTCTAATTATGATATGATACGGTTTGATTCACTCCAATACAGTACGATTCACGTCTGGTATGACACCGTCCGTGCCTTTCACTCTGATTACAGCGCGATAGGATTGACTCCAAATCCGCTGATTAGAATACGATTCACTACGATAACTATATCATTTCCTCCAATGATAATCTGATACAATTGGACATGGTACGCTACGCTCCGACTATGATACGGTACAATATGTTTCCCTTGTATTACACAATTCACTCAAATTACAGAATGATACAGTGCAATTCCCTACAATTATGGTACAGTATAATTCACTCAAGTTATGGTATGATACAATAAGATTCAGTCCAATAGTGACACGATACACTTCAATTAAAACGCGATACAATAGCATTCACACAAGAAGCAGTGTCAGAGTTTTCGTCTCCTCTTTGCAGGAGATGTGAAGATTGTTTTCGTGCTGCCGATTTTTGTTGTTGTTTTTGTTGTTGTTGTTTTTTTTTAAATGCTGAATGAATGCTCTTTAATTGTCTGTCATCTTCAAAGATGTAGCCGTCTGATTGCGCCCTCGGAATCTCGGTCCGCCGTGCTATATCCATCTTAAGTGCGGGCTTGACAATGAGCGACGGCGTTCAAGGCGAGGTGAGGAGGTGAACTCTCTATTCAAATGTAATCAAACGCTGTTAGCTTCTAACTCCCGCCCCCCCGCGGCAGCAATAAAAACATGATGGGAGAATGTCAAACAGCGCGTGGAATATTTGACTGCGAGGCGGCAAGTCGACCCGGAGTGAGTCAACGGCCTTTTGTTAGCTCTGCAAACCCGGACGTAATTGACCCGCAAACACTGCACGGCGACCGCTGCCAAATTGCAAACCGGCCAACTTATCGCGCTTGGCAGATGACACGCACGCGCCGGGTTTGACAACTCCGACAAACATTCGCATTTGCGTGGCGAGCACATGCCAGGCTTCTGGAGGTCTGAAGGTGCCATCCTGATGAGGGAACATCTGCCTGACAATTCCACTCCTCACATTAACTTCTATACATGTGAAAAGAGCGCCTACAGTATTATCTGCACAGCACTGTATCAGCAACATAGCGTACTAACATCTGCATCGTGTGTTGCATCATTCGTCTCGTGGAGTATCATCCGAATAGCACACTATTATTGTCATAGTGTCTTATATTCGCATTGTACAGCATCTTCCGCAGAACACGAATTGCAGCGTCCTCCGCATAGCGCGGTGTCATCTGCGCTTCCTGTCGGTGAATCAGAAACTTTTCCCTCTCTGCATACACTCACAGTGCAGTCTGATCTTTAGAGCTGGTTCATTACATTTCCTTAATTAGGATTTGATATTTTCATTTGTGACGAAATTGAATCCGTAAATCCCTCCGTGTTTATTTCAGACAGGGAATCAAAAATACCTCAGACTCAATGCGCGGGTAGCACAGAAAAACAAAACCCTCCCTTTTGTGGACTTTGTCGATTAACTTTATTTTCATGTTGATTTGTTAAATTAGAGGCAACGGCGTCCTCTTGTCGCAGTGCATGTTGTTTGCTGTAATGCGGCGCGAGCAGCAGGAAGCGGCGGCGGCGCCGCGGTGTGCGCGGTGCTCCCGCATCCAATTCAATTCCCTTTAATGACCGCTCAGCTAAGCCGGAGGAATTCGATTAGCTCAAAATGTGATTGGGGGAACATAACATAAGCTGCAAGGACACAGAAACACACATGAGGCACACAAGTAGGAAGTGGGTGTCTTTTACTTTCTGACACTTGTATTAACATCTTATGTTAACATGGGAATTTTCATGCACACTTTAAGCGGGAAGTGCACTGGAAGCATATTCCTAGCCGAGGTTTCCCCATGCGGCCAAACACGAGGGGGCTTATTACAAAGTAAACAGGAGTCCATGTGATTTGAGCGCCAAATGGTCTGTCTGCTGTTTCATTTGTTGCGACAAACAACATTTGCAGTAATGGCCGTCCATCCATCTCACAGCTCTGCTTATTACAAACACTGAAAGCCTTGTTTATGAGAGGCTCGCCCGCTTTGGCTGTTTTGCAGGCGTACCTTTCAATCTGCATTTTCCCTGCACTCGGAGGAGAAGCAAATTTGATATTCCCGAGGGGACGAATGTGCCTGAGCCCTCTTTTTTCTCTGCCTGGTGGAAAATCCAAAACATCACATTCATTTGTTCATATTTGCAATGCTTCATACACTATGTTTGGTTACACAAAAACTACAGGAAGTTAAGTTTTGTCATCAAACTTCCACACGTCCCCATGCAATGACAGAAACTCATAGCCCTCGCAATTTAGGTTCGCCCGTCTGTCTTGTGTATTTGGTTCAAATTTGGTAAAAATCAGACAAAATCTCTAGGAGTAGTCCGCCTTTGAAGCATCCCTGCAAACGGCCAACATGTCCCGAAAAAAAGCAACATGCTGTGTATTCTCCGGCATGGCTTTTTGAGACTTTTTTTGTGGGTCTACTCCTGCTAGACATGCCTCCCAAGTTTCAAGATGTTAAGTGAAACCTGCTTAGGGGGCTGAATTTTCAAGGAAAATCCAAGGGGCAAGGCTCCTGGGAAATGGCCATTTCAAACCAAAATGGAAGACTCCCTGTGTCTTTTCAGGCATGGAGTTTTGAGACTTTTTTGTGGGTCTATCCTTGATAGACATGCCCACCAAGTTTCAAGGTTTTTAGTGAAACCGGCTTAAGGGGCTGAATTTTCAAAATAAAAAGCCAAGAGGCAAGGCTCCTGGGAAATGACCCATAAAATGGCCACTTTAAGTCAAAACGTCCGACTTTTTTTTTTGGTGGTCTTTTCAGGCATGGCTTCTTGAGACTTTTTGTGGGTCTAGCCGTGACAGGCATGCCTACCAAGTTTCAGGCTGTTAAGTGAAACTGGCATTCCTGTATTGGAATTGCAAACATTAAAAAATAAAAAAAAAATTCAAATTTTCATTTATTTTTTTCCCACCTAAGCCCTCTGATCCGTCTGCCGGAGGCCGACTGTATCTCGTCTATCCCCTGCGCACCCTCCACCCCATCCCCATCCCGTCCCCCCTGGTCACCCCTCTGCTTCTCGGAGGGGTCGGGGTGGGGGGAGCTTATCTCCCAAATGGCAGACACGGAAAATCACATCACAGCCCGAGATTGCTGCTCCTGCTGCACTCCCTCCGCCGTCACCCTGCCTTGTGTGTGTGTGTGTGTGTGTACAGTGTGTGTGTTTGCCTGTGTGTGTCTGCTGGCCTTCGTTACAAGTGACGCACACGCAGCTGTCACTCAAACACCCTTTGAATGTATACATTTCGATTCCTGCTTCAAAGCAGATATTTGATGGCCATTTCCAGGGGTCCGTCGAAGACGAACTCCTCGAGATTTTGTCTGACTGCTTCTCAATTGGAACCACGTGTACTGGACAGATGACCAATATTAAATTGCGAGAGCTTCGAGGCTTCGTCGTCGTGTGTGGGTGGGGCATGGCGGCAAAATTTGATGACTCGTCATCAAACGCCAAACTCTCAGGTCTGATCTGAACCAGAAGCTTTGAAAATTCAAGCTGGTTTCACTGAGCAACATGAAAGTTGGTTGGCATCTCAATCATGACTAAACCCACAAAATATTTGACAGAAACCATGCCTGAAAAGTCACAGGAAGTCTGCCTTTTTTCTTCAAAGCACAGCATGGCATCATCATTTGATAAGTGGCTCCAAGTTCTCGTTCTCTTCTTTGTCCTTCAGATGCTAAGAAGCAGAAGAAAGAAGGCAAGAAGCGAGAGCGTGGTCAAATGGACTAATGAGGACGATGATGAAGACACAGTGGATGACGATGACGAGGGGGGCGGAGTCGACTATGCCCCATAGGCTGCAGCGGGACAACGCCCGTGCAAATAAGACTCGTAGTGTTTATAATTAGTGTTATCTAGAAACGAAGACAGTAGATTTAATCACTAAATCAGCACCAATCCACAGGATTATTTTTTCCTCTTCTTTTGCTGCTTTTTATTTGTTGTTACCTCAATTTCCCCGATTTAAATAAATAAATAAATAAATAAATTCAAAAAAAGGGTTTTTAATCCTATTAATTCTCATTCAAGTTAACATCCCTTCCAACCAAAACCCCCTTCCTTCGTTTTCGCAGAATGCAAATAAAGGAATAAAAGAAGATTATTTTTTTTATTTTTTTTACATTTTTATTTTCATCCTGAAAGATTATGGCACAATTTTTACCCACTAAAATGCATGAAAAAAATCATCATTACCGTTTTACTGTACAGGGGGAGCTGCAGAGGAGAGGGGGGTAAGGAGGGAGGCATTCGGGTACCTATGAAACACACGTGTGTACATTTCCAATCCTTACATATGTCATATAGATTTATATATATGTGTGTGTGTGTGTATATGTATATATATATATATATATATATATATATATTTGTATTTACATGGCAAATTTTTTTTTTTTCCACAAGTCACACACAAAAACATCTAAATGAAATGTGCAGCTAGCGGCGGGGCCAAATGTTATTTTTTTGTGTCGACTTTTGGCAACCACCCACCCGCTCAATGTTGCAAATCATGCCTACAGAAATGCACATTATTATCATTATTAAAATAATGAAAAAAAACAACAACAAATCGACTATTACACGCACAAAGTTTCTGTACATTTTGCAATGACACATTTTTGTACACTGGTTATAAAATGTGTGTGAAATGTTGCGTGTATGGAGGGGAGTCTTTGGAAGCCTGTTTGGAATCTCGGGTCACACACACACACACACACACACACGCACACACGTGCACACACACACTGAAAATGTGGACACAAATGTTGCAACTGTTAAATGAAAGTAGTGGTAGCTCAGAGCTAACGCACACATTCGAGCATGCAAAGAGCAATTTCCATTTTGTCATTCCGGCTAAGGCACTTTTGAAATTACTCCGTACAATCTGCTGATATTTTCTGTTTCCTACTCTTTCTGCAAAATGTCTTTGCGTCGTCCCGCCTTTTTCTCCCCACGCGAGAGGATTGTAGCCCTTTGCCGAAAGCCGTGTGAAGAGGAGCCCGATTAGCTCTGACGGCACGACGAATACGACGATGGCGACAACGTGGAATGACAGCGGGTATATTCCGTAATTCCCATACCGGAACACTTAGACGACCAGATTGGAACGCTGGCAAGAACCTTATTCAACCGTATTCATTCTTAACAGCAGTGCTACCACCTTTCGACAAGTCCACCAAGCAAGTATCCTATCGATATAATGTTGTATTCAAAATTTTGATTTCAAATACATTTTGACCAATACTCAACTGTCAAAGGCATTATTTATAGAATTTTGTTTTTTAAATTTACAATTTTTAAGTGTATTTTTTTTCATCAATCCTCAAAGCTATCTTTTAGTATTATTGTATTTTTTTTTAACAGCTGGCCAATTTAGATTTTTTTTCACCCAATTGTTAATTATGCTTTGATACCAAAGCAAGTATCTAATTTAGTTCATTTTAAAGAAATTCAATTTTAATATGTTTCCATTTTTTAAAACTAAACTTCAAATATTCCTCAAAATCAAAGTTATTGATTGATTTATTTGTATTTTAATATCTAATTTTAAATACGTCTCTTCAATTTTTGTATTTTTTTTAATTTACATTTTGATTTTAAATAATATTAATCCTCAAATATCCACCAATTTTATGTAACGAGTTTTTTTTAATTTTACAATCTGATTTAAAATGCATGCTTCTCTTGATTTTATTTACAATTCTATTCTAAATCTCGATTTTACATCATTTGTAATTATTTCTGACTATCAAAGCCAACATTTATTGATTTTCTTTTTGTATCTAATGTATCTATTGATTTATTTGATGAAATTATTTATTTAGAAATAATTTAATCAATATGTATAAAATATACTGTTAGCCAATATCCTGATTTTGTTTAATTTGCATGTTTTTCTAATCTAATGGGACAAATTGCCCCCATTCATTTCTAAATAAGGTCTTCCACGCCTCTAGGGGGCAGCATCTGAGCAGAAACGTGTGCTTTCCACGCATTGTGAGAAGAAGGACTTGCTAGCTAAACTTGTACATGTTCCAACAGTGAAGTTTGTCCATAAAGAGACAATAAAAAGACAAAATGACTGTCGGGTAAGTGCTGTGATTTTACTATTATCCCCACCTTAATGTATTGAATTATGTTTTAGAAAATGTGCTTCCCAAAGATGTGCTGAGGAAAATGAAATTCTAGCTAAACTGTCATGCTCTATGTCCAGGAAGAACAGCCACGATTGTCTACCATTTTACATTTTACACTTGCTTACATTTTGAGAATTATTAGTTTATTTGAAGACTAATAAAAGCAAATGCTTACAAGAAATGTTGTTTGTCACTTTACTCCCAGTTTTACACAAATTTCCACAAAAAGTCATTTTTATGTCTGTGGTTGTCCATGCAATCTAGGGAGCTGCATATCAAAACTGGGGGCTCCAAGAAGCCGTGAAGGCGGTTTAAAAGACAAATCTACCAATCTGGTAAGTGGAATAATGTTACTCCTGTCACCACTTAGATGAAATTAATCACATTTTGTGAGACTAACGGACATGATAGCTTTTCTACCAGTCTCCAATCATTTCCCCCCAAATCTTTCCCAAATCTCAGGGTTTATTAGGTTCTTTGAAGACTTATAGATGGAAATACTGACTAAAAGTGTTCCAGTTCACCACTTTTCCGAGGAACGGGGTTCAAATCCCAAAAGCATGCATGGAAGGTTGATTGAGGACTCTAAATTGCCCATAGGTGTGAATGTGAGTGCGGATGGTTGTTTGTTTCTGTGTGCCCTGCGATTGGCTGGCGACCGGTTCAGGGTGTACCCCGCCTCCCGCCCGGAGATAGCTGGGATAGGCTCCAGCAGCCCGCGACCCTGGTGAGGATAAGTGGTAAAGAAAATGGATGGATGGAAGTATTTTTATAGGGTCCTCCACACCTTTAGGTGGCAGCATGTGACTGGAAAACTTGCTTTCCAGCCACATTGTTAGTAGGAAAGTCCACAAAGAAAGAAAAAAGACTAAATTAGCCTCCTGGCAAGTGGAATAATGCTACTCTTTGATTAAATTAATCACATTTTTGTTTACTGCCTCAGCATTAGGGGGCAGTGTATGACTAAAAAATGTGTTTTTCAGCCACGTGTTGAGGACATGCTACCTAAACTGTACTATGCCCTATTCTTAATGTATGTCCAAGAAAGCGTTGAAGTGGATAGAAATGCAAAATGCTGCGCTTACTTCCACCAGTGAGCATGCATAAGCTCTAGTTAAGCATGTAATGGGGCCAATTTCTGGCTGTAAAATGTATATGCTAATGTGCTAATTTCCTACCCCTGACCACACTCTTGAGACGTGCTCGGTGGGCAGTGTGCATCCTAAGAACTTTTTTGTGTGGAAGGTTATGTACACAAAATGCTAACATGATGCCAATGATAATGTGATTGTATGACATACAGACGAGAAAGTAGCCCTTTTTAAATCACGAGCCGGTGAAGCTGTGATCTGAATTTAACTCCACACTTGGAGCCCACAACCACGCATCAGCATACACACATACACTATGCAATGACACACATATACATTGATCCACACACTCCAAAACAAACACTAATAAGCTCTGAGCTCCAGCTACTTGTTAGACGCTGCCGAGATTCCTAATATGACAGGTGCGCATAAATATGTTATTAGCTGGCGTCAGCAAAAACGATTCTGTCAGCGCTAACGTGTCAATCGAAAAAGAAAAAGCTGAGCGAGCAGAAGGCCGGGATGCATCATCGATTTGTTTCGACCAGTTTTTAAGAGCTGTTAAAAAAACAACAACTCGAGACGGCCGTCAAAAATGGTCAAGTTTGTAGAATGTAGCAAGCAGTGTTTTGTCATTGCAGACTGGAAGCCAAGCAAAAATAGAAACGGGGAAAAAAGATCCAGTTTTAATCATTTGGGTATGATGAGGAAATCCGTGGGAAAGATTCCGGGTGAAGTATGGAGCTGCTTTGTACAGTTATCTACAAGAGTTGTCACTGAACCTAAAACGCGTGAGGTTTGTAAATTCAGGCAACCCTGTTGTCCCATTGTGGAGCTCTAAAATGTTGTAGCCTGACACGGAGCCGCTCGATGCTACGACTACTTACGGCACGTTTCTAAATGTTTGTAAACAATCGGCGCCAGGGCACTTGCGGGTGGCGGAATGCGAGTGACTACCGCAGACCAGAACTGAAATGATGACTAAAACTTGTTTCGAGTTGCGCTGCATATTATGCCCGAAAAGGTTTGGGATTATTTGAATTTCCTTTCAGTTAATCTAAATTAATCCTAGGAGGATAAGGTGAGTGGATATTGTAACAGTTGTACAGAGAAGATCACAAGAATGCCTGGTGGCTGCGCGCGATGGCAGAGTGACAGACAAGGAGCCAACCTTCCATCATTGGATTTTTGGAAGGCATTTTCTCACAGGTATGTATAAAATGTTTGGTTGGATTGTCGCTAGTTAGTTAGTTAGTTAGTTAGTAGCTAGTTAGTCGATTGTTAGCTAGCTTGCCTGCTAGCTAATATCAGCTCTACCGCCAGCTATCCAGTTCACTGTCGCAAGAGGTTGTCTGTCCCATTAATCAGAGTAAAAAAAAAAGTCATCATGTTAACAATGTTTGAATATATACTACATCTATTTCTGAATCAATTTACCTGTTGAAATGTAAATTTTGACTGCCATTGGCTGTCTTTTTCAAGGACTGTAGTTAACAACCTTTTTTTTTTTTTTTTTTTAACCTGACACTTCACACATTTAAACTTCGGTGGTAGAAAAGAAAGCTAAAATAATAATTCAAGCCTTTTACCCTGTTTTCCCCCCCAATTGCCCTGTCTTGGTAAAATAATAGCAAAGTATTTGTTCTCTAGTGGTGCCATTGGAGATCATGTGGGATTTTGCCACCCGCAAGTACGTGTGACGTAATGGAGAAATGCCCTATTGAAAGAAACGGTGGGATGAAAGGTCATTCACACAAAACATCCGCATAACGGCACACTCTTGGAAACGTCTACCTCGCAGAGCGACTGTTCTTGTACTGGCAGAGTAGCAGGTGCTTGAATGTCTTTTTGAAGGTGACGTTGCACAGGGCGTAACAGGCGGGGTTGATGGTGCTGTTGATGTAGCACAGCCAGTAGCCCAGCGTCCACACCGTGTTGGGGACACAGCTGGAGCAGAAAGTGTTGATCAGCACCATCACGTTGTAAGGAGTCCACGTGGCCACAAAGGCCACCAGGATGGCCATGATGGTGCGCGTCACCTTCTTTTCCCGCGATGGGGCTGCCTTCTTTTTTTTGTTGGGCGGCTGCTTGGTCATCTTCACAATCTTGCGCGCCACATGGTTCTGCCGCTCTGATGCAGGCACGATCTCCACCGTGGCATTGGAGGGTGTGTAGCAGTCGCCCTTGGGGGATTTGGCCTTGATCTTGATGCAGGTCAGCTTGGAGACGCCTGCTTTGGTGTGTTGGCGGGGTAGCGGGTGGCCCGGGTCGGTGGCAGAATTGGCGGCTGAATGCGGCATCTCCTCATCCTTCATGTTGGATGCGGCCGCGCTACCCGAAGTGGAGTCATTCGAGCTCTCCTTCTCCTCGCCGGCAGCGCAGATCTCCCTCGCCGTGTCATCGCCCTCGGTTTCACCCTCAGCAGTGGTTGTGGAAGGCGCTTTGCCGTTCTGCATCCTGCCATCGTGCTGGTTGCTTCCGTCCTCTGTGTTCTGGCTCTGGGAGGCCGCTATGTTCTCTGGCGGTATGTTGTTGTTGTTGGGTTTGTTGTTCTTGCGCTTGGCGGCTGACAAAGGCTCGGCGTTGCCTCCCAATGGTTTGCGATTATCCTTCTTCACGCGGCTCTTGCTCGCCCTGGAGATCTGCCAGTAGAGCTGAATCATGATGATTACAGGCAAGTAAAACGCGGCGATGGCGGTGCCAAAAGTGACGGCTGCGTTTGAGAAGAACTGAATGTAGCACTCCTTCTCCGGCACTGTCCGCCCGCCTACAATGAACTGCCAAAAGAGGATGGCAGGCGCCCACAGGATAAAGGACAGGACCCAGGCGGCAGCGATCATCATGCCCGCCATCTTGGTGGTCCTTTTGACAGGGTAACTGAGGGGCTTAGTGACGCAGAAGTACCTGTCAAAGCTTATGATGAGAAGATTCATGACGGACGCGTTGCTGACCACGTAGTCCAGAGCCAGCCACAAGTCGCAAACCACCGGGCCCAGAGGCCAGTACCCGATGACGATGTAGACTGTGTACAAGTTCATTGAGCAAAGTCCAATAATGAGGTCGGCGCACGCCAGGCTGAAGAGGAAGTAGTTGTTCACAGTCTGCAGGTTCCTGTTGACCTTTATAGAGAGCATGACCAGGATGTTGCCGATCACTGTGACCAGGCTGAGGGAGCCGGCCACCAGCACGATGAACACCACCTCCACAGTCTTGTAGGACCCCTCGTGCTCCTCGGCTGCGTTGGTGTCGTTGGCTTCTGAGGAGTTCCAGTAACTGAAATTCAGCGCATCCATGGCATCGGCTCCTGCTTGTCGACACCTACTCACACGGAACCTGTGGAGGAGCACAAGAGGATTTGTGATGAAAAAGATATTTATACCCTTTGAAATGAAAAGTGCTGTCACGTTAGCATATTAATATTCTACTAAGCCGACAAGCCGCCTAAACATCTGTTTGATAACCTCAGGGATAACAATTGTCGAGGCAGCGCTTTCCATTGTTATGTCGCGTTATTAAATTGTGCTGTCAAGGCGCCTGCAAATCTCAGGAAAATGTTCAGAAATTACTTTGAGATGTTTGAAAATAAATGGATGGGTCACAGAGTGAAAAAAATGAAACAAGATCCTGTTGGTCAACATCTGCCCTTGTGGAGTTGAGTTGTGTGCTTTATGACAAGTCATCAAACTTCGCTGCTGTGCTCTGTCCACACTAAATGAAAAAAATTCCTAAACCTAACAATTTATTGCCATCCTCCTGTCTTGTAAAAGTGGTTCAACTTTGGTAGCAATCGAACAATATCTCTAGGTAGACTTCATATTGAAAGAACTAGAAATGGCCAACATGAACCTAAGATTTTTGCTTCAAACTACAATGGCAGACGCCCTCTCTTTTCAGGTATGAGCACTTCAGATTTGTTTTGTCGATCTTTCTGTTTTTACACCCACCAAATTTCATGCTGCCAAGTGTAACTGGCTTCAGAGGCGGATTTTATGAAATATTCTATTGGTTTGCACAAAATCCTCTGGCCCTAATTAGTACAATGAGTGAAGTAAGTGGCTGTGCAGCATTTGCGTGCACAGTAGTGAACATTTACTTATCTGCAGTGCCAGAAATCCCCAGTGGTGGCATTGGGGCATGGAGCTAAACTGGCCTAATCCCCATAAATGTTTAACATCACCGATTTACGCCAGCAAAGCGCAACAATACAAAGGGGACACACTTGTTTCCCGCCCAGTGGATTAGAGCGGCAGTGCTGATGGTTACAGTGCAGTCCCTCGGGTGGCTGCTCTTTGTCCTCCACCTAAGCCTCGACACACCTGAGAGTTCGGACACTCTCGCAGGAGTCCAAACAAATCCATCTGGCGTCGCCATGGACACCCCCCAGCCCCTCGCTTTGACAGGCTGCAACATCTCTCCTTGTCCCCAAGGTGCCTGAATGGAAAGGCTTTTTTCTTTCTTGCCGTCGACTCTAGCATGCTGAGAGAGCGGTCGCCTGGGGAGAGCCGCGGCGACTTATCTTAGCGTAGCTATCAATCATTGGGCTCCCCTGCTATGCCTCCCCGCAACCTCATCAGAACACTGACGCCAATGATCGCACCCTTTGACTGATGAACATAAGGCTGGTGCCAGTCTCCTTTCAGGGCGACATACCTCACGCGGATGCCTAAATGGCTTCTTTTGTCTCAGGTATTAGCCTGCTGGACGCCGCCATGCGAATAAATGAGCTTTCTATATTGTTCATAGTTCCGATCTGCAGTTTGCTCACTGGAGCCGAAAATTGCTTATGCCCTTTGGGAAGCACAAAAAGGCCAAGCTCGCCCTTTTTACTGCCACCTTTATCCCCTGCATTTTGTGCTTCACACAGGTGAGCAGAGAGCGAGAGCATTGAAATGACAACGCGGGCCTTGCCTTTTTAATTTGAAGCCGCTTATACAGGTCAGCGCTTTTTGCCGGCGACACGCAACAAGTGGCGCTTGACGCCCGCATCGAGCACACTGTGTGATTTTGGAGCGTGGCAGCTGTGCATTTAAAGCGGCCCACTTGGACACTTCGCCCGTGCTCTGGGTTCACATTTTACATCTGGAGATGCCAGATAAATCCCGGCGGCACCTGCGCCACCCAATCCCCCATGCCCCCATCCCCACCGTTTGCATTTCCATCATTGGCGGCTCTCTCCATCAAGGGCCAGGCGGGCGTTTATTTGCCATTGGCAGACGAGCATGACTGGAATCCAAAAGCTATGATTGCGGCTGCACAGCTGGGGTGTCGAGAAAATGGGGTTGGTCAATGCAAGATTTCTCTCTTTCTACAAATCACCCATATAAGAGAGAGAAACAAGAACCTGCTTTAAAATGAATTGACATAGATTGGTCGACAGGAAGTCATTGAGATCAACAATCAAACCTGCAGACACCCTGCTTTCCTAATATACTGCATCAATGGCAACGTTCACACAAACATTAATGAAGTTACTCCCACTTTTTCACACTTGTCTGCCGAATCCCAATTTACGTGCTTGAGGGTTCAAGTCAATCTGTGGCCAAGCTGTATGTCTCCGAAGGTTTAGGTGGCGACCACGCTCCTCTCAGCTTGTTAAACTGTGGATTTTTCAAAAAAGAAGACCTTGGATTTTACAAGGGCATTGGAAGGATAACCTAGACCATTTGGGGTTTCTTGAGGACCACCAGAAGTCCCAAGACCACACTTTGAGGAACGCTAATCAATCAAGTCATTTTACACAATGTGATGTCATTTAAACAGCTGTGACTATGTCACCCCACAGCCAATGTATACAACTAAATTCCACTTTGGTGCCTGAAGGATGGGTCAACCAAACAGTTGGCGGCAGATTGCTAATTTCCTGTTCCTTGTTTATGAATATAATCCACCATCGAAAAGGCTAAGCTTTGAAACACTTAACACTTGAATTTTACAGCTTGGAAGCATCCTGGAAACAAGACACAGATACTTCAAAATCCATTAATTAGCTCTACAGGGTATATTTGTGTAGATTGTACACCGGGGGTCAGAAGTGGACTCCTGCTCTACCCAACATGAACAAAAGAAGTACTTTTTAGGGCATTCGTGTCCTTGTCACTGGATGGTACCCTCAAAGATTGTGCTTCTCTGGCCATGTCACTTGTGTTTTTCTCTGAAAACCGTTACCCTAGTTTGGAGTATTATACTTAAGGGTACGGAAATGGACTCATACTCTACCCAAAACGCTCAGGAAAAAAAACACATTGTGGGAGTACAAAGGCATAAAGGAATTCCTGCAATACCCAAACGCTTTTAGGGGTAATTCTCGTCTCCCACCTCTCGAACCCTGACAATTGACTTTTACATACCTGTACCTTTTCGGTACTGTACTTGCATGGATTGAACCTCAGTGCTAAAAAATTTCTGTACTGGCTGCAGAACAGTGCTCACCCCTAACAACAAGTGTGATGAATCATGTTTGGCACCAGTAGGCTTATGTGTACTTTCTTTCAGTGGCGAAGTTCTTTAAGGTCGTCGATCTGTGAATATCTCATTTCTAGACCCGGAGTTTGACAAATGACTTTTTGCCAAAGGTGTCAAACATATCTTCTGTAAGCAGGACATAAGTAGGGAATGAAATCCTGACAGGTGTTGTATTATCACTCTGCTAATCTCTTTGTAGGGGGGGAACAAGAGGCGCATTCAGGAATGTCGCCTAAGTGGATGCTGTCACAACGCGGCTCGGCTTGATGGGCCGCCAGTCAAGGATTAACATTCCGTTGAAATTATTTCCAGCGTTGCCGCCGGGGGCAGTGGCGCGGACGCTTATGGCCACTCGTGATTGACAGCAGAACATCGCACTCGTGTCTGAGACTTTGTCACAGTCTGCTGCCTCTTATGCGATGAAGAAGGTGTGCTTTGCCTCACCTGTTCCCATCTGCAGGCACGCCACAGTTAAGACTGAGAACTGTAAATAGCACAACCTGTCCAAGGGCAACGTTTGCTTTGCTTCTTTATCGCTTTGCTGTGAATCACAGGAGGACGTGTGGGGGATGGCTGGCCAAACGCAGAAACAATGAAGTGGAACAAATCCAACAGGCACCCACTTTATCTTGTTCCCCCGCCGCTGCCGCGCCTGCCTTTTCTCTGTCGTCGCTATCGGTCGCTATCTTAATTAGTGCCAGCTTTCCATCGAGGGTCGAATGCCAGCCAGCCAGCCAGCCGAAGCGATGCATCGCAAGGCGTTCAAGGCACGTGGCGGAGCCGGGCTCCGCCATTAGAGATGTTGGGATTGACACCAGCCTGTCAAGAGGAGAACATTCCAGGGCTTCTTAAACTGTTGAAAGTCAACAAATTGTAGCTAGTACCCTTTTGCTGAGCCACACCTCTGAAATACTGAAAATGGTGACCTTATTATTTATTAGGCACAGATCAGAAACAAAACAACAATGTAGCAAGCATTCTTTAAAAATGTCCACCTGGGACGGGCTTTAGCTGAAACCCCAAAAGCAACACAATAGTGCAGAGCCTCTTCGCAGCCGGCTCTCTCTGTAATGAGCCAGATCATCGGAATGCACGTGAGCCAGAGAAACGGGTGAGTCCCAGAGGCGGCATACAATCGAGCAAGGGCGTGCGCTGGCGGCTTTCTTGGGAAATGATTGTAACGGGCGGCAACAATAGGAAGACGCATTATGCGGCTGCATTATGATGGCATTCCCAGCCTGGCCGAGGATCCATTTCCTCAGATCTCACTGGAGTGGAAAAAAAGCATGTGTGAGCCAGGAGAGGACAACAATCAATCGAGCACGTTGTTTGGGATCAGATAGTGAAAGTATACACATTCTGCATTTGCACTCCTGTTGGTGGTACACGGTATGGAAAATGGATGGCTGAATCAATGAACATAGCATATGGACGTAACGTACATTTGCTCTCTAGATTTTGGCAAGTGCAGATGCTCAACTTTTGTTTCCAAGCAAACGTCCTTGAGTCACGTCATAATTATCGTCTGGGTATCCCCGAGCCAACTTACACAACCAAAAGAGGAGACGTCTCACAAGCCACTACAATCTGTTTGGAAAAAGTTTATTGTAGCCTGAGGGTCGCTATTAACAGCTGCCGCGTCTCGCTGATATCTGATCAACTTTAATAAGACACTAAAGCTCCCCGTTGAGGTGGAGTGGAAGCAAATTGCTGTCGGTGAGGCAGCAGAACCCATCCCTCCCGCCTGAACGCCTCTTCTCTGGAGAAGCTATTATCTTTCGATGTATGGAAATGTGCTAATTAAAGACAAATCAGAGGAGGATTCTTGAGTAAGTTATTACTGTGAGATTACATTTTTATCTTGTCCTGATTTTTTTCAAACTGACAGATTTTTCCAGCAAGGTCAAATGGAGGCAAAGGTGTCTTTGGTGTTGACGGAGGTCGGCAGTGACACTGTCATTTTTCACAGATGGTGCAAAGTGGTCGCAATACCAAAATTATTGATAGAGGGTACCTTTTTATGACACTTTTTATGAGTCTTAGAATGCAACAGGATGTACACTGTTAATTCTTCCAGTCAGTTTGAGGTGTGCACTGCTTTTGACATACGGACTACCCTGCAGGCTCCTCTCGGAATGTCCGAGTCATTAACTTTGATCACATGACCACAGCTTGTTTCTCCCACGTGTGAAATTCCATCAACTTCCTGCTGGAATTGTACTCCGATCGTGAACCCTTTTGGTGCAGTTTTTACATTCAGAGCCAGTTCACATGTCAACCAAAGTATCACTACTCCTCATTGGTCTACAACCCTGCAACACTGTTACCGTAACCTTTTTAGCATGGAAGAAGAAGGAAGCAGTGAATCACGTGATACGCTGGACTTGACATCCTCAAACAGTTTTCCAAAAGAATAGACAGAGCAAAAGTATGTCCTCTCTTCTATTTTTCATATGTTTATAACATAGTTAGCCTTGATTGAATGTCTCACTCTACCTCATGCAATCCTGTTATGGATGTGATCAGAATAAGACAATTAGTTATTTAAATGTTGTCTTTACTTATTTACATAAATACGTTTGTCCTCTTGGTCAACAGTAACAGCTAGCTTCTACTCCTGAGAGAAAGCTAAGATTAATACGGATTTGCAACCCTGTTACCTGCAACTCTGTTGATGAGATTAGAGTAACAGGGTTGCACCTCTTCCAGTTTACTCAGACTTTAAAAACTATTATTTGTAATTCAATTCAACAATTTATATTATCTGAGATATAATTTAGTTACTCTACATATTGTGAATTTTACATACTGAATCGTTTCCTTTTATTTCAGAATGGTTGTCCAAATGGATTATGGTTGCAGCAACTACCTCGATGGGATGATTAACTTTACATAAATAAAACTGTATTTATTGAACTGTAACATTTGCCACTTTGCTCCAGAAGTTTAGGCGTCATCTCTACAACATGAGGCAACAGTATGCTTTCTCACGGGCCCTGAAGCAGAACCTCCCTGCCAACCAATTTGTAGTCCATCTTGATTTCTCAGAAAACTATATTTGCAAATACAGTGCAGAAGTGCAGTCTGTTCATTTTGGTGTATCCCACTAACAGCCCACTTTACACACTGATATTTATCACATGAAGGGAGAATCGGGTCCTTCCTCCTTCTGCACCATATCGGCATCAAGAGTGAATGGACCACCTCCAATATGGAAACACATGGAGCCCATTCTGAAGGAAATCAGAGAAAATTGCATTTTTTTAGCCATGGGCCCTGCACACAATACAAACCTGAAGAAACGTTTACCCTTTTTGGCCTGAAATTTTGATGAAACGGTTTACAAATGGAACCTGGAATTACTTTGAAGCCAATCATGGCAAATGAGCCCCAGATGGCATAGGTGGCACACTGAAGAGGAGGGCTGACAGGGTTGTCAGCCAAGGAGTTGATATTCCCACAGCAATGTCCCTTTACCAAGCTCTGAACGATGGTCAAAGGTGAAATTGTTTCACATCCAGGAGCAAGATGTACCGTATTTTCCCGACCATTAAAAGTATAAAATTTCCTCCAAAATGGACGGGGCTTGCCTTTATAATGCGGCGCCCGGCTTATGTGTGCACCGAGTTCCAAACTCTGTAAATGTTGTGTGACTTTGATGAGCGTGCCGCTTGACTGACGGGGAGCATTCCCTGCCAACACGCTGCTTATATAGAGGAAAGGCGGACGTGACTGAGGACAACATGCGGACGTTACTGGGGGGCGCGTGCGCGTGAAAGAGGGCGCTAAAGGCACGCCCCCAGTAGGTATATATTGGCTAAGGACCCCCGAAAATGGCACCTACGAAGAGACACGCTTACGAAGCACAGTTTAAACTGCAAGCTATCAATTACGCGGAGGAACATGGGAATCGAGCAGCCGCGAGGGAATTCAAGATTAATGAATCCATGGTTCGCACGTGGACGCTTGGGCTAAGGTATCTGCTTTGACTGTTGCCCGAGCTTTCGCGAAAGCCGGCATTATTCCTGAACAGCCTCCCGGCAACGAGACTGACTCCGACAATGACGAGAGGGAACCCGGCAAGTTTGATGGCAAAATTGTCCAGCTGTTCATTTCGGATACAGTAGATGAGGACTTTGATGGATTTATGGATGAGGATTGATTAAAAAATAATAATAATAACGTGAATACATTGTTAAATACTTCAATAAAGTACAACCGAACTTCAAAAGCTTCAAGTTAAATTCCACAGATGACCACACAGAAGATCGAACACACAGCACACCAGAAGAAGAGCAATAGCATACTCCAGAGGTTGTGTGTAAATGGTGTGCCCTGCTGTATGAGGGCCACATCTACCCAGGGATCATCCAAGAGGTGAATGAGACCAACTGCCAGGTGAAATGTATGCACAGAGTGGGGGAAATCTGCTTTTTTTGGCCGTTGAGGGAGGATGTCCATTGGTATCCCTTGGAGGATATGCTGACCATCATTCCACCGCCACAAAATGTTACCTCATGCCACCTGGCCATCGCAGAAGACCAATGGAACACTCTGGTCAGCCATGAAATGTAAAGTGGACTATTAGAGGACCGATGTTCTAAAGCAGATGAAAAGTGTTTAGCTAAGTGTTAGAGTGAAATGTTTTTAGCTCAGTGTTAGAGTGAATATGTTGATAGGCTAGGGCAGCCAGCCATCAAATGTTTAAAAGCAATGTTCTGAACCAACGTGCAAGTTTCAGTTTATTTTATTATTATTATTTCTTCTATTATTTGGGTGTTATTTCAGAAAAACTGCAACAGAAGGTATTAAAAGTTTTTCAAAGAACACTTTGGTGTCTTGGGCATTTATTTGTCACTTTTATATGATGATCTATAATCAAAAATAATGTAGCTAGTCATCTCTTGTGGGAACAAGTTCCTCTCATTAGGTTTGCTTCCTCTGATTTAAACCAAACTGCCAGAGTGACCATAGGAGGAGATTTCGGTTGGTACTGGGAAACATTTTGGTGCTAATTTCGAAGTTAACACCAGGTCACGTGTCAACTACGAAAGGAACAAGCTTCTCCATGTTCAGTTTTACTTGTTCGACATAAAACCAAGGAACCGGGTTACCGGAATGACCAAATATGGTGATTTCGTTGGTATTGGAAACCTTTTGGGTACAATTTTTAGATTTAGCGCCCACCTTTCAGCTAGGAACGAGCTCGTCTCGTTAGGTTTTATATCCTTGGACGGACTCTCCACAGAAGCACCACTCAAGACGGAATTATGTGACCTTGGTGTTGTCTTTTGGCTCACCGAGCACTCAGTGAGACATTATCCAGACCGAGTGGAAAGAAGCCAAAAAAAAGATAAAAAATAGCCTTGCCCGGGGTAGTGGTGGGTGGGTGGGGGGGGGGGGGGACTGGGCTTCTCCTCCCCAGCAAATATACAGCAGATCATTCTGGAGGGAATACAAAGCCCTCGGGCACGGACAACAACACAGTGGAGGTTGTTGATGGTGGTGGTGGTGGTGGGGGGCGCGTAGTACTCTGTCTAAATATTTATGTTGTATCTCGGCAGGCATCTGTGAAGACCCGTCCCCCCTGTGGTCAGGTACCCTTGAGAGTGGAGGGAGGGGGGATGGTGCTAGGAAATGAATGCAAATCTGTAATTATATCTCAGTGGCTGAAGATCGCCATCGTTTTCGTTTCCTGCCTCTTACGCGTCTCACTGTGACATCTTGAGGTTGTCTGGCGACCAGCCCTTTGCACCCTGGCAGGACAACGGCGCTTCCATCCTAGCACACTTCAGCTAATTTTTACCAAGCCACTTGGATACAAATCGTAGTTGAAGATTTCTACAAAGAAGTCAGATGGATGTTATGGTGCTACACCAACCAAGGTGGTCTCAGTATGGTCCCGGAACACATCCTGGGGCAGTTCACTTGCGTTGTGGTACCCTGGAGCCACCTTCATAAACATTAGCGATAGTACTAGTGGCTAACAGGAGAATTCCAGATTTTACTGCGCCACAATCGAAAATCTTGACGGTGACAAAGTTACAAGTGGCATGTCCAATGGCTTAATCTTAATGGACGAGTCTTTTGGTTCAGCATTTTAGCACTAGTCCCCAACCATGCCACCGGTCCACGGGCCATTTAATCCTAGCCCCTCCGCTTAACAAAAAAAATAATATTTTTTCTTCGTGGTTTTGGAGCCTCCAATTGGTAAGGTCCTTCAGCACCCATGGCTGTGGGGCTATCTATCCTGGTTGACACGCCTCTGCAACATTGTGTGGACATCAGGGACAGTCCCTCTGGTTTGGCAGACTGGGGTGGTGGTTCCCCAGGAGGGTGTGCTCCAATTACAGGGAGGATCACACTACTCAGCCTCCCTGGTAAGGTCTAGTCAGGGGTTGTGGAGAGGAGGGTCTGTTTGTAAGTCGAATCTCAGATTCAGGAGGAACAGTGTGGTTTTCATCCTGGCCATGGAACAGTGGACCAGCTCTCCACCCTCAGAAGGGTGCTCAAGGGTTCATGGGAGTTTACCCAACCAGTCTACATGTGGTTTGTGGACTTGGCGAAGGTGTTCAACCGTGTCCCCCGGGTGGTCCTGCGGAGGGTGCTCCTGGAGTACAGAGTACCAGAATCCTTAATAAGGGCTGTTCGGTCCCTGTATGATGGGTGTTAGGTTAGAGTTTGGTCCACATTGCCAGCAGTAAGTCAAATTCGTTTCCAATGAGGGTTGGACTCCGCCAAGCTGCCCTTTATCGCAGATTCTGTTTATTACCTTTATGGACAAAATTTCTAGGTGCAGCCGAGGCGTTGAGGGGGTTCGGTTTGCGTTTCTGCTTTTTGCAGATGATGTATTTCTGATGGCCTCCTCAAGCCGTGATCTCCAACTCTCGCTGGAGCGGGTCCCAGCCGCATGTGAAGTGGTTGGGATGAAAATCAGCATCTCCAAATCTGAGGCCATGGTCCTTTGTCAGAAAAGTGCCTTGTCCGGGTCGAAGAAAAGATCCTACCCCAAGTGGAGTAGTTCAAGTATCTCGTGGTGTTGTTCATGAGTGAAAGAAGAATGGAGTGGGAGATCGACAGGCGGATTGGTGCAGCTTCTGTAGTGATGTGAAATCTGTATCGGTCTGTCGTGGGAAAGACGGAGCTGAGCTGAAAGGCAACGCGCTCGATTTACGAGTCCATCTACATTCCTACTCTCACCTGGGGTCATGAGCTATAGTTAGTGACCGAAAGAACAAGATTGCGGGTACAAGTGGCCCAAAAGAGTTTGCCCTGCAACGTGTCCGGGCTCTCCTTTAGTGATAGAGAAAGGGTGAGAAGCACGGCCATCCGGGAGGGGCTCAGAGTCGAGCCGCTGCTCCTCTGCATCGAGAGGAGCCAGATGAGGTGGCTCAAGCATCTGGTTATGATGCCTCCTAGGTGAGGTGTTCCAGGCACATCCCACCTGCAGGAGGCGCCGAGGACGACCCAGGGCATGCATTCTCCTGGCTGACCTGGGAATGCGTCGGGTTCCCCCTGAAAAGCTGGATGAAGTGGCTGGGGAGAGGGAAGTGTGGGCCTCCCCCGCTTAAGCTGTTGCCCCCACGACCTGACCCTGGATAAGCAGAAGGAAACGGATGGATGGATGGATAATTTTCCACCAGGTAAATGATGATCTCTCAAGGCACACTAATGTGCGGCACAGTGGTTGGGAAACAGGTATTTGAGATTGTTTGGTCGCTCAATGCAAAAGACATTGCTGGTGTTGGCCCTTCATCCTGTTTGATTGAAGTATCGCTTTGTGCTGGAATCACAAAACCTTTCTGCTCAATGAAGCCAAATCCTAAAAATAAAAGCTGCACTCAAAGGCGCCTTTTGAATTATTACCGTGGAAACCTGGGAAAAAAACAGCGGCTGTGTAATTACGACATATTCATCCGTCCTCTGCGTCGCTCTCCCTCATGTTTCCACTTGACAGCTTTATTCTTCGAGACAGGAATACTGCCGGACCGCCGAGTCTTTTCCTCGTTGCTGGCGACTAATTGCCGTTCGCCCGAGCAACAACGGTGCGTCCGCTTTGACGGAAGCATCAACAAAATGCCTGCGGCCAATTGCGTCTTAGCCAAGGAAGCTCACTGTCGTTTTTGATTTGCCTAATTGGCGAATTTCAACGTCGTCTGCCCTTCAGGCAAGATCCATGGAAAAGGCTAGCATTTGACCCAATTTTCGGTCAAGATAATATTTGTCATCAACTATAAATCTTATATCCTTTATGGAAAACTCACCCAGGGCTCGCGAGTATTTTCTTCCCCAACATGTCGAGACGACAGAGCTTAACGTGCCGCCATTTTCTTCATAATTGATGCCATCAACTTGGAGGCCGTTGGCGACGGGACCGACTTGTTGAGCATTTCGAGGTTGCGGAAGGGACGTTTACCGGAATGGCCTGCTACATAATAATGTCTGGTTAAGTAGCATCTCCTTGTTCTGTAATCAATTGTGTTTGTCACCATCGGGTGGCTCTAATCGGATACTTTCTTAGCGATGGCACAAAAATACCTTAACGCTTGTGTGTATTAAGAGTGGCTCATTAGCAAAGGTTATTTTGCACTCCTTGTTCTGTAAAAAAATGTTTGTTTGTGACCACAAGGTGTATTGGATTGGATACTTTCTTAACTATGGCAGAAAATAAATGCCTGACTCCGAAGTCACTCAGTAATCTGCAGTAATATTAGTTGTTTTTTGCAGAGGATAAAGAATATAATGCCTCTGAGTATTGTTATATTGTGTGTCTGTTGTTTTTTTTTTTTGTTTCTCTCGCTTAATCCCGAAGTTGATATGTAATCATAGGTGGACCGGACTCAAGTAGCAGCGAACGCACCGCCGGCTGACGACTTCTTTTTCCCGCTCGCCGCAGGTCAAGTTGTACCAATGTCAAGTGTCAAGCTAAGCTACTCTTTGATCACGCGCTTATCTGCCGGCGGCCCGGCCTTGACGTCACGCGCCACAGGCAGAAATCCACAGCCGCCTCCACAAGCCACAGGCAGACGGAAGGACAGAAAACAGCACCTTGCCTTGTTTCGACTAAAAGAACACTGTTGTCATTTGTCCGAGAGTGTGATTGAAGTGATGTCAAGCGATGCGGTGGAGGTGGTGAACGGAGACTGTTTGCAGGGTTTTTATCTTGATTGCAAGTGTGCTCAGTAAACAAGGAAAAAGGGCTTCCAGGATGCACTGGTCGAGCTTACTTGACGACGAGTGGCGGCACATAAACGCAACATCAAGTTATATGGCGAGAAAGCAAATAGCAAACACAGTAGCCATGTGCTGCTGATGAAAGAACGCCTTTTGTTCATTTACTGATGAAATACACTCCCTCTCACGGCTCCTTCAAAAAAGGGGAGTTGAGCAGCTGGCAATTCCTTATACTCACAAACTGCTTGGGAAATTAAAAGCACTAAAATCTTCTTTTATTATTATTTTCTTTTTCGGGGTGTAAATCTAAGCTGTAAAATCCAAACAGCAGCTTCTTGCATGATCGAGACCGCTGTCTGTAAAGTTTCAATTCATTCAATGATAATACAGTTATACAGTGGTGCCTTAAGATACATGCCTTGCCTGTTTTGTTTTGTGTGCGTCTCTTGAGATACGAGCAGAAGTCTGAGTTACAAGTGCGCCCTCAGAACCCCACTGCCAGATGGAAAAGAGCACTTTGTGGGGAGTGGTACTAATATAATTAAAATTCATTTAAAACGTTTCATTAAATATTGAAAAATTAAAAAATACATTCAAATGAAATACAATTGGCAGAAACTACCTCATCCTTAAAGAATTCTTAGTGGCTTGTCATGGCAAAATGATCAAAATACAATAACAGGTGTCACAGCAATGGCTTGACAATTGTTTTCTCTCGATATATTGCACACGCTCGATTTTTGGGGATTTATGTTATACGTCAAGACGGCGCTTATTTATAGGACGTAACCACCATTTCTATGGCTGTTTTCTATCCATTTGAAATGTCAGCGCTCCATATTGCAGCTACTTCCATGAGTCTTTTTATTTAATTTAATTGATCTAATAGTCAACATTGTGGAGCAAAAACGCTTAAATGTAACCATTGAATTTTGTGAGGGAAAAAAAAAAAAAAAAGGCCAAACGCTATGGTGAGAAGCTCCTCCGCATTGAGAGGAGCCAGATGAGGTGGCTCGGGCATCTGATTAAGATGCCTCCTGGACGCCTCCCTGGTGAGGTGTTCCGGGCATGTCCCACCGAGAGGAGCCCCCGGGGGGGGGGACACGCTGGCGAGACTCCGTATCCCGGCTGGCCTGGGAACGCCTCGAGATCCCCCGGAAGAGCTGGATGAAGTGGCTGGGGAGAGGGAAGTCTGGGCTTCCCTGCTAAAGCGACTGCCCCCGCAACCTGACCTCGGATAAGCGGAAGAAAATGGATGTAGTAATACACTTTCAGACCATCAGGGGCAGCTTTGATTGGTCGTGTGTGCAAGGTAAGTAGAAGAAGAAACCCTTTTGTTTCTTGACTGGTTCCATGATTTTGATTTATTTATTCTCTTCTCTCAAGGTCCCGCCGATGAGTTTCCATTCCCCCTGTGAAGGCAAGTTAAATGAGGTGTGATATACACTTACCCAAGCACACACACACACACGCACGCACCACAAGGGTTCCAGCCGACGGGATGGAAATGATGCCACAATTGATTTGAAAGTGACGGGAAACATGACTTCATCTTTTGTGGGGCAGTCAGTGTGTTGTCATGGAAACACAAATGCGTAACATGATTTAGTTCTGTTGGCGGAGCACAGCCTCCACGAGAACGCCGTCATGCTCCTAAAAAGGAGCATTAAAGCAATGAGATTTATGTGTCATGTCGGGTTAGGAAATCAAAAGGTTTCCTGCTTTGACATGAAACTTTTAATTACTGTTAATTAATTAAACAGACCAATTGATATTGATATAAATGAATAATTGATATAAACATTTCTTTTATGTATTGGTCATATTTTATTTTTGATATTTTGTGTATAGTGTATTATTTTTGTGATGTATTATACAGTTGTGTTAAAAGGATGATTTATTGCTTTTTAAGTAAGATTAAAAATTATTCTTAGATTGCAATTGTAGAATTAAAACTAAATATATATCATCATTATTTGAAAATAAAAACATGAATTTACATTGTAATTTTATTAATTTTTAAAAATGCAATTTTGTTGAAATCATGATTGTATTTAAAGTTAATTAATAAAACATAACATTACTTAACGTAAATCTTAAGACCTGAACCAAGAATGAAAAAAAAAAAAAATTGTAAATATGTTCATTTTGATTCGACACTTTTATACAATTTTGTTAAAATACTGTTTTGTTTTCTACACATTTTTAAAATGAGGAATGGACGTTGACAGTACAGTAGTGCCTTGAGATACGTCTGTAATTTGTTCCATGGCCACACTCGTAACTCAAAACACTTATACCTTAGATCATCTTTCCCTGTTGAAATGATTGCCGTTAATCAGCTTCAGCCTGCCCCCCCAAAAAACTAATTTTGTAATGCTTTTAACAAAGTAAATAGCACTATAATATTGTATGAAAAATAGTAACATAATTCAATGGAATGTAAAGAATGAAGCAGTTTGTGCATCATGTTTAATTCATATTGGCACCTTCTGGTGTTGTCCCCCGGGGGCAGTATAATGTAGTCAGGCAGACACAAATGAAGAAGAGTTTCACGGCTATTGTAAGTGACTCGGTAAGCTGCAGTAATATTAGTCATTTTTTTGCAAAGGATAAATAATATATGAAAAATTTGGCTGGACGACGGTCTGGTCACTCATATGTCAAGGCACCAATGTAATGTACACTACCTTTTACCTGAGCAACGTTTCGCCTCTAGTGTTAGTGTACTTGTTTCAATATTGAAACTGAATATGGTGCTTTCTTTGATGTAGCACAAAAAAAGAAATACCACATGTAAATTGTACAACGGCAAATGGGTTTCTTAATGTCAGGCCATCACCACACTGGGGCGCAAACCGGCATTTGCCCTATCAGTCTCTATGCAGCGCTCCCTTAGTTCCAGCCGTGCTCTTTTGCAAGGGTTTAAGAAGATCATAAACCTCTTATGAATGGATGACATTTGAGCAGCAACATGGCCGCCTGTGCACAACGCGGCCTTTAAGATTAGGACGTTACATATGAGGTTGCCGCCCTGATCGGTTCCAGGGAGCATTCGCATCATTAGTGAGGGGGGGGGGGGGGCTTTGTTGCGTGAGGTGGGCTTCTTTCAGGTGAGTCTATTGATCCGCTTTCAGGCTGCGCATGTAGGAGTTTGCATTCTTCTCGCCTCTTGCGTAACTACCACAGCCACCTTTTTTTTTTTTTTTTTTTTTTTTAGCCACTTTTTTTTTTTTTTTTTAAACATCGGCCTGCGCGGGCGTGAAAAAGGTCTGCTAACAATTGGCGCTAGCACCGCAAAAGCCGCAGATACAAGCACCAGCCCGATAAACTAATTCCCCATTATTAAAAGCTGTATTTACTGTTATAAGCAATAGTTTACCATTGTTAAGTGTCATACAGGCTAACCAGGTTAATATGAATACATTAAAAAGAGGGCTGCAACTAGCGATTTTGTTAATCGATTAATCTGCCGATTTTTTTTTCGATTAATCAATGAATCTGATAAAAACAATTTTATTTCCATCATTTTTTTTCAAAAACAGGACATTATCTCAAATTGATAGTGCAGAAAATGCACAAACATAAATTGATTATAATGCAGTTACTGGCTTGGTTCGTAACGTCAGATAATCGGCAAAATGTTAATCATTCTTTTTCAAAGTCAAAGCAGAAGAAGCTGAAATTCACAGGATTTGGACAATTTTAAGTTTGTCTCTAATCGATGAATCAGTTATCAAAATAGTTGCCAATTAATTTGATAATCGATTGGTTGTCTATTACGATTGATTGTTGCACCTAGTTAAGAAAAACTTCATCTTTTGATGCAGGCAGAAATGAGGTCTGCTGAGATGCATTTATAGGGAATTTGATGGACGGAACTGGATAAACAGTTGGAGTTTGTCGCAAGAAAAAAGCAAAAGCGAATCTCTGCCCGGCGTGAATGCAAATCACTTTTATCCCGTTCTAAATCTACGATGGGAAGCCAGACCAGAGCAATCGCTTATCCAACAATCAAACTCATCCACGGTGCTGTCAACTTTACATCGCCATTGATTCTTGCAGATTAAATTATCGAAGGGGCATGTCTTTTTTTTTTTTTTTTTTTTTTTTGGCTATTATCGCTTGTCGCGAAAGTGCTCAGAGCCGTTTTGTCGAATGCGGTAGTAGGTTACTGATATACCGGGTTATCCCCAAGAACAAATTTGTCCAAAATGACCGGTATATACAGTATTTAACATCCCCTAATGTCCGTCCTGGGATGATTGATCTGTTGGAAGGATTTTCACATGAAATGGGGCTTAGGTAACTGATTTTTCCATGGCGACAGTTGCACAATCAACACTTTGCTAGTTGATTGCGTTGTTCTTAATTCTCACTTTTTCTATTTTCTGTGATATCCGGCCGGGACTCCATTTTCTTAATGGCGCTTCCCACCGAGGGCTGCTCGAATCAAGGCCATTCGCCTGCCATTGATCCGACATCGCCCGCATCTCCGCGACCCAGATCCATCACACCTCGTGGCCTCGCATGTAATGACGAGGCGGCAGCTGGCGACTGCTCGCTATCGACGAGTCACAAATGCCACCCGGCTGTGTGATGTGTTCCTTCATATTCCTCACTTTGAAAGCCCACTGAAAATAATTTGCTCCAATGTGGGTGACACTCAGAGCGTCGTTTGAGGGATTCGTCGTCCCAAAACACGAGAGATGCTTCCCAGACATACTTCACTGCACACTAACTGTAAAAATAATAAAGTGTAAAAACTTGAGGACGAGTTGCGCTGCTAGCACACTTTGTACTAGAGGTACAATATGGAACACAATTGTTGATGACGTCTATTCTGTAAACCACCGAGGAAAAAGTTTAAGTGTTTGATTGACACTCCTTTTGGATGATGAGCGAAGACTCGCAACACCTCAAGTCAAACATGAAGCTGGACATTACTCCTTTGTGTTAATGAACCAAGTTTCAACAAAATGTGATATAGGTGATTAATGTATGCATGCTATTTTTTGATTAAGCGCTAAGACAACAGTGTCAAACAGAAAACTGACTACTCTTTTGTTTTAGTGAACCAAGTCCCCAAAATCTTGGAAAACAAAGGTCATATGAATGATTTAGGCATGGATGTTTATGATCGATGAATCACAACTGTGTTTTATTAACCAAATACAGACAACCTTGGAAAAAGAACGTTAGACAACAGATTGCCACAGTTTTTTTCTGTCATTCAGCGTGAAGACGGCGATAAAAGATGAACATGGGAGTGCAAATTAAATTTGTCTGATTTGTTGGATGAGAGTTTTCAGAGTGACTCCATGATGTCATGTGATATGTCGACTGTCACGAGCGTGAACCATTATCTGCGGTTTTCACTCTCGCTCTCATTTCTGTCGTCGTCGTAGTCTTGGGCTCACGCCATTAATTTTCATCACACGTCACAGATGTTGACATTTCATTTAGTCCGCTCCGCCGGGAATCACCTCAAATCGATTGTAGGCAGCTGGGAGATATGCGAAATCTTCCTAACAGGCATGCCAGTGGGGTAAAAGGAAAGTGAGCGTTATGTGTTCACTTGAGATGAATTCCAAGTGACTGGAATACGGACTGTGAGGACGGAAGCATGCAATTCCCTTCATGAAAACGTAAAAGAATTCCCACAGTTGCAGAGTTGCCGGTGAATTATTCGCCAGAGGGTATCCAAGCTTTTTAGTGCACTATGGACGGCTTGTACATTTGCTCATCATCATCCATCTCCGCTATTGTTGATGCAATATGTATTTGCCTCAATCTATCACGGACACTACATGTCAAGCAACACTGTCGGTCTTGAGATATTCTGGGTAAATGCTTTATTGGCTCTGAGGTCAAATTTTGATATTTTTATTGGAAATGAATGGGATGTCAAACCATTGAGGTTACGGTTACAGCCACTACAACCTCATACAAGCGTTAAAATCCGTCAAAATTTTACCTTGGTATCGAGAAAGAACCTGCAAAAGTTGGAAGAGTTTTAACCTCGAGACCTGAACTACTTTGACCACCTTTGTTCAAAATGACAAAGTTCTGAGGACTATAATCCCTCAAAGACTCCATGTGATCAGGATCAGGGGAACATTGCTGTCAAGGCTTCATTGTTTATGTACACAAGCTATCACTCCAAGCAGGGATTCACAAAGTACCACAAGATTACAACCTTCAAGTCTTGTGTTTTGGGTCAGAAAGTCTTTCTTGAGCCTCGAACACGTGGTATGGCCAAGCTACATCCACCTTCAAAATTCTTAGGACTAATACCTCGAAGACTCAGATAGATGGACTGATAGATCAGGATCAAGTGACCAACAATAAGCGTGACAAGGGCTTCTCTTTAACGTACAAGAGCTATCACTCAAACGTTTGGCATTTAATCTCCGGAACTGGCGATTCCTTAACCGTCCACCTCGGTTAAGACATCAGACAAAAGGACAATGTTCCGAGGACTGTAATCCCTCAGAGATTCCCTGGGTCAGAATCATGTTCTTGCCGGCAACCAAGATTTAACGTGACAAAAGCCTAATCTTTTACGAACAGGAGCTATTGACTAAAACTCCTGGCATTCGCCGCCGGGGCCGTACAGTCTCGCAGCCATTCCTCGACCATCTTGTAAAGTCGCAGCCATTGTTGCGGTGGACCAGGAGCCAAAAAAGATCCCTCGATTTGATACACACAAGGTCTTTGAAGTCAAAATAGAAATCTCCCGCTTCCGCACGGCCGAAATTAGCCTTATTTCCACGGAAGGGGGCCCATCCATCAGCAATTCCTCACGGCTTATCACCCTGCCGAGTCCAATCGTGCAATAACAATGTCAGGCATTCATCAAATGCTGACACCTCACATTGAAAACCAAGACGCCCGCCCTTTTCCGCCGCCGCCAATCTGGCCGCCGTCACTAAGACGCCAGTTAGTGTGTTCGCACATGCACCTTGTAGCAGTAGCTTTATCGTCCTGCGCTCCCCGCTGACTGCTTCTACATTCTAGTTAGAATTTACAGAGTGATATTGATGCACTGAATCGAAAGCCACACAGAAGAAGCTTGCTATAAATTGAACATCCCGGTCACTCGCCGCTCGGATGTCTCGGCGGACTCGCGACATTGATCTAATGCGAGGACTGCAGAAGGAAGATGGGAGCGTGTGAATTTTTTTTTTTCATTTTTTGGGGGACTCAGGCGGCGCGTCATAAAATCCTTTTGGAAGACTTTGCCTTTTTCAGATGGATGAACATGTGGGTACCAAAGTGCAGGAAGCCAGCTGTGACGCTGGAACGCAACCCATCATTCCCTCTTTAATTGTCACACAGGACATGTTTTTTTATTTTTTATTTTTGGCGGAACTCCATTTCCCCCAATGTAAAAAGGACACAGAAACAGTGCAGACGCTTTATAAAAACTTCACAACCAGGTTTACAGCCAAATCGAGACTGAGGTATACGCAGGAAAGAAAACATGGAAGTAATAAAATAAAAATGCACAATAAAATAATTAAAGAATCTAAGTAGAAATACACTGGGAAATACATTAGCTAGCAGCTAGCTTAATTCTTCAAAAATCAAGAACAGCCAAGTGCTGCTTGGAAGACGGCCAGGACATTTGTGAACTCGTTCTGGTGTTTAACCCCCAAAATACACCATTGTTCCACTCCAGCCCTTATAGGTGGCAACAATAACCTGCTTGCTAACTGCCAAATGAAATAATGCTGAGTAAGACGATAAGTTAAAATATTCATGGATGTGAGACACAATGTTACAGTTATGTTGTTGGTCCATGTATGAATTTTCTGGTCTAAAAGAATGAATAACATCTTAACTCCGAAAGTCGTCAGTTTCTGTTGTTCCACTCCAGTTATATAGGTGGCGGTAATACTTTTTGCAAACTGTTACTCCACTCCCAAATAAAATAATGTGTAAAAAAAATTGTTTCTTATATTCCTCGTATCATATTCTGATTTTCTGATGTGACGTTTAAGTAGAAAAAAATGTAAGCCCGATCTCCAAATGTCGTGAGTTGTTTGTTCCACTCCAGTCCTATAGGTGGCGGCAATGCACTTTTCAAGCTACTTGCAAAGTGCCAAACAAAAGAATGCAGAATCAGAATTTTCTGCAACGATCATAAAAAATACTGAATCTTCAACAAAATTACAAGGATTCATTTAGTGCTGAATTAGTTTTTGCGTACAACACCTAGTTTCATCGGATACCCATTTGCAGGAAACATAATAAAACAGAAAAAATGCTAGTTGCCTTTCATTTTATGATGCTTGCCTTTCTCTGTAGTGCGTAGCTGCCATCTTGAGTTGGCGACAAGTCACCCATAAAATTGCATTTTTCATGTTGCCCACACAGCGAGTGGCTCCGACACATATGCAAATTGTAAGTGTCCGTCGGTGAAACCTTTTTGCCTTTGCCGTGGAAGATTATAGCGAGCTCGGTAGCAGCTTTTACGGCTGTAATGATGATAGCGCTGATGAATGGTAATGACGCGAGAGAGCGTCCTCGTCGTGCTCCCTCGCCAGGCCTTCGCTGCCGCCCTTTATCCCGCCGCAGACCACCACAATGCACCCGTAATTCATACCACAGCACTGCTAATGTTCCTTCTTGTAAACCCGCAGTGGAATTACATTAGCGAGCCATGCTAGCCTCTTTGTTGGGATTCGGGAAGATTCAGGCTCATTTTCCCCTGGCAGATAATTGCTGTTTTTGTACCAGGGGATAATTACAAATTAAATGGATCTACAGCAACAGCTTTGCTGACTCAAACATTTTGTGGGGAATTGTACTATTTGTATAATATTACATTGAGAAAAGTTAAATATTTGCGCCCCCAAAAATGGCGAGTCCTGCACTTCAAAATAGCAAACTTGCTGTATGCAAAATGTTCACTTTTGCCACTTAAACCCTAGATTTTGCCATCCTTTAAAACTTTTTTTTTTGGTTACATAAATTACTAATTACAGTGTGTCACATTTTGTGCAGAACACTGTTAGGTACAGATTTAAATGTTTATAATAAAGATAAAAAAATAAAAAAAATCACAATACATTAATTTTTTTAAATATATTTTCGGATACATTTGCTGTTATGCACATATATACTGTATTTATGTTTGTAAAAAGTAAATTTCCCACTAGATAGTGCATCACTTTTGTAGAAAAACAAAACACTACTAAGTACAAATAAATTGCATTATAAAAATAAATAAACAGTACAAAAAATAAATGAATATTCACTCATTGTTTTGTCATTTAAATATATAAATATTTTGATGAAAACCACTCTTTGCACAAAATAGTACTGTAATACATACGTTTTTGTTAGAAATGCTTTATAAATAACGAATTATTAAAAAAATGAAAAGCTATATTTAAAAACGGAATTAACAAACCACACAAAATAAATACATTTGTAAAATAAGTGAATAAATAAATAGAAATAAATACATTAAAATCCATGGATTAAAATAATAACTCAAAGTAAGTCAAATAAAATGCAACGTACAAATAATTAGTTTGAAATTTAGTTTGGTCTGTTTTTTTTTTTTTTTTTTTTGGGTTATGTGGCTTACTATGAGCTACCTTTGTTAAACATTCAAACAGCCAGACAGTTACCAGGCAGACCTGACCTCCATTCAAACTTAACATTGCTCGGGGATAAAAGCTCTGCGTGCTTCATGGTTGTTTTGCAGCATGTGCATGTTCAATATCAATACAAACGAGCGGGAACAATCCGAACTGTTACATGACTAAATTGCATTAATTAGCGAGTCCCAATAATGCGCTTCGGGGCTCCCGCGTCTCTCCCCGCGTCTTCATACGACGGCCCAATCTATACAACATGCATAATTCATGCTTGCAATACCACCGCCATAAATAGATTTATCATCACGCACTAAACGAACGCCGGAATGTGAATAAATGTTGAACGGACACCATCCATCTCCTGGCCGACACACAAGTGGATTTAGTGGCCTTCATGAATAATGCAGAGTGAGTGAGTGGGTGAGACAAAGGCCTCGTGCATCACATGTTGCTATCAAAGAGATATTTGGATGCTCTCGGCGGGCCACTCACAACACACACACACACACACACACACCTAATCAATGGCCTGCTTCCAACAATTATTGTTTACTTTAGCTCATTATTCCGCAGCTAGCCAAGAAGGAAGCGGCCGTAATTGCCGGTTGCCAGGACAGCGCCACCTGTTGTGATGCCGGGAGCGCAAAGGTCAAGAGTGTCCTCCTCTAATTGTCTGACATGTGATCCAAAGATGGACACCGGCAGGCGTGCTTTGCTGCGCTTCGTGTGTTGACATTTAGCGGCTAATTATCAGCACGACTGGTCGCAGGTGCTGCTGTTATGTGCGAGCGCTCATCCGCCCGAGCGAATCCCAGAGATCCGCCGGTGATTAAAATATATTAGCGTGTCGGAGAATTTCATAGGAGCCATGTTCAACATGTATGTATGCACGTAAACCCGCCTCCTGTGTCGCCTGCATTCCGATTAGGAGTCAAATGAAGGCAACAAATAGAACAGTACAGCGACAAAGCTGCAATTGCAACCAGTCATGGCTTGTCACAGCGTTTCCGTGAAAATGTAGTCGGATTTTGTGCAAAAATTGACTAAACAACAAAACATGCACATTTCCAAACATTACTTGCCTGCAATATGATTACGAGATGACTAAATAAGGCACGACTACGAAGTTGCTGTTAGAATCTTGCCATGGTGCCGACGATTACCAAAGAACGAGTTAGTTTCCTGTCCCTGCAAGCGAGTCCTGTTCACATAACAAGTAAAAATGGGAAAAGTTTGTGTCAAAGCGAAATCAGCTTCAAAATTGTCATGTGAACAAACAGCTAAAATGACACTGCTACAAAATGCTGACATGTAAACAAAAATTACATTGGTTCAAAAACGCTGTCATATAAACAAATTACATGGCTTTAAAAGGCTGCCATGTCAACAAATGACACCCGCTCAAAAACACTGCCATATAAATATCAGTTCAAAACTATGCCATCAAACAAATGTCCAAAACAGCATACCTTCAAAATGCTTTCATGTGAATAACTGACATCAGTTCAAAACCATTATCAGCTCAGAATGCTGTCATTTGACAACAAATGGCCAAAACTAAATCAGTTCAAAAACAATCTTGGAATCAAACGGCAGCATTTAAAATGCTATCATGTAAAAAAACAGGCATCGGATCAAAATGCTGTCATGTAAACTAACATGCTGTCATCTCAACGGTATCGGATCAAAACCTCTCATCAACAAATGATATCAAATTGAAATTCTGTCATGTATACGAACAGCATCGGATCAAAACCCTGTCATGTATACAAACAATTTCAAAAATGCTGTCAAAAACAAACGACACCAGATTAAAACTGTCACATAAACGATATCAAATATAAAATCCTGTCATCAAAGCTAATGACAACAGATCAAAATGCTATCACATAAACAGACAGCAGTTCAAAATGCTATCACTTAAGAAACGACATCAGCTCAAAATGCTTTCATGAAAGCAGTTCACAATTATGTTACTCATGTTACTACTACTTTGAAGACGAGCGCTCGTCTGTCCCGTGTGCGGCGCTAAAAAATGCCCGACTTATTCCGGCTGGCTGTGATTGATTGGCCGCGGGCGAAAATCAATCAGGTTTGCTCCGCGGGCACATACTATGTCTGTTGGTGGTGATAGGGATAACATGTCAGAGTGGGCCTTCTCCATCTTGTCACTTTAAGCGTGAACAACAGTGCTTCCCTCACCAAGCGTTCCTCTTCTTCTCCGCACGCCGCGATCGATAACCCGGTGACCGGCGGTGCTCCGGAGCACAAAGCTAGGCGGCATCAAACACTCAGTGTATACACTACACGGGTAGATATTTTTAAAAACACTGTTTTAAAACAAAAACAAAACCAAAAAAAAAACACCTCACCCATCTTGAAAGCCCAAAGCAACAGGTAGTTCTTTAAAGTCGACTGTGTTTAACAAAAAGCCCACTTCAGCCAATCAGTAGCCTGAAGAAAGTGATTTCTGGAAAAGACCAAGGCTGCGTCACCAAATCTAAAGCTGATGATGATCTGATAACACGTAGTGGCATTTTCCAGTCAATTTTCCATGACAGATTCTTTCAAAATGAGATTTTTGTCGAGCTTGTTCTATTGTTCAACCTTGTGATCGGAAACCTTTTGTTGAATGTCATTCAACGTGCAAAACAACCTCGTGTAAGGAGCGACGTGCTGCGACAGCAAGTCACATGACAAATACAGTGATTATCTGATATCTGATTTACATTATTCACCATTGAGCCGCCTCGTGATCACAAACATACGTTGTACAATTGTTCACCATCACACACAAAAAGGCATGAAAAACAACTGACGGTTCACCACGTCTCCAGAAAAATACAGGAGCAGATACAGTATCTTAATATTGAGCTGCTTTATGATCACAAAGATACAATTGTTCACCATCAAATGAAACAAGGCATGCAAAATAACCTTAGGGGAATAAGTAATATCCTGATTCACCACGTCTCAAGGCAAATCCATGATTATTGGATACACAATTTAATGCTGAGCCTTTTCGTGATGACAAACATACAATTGTTCAATGATACAAGCGAGCCTGTGGCCAGAGTGTCCTTTTCAATGAGTGCACTCTAAAAAATTAAAAAAGTGCATATATGCATGCCCTGCAGGGAGGAGGCGCACATCTTAACGAGCGCATTAATTGCCTGGAGGATGTCGCTCAGTCATGCATATTTGACACTTTTAGCCGCAAGCTCGCGCCGCGTCTCGCAGCTAATGGATGCCGTGTGGCGCCGCGCTGCATACGGATCAGCCGCCCCGCCATCCCAGCCGTCCCTCAACCGCTGCCGCTGCGCCGCCTCACCATAATGGCGACTGAGAGCCCTCGACGCCGGTGTCGAGGCGTCAAACAAAGGGCCGCAAGTGTGTGCAACGGTGGCTGATAACAAGGTGACAAGTGGCCCCCGAGTGCGAGCTGATTGGATGTTGCGTCCTCTCCCGGCCGCCATGACACCTGTTCACGCACGTGGTGTCAAATGGGATGTGCGCAAAGACATTTTAAACGCTTTTAAAGCCGTACAAAGGACCATGGGGCAAGGACACTCACCAGAAAGAGGGCAATGGTCGCGTGACCATATTTGGGCATTTGCTGTGAGGCAACTGATTTCTCCCAACAAATCAGAAAAGACAATGAATGTTCGTTAGGAATCTAATTACATATGCTGTGATAAATGGGTGTCCATTTTTATAGTTGTAATAACCTATATAACCATTCGTTTAATTTTCAATTTCAGTATTTCTAACGCGTTTAGTACAATCCTTGCGACTGGTCTGATTGGCTCGGGAGCCATCGCATTTTGCGGCCACGTTTCTGCCTTTTGAACGAGTGTTCGCGTCTTTCTGCTTTCACCACGAAAAGGGGTTCTGCGCCTCAGCGAAGAGCACCACTTTGCATTCGTTACCTGACACGATCGCTTCCCTCTCAGCGATTCACCTCTCGCTCCTGTGGCTCTGTAAAAACAAAGAAAAGAAAGAGGTTGAACTCTCGTCGAGAGGCTCAAGGTCTTTACAAGCCAGATGTGCGCGCTCTAGTCATAATACGGTGAGAATATGAAAACAGACGACATAAAGGAGAAGCCACTGTCGTTGGCGTTATGCATGATGAGAATTCATTTGTGCTAATGGACGCTACCTGCTAGGCTGAGTGGAGCGCTGCATGATGTAAATGTAGCACGTCTTTACAATCAGGCAAATTCAACAAGGCTTGCAGAATTGCTATTTACAATTCCGAAATGTCAATCAAACTGACTGATGGTTTTTCTGTCCTGTTGGGATGGATTTGATTGTGCTGGTACTTACAGGTCCAGCAGGGCTGGTTTTGCATTCTGGAAGGCGTGTTCAGACGCGACTTGACGCCAAGCGGGCCAATAGGGAAGCAGGGGGCGGGTCTTCCTCCAGCTTCGTAATGATTCGCCATGGCCGCTGCGCAGGGAAAGCCCGTAACGTTCGCATTAGCATCAAAGACCAGCGGAAGATCCTTTTTCTTTTACTGTGAAAGTCATTTATCTTTAATCGCCCAGACATCAGCTTATGCGATGACACTTTTTCAGGTTTTTCAATTTTATGCCTACACAGCTTTTCGAGGAGATCGTGGCGTTACCTATTTCGTAGCTAATCCTACTTGGGCATTTTTACAAGTTGTGGTATTTACTGTTACAGCTTCAGTTTTCTTGTCATCGTTACCCACTTACTTGCACACTTTCTCGACGTTGTGTAAAAGATGTTTTCGACCGAAACGCCACATTTTCATCATTTTAGGGATTTATAAGAGAGTATAAGAAGGTTATAACAATAAAGTCAGGAAGAGAACGGATTATTGTGTGTTCGTCTGCTGCATAGATGGCGCTCGCTGATAACGGCCTTTGACATTGTTTTGACTCATCACACAGCCAAAATGGCGTTGCCTTGTTTTGAAACGCAACAGCTGCAGAGAAATTTAATGGAATTCATTTATTCTTTTTTTTAAATAGTGGCCGTCATTTCAGGAGACTTATGGTGAAAATGTGCCTAATGATCATTGCCTCCGCTGCTCTAATTCATTTATGATGCTCTCTAATCGTCGCCACTTCTTTCGAAGACGATCATCGGAAGTCGCCACTGGCGGCGAGATAAATTCACGGGGCCTGCTAATTACGTCCATCAGGGTTGCAAAAGAGTGTTCACACGCTGACCAAGGCCGCTGTGCTTATCTGCAATCCCATCACCTTCATCTCCCAGGATTATCTTGCAACCCTTGCAGGGAGGCTGACAGAGGAGCAATGGGAAAAGGGTGAGCCTTGTTTTACAGTAAATCTGCCAGCCTCGTCGCTAACGAGTGTTGGCTGAGCTCACATCTGACGCTGGAGGAGCAGAATGCTGCCAGCTCACACGAATCGATCCAAGAAGTCTTGCGAAAAGGACGCTTCTTGGCAACACGTTCTGATGAGAATTTTGTAGAAAAAGATGTAAAACAGGCAGCACGGTGGACGACTGGTTAGCACATCTGCCTCACATTTCCGAGGAGCCGGGTACAAATCCGGCCTCGCCTGTGTGGAATTTTCATGTGTGGGTTTTCTCTGGGTACTCCGGTTTCCTCCCGCATCCCAGAAACACGCATGGTAGGTTTATTGAAGACGCTAAAATGCCCGTAGGTGTGAATGTGAGTGCGAATGGTTTATATGTGCCCTGCGATTAGCTGGCGACCAATTCAGGGTGTACCCTGCTTCTCGCCCGAAGTCAGCACACCCGCGGCACAGAAGATGAATGAACGAAAGCTGTGAAACAGTGGCGTGTGAAATTGCCATTGAAATGTTCAATCCAATCATGCTGTGACGCGTGGATTTCGACCAAAATGGTTAGGTGGTTGTTTAATTGGTTGATTGTTTAGTTGGCGGTCTACTTGGTTTATTGTTTGTTTGGTGGGTTGTTTTCGTTGTTTTGTCAAATGGTTGGATGGTTGTTTTGTTGATTTGTTTTTTGGTCGATTGATTGTTCAGTAAATTGGTTGGGTGTTTTTTGGGCGTTGATTCAGCTGGTCTATCCTAGCATACACAGGAAGTCAAGCTAACCTGTTTTTCGTGTTTGGTCACATGATGTTTCGCATATAGCGGATTGGTTTTGGTTGGTTGTTGAGTAGATTGTTTACATTCCCCCCCCCCCCCCCCCCCCCAATGTAATGATAATGGCTGTCAGTTACCCGTAGATTTTCACGATTTGCGGTCTGGCCAGGTTCCTATCCCTGTGAATATTGGGGCTCCTCTGTATACCATATTTTGTGCATTTGGTCTCTACAATCCCCGCAACAGAAGGCAGTTTGAATTGACTTTTGAGTCAAATTTGACATTTTCTTTGCATAAGAAGCTCAAACTAGCGGGAAGCTTTCTTGTTCCAGGAAAGTTTAGACGCCCGTCACCACGATTTTGTTGCATGATGGATTAGAAACTGGAGCAAGTCACGTGACTTGGACGCTATTTAAACACTAGATGAGTGCTGTTGTTTTGATTAAGGCGAGCAACGTGTGAAAGCCTGAGCATAAATATGAAAGAGGTGATAAAAATGAAAAGCAAATGCAAAAATGTGAGGAAATAACGCCTACTTATCACTTTGCAGTCTTCAGATGTCTGTTCTTTTCGTTTGATTTTGTGCTCTTGTGTTAGATCATCTTTAAATATTATTCCAACTTGTAAAACAATGAGCTGCGAGTTTGCATGAAAGATGAAATGCCGAATTTAATTCTGTACACACAAAAAACACACGTCCTAATTATATAATTAAATGGAAGGTAGAGAATTGAACCGTTTTCGTCACACTTTTTGCTTCGATTCAATAATTCAATGGTCATTATATGCTGCTTCTTTTGCTGTGTGAACCTTGGCACCCTGAGGGCAGTATAATAGACAAACAGATATACACGGAGATAGTCACGTGATCCTTAAGCTGCAGCCAGTAATAGTCATTCTTTGCAGAGGATAAAGAATGTATGCCTGTGAGTATTGTTATGCCATCTGTCCATGTGTTGCTCCACGTTTGTGTTGAAATATCTGTTGCTCCAAGGGTTATAACACCACCAAATAGATGCTACGTGTTAGCATTAAGGTCGCTGACTTAAAGACGAAGATATGTAGTTGTTTGAAAGTGTAATTCTCTTTGTTGGTTATTTAGTTTGACAATAAGCTTTAACTGGGAGGGGCATTAAACAGCTTGAAGCCTCTTTTTTGAAGAATTGTTCACGACCATGTTTGCCAAACTGCGCATTTTTTGTGGAGTTGAGTTCACATCCTACATCGCAAATCATCCAAAGGACAGCTCGTATCTTTCAAAACTGAAGACGGTACTGCAATTTTATTACCAAGAGCTGGGGTCTTATTTGAGTATTGTTTGAAAGGTGTTTTGCATAAACTGCATTTATTTTAATTTAGTGCAATTGTTTGTAATTGTCTTTGTCATTTAATTACATTGCATTGCCTTTTATTTTATTGTTTAACGCTGCCGTTTTCAAGAATTATTTAAACATTTAATGAAAGGTGTACGGCAGTTACAAAGCTGAATTGGATCTAATTCAATTATTTTGGGCCGCAGTTTTAAATAAAAGTGTGTTTTTTTTGGAACATTTTGCATGTAATTTCATTTTGTTCATGCTCTCAATTTTCTTTTGTCACCAATGCTAGGGTGACATTTTCAGAGCGGGAAGGAAACTAAACCTCCTGGAGGTAAACCTGCGGCATAATCCAATCACATTTTAAATCCTGTCAGAGTTGTATTAAAGCCTCAAATTCAGATTAGTGGAGTTCAGGCTTTAAGCCTTTTTAAAACTAACAAAAAGAGAGGAATTTTCTGAGGATCTTGGTTGGGATTGTTCTTAAGTGGTGACTCACTTCTTCTATCTCTGCTGTGATTAATTGTCACGAACCTCCTGCAACGTGTGCGATTATTCACCAGAATGAATCATTGCAATGAATCAGTTTCAGTAGCGGGCTGTGGATTTGGTACCCGGGCCTTCAGTGGGGACTTAAGCAACCTCTTGATACCGCCACTATCACGTTGCAATTTTAGAAACCATCAATACGATGAAAAAAGGCAATAGAACAGCACAAGCGCACGTCACCTGAATCAGTTCACAATCAATACTTCTCGATTAACACGACAAAAACCTGAAAAAAAAAAATCAAATACATCATACTCACCAGAGAAGCTGATTATCAAATATATTTATGTCTGCAGAGTGCTACAGACGTGTTTTCATTCGTCAAATGTTTTTGCTCTGACCAGCCAATTGGAGGATGGAAAATTGCTGACATCATCGAATGTGAAAGCCCATTGCTCATCATTTTAAATTACATGGGCCAGCACCGCTGATTCTGAGGGCCCAGGGCAGATTACATTGACGTTGGAAACACACGGGTGCTGAAATGTAATTGGATGAAAAAAAAATTATAATCTACACGCACTAGACGCAGTCTGGCCAAGCGAAACACTGAAATTAACAGAATACTGTACCTGGGCCTTGTTGGCGGTATTAGCGTGGGTGTCTTACTATAAGGGAATATAGTCCAGTTGATTAAGTGATGCACTGCTAATCCGAACAGGAAACACGCGTCATTATTCCCGCATCGTTCCGTGCAGATGTCGATACTAACGTCTGACTATCCCGTCTTAATCCTATGTGAGGATTACAGCGTTCCATCTTCTCGAGCCGTGTAAAGCTTGTGGAAATTTTTTTTTTCCTGCCAATTAGCGTTGGAGTGGGCGTAAAAGAAAAATAAGTGACACATTTACATCCATGCAATGCATCCCGAGAGCTGGATTCCGACATTTTGGTAATTCCAGCGTCAATGCGCAAAGATGAACTTTTTTTTTTTTTTTTTTTTTAGCGCATAACCTTTATCTCGATGTCATCTTTTTGAGCCCAAATCCGGTTAATCCCACTTTAAAATATTCCATCTTTGTAAAATGTGATGTAATAGCGCTTAACGGATTCCTCCAGAAGAATGTAGCAGAATAAATTGGATGGATGGTTGTACAGCGGATATACAAAGTCTGCACACCGCTGTTCAAATGCCATTTTCCAATGCCAATCTTCAATACATGACACCGTCCCCACCATTTTTCACCGTAGGTATGGCGTGGGTTTGGTGACAGCGGTGTTGTGTTTTCGTGACCAGAGGGTTAAAGTATGTGCAGATGCACGTAGGTGACAAATGATCAAGCTACTAGTGTCACATTGCTATGGTTGCAACGTGTTTCCCGCCTTCCAGTGCGCTGTGTCAATCAGGAAGGTCATCTCGCTTTCCCGCAATTTTACACGCTTTTCCCGCGCCATCGATCGCGGGGACCAATGCGGCTCAAGCAGAAGGGGGTCTCATCCCCCAGTCACCTACAATTGGAAGCTATTAGCGGGTCGGGACGGGCCGGGATTACCAAACGGCTCGGCGGTAGCAGCTCATTGCCAAATGAGTCTGAAGCAAAAGTGCCGATATCGACTCGCTCGGGGGTCAAGCGAGTCGTCTTAATTGCTTCGTAGGATAGAAAAGCTCCCGTCAGACTTTTGCCAATCACAAACTTGACACGGGTGGAATTTTAAGATTCGTAATGAGACTGGTAATTAGTGCTTCATTAGTGGCCGTAAGATGTTTTTCGCTCATTGGGTCATCCCACCCGGGCACATCAACAAAATAAGCCTTTAATGCGGCGTTTAATTTGAATTTTGACCTTAGGTGATCTCAAGGTCAAGGTGTGAATCCCCACCAAAAACAAATCGGTGGCTAGGTTGCTTCTACACATCTGCCGAGTTTGAAAATAGCTGGAAAATTGAGGAATTCTGTGCTTGGCATGTTGGACCTTGCTATGACCTTCATTGTAGACTTGAACCTTGATGTAATATGTAATATAAAAAAATGTAGATGGTGAATATATGTTTGTGTGCTGATTGATAACCGTGACAAAGCAGCATATCGTGCCTCGCCACCTTGAGCAAACGCACCCATTACTTCTGCTTTGCATTGAAAAAAGTGACTCGTCCAGAGAGACGCTATCTTTAAATTATTGCTCTGCTTGTTGGATTTGCACTCCCCGTCGTCTGGGTCATTTATTTCCTGAACCACTCTCGCGGCAGGTCGATATTCGCATGTGCTCTTCCGGAAGAGGGAATGCAAAACAGTATATAGAGCGTAACATAACATATGTCCCGTCTCGCCTTGATTGCTCGCGCACGCCACGAACGAAAGTGGAGCATCTCAAGCGCCGACACTCGGCCTGAGTTAAACAACCATAATGAGTACAGCCGCCGCTCTGTCAGGTATTGCATTCGCCCGATTTATCCAATGGGAACCGAATCCACGGTCGGTCGTCACCGGAGTTAATTGCAAATTACAGTGTCACTTTTCACGGGGCTGCCCCGAGAGGGCCACTCGTCCAATTATCTGCCGGCCGCTGATTTATTTGGTCACTTCTTTTCTCCTTTGGCGCGCCGACCGCGCTGGTATTTTTTTAATCCGGCCTCGCCTCCCGCTTCATCATTCCGCTCATCCTGCCTACCTCCCATCGCTGTAATGATTCGCCCGACCACTCGTCTCTGTAATGAAGGCTGTGAAAAGGCCATGTTAACGTCCACTTGAATGCAAAGGTTGGGGAAAACAGAAGTGTATGGTGAGTACCGCAACGGAAGAAAGTCTTGTGTACTTACTGAAAAAGTGAAAGTATGTTCACAGCATTATTGAATTTTTTTATTCATCAAAAATATATGTTCGCTGTTCTCGCTCTGACCTCGGTGTATAGTGACAGGCAGAACAATTCAATGCTCTTCCATTTGATGGTAAAGAATACAATGAACCTGTGTGTCGGAAAATGTTTAGATCATCTTCAAAAACCGTTCCACCTCACAAACCGGCGTTCCCTGAAGTACTCCCTGCTCATTCCTATACTTGTCACAGCATTGACGAGGCATCCCGACCTCCCTCGACCCGGTCGCTCCCAATTGACAGGCCGTGACAGGCGGCGTCCAAGAGGAGGTGAACGCACTGAGCCGCATTTACATCCCGAGACTGCGCCTCATTGGCTCTGTATGACCCCCGTCGCCTGTCAGTCATGGTCGGCCGCTTCCCGCCGACTCAAAAATGCGCTCGGTCTGACGCGATCACTCTTCCGCAGTGAGTCTGGCCGAAATGATGTTTCCCTTGCAAAGACTTGTCAGATATGTCAATTAAACTCCAAGAAATTGCGGTGCATTAGTGGCATAGCATTAAGAATCAAGCCTTTTTCACACTCGAGGGCCACCGGAGTTGGGAAGTGAGTCAGTCTGAGTTAACATCGTGTGCATTTACAGTGGTGCCTTGAGATACAAGTTTGATTCACTCCGTGTCAACGTTCGTATCACAAAACACTCCAATCATCGAAATGAATGGAAATGCAATTCCATCTGTTCCAGCCCCCCAAAAACACCCTCGATTTCTTTTCACTCGTATCTCAACGCACCGTTGTATTTACACGCATGATGTAACCAATACTAAATTCTTCTACTATTTTCTTTCGGAATTTTGCTCACCCCAAAAATGTGTCGCTGGTGGGAACCGCCCCCGGCCCCGAGCTACTTTTACCCGTGTTAGGGGAGCGGGAAATGTATTTCCATCATCACATGGCAGATAAGTGAAACGCAGAATGGGAGCCTCTGGTAAGATGTGCGTCATCGTTTGTCATAATTGTGTAGGGATGTGGCATTTTACATTTTGGTGCAGATCTGGATAAAGGTACTGATCCAGTTATATCGATTTTGAGAGGGGTTTTTTCAAGAATTTTGTCGCTCTTTTGCAGTTCGGATCTTGATTTTGGATGTTGATTGATTCGATCTTGTCCATCATTTGGAATCGGATGGCGCTAACGTTGAAATGACATCATGATTACGGATGATGTCATCAAAAAGCAGCAACTTCTGGTTGCTGCCATTGACGTCACACCCAACTAGTTTTGTTATGGAACCTCATAGAAGTAAAACCATGTTGTAATGGGAAATAAATGGTACATTGGCTTAGTGATGCAGTCCCTCATTTACCATCCATCATCTGGACAAGGTTATGTTGTGTTGTCACTACTTCAACCAGCAGAGGGCACGCTAACGTTAAACCTGGCTAGTTATGCAAAAGACGCCAGAGGTAATCTACATATCGGTCGGTGTTATCTTCCTTGACGTTTGTCGATCGTTTGTGAACAGATCTCATTCACGTTCGTATTCACGAGGTTCTGTCACGTTGTGGCTTTCGCATTTCGGTACTTGGTAGCATCTCACAAAGCACGCAATGACTACAGACCTGACAAATTTAGCAAAGAAAGCACTACGACGCCATCGCTTATTTACATGACTGGTTGGCATTAGCTTCCTTTGTGTTTGTCGACCTTCAACGTCACCAGAATGAGGTTGCGGTTTGAAAATGTAAAGTGAAGTTGCCCCGACCGTCACAGATATTCGGTCATGTGACTTCCCCCTTCGCCCTCGTCGTCAACGGCCACGTCTTTGATTGAAATGATCTGTATTGTGTAGGTCGCTTTGTTCATTCTCAGGCGATCAGCTCCTTTCTCTCTGGAGGTCGGCCTTTATTGTATTATTTTAACAAGCACTTCTTTAACCTTGCTGGTGCAGTTGGGGAACCTGATGCCCTTTTGGAGGCTTACACCCGTGCGCCGCTCCACCCCCCGTAATACTGCATAACGTGCAAGTGCTTGTTGAGTGTAATTGACACGCGTGTGGCGAGACGTGGCGTTTAAAAGCAGCTGGAAACGTGGCTTCCTGCGGTTCTGCTGCTCTCCAGGGTTTGTCGCCGCTCTCAAACTACAAGGAGGATTTGAATTTGCTGAGCATAAAATCCGAATCTGTGCTTATCTGCAGGATATTATCACGGCTATCGTCTTGATGTTGGCGTAAAAGAATGGATGTGATGGATGTGTTTCAAAAGTCCAACTGTTAGCTTGTCTCTGCAGGGAAGTGTAGTGGGCGATAGAAGGGGGGTTTCACATTGTTGTCAATGCATCCAACAGTTTGTTTGTCTTTCGCTGTCTCTGGACTGTGTCTCGAGGGTCCTGTTCCCGTCAAGTCACAAATTCCACAACAGGCAGAATGACCCGGATTGGGTCCACTGTCCTCCTTTATGCTGGCATTTCTTCAAAATGTCAAGTCGTTCACCTGGAAGGACTTTCACGGCCCGTCATCCAGTGTACAGTAACGCCCGAGGACAGGGAGTGAGAAACAACGCTGTTTATCTCGTCCAGGAATCTCATGAGCCTGCTTCCTCTGGCCCTGGAGGCACCTTCAAATCAGGACGCTGCCAGAGCGCCATCGCGGCGAGACATCTTGTATTTTACGGCCATCGTCTGGACGCCGTCCAGCGTTTGTGTTTATAGATACAAAAGTAGACACCGTCAATAAATCCAAGGTCCCCGAGCGCGTAAGACGGAAAGTGCAAGTTAACAATGCTACAGAAACAGGACGTAAATAGCTCTTCTTCCCGTGCAAAACACCTTAAAACTCGGAAGACCGTCAACGGATGTGTCTCAGTACGACTCCTCCGTGCAAGTGTACAAAAACACACAGCACATACATAAAGCTATTTATTACTGTCAATAGGGGGGTGCCTGTGAATCTCTTCAAGTTGTCCTGTCAATCACACTCAAAAAGTCAACATCTGACCACATGACACTCATCAGTCGAGTATACCTGGTCCAAACTTTAAGAGCAATTAGACAAAACATTTTGTTGTCCTGGATCCCTTGCACAACCAGACCCTCAGCTCGCCGCTTTAAACCAATGACAAATGACAGACTTCCTGTGTATGGCTTCTTGAGACTTTGTTTTGTGGGTCAACTTATGGTTTCATGTTGCCTTGTGAAACTTGCTGTGGTGACAACATTTTTGAGGCGTTTGGTCAAAGAGTTTCTTGTTTTATGTTGCGTCGTCAAACCTGGCTGTCATGCTCTACCTAAAATGCTATGACAACAATTAAAAATCCTGGCAATTTAGGATTGTACATCTGTCTAGTATACAGCATGTGGTTCCAATTTGGTAACAATCGGACAAAATTTCTAGGATGAATCCGTCTTTGAAGGCAAAAAATACCCCTAAAATGACAGCAGTCTTCCTGTGTCTTTTTAGGCATGACGACTTGAGACGTTTATGAGGGTCTATTCTTGATCGACATCCCTACCAAATTTCATGTTGACAAGTGTAACTGACTTCTGGGGCTGAATTTAAAAAAAAAAAAAAAAAAATGTCATCAATGAGCAGTTTGTCTTTGAAACACCAATGAAGAGAACTAAAATGAGTCGAAGATGGCTGCGTCGAACCAAAATGGCAGACTTTGTGTCTTCTCCAGCATGGTTTTTTGAGACTTTTTTCGTGGGTCCTACTCATGATAGATGCAGCTCGCAGATTTCATGTCGCAAAGTGAAACTCGGGGAATAATTAAGATGATTGCTGGATGCATGGCAAGGCTGAGGAACACCTGAGGCTTTTTTTTTGTTTTTTTTTCGGATCGGCTTCCACTTCCACGAAATTCCCTGTAGAATTCCACGCTGTTCGCTTGTGCACACTGCTGCAGCAGCTCCATTTAATAACATCCCTAATCTCATCGTGGCTGTAGAAATGCTCTCAACTGCGGAAATGACACAATTCCTGATGCTCCCACCTTAGTCGAAGGTTGTTTCTTTGTTAAAAAATGGAATCCTATGCTATATAATTGGCATTGGCGCGATGGCTTATGGTTTTGTTTCTCGTGTGCACTCAGCTGCCATATTATTAGTAACGCCTGCATATTCTGATGAGGTCCAATATAAGAGCTGTATTTTTTAAAATGGTAATAATGCTCAGTTCTGTAGCTGTCCCTAATATTTTGTCCCTCACTATTAATGGGCAACACTGACATCCATGAAATCATCTTCATAATAATGTACATTTCTATTGTAATGTAAACGAGGTACTTCTTTCCGCACCCACTGTTTTGTGCAATTTAAAGGCTACACCGCACTCTCTAGGCACCAGCAACTATGGTTAATTCAATTAATGTTGTTCTCTTCCTATGACGTTTTGATGTCAAACAGGATTTAAAGAAACAAATGAAGGCAATCTTGCGTTCCCTGCGTCATATTTCCTCTTTCCTGCGAATATGCTGACAAATGCGGGTTCTGCCTGTGTGTGTGTGTGTTTTGTTCCAAATGCAATTACCAAATGCCGTTTGTTTGCCCGAGATAATCACCCCTCCTGCTTTCCATCCATCCCGCCGTCGCTTCACCAATCAATGGCCGGTTTAGTGCTACTTCACATTGTGAAGCTCCGCAATCACTCGGCATCTTGATAAGTGTCTAAAAGGGCCTCGGTGGCCGTTTGTCTGCACAGAAGAAGAAGCTATCAACGCGGCCTTTTGTCACGTAAACATAGCCGCCGGCTTTAGCGCAACAACAAAAGTACAGCGAAAAAAACGCGTGCAAAACGCGAAGGTTAAACGTTTATGTTGTTCCAAAAGAATGGGAAAAAAAATATCGAAATGCGACCACATTAGTGGAATTTACTTTTTTCCTCAATTCAAAACCCTACGTACCATAAATCATGACTATTTTCAAACATAAACACTCAAGAATGCATATTAGTATATGTATATCATCTTGGTGGCTGCTTATGACGGATCGTAGCTTGTTTTTGTTGTTGTTGCATTTTACGATCTTTCTGCTACTATTAAGGAGTTTAGCTTTGATATGGTTGACTCTTCCGCTATGGTATGAATTCCGCAGCCTTCCGGGAAATAGGAAAGTCGAAAGATAAATAACCAATGTCCACAATATGATTATCAATGCCAGTCGGAATGCTAACAACAAATTCAATCGATTACAATGACTTCATGCAGTAACATATTTTGCAAAGCAGCGTAATTTCCTTTGGGAAAAACGCAGCAAAACATTTGCGTTATTCTTGTGAGGGCGTCATTCCCAAAGATGGAATAAGTTAGTCAGAAGTTTAGCTTTAACTTAACTCAAAAGCAGTTGCAATTATTGCACAATTTTTATAGTTTCCGTGAACATTCTTTGTGGTAGAATGAATTTGTTTTGCTTTCATGCGTTTGGATTCTTCTTCTACGGCTCGTCTGCCGGGAAACTTCTAAGTTGGACATGTTGCGAAGTTGATCGTAAACCAGGAAAGTTGAATTACCATGTAATTACCCAGACGAGAGTTATTGACGTTTTTCAATTTTGGCAGCCTTTTTCAATTTTTTGTATGATTACTTCATGCAGTGACATAGTGTATTTTGCAATGGGGTGAAATTTGCAGCAAAAATCATTGAAACATGTTTTAACTTGATATAAAGTCAAAACATTTGTGTCATATTTACTGGTGCGGCAGACCAAAAGATGGAATAAATCAGGCTAGCGTATGAATTGAATTTACGCTTCGATTGAACATGAAACCATAATCGTCACCCAATTTGCGTAGTTGCTGTTAATGTTCCTTGTGGTAGCATTGTGTTTTTGTTTTTGGTTGAAGTTGGACATATTACAAAGTTAAACAAGGAATGTCGTGTTAGCATGCTATCCAGCCGCAGCGTTACCGTTACCCGTTGTGACGACAAAAGCAAATCTGATCGATTTTGGCGACCTCATTGCATTTTCTTTTGTATGATAACTTAACTTAATGTTTTTGCACGAATTTCTACACTAATCATGCACATTTCTTTTAGTCAATAAATCATATAATTGCAGTTTTGCCTTGGTCCAGTTTTTCCTTGGTCTTTATGTCTCAAAGGTATTCTCTGTCAATTGAGTGTCTTTACTGGAGCGGCTCCCGCTACCGGAGACAAATTCCTTGTGTGTTTTTGACATATTTGGCGCAATAAAGATGATTCTGATTCCCGGTGATTGCTTTTTCAACTTTTCCCAGTTGCTGCTGTGTTTGCCTCTAAAAAACTCCAATGAACGATAAGCATTAGCATAGGCGTAATTGAGGCGTAATTAAAGGCCTCCGCTTCAATAAAACACACGTGGCGTATGACTTATTGCCAATGGCGTCTCCTTGTTGTTGCCAGCCTGGCTGGAGCGGGCCCTGACACCCCGACACAGGACGGATGCACTTGATAGTCAATTGACACCATTAGCAATCACTCATATCAGTGTGTGTGTGTGTGTGTGTGTGTGTGTCTGTGTGTGTGTGTGTGTGTGTGTTGTATTAAAGAGGAGCTGTTTAATCACTGCGGAACACATTGGTGGACTGTCATGTGCGTCCATCCTGTGACGGGATGTCGGGGTGCGCTGTAGCCGCGCCTACAACAACAAGGAGACGCCATTAGCAATCAGTCACACGCCACGTGTGTGCGTATTATTAAAGAGCAGGCGTTTAATCACACCTGAAGACATTTCCTGCCTCCCTACCTCCCTTTCTACATTGTGATTGCAACGTGATTTATGTTCCCTGAGGGAGACCCTTCCTCCTGCGAAATGTGTTTTCTATCGAAATGGAATAAGCCGTCAAATGTGGATCTTAATCTGCCCGGTAACAAATGACTATTTCTGTGGATTTTCTTTCTTTATTTTTTTCCCAGCAAAAGATGACATCAAGCGAAGATTAAACAAGTAAAAAAAAAAAAAAAAAAAAAGTTAGGCCTTTTTTTATCTTCTTTAGTGTCCTATCAATGTTTTAATCTCTTGATTGGATTTAAACTGGAGAGTTTGCAGTGTTAAATCCGCTAGCAATGCTAAGCTAGCATTAGCACGGTAAACAAGCCGACGTTAGCCACAGCAGCGACGTCGGTAGCATGACTGATTCGCAATGGATCGTTACTATAACACTCAATTTACCCGTTTGAAATGTTATGTTTTTTGAAGATACAATCAATTCAAAAATAATCAAAAAGAGCTCACAAACGTACCCGTCAAGCAGAAATGTTGCGAATTCCGGTTCGCTTCTGGATCCGCTCAGCTTCAATTTGATAATCCCATGCCCAGTTGTTGGCAAATGAGGTATGGGGAGTTTTTCGTTTGTTTTGTTTTTTTCCCCGGAGGAGGATATTCCACCATAGTTTCAGCAAAGCTCCTAAAGCCCATGTTAACAGGTCAGCGCAAAGGGGGTGGAGGGCCCATTGGAATTTATCCCGTTAGAAAGAAAATAAAAATTTACGACGAAAACGCAGCCGTGGGGGGTAGCCAATGGAGTGGGCGAATTTCACTCTCGTCTGGCCACACCCTTGCTCCACCCCTGACTTTCTTCTTCAATTCGGTGCACATTGTGATCTCATTCTGGTGTGTGTGACGTCGTCACCTTGGGGCACGATAAGACATATTGATGTACCATACATGTAGACAGCATCTTAGTACGCCAGTAATATTTGTCGTTCTTTGCAGAGGAGAAAGAATATATGACTGTTATATCATCTGTCTACATTGTTGCAGTACACCGCCACAGATGCTAATTGTCGGCCCGAGCTTATGGGATTTCCCATGATGCAAGCACACAAAAACCTACAATCGTGTTAAGTCAATATGCTTCAATGGGGATTTTGCAACAGGAACACAGCATTTTTTCCCCCCGTTGTCACTCCTTAAACAAAAGTCACTAACCTTCTGCTAAAAACAACAAACGACCCATTGAAAAATCAGTAACCAGTTCCATTGAGCTAACCAGCTAAACCTCCATTAGTTCCCCCACAACCTTTTGCGCATGCCAAATCCATTTGGTGCGCACCTCTTGGCGCCGCGCTTTTACGCATGCAGGACGCACGGACGCGCAGCCACAAGGAACGCGCGCATGCAGCAGTCCCGCTCCATGCGGCTGTGGTATTAGCAGCTCACGAATACACACAAGAATAGGCTTTGTTTTGTGTCAAGTGCCGCACTTTTACAAAAGAAAAATTGTTTTGGGTTCAAATGACGCAATGTAAGCAAGGTAAATAAACTTGACTATGTAACGAGTGAGTAAAGAGTTTTTTTTTTTAATTATTATTGGCTTAATTCTCAAATTTTGTTTTGAAAAATAGAAATTTTCGGATGCACGAGGTGTTTGTGTGGCGCCATTTGGCTCGAGAAGAGGCGGAGGAATCATCATCCTCTGCTATGTGCACCCGTTTCCTGCGTCACGAAACGGTCCAAATCTAAGTCTGGACAGTTTTTGGGTGTAGAGGTTCGAGCCCATTGTCAGTCTGCAGTGCAGTCAAGGTGTTGCGTTTAAGACGGAGCACAAAAAAAGGTGTCATCTTACCTGCTCTCACGCTTTGGTCAAGCTGCATGCACAGTGCCGCTTCTGCTGGTGTTGGTGGAGTGATTCTCCTCCTGATGCTGCTGCTTGCGTCGCTCCGCTTCATCGCGCCGTGCTGCCCGCATGTGTGCGCGCATGCTTGTGGAGGCGAGCGGCTCCTTGGCTGCGCACAAGGAACTGGGGGAGGTGCGTGAATGTGGGAGAAAATGAGAGAGAGAGAGAGAGGAAGAAAGAGAGAGAGGGAGTGATGACGCTCTTTATTTGATGTTTACATGAAGGATAAACTGTATTTAATTTTGTGTATGTATTTTTTATTTTATATTCTGTTTATGTATGTATTAATTTATTCAATAATTATGTATTTTTTTAACAGTATATATTATATATATTTCATTTATTTACGAGAATTCATTTTATTTTACTCTTGAATTTTTTTGGTGAATTTATTCAGGAGTTTTATATTTTATTTTACAATTTTTAAATTGTATTTACTTTTTGAATGTATTTAATGTATTTTTTATTCATTTTATTTTGTGAATGTATTTAATAGGTTCTCGTATTCTTTATTTGTATTTGCACATTGTATTTTTTTACTGTATTCCTTCAGATTAATTTATGTATACACTGTGTTAATATGTGATCATTTTATGTCTAAATTATTCATTTACGAGTTTTATGTATTTTTGTATCGTCATTTTAGTTATTTGATAAGATTTTGAAGTTTTGACGGTGTTCCCGTCATGGTGAGAATTCACACATTCACTGATGATGACAATTTTAAGAATCAAAAAAAAGAAAAACAAAATCTCTACATTTAATCATAGTCCCATTAATGCGATGAAATGTGCAATATGTATGCAGGGTAAGGGGCTGCCTTGTGTCAAGCCATGCAAATAATTTAAATTCAACAGAGAATCCGATTTAAAGAACGTTGTGTGTAAACGTTGTTTGTTGTTTCTGAAGTAGATTTGGATAAATTTGGATAGCGCAGGTTGTACCTAATCAAGTGGCCCGTGAGTGTATTTCCGATGAGGTCACATTTGGATGGCAGCCTCATCCTCCTCCACAAGTTTACTAACAAACTTGAGTGCGCACATCAGTATTCACCGTCTAAACGCTTTCGGGTGGAGGTAGAGTTGGCTGGCGGGGGGTGCTGGGGGAGCGCGGGGTGGCCCTCCTGCGCGGGGGTGACGAATGGTCTTTAATCAGGAGCAAGTTTGCGCTAAGTTGTTCCCAGCCGATTGGATGCATTGGCTGCACCTAATCCAAAATGAAAACAATCACAAAACAACTCGCCTCGCTTGCTGTGTCTGTGCGTGCTTCTCCCACATCATCCACCCCAACAACAACAACAAATCATCCCCAATCCCTTTATCGCAACTTTAATAACTTAAACACTTGCACCGACAGTTGTATTTTTCCTCAAAATGACACCAAAAATATTAATGGGGAGGATGATTTACTTGCATCTACTGAGAGAAAAACATTACATTAAGTGAGCTTTGTTTATTTATTTTTATTTTATTTTTTACTTTTTATTCATATCGTTGATGCACTCAAAGTTTTTGTTTTTGTTTGTTGTCACGCGCGCTCCGTAGACACACAAACACTATGTAAAAAGCAATAGCGAGGATAATGTTGAAGAGGATATTTTCCTGCCAAACATTGGTCATGCTTCATGTTAACATCATTATACAAGCTCATCAAATCAGCACGAAAATTATTTACATATATTTTTGGGTGAATGTCAGAAATATTTGGGCTGCGTATGGTAATCATGTTTTTTTTTTTTTTTTTTTCTTTCTTCTGCAGTATGGAACTATGATGAATGGGAACGGTTCGGCGCTGCTTTCTCCAATGGGAACGCGTCGGCGCTGTTTTCTCCCATTTGTCGAGCGATTCGTCTTCCCATTTGGACTAATGGCGAGCGGACCACTCCGGCCTTCTCCAAAGTGCTGTGGAAGCGCTTGCGACGTGCACGCGGACACAGGTATTTGCCTTTTTCTTTTCGCCTAGGTCCAATTAAAAGCATGGAAATATACCAGAATGATAACAAATCCTTTGTCATCTTTTTAAATTGCAACTACACTGATTTGCTAGTTTGTATGTGTCCCCCGGATGGTGCTACTTTTTACCCATTCAAAGCATGCAGCAAAATGTAACACCAGGAGCAGCACAGTGGCCATTAAATTGAAGCAAAAAATGTGGCAAAAACGACATTTTTTTTTTGGGACATTCTATTTAATTTTATCCTTGCTGTATGTTTTTATAAAGTACATTATTATAAAGTGCCATTTTACATATTTAAAGTTTTTTTTCAGTGGGGTGGCTGGAACAGATTAATGGCATTTCCATTCATTTCAATGGGAAAAGATGATTTGAAATATGAGTGTTGAGAGTTACGAGCGTGGTCGTAACTCTCAAGGAATTGCACTCATATCTCAAGGCGCCACTGTATTTGAGGGGATTTTGTTCGTTTTCATGTCTAACGTTCTACATCGCAAATTCTCTTAGAGTTGCTGTTTTCCGCCTCACTGCTGAAATGATAAGCGTGTGACACTATTGCTATTCAAGCATTGACGTGTACACTAAATTAAGTCAATAAAAAGGGGTTAAAAATATGATTTTGTGGGATTTCAACCTTGGTGTTCATGTCTAATCCAATGAATCCAATAAAAGAGGGGTAAACCCCCAAAAATATCATCAATATATGATCTGTATATTTCAGGTAAGTGTCCCGTGGGTTAATTGCAGTCCTTTTTTTCCATGTCACCAAATGAGTTGATTAGCATTTTCCTTTACTTTATTTGAGTGTCTTAATTGCGGGTAATTAAGTGAAGTGATGGCATCAGTTGCCGTGGGGGGACAAAGCATCAAAACGAACTGGCAAGAGGTGTGTGGCATACATGAATATGTCATTAACGCTGACACAAGCCCGCGGCTCTTCTCTTCTTTTGTTATTCAGATGCGCAAGCATCAAAATACTCCACACAAGAGCGCTAGCAGCTGCTAGCGGCGGCTAGTCCCCGCGTCCTGTTCTTTGATTCACAACGGAAGATTGTCCGTCCTTTTTGCGCTCCGTCGAGGAGAATGTGTGCGTTTGGCAGCCTTCTATTGAGCGCAGATGTTTTGATATCGAATCACAATAAGAGGCAATTTGACCTTCCGCCACCTGCAGCCCAATGGGGGAACATGCGGATTAAAAAGACAAATCTATGCAAAGCTTGGCAGCCTTTTTCTACAAATTGAGGAAGCAAGCAAATAGACTCAACTTGGAAGTCAATTTTTTTAAAACACAACAAGCAAGTATACACTGAAAAGAGAGTTTGGGTCAGCCAAAATCATTCATTTGACAACTCTGTAAAGCCACCAGAATGGAAAATTGCAACAACAGGCTCGGCGGCAATTTTGAGTGTCCTTGAAAAAAAACATTCTGCATAGGTGGAAAAACAACTACTTTCATTGAGTGAGTCACGAACCTTCACAAAAAGGTCAAAACCTTCATGCGGATGACATCTGAACAAACCCAAATATGTGCTGCCTCTGAGAAAAGCAATGCAGCAATTTGGGATTCAGTTCATTTTGAGAGTTTGAAAGGTAAAAATGCTGAAACAATAAGCTTGGGACAGGGACGTTTTCTCAAAACGCACCCAAAGCAATGCAGATGGTGACTAAAGGTATGCGGCCATCCGCATCGTCAGTCAAATCTGAAATTAACAGGCACGCCTTTTTCTGCTCCAAGGTAAGCAAATCTACTTTTACTAGTGTCCTGTTATCTGTGAAAATTGCTATGCTAGTCATTTAATCCATAAAAACAATCATCAGGCTCTCCTTTGTCTGCTCCAGGGTAAGTAAATGTATTCTCCGTAAAATAAAACGATGATGTTGTTAGCTGAAAATGCTAACGCTTTGCTACTAACGTGAATGCTAATTCCTGTACATAGCATGTGTTTCAAACTATTGTCGAATGTTGAGACAAATCAAGACAAAGATTCGCTCAGAATGCTAATGCTGTAAAAGAAATGTTTTTAACTCCAAATATGCTAAGCTAACAAGCCGAGCTAGCTGGTGGTTGACCTTTGCTCGTTCTTCTGTATGCAAATTATACTGCACGCCTGCTGTGTGCAATTAGGTTCGTGGCAGTCAAATTGACAAAGGGCGACGAGGTCGCTCGTGTTAAATCACCGCCCAGGAACGAGAATCACCGGAAAGGCCCAGCGGCGGCCAACTGAGCGGGATCCCGTGTTACTTCTTGCTAATTACGCAATAAATTGGAGTGGGGAGAGGATTCAGCGCAATCAATTAGAAAATCAGGGAGAGACGGTCAAGCTCTCATGTCCTATTTATTGCTCCGTGTTAGTTTTATTGTTTGCGGTTAGTACAACAGAGAATTTTACCGTCCCTCGAGATGAGCACAAACAGTGTGATTTACGACGGGTGCGCTAATAAGTTTCATCGATTCTGTATTTCCCCATCACTTCAAATGCCACAACAAAAATGCCACAACCAAACTTCATTGACAAAATGAGTGATTTATTACGATCCATCTGTGTTTCTTCGTAGTTACCATAGTAAGGCTCCAACAAACACAGTGCCAGACTTGACTGAAAAACTAAGCAATTTGAGACAATTAATGTGTATTTTAGTGGTGTTACTATGTGAAGAAATCAAACGCAATGCCCGACTTCATTGGAAAGATAGGCGATTCAAGAATGCATGCGTATTTTGTAAGTTGTCATGAAGATTTGTGAGAATCTGATCGCGAGGAAAGTGTTGACCTCCCTCAAACAGACGGAGAAAGGACGGACAAACATGCACCCTCCCTACGGGGAATCTGCCCACCTGGCGTATGGCAAGGTGCCCTCGTGCCAAGGTGTTAGCTGGTCAAAAATACTAAGACGGTAGTCGCGCAGAAAAGGAAATAAGCCTTCATGCCAGCAGGTAGCGGTTGTCGCATGAAAGATGGAATCGTGTCCGTCAGAATCAGCGGAGATTAAAAAAGTGGAGATAACCGCAAAGAGGGACAGATGTATCGTCTTAAATCAATCATTTTGTCATCGAAGTTCGGCAATGTGTTTGCTGTAGTGTAGCGAAGTAACCTCCAAGAAATACACTTGAATCGTCTTAAGTTGCTCGTTTTCCAATGGGAAGTCTGGCATGCGTTTATTGTAGCATTAGCAGTGACGTAACTGTTGGCTAAAATATTTATATGAAGCTACTTTTTATGTTGTTTTCTTTGTCACCACGGCAACCACAGCACATTGAGCTGTAAACTAGCATGTATCGGTCAGCTGCTTCGCTTCGCCAATACCAACAAACGATAAATCTTGACCCAAAGTGCTTTTGTATGGCCAGTAAAAGCTGACGTGTTACATGCGTATTGACCGTGAGACTTTTTATTGTGCTAGCGGATTGCAGCGTAAGCACGCATTAGCTCCCGTGTGCGTTTACGACCTTTTCATGCCTTGATATAAGCGTTGCCGCAGCAAGCTCATTGAAGGGCTAGCGTTGGCGCTTTTACGAGGATCGTTGCAGTGCGTGTGAAGTTCAGGTGAGAGCGAAACAGAAGACAGACAGTGCGTCAAAAGCGTATCGGGAGACAACAGCCGCCTCCGCCAATTAACTCGCACAGAGAGTTACGGCGTTCTCTGGAGTGCTCGTGCCCAGCCAGCGTCAACCTTTTGACCGCTCATCCATAAATTAAGAGGCCATTAAGTGGCGCACCAAAGTAAAGATGCTCATTAGAAGTGGTTGAAATATTCATCATTTCTCTCACAAGTAACACTAACTTTCTCTCGGCGGCACTTTTAAAAGACATGTTTAGACACTCGCTCAAGCAGAAAGCTCCATCGATGATCCATGCTTGACTTACTATAAAGTTAAAGTTTGAGAAGCCCTTTTAGCGCAGAAAGAAGTCTTTGATGGCATTAGGCACTTGGTCCAAAATCCCATGCATGACCACACGTCGTTGAGAAAATGAGCGGTGAGGGATTTAACATGCAACACCTGCATTTCAATCATGCGAATGCTCCAAAATTAACAATGGCGAACTTCATCGACAAAATGAGCGATAGAAGACAATACTTGTGTATTTCTTCCTTTGGTATGTGGTAACTGCAACTGCACTTCCAAAAGATAACTAACTCTGATATCTGAAATCCATAATAGATCTTTTTTCTCCCCCCCAAGAAAAAGCAGCATGATGCAACTAATCACGTTTCAGTACATCAGCTCGGTGCGTTTCATCACTCATCCGGCATTCAAGGTTACGCGAAGGGACTCCAGCGCAGTTACACTCGATTGCTTTTGTCTTATTTTTCTCCTCGCTTCGTCTCGCTGCAGCGATGATAATAAAAATGTGGCGCATTGCCTGATTAAAAATTCCCTCTTCATTTGCAGACTGTCATTGAATGTACCAATTCCTGTATTTATGTGAAAAAAAACAACAACAAAAACATTCACAAGCCACGGGAACGTAACTGCAGAATCCAGCATTCTTTTATTAATGGAGGAGAGGGGTTTAAAGTGTTTACATTTTGATTTATGAATCTCCCTCACGCAAGATTAACACGTGTGAAATTGAACGTCGTCGTGGCGTTAGCTTAATTAATCAAGACTCGCCTGTGTTTTCCTCTCATGGGCGACAAGAAAAAAAATCTATAGTAAACAACATAATGTACTCAACTATCAGTTAACCTAATATTTACTCTTTTGTAAAGAACCCCAAGTGTATTATTGCAGCGATTAGGCCGAGCAGATTCAGCATGGTAGCAACAGAAATGCTATCGAGTTGTTTTTGTTGAACAAACTTTTCTACAAAAAAAAAAAAAAAAAAAAGCAAAATCTCGCATTAAAGTCTTCTGCGTTTAGAATTTTTATTAGCGCTACTGTACACGTAGCCTTACGGAATATCAACGTCATGGGTTGGTTGCACGCCTTTAAGTAAATATTCACGCGGCGCATCGGACACAACACGACGCCATTCAATTACCCGTGACGGGGCAAATATTTTCATATTTATAGACCACACATCCCCTACGGGTGAGTTTATTTATAAAGTAATTTCAATTATGACCTGAATTCACATTATATAAATAGCATGAATTGAACCGTGTTTTTATATTTTTCTACTTTGTCATCCCCAGCTAAATAATGAAGTCCAATTAACGGCAAAAATGTGTCATTTTGTGCTTCATTGTGTATGATCATAAGGTGTGTGTGTGTGTGTGTGTGTGTGTGTGTTGATACAGTTACAGCTGCATGGCGCTAAGAGGCCAATCTGTTGTGCTATTGATGTTTCTCTTCGCATGCCAGCCGAAGTCCATTAAACAAACAAACAAGCGTCAAGGGACAGCCCATAAGACAAACACGTCTCACACACGTTACTGTGCGCTCAAAACATGTACGCACGTTATCAATGTGTTAGCGTGCGGGTCGATATTCCATCCATCCGTTCGGGATGACTTCTCTTGATCACTTGTGCTGCGAAATATGAGGGTATGGGAATGGGAAGTGGCCCCCATCGATCCCGCCTCGGCCCCTTCCGTGTAATCTCGCCAGTGGGAAAGACGCCGCCGATACAGTGCCAGCGGTGGTGCAGCGGCGTTGCATCCGTTCGCTTGCGATGTCTCTGGAAGCAATCTGTCGCGACAGATTATTGAAATTATTTGAATGCCTTAACGTGAACTTTGTCCATTTCCGTCCTTTATCGCCGTGATGTATTGCCGCGGAACGTTGAGGACCCTTGCGAGAGTTCTTTTTTCAACCCGATAAATATTCATACATGCTAATAATGCTTATTAAATCCAAAGACATAAAACCCAAGCGACTAGGAACTTAAACAGTTATTCATAAGGAGTCTCGAAGTAACCGGGAATTCCGTAAAAAAAATAAAAAAAATAAAATAAATAATAATAAAAAAAGAATGTAACCAGGAATAAAGTAACTGGGAAATAAAAAACAAAAAAACACTCGCTCTTCCCTGAGCGGCCGACGGAGGTCAAATGCATTTAGCGCTCATTTGGTGCTCGGCATTAATTGATGGCCCACTTCAGCCGAGTTGCCGGCTAATGCAGTCGGAGAGGCTGGTCTCACGTGTCAACGGCGCACTGACAGTAAAAATATGCACGGTGAAGACAGCGAGCGGGACGAAAATGAGAGATGCCAGTGTACTATTGTTTTGCATCGCCGCCAAGACAAAAGAAAACGTGGCGAAGTGTGAGCGTAGGAGGCACCGAGGAGGGAATGATGGTCGGGCAAGGAAAAGCTGTAATGGAATTGTCAGGGTCTCGCATCATTGATTTAACGCGTGCGCCTACATTGCTTCACTCACACATTACGGGTCATGAATACAAGCAGACAGTCAGTACCTCCTGAAATATCAAACACAAGGGCTACCAGGAAACCTGCTCGCATTTACCCATGAGCGTAGGAATTGAATAGGAAATCACACTAAATTCACATAATTCATAATAACAAATAATAATAAATAATAAACATAGAGTAATAATAATAAAATCTAATTTTCCCACGGCAAAATGTTTTTGTTTTAAATAAAGTGTATAATGTTTTAAATAAAGTGATTATTATAAATAAATAATCCAGGGGGTGCACAAGCATACATGCATAATGACGTTCTGGTGTAATTTCGGAATTTGTTTTTCGTCCAATGTAATTTTTATTTCTAAAAGGGTTTGCAAACAACCTTTAAGTGAGCTGGTACCATAATGACTCTTTACTTTTTCTTTTTTCATAATTATTATATTCGCTAAACAAAAAGTGGCGCATGAGAGAAGTCCGTGGGTACGCATGACTAAAAGCGATCTTGTGTAATAATTACGTTTGTTTAGGGTTAGGGTTCTTTTCCTCTTTAGCCCGGAGGACATGATGTCCACAATTTCCAAAAATAATTTGAAATGTGGACTCGTCAGACCACAGAACACTTTTCCACTTTGCATCGGTCCATCTTAGATGAGCTCAGGCCCAGAGAAGCCAGAGAAGCCAAGGTGAACTTAGCCATTTATGTCATCCAGTGGTGTAATGACAAACTAGAAAAATAATTACACACTGCACGTTTCCACAAAATAAAAGGTGCAGACGAGCCATCCAGGGGGGACGCCAAATCAACAGTATATTACCATTAATTTCTTGATTTTTATCCTTGCCCCAAAAATGGCTGTTTTTCAACTTTTTTTTTTTTTTTTATTTTTTTTTTAGGGGTGTACAAGCGAGAGATGGTGCAACAACTCTTACACGTCGGTAATACTAACGCTAGGTGCTACTTTTTGACCCACATATGAAATCTTTGGGTCGATTTGATGTGCTATTCCTGCCAACCAGCCTCATAAACTTCATAGATGCTAATCTGCTGAACTTATATGATGGCAACTCTTTGTTAATATCCTGTGCTCCTGTGAAAGTTACGCGTGGAAGTTCAACTTTAGTTGTTGCTAACTCATCTTTCTTGACACATGCTCCTGTTCAACTTCTGAAGTGAGTGGCGGTGCTAAGAGCGCTTGAGAAACATCACGTCGGACTGACTGAAGGTGCGCACAGCGGGTACTAAAGGCTGGTATGGGCGGCGCTTTATCGCAATGTACTAGAGGGGACATGAGAACACGTAGATTGAAGAGGAGCCTCTTTGCTGATGGATGCCAACGCTGGCTCTGCAGATAAGACGCGTTGAACGATGTCGAATGGAGAGAGGATGGCGGGGAGGGGGTGCATACAGGTGTTGACTGCCAAACGAAACATAAAGCAAAGACAGCCACATAGCTTTACCTTAGAAAAGTCCATTTAGCTAAATGCCAACAAACAATGCAAAACATTATAGATGGGTTAACGAATAGCATTTGTGTCAAGGTGCTACAACCCTTTAAGCAATGGACAGTTGGACACAAACGATAGAGCAGTACATGAAGACAGGAAATATAACAATACTTAAAGGCATGTATTCTTTATACTTCTACTTTATGCTATATATATATATATATATATATATATATATATATATATATGGCTTACTGAGGTATGACCGTCTCCATGTAATACATATACAAATAGTGCAGGTGTGCCTAATATTGTGACAAAACGCGTGAAAATGAGAACATTTCTCGAGCAGCGACCTCCCTTGATCTCTCCGCAAGTTGAATTCAATTCCAAACACCGCTCGAAATTAATGGCGGCAGTTTACTCCAGTGTGGGCGGCCATAGCGCAGACGCGCGCTAAGACGCACTTTGAGAGAAGTGCGGCGAATGAAAGAGGTGATAGCGAGAAGGTGCTTAAAAATGCGTTATAAAAGCTCTCCACACAGCAACGCGGCCTCCTCCTCATCCTCAGTTTGCAGCGCAAAGACTGGCGAACTGGCGGCGTTACAAACCCGTGCCAGGATAAAACTGCATATTCCATCAAAGACAAGTATTAGCATTGCAAAAGCAGGCGCAGATGGGCTGGGAAAATGGAAAAGTGAGCCAGTTGGGCACATTAGTCAATGTTAAAAGGAGAAAAAATAAGTCCTTAAATTGAGTATATTGGCTCTATCTAGTGGAGAGATTGGTAATAAGACAGTAAATATTTCAATATTGGACCAGTTCGCCATTAGACGTTTAATCTAGTGCACTCTTAATTTGGAAAAGAATTTATACCTGTGAAAATGTTTTCTCAATGTATAAAAATTGTGTCTGATCGCCATGATACTGTTGACCTCGCACCCCCCGAGAGGCACAATTCCGCACCCATGTTGAATTTTGGAAAACAAATCACACACAATGTCAATGTGTAATTATTATAACAGCTCACCATTATAATTTTAATCTCGTACACCCGCTGGAAGGCGCTCCCATACTTTTTATTTCATAAAAAAATTACACTAGAGGGGAAAATGTGTATTACATCATAACAAACAAACAAAAACGCTTTATCTCAAATAGTGTAATAATAAGAGGAAAAACTTTGTTTCTTTTGTCTCTCATGGTTCTGTAGTGACACTTCGTCCTCCCTCGGGGGTAAAAAGGACCCCTTGCGTTGTTCAATTCCACCACGCATGGTAGGAGGCGGCCCTTTAATATTTATATCCGTGCACACGGCGGTGACACTTTTATCTGTGTTCCCGCCGGCCCCCGCCACAGTCAGATCGTCGCCACAACTTCGGGAGAAGAAAACATTCGCAACTTTTTCTTCCCTGTCTGATAGCGCGTCGGTAAACAAACAACACATCCCGGCGAGCGCGCCCTGAGACCTCTCGACGCAGGTGAAAAGATAGATGTTGTTTGTCCTCTCCTTCGTGCCACCAACTAGCTGCTCGCTAGCTGCTAATTAGTAAGTAGAAGCTGAGACACGCTGCTGCACAGTGCTAATGAATGCAAGAGGTGTTAAGCTACAGAGGGGGCACGAGGGGCTGGAAAAAAATTGCCGTTCAGTGTAACAGTGGGCGAGAAACTTTTCTGGTCAGGGTTCTGCTCGGGAACTTTGCTCATGTTCGGGGGGAGGCGGGGAACATCGAGTCCGAGTGGACCATGTTCCGCGCCTCCATTGCTGAAGCGGCCGACCGGAGCTGTGGCCGTAAGGTGGTCGGTGCCTGTCGTGGCGGCAATCCCCGAACCCGTTGGTGGACACCAACAGTGAGGGATGCCGTCAGGCTTTTTTGGCTTGTGGGACTCCTGAGGCAGCTGATGGGTACCGGCTGGCCAAGCGGAATGCATCTTTGGTGGTCGCTGAAGCAAAAACTCTGGAATGGGAGGAGTTCCGTGAGGCCATGGAGAAATACTTCCGGATGGCTTCGAGGAAATTCTGGTCCACCATCCGGCATCTCAGGAGAGGAAAGCAGTGCACCACCAACACTGTGTATAGTGGGAATGGGGCGCTGCTGACCTCGACTCGGGACGTTTTGAGTCGGTGGGGAGAATACTTCAAAGACCTCCTCAATTCCACCGACACGCCTTCCCAAGAGTAAGCAGAGTCTGGGTTCTCTGAGGCGGGCTCTCCTATCCCTGGGGTTGAGGTCACCAAGGTGGTTAAAAAGCTCCTCAGTGGCAAGGCCGCGGGGGTGCATGAGAGTCGCCCGGAGTTCCTAAAGGCTCTCGATGTTGCGGGGCTGTCCTGGTTGACATGTATCTGCAACATCGCGTGGACATCAGGGACAGTGTCTTTGGATTGGCAGACTGGGGTGGTGGTGTTCCAACTACAGGGGGACGGTGTGTTCCAACTACAGGGGGATCACACTTCTCAGCCTCCCTGGTAAGGTCTATTCAGGGGTGCTGGAGAGAAGGGTCCGTCGGGAAGTCGAATCTCAGATTCAGGAGGAGCAGTGTGATTTTCGTCCTGGCTGTGGAACAGTGGACCAGCTCTACGCCCTCGGCAGGGTCCTCGAGGGTGTATGGGAGTACACCCAACCAGTCTACATGTTATTTGTGGACTTGGAGAAGGCGTTCGACCGTGTCCCTCGGGGAGTCCTGTGGGGGGGGGGGTGCTTCGGGAGTATGGGGTACCGAACCCCCCTGATACGGGCTGTTCGATCACTGTACGACCGGAGTCAGAGTTTGGTCCGCATATCCGGCAGTAAGTCGGACTCGTTCCCGGTGAGGGTTGGACTCCGCCAATACTGCTCTTTCTCACCGATTCTGTTCATAACTTTTATGGACATAATTTCAAGGCGCAGCCGAGGCGTAGAGGGGGTCCGGTTTGGTGGCCTCAGTATTGCATCTCTGCTTTTTGCAGATTATGTGATTCTGTTGGCTTCATCAAGCCGTGATCTCCAACTCTCACTGGAGCGGTTCGCAGCAGAGTGTGAAGCGGCCGGGATGAGAATCAGCACCTCCAAATCTTAGACCATGGTATCCTGCTCTAGAAAATCACAAATGGGAACTAGGCAGTCATATACAGAACACGAGTTCATTATAAACGTGTTCTGTGTTTCTTAGAAGACAGCCTTGGATAATGAGCCACATGCTGCTTCACCACATATCCTTAAAATGCCAAACATCAAAGGCAGCAAGGAGCAACAGAAGTGGAAAGAAGTGGTGGTAGAAGCTTGGGGGGGAAACCAATTGTGCAGTGTCACAATGCATTATGAAAGCAATAGATCCAAGTGGACATGTCTCTCCCCACCCCCTCTCCAAGCCCCCACGGGCATCCCCTCACATTCCCTCAGCCCCAGTGGGTGCCTGCTGGGTGTGCACCCCGCAATTATTCTTCCCTAGAAGTGCTCATTCGGCACATTTTATCCCGTCACCTGTCAGCCTGACGTCACAAACAATACCCTCTACGCAGGAAGTTGTTTGTCCAGAAACACATGACGCGTACGCACATAGGAAAGACAATTATTTGACTCCATTTTGCTTTGCCCCCCAAAGCAAGATTTACTTAGCAACATGAAATTTGGTGGGCTTGTCTATCGTGAGAAGACCCACAAAAAAATTCTCAAGAAGCCATGCTCGAAAAGACACAGGAAACCTGCCATTTTGGTTTCAAGCAGCCATTTTAGTTTTTGCTATTTTCAGGTGTTTTTCCAAAGATGAACGACTCCTGGATATTTGTTTTGTAAATTCAGCCCCAAAGCCAGATTTGCCCAGCAACATGTAGGCAACTTAGTAGGCGTGGTTACCAACACAAATGTCTCAAGAAGCCATGCACGAAAAGAAAGCAAGTTTGCCGTTTTGGCTTGAAGCAGCAATTTTAACTTCATTTGAACATGTCCAGGGGTCCTTCAAACAGACTCATCCTCAAGATTTTGTGCCATTGATACCAAATTTGAACCATGTATACTAGAATGATGGATGATGTTAGATTACAAAATATTTGCATTTTCGTCATTACCTGTGGGTGGAACATGGCGGCAAAGTTTTCCGACTCGCCATACTACATACATCTCAAATAACTCCACAAAGGTCAGAGCTTGACAAAACTTGTAAATTCAGCCCCCGAAGCCAGTTTGACTTCACGACATGACGTTCGGTGGTTGTGTCTATCATTAATCGCTGCACTAAAAAGTCTCAAGAAGCCGTAATACCCAAAAAGATACAGGAAGTGTGACCTTTTGGTTTGAAGCTGCCATTTTAGGCTCATTTTGCTCATTTTCAGGTGTCCTTCAAAGGCAAACTAGTCTTCGAGATTTTGTCTGATTGCAACCAATTTGATCCACGTATACTAGACAAGTGGGTGATGCAAAATTGTGTGAATTTTGAGTTTTTGTCATTGCGTGTGGGCAAAAGATGACGGTAAACTTTGACGATTACCCATAAAGCATGAAACGCCGGTGGATGTAAGGATGTATGTGTCAGTGCATTGTCAATCAAAACTTTGTCACGTTTTCAAACTCGTTGTTTTTGATTGTGCAGGTGACACACAAACTCAAACACACTACCACAGACGCAACCTTGAAAATAAGATTGCAGTCTACTTGCTGCTTTTTAGCATATTAAAAGTAGCTTGCGCCGGATGTACACTGTTTATCCTTCTAATCTCATCGCTCTTTTGATGGATTCTTGCACTTTTTTTCTATTAAAAAACAACAACAACAACGTTCCAGCTGCGGAGAAGAGCTGATGTTGAAAAACAAACTGCCCAATTTTCTTCCGAGATGGGAAGTTTTGCTCACCTAAGACCGAGCGGGAACTCATTAAATGATTATGTGTGCATTGTTTGGCAAATGAATAATTCATGATTGCTTGATTGCTGCATTTGAAGGTTTTATTGCCGGGCGGTGCACGGAAGGGGGAGGTAAGGGGGGGTGTGTGGCGGAGGTGCGCTCATCTTGTCCAAAGGTAAATTCTTATATTTGTTATTGTTATGATTATTATGAATATTATTCGATCTATTCATCAGTTAGCATTGGGTCCGTCACGCAGCTGTTTGTGGGTCGTGCACAGTTGCCACTCATCACCCGCTCTGCATCTGTGGACCGTGACGGACAGGCGGGTGGCGGTTGCCTAGCAACACCATTCGGAAGCGATTCCGTGTCATTCGTCCCGGCGACAAAAGAAGAATTACAGCGTTTGAAATAGTTGGATTCCAACTGTTTTTTTTTTTTTTTTTTTTGTATTTGGCAGAGGAGACACTGATGCCTCAAGCCATTCAGTCCTAAACAAGTGTGTTGCTACCTTACACTAGTGATGTGACTATACCGGTACGTTGTACAGGCAAAGGTATTGGGTCGACTTTAAATGAATTTCTCAATGAATGATGTGAACTCCTGTTTCGAGGGCCGGTGCCGTATCAACCAGACGAATGCTGATTTGTCAAAAATTTATGCCGCTCGGATGACGGAATTCTTAACTCCAAATTAATTAACTGAGCCATTGTTCTATGCCTAATTGGGACACACAAGCGTTCGAACTACACAGCTACTTACTTGTTTTTCCACACCAAACTCCTCCACAAACGATATGTGGTGAACCTCTGACCTTGGTTGACTTGGGTTTAAAATTTGTGAGCAATCGAAGTAAATCTCTACGACCTTAAGGAAGACCTTAAGAAATGGCCAAAATAACTTGAAACCAAATTGTCAGACTTCCTGCATGTTTTCAAGCATGGCTTCGTGAGACTTTTTTTGTGGATCGACTCGACAAGCCTACCACGTTTCATGATGTGATGTGAAATTGGCTTTCGGAGTTGGATTTTCCCAAAAATCCAGGAGTCGTCCGTCTTTAAAAGTCCACTGAAAATAGCAAAAATCAACCAAAATGGCACACTTCCTGTGTCTTTGGGTATTGCTTCTTGAGACTATTTTTTGCTCATGATAGACATGCCTACCAAATTTCACATTGCTAAGTGAAACTGGCTTTGGGAGCCAGTATTGCGTGTGTGTGTGTACGTACTCATGATGGACATGCAGACCAAATTTAATTTTGCTCAATAAAACCGACTGCACGGGCACTTTCACGAATGATATGTCCTATTTTTGGGTAGTCTCATGTTGAGCGTTGGAAGGGTGCGATGTGCTGCTCTGCATGACTTTTCCATTAGTGAGACAGAAATATGGCGCATTCATCTCTTCCGTGTGTCCTCGTTTGCTCACTTTTCATCAAAAGCGAGGCATGCAGGAGCGCAGGCACCTTCACACTGAAGATTCCCAAAGTTAGGAGGAAATTCCCTTCAACCTTTTAAACACTTGCTTACATTTTCTTCCTCCTCCTCCTCTTCCTCCTTGGGCTATCTGCAAAGCTCCCCTGCTGCTTAGTCGACCTTAAACTGTGTGCGATGTTTGAAGCAAAGCAAGGCTCACCTTTTCGTGGGCTCCCTGCTGAGTCAGCAAGTGGCACCAAAAGCGGGAGCACGACAACAAAACAACAACAACACAATATAGCAGCCCAGCTGTAGGTTCCGGATGTAAATACAGTGTAAAATAAGTAAGTAAATAAAAACCATGAGCAATAACCGTTGAACAGGAAGTGGGACCGGGTGCTCATTGTGCTCATTTTCACGTTTCCCAAATTCCGACTTCACCCCCATTTCCACATTTTTCATCATTTCTTCATCTTTTTATCTCATTGAAATGAATGACAGATTTTACAAGTTTGCAGAAGCAATCCATGTGGAAAAATGATTCCCCAAAAATCCCACGATTTGTAGGGAAAAATCTGCAATCTGAAGTTAGATACGTGCAATATAAAAACCTGCAATACTCTGAGATCGCAAAAAGTGAACCGCGATATGGCAAGGGACGACTATACACGGTTACCTTCAGCCAGGTAACACCACCACAGTACCATACTTTTTTTGTGCTGCTTTTTTTCATTTCACTTTTAGCTTTTATCCTTTTACCAGTCAACAGTTGAATTTTCACGATGATGCAGTTCATGTCTCAACCTCAACTTTTCGTGAGTTTATTGAAAGTGTGCGAGCGGGAAGCTTAATTAGCTTCGCCACAGATAGCTGTGTTTTCCTGCCACCGATGCAAAGTAGTTCTGGACGGGCCTGATTGAACCGTCACAGCTTTAACGATGCTCCACTCAATGCATAGAAACGAGCATGATGTTGTTTATGCCGTTGACTCTCTGACAGCTTTTTCCCAATGTTGGTAGGACCGTTGGGACCTATTAGTGGTCATGAGGCACACCACAGTCCAAGTTTTGGCTGAATTGTGAGAAATGTTAGCATTTGGCTTGGGGAAGAAGGTCTAATTATTATTCACTGGCGCTCCAATGTCACTTTTATTTCCACTCCCGTCTTTAATGCTGGAAAGTGAACATCCTTTTCCTGTTTGGGCGAATAAAGAGCAAAAGGAGACACTTTGACTTTTATCAGCCACAACGTTAATTCCTTTGTCGTTTTTCTCTCGTAAAGTTCGTAGCGTCCATTAAATCAGGCTTTCTGCAAACATTTCACAAATAGCTCTCGCAGGGACCTTTTGGGACTTGCAACAGAAAGAAGAATGGCAATGGTGAGGGTGTTTTTTACTGCAGCAGTAACTGTTCCTGGCAGCAAGTGGATGTTCTATAGCCACGAGATACAATATTAGCCATTGAATGAGAGCACCATTTGTGTTTTAGGGGGGAGCACCTTAGTCTCTTCGGGTGGAAAGGTTGGGAATGGCCCCATCGTACAGTGACAAGTCGGGGTTCAGCAAGTGCCCATCTTAGAGTATACGAATTTGGTAGCATTCTAACAAAATGTCGAGGTCGATTCTGTCTTTGAAGGATCCCTTTGAAATGGTTAAATGACCCTCAAATGTCCGCTTCAAAACAAAATGGCAGTGTTCCTGTCTTTCCAGGCATTGCTTTTAGAGACTTTGTGAGTCTACTCATGATAGTCATGTCCACCAAATTTGATGTTTCAATGTTAAACTGGCTTCTGAGGTTAATTTCCAAGTTTTCGGTCTTTGAAAGCCCACCGAACATGACTTAAACTAGCCGTTTCAAGCCAAAACGGCAGACTTCCTTTGTCTTTCTGGACCTGGCTTCTTCGGACTTTTTTGTGGGTCTACTAATGACAGTCAGGTCCACAAAATGTAATGCTGCTTAGCGTAACTGGCTTCGGGGGCTGACTTTTTCTTAAAAATCCAAGGGCCAGGGATCCATTGAAGTAACCCTTAAAAGGAGTACTTCCAACCAAAAGGGCAGACTTCCTGTGTCTTTTCAGGCATGGCCTCTTGAGACATCTGTGGGTCTGATCTACACATGATTGACACGCTCACCAAACTTGATGTTGCTAAGTGAAACTGGCTTCGGGTGCTGAATTTTGAAAAAAAACGCAATTGGGAGGAAAAATCTTTAATCGGATTATGGTTAATCTGTACTTTATTAAAGAAAATGGCCAAGTTGTAACATGTAACAACTTAAGGCTTCTTTATACTCGCGTGGACGGCAACCGCGCTGACGTCACTGCGGCTGTCCCTCGCGTAGTTCGCCTTTTAACTCGAGCGCAACCTACGCGCGCAGTTTTGAAAATGTACTGCAGTTCACCTCCAAGTCAGGGGTGTCGCTACGACTGGTATTGGCTAGAACACCACAGGGTAGAGTTTCCTCTGCATTTTTTTGGCCATTTCCGGTAGCCGTTTTTACTTTCCTTTCAGTAGCAAGGAACAAACCAACAACAATGCCGACCGTGGAACAGTGTCGGCTCGAACAAATGGACCTAGATGACCAGATGATATGTTTAATTATGCTGCAAAATCGGTCGAGAAGGCCACGGCGTAGATGGTATGTAGAACCAAGGGGCACGCTGAGTACGTCATCACAGCATGTGACTAAAACGGACCGATCACGAGAGATTATCTCCGCGGCGTTCGACGCGCAGCAACTATTTTTGCCGTGTGCGCGTCAAGCTACGCAGAGGGGCCGCGCGGGGCAATTTGTCGGTCACGTGTTGCAGTGCGGGCATGCTCGGCCACGCGTCCGCGGGAGTATAAAGAGCCCTTTAATGTTTTGCAATTAAGCAAAGGAGGGTCATGTCGACACTTTAGTGTTTATACATGCCGGAGGTCTGCTTCCCGCGCACACTCAAACACACGCACACGCAAACACACACACACAAGTTCAGAATATTCCGATTTGTGCTCTGTTGTCCTTCACTCGTCTTTTCTCCTTTCCTCCGACTCTCTGTCAGCACTTTCACATCCGCCAAACTCCTCCCGCCAGCCTCAGCCTTACCGTCTCTCATTGCTCCCCACTTTACAATATCCACATTCCCGGCCAAATGAGCCTTTCACCCCGCGGCTCCGTCCCGGCTTGGCAGAAGGGGAATCTCTGCGACCTTGTTTCCAGCAAGCGCCGGCGGTGCCAGTTGAAAGGCGTCCATGCTTGCTACTTGACTATTCATATGGCTGAGAACATGAGATGGCACGGAATGAAGTCTCGGCAGGACTCGGCTGTGGGTCACAGATTTCCTTTTAAGTGCGTTGTATGAATGGTACCAGGTAGATACAAAGACAAAGACAGACTCTTTCTTCTTCTTGTCCATCAACTCCCAGAGGAACATAGGCCATCGACAACTCTACTCCGTCCAGCACAGCTTTTGGCCATCCTCTCCATCTCTCTCCAGTTGGTACTGTGTCTTTTCCCGGTTGCTCTGCCTCGGTGTCTCGCCTCCAGCTGTTTTTGGGCCTTCCTCTCTTCCCCTTTCCCTGGGGATTCCTTGTCAGGGCCTGGTGTGTGATGGTATCCACTGGTTAATATAAGGTGTGGCCAATCCATCCCTACTTCCGCCTTAGGATCCGGTTCCTTGTTGCGGATTTTGTACTGCCACCTGATTCGAAGATGCGCCTCAGACAGCTGTTAATGAATGTTTGGATCTTTTGCAACATCATTATTTGTCATTTTCCATGTCTCTGAACCATAAAGAAGGATGCTTTTCACGTTTGAATTTAAGATGCGTATCTCATTGGGGATTCTAAATTGCCCGTAGGCATGAATGTGAGTGCGAATGGTTGTTTGTTTCTATGTGCCCTGCGATTGGCTGGCAACCAGTTCAGGGTGTACCCCGCCTCCTGCCGGATGACAGCTGGGATAGGCTCCAGCTCTCCCGCGACCCTAGTGAGGAGAAGCGGCTCAGAAAATGGATGGATGGATGGATGGATGGATGGATGGATCTTCGTTGGTGTAGCTATTTCCCTTGAGGCCCGGATGTTTTTGAGGATAATGAAGGCTGCTTGAGCTTTTCCTTCCCTGGCAGTGACATTGCTGTCTGTACCACCCTGTCTGTTGACAATGCTGCCAAGGTAGGTGGAGTCAACTGCTCTGATGGGTCTGTCATCTATGGTGACAAGGATGGTGGACAGGGTGCTAATCCTCATCAGATTCGTCTTCGCCTTGTTTATACTGAGGCCTACTCTGAGGTATGATGTTTATAGGTGGGTGGTCTTGTGCTGCATATGATTAGGTTTGTGTGACAGGAGGGCCAAATCGCCAGCAAAATCATTACTCCTTGAGATTTTGTCCAATTGCTACCAAAATGAAACCACGCTTACTAAAATGATGGAGGATGTGATATTTTGAGGATTTAAAATTTTCGTCATTGCGTGTGGGCGCAGCATGGTGGTGTAGTTTGATGGCTTGCCACAAAATGGGAACCATAAATACCTCCACAAGGTCAGATCTGATCCAAACGTCTAAGCTTGTGTTCAATCATCACACGCATAAGCCCTGTGGACATGCTACCTCCTTGCATCGTCAATATTTTTGGGTTTCTTCGTAATTGGATGAAGAGGCGTGAATGAAGCGGTTGTCTCGGGCAAGGCTGAAAACAGAACGGCTCCCCAAAGGAGGAGGTAACAGCTGGATGCTAGGTGAGAATTACAACTGCAGAGTCTCGTTACAAGGTTGCAGATGGGGAGAAAAGAAAGAGATACAGAGGATGGTAAGGGAGGAGGGGAGATCCAGTAGATCAGCAGTGTTCCATGAATCTAATCTTGCAATTCCAGCGATTTTACCTACTTGGCTTCCACTCACAGAATAATCTCCATCCCCACCTTGGAACATTTTCATGGGATTCACCGTTAAATGTACGTGTTGCTTTTGTCCGCGGCAGGTTGCTATGTCCAGATAGTTTGGCATGTGATTTCCCATGGTGGACATAAAGCTTTGGTCCAATCGTGGCTGCCGCTTTGCCAATGCATTTAAAAAACCTCCAGGAGGGTAATCACCTTAACTTCACCCATGGGGTTTTGAAAGCCATCATATTCCCCTCTCATTTGGCACAGGAAGTCCATCACGAGCGATGTTAACCTGCACTTAGGCTAATGTAACCTTGACCTGGTCCAGACGGTCTTTTGCATTCGTCCCTTGTGAGGACAATAATGACGACGAGAGATAAAGTGAGACATTGCTCCCTCTTGGCAGGGAATACCCATCCTTGGATGTTTTTTTCCCACTCCTAACGACCGAGTTTGTTATGACAGCTTTCTCAGAGTGAGGTTCAGGAGGGAGAGACGAGGGAACGTCACAGTGATTTATCCGCCTCAAACCTCAGCGTGCTGCACCCCGTAACCTCCATCAACTCGGCGCCAGGCTGCCCATTTGTCTTTGCGCCATTTGTGTTCAGTGGGAAAAACGTCAGGAATCATTAGTCCGAGGTCTCTATTAACCTGAATACACTTCTGGATTCAGTTGAATGGGATGGGATAACTGGCACACTCAAACGATTCCATTGTATTGGTTTACTTGACTTGACTTTGCTGACTCACTAGAGAGTTTACAGACTTGGATGAGTTGGTTGTATCGGTTAACCGACTCAAGTTAGTTAACCACATTGCAGCCTCAGTTAATTCGGTGGTGTCATTTAAGTGACTCGTTAGTGGACCCTGTTGACTCGGTTGTATTGATTCAGTGACTTGAGTTAGAGGACTCACAGGAAACCCCATAGACTCTGGCGATCCGGTTGTATCGATTCACTGACTCATGTTAGCTGACTCTCTAGAGAAAATGCAGACTCAGATGATTTGGTTGTATCGGTTGACTTACTCGAGTTAGCCGACTCAAATCATTCAGTTGCAGTGGTTTGAGTTAGCTGACTTACCAGAAACACTGCAGACTCTGAACCGGTAGTTTCGGTTGACCGACTCGAGTTAGCGGACTGTGTTGCAGACTCGGATGATTCGGCTGTGTATGTCTGTTGACTGACTCAAGTTGACCGACTGTTGTATCGATTCACTGACTCGCGTTACAGGGCTCACCGGAAACACAGCCAACTCTGACAATCCGGTTGTATCGGTTGACTGCCTCGAGTTAGCAGACTCAACAGAAACACAGTGGACTTTCCAAAACTCAGTTTGGAATGTATTTAACTTTACATGCTTTCTGGCGTTCATGGACACTTAAAACCAACTTTTTAACGTTATTAGTATGCAGCACTGTAATCTGTGTTTGGGAGCCTCGTTGGCGTTCCTTCCTCTCGCCATATGCTCAATACAGCTCTGCGCTGTCCTGCAGGAGCCACCTCAGCTTCTACGACGCGTGCGGAGGAAGCGAGCAGAAACGCCCCGGGTTTTCGGCTGACACAAAAACCCAAATAAGGCAGAAATTCTGTCACAACAGCTTCAAGCGGCGGAGGATTTGCGGGCCCGCGCTGTCTTGAAAGGGGGTGTCTGTGGAGAGCTGTGTTCTAAAAGCACTCTGCGCTGTGTTTAGGCCACGGGCAACATCTCATTGTTGTGCCCACGCTCCATAACGAGCAAAGCGCACCTCCAGAGTCGGAGGTGTGAAAAGAGTATCTGAGGATTGATATTATTACTTCAGGGAGCGTTAATGGCTCTCTGCTGCGGCCTGACGCATATAATGGACAATGAGGTCCTCAAGGGGCTAGCTTCCCTTGGATAACTGAAAGATGTGAAAAAGACACAAGACGTCACTTAGCAAATGTAAATTAAACTGGCTTCGTTGTAAGGTTACGCTAAGTCACTTGCTAAAGTGATCAAGATGTAAAGTAAAGTTTACCCATGAAAGTGATCAGAGTCACTGTTGAGTTCGTGCTGTTGGCCCCCTCGCTGCGGTGAATGCGCAAATTCAAGTCAGTGACCCAGTAAGACCGAATCATTTTAGTTGCTGACTGAAAAGTGAAAACAAAATCCAAGTAACATGTTTGGTGGGAGTAAAGATAAGATCGTCTCACATAAGGAGACTTCCGGACAAATCTTAAATGCCGAAAACTGATTTTGTGTGTGATGAAAAAAAAACTGATGAAGTGTTTCAAAAAGTGAAAACGATTTAAGTGACCTGAAACCATTAAATTACTTTTATTTTTAAAAATGGTTATTTCCATCTAACGTTAAAAAAAAAAAGATTTTATGAAAGGAAGTTTTATGAAAGTGTTCAGGCCAAAGTTCTCCAACAAGTTTTACATTTTAAGTGACTAAATATCAGAAAGCGTGGAAAAAGCATAGTCCTTGTAACTAATGTGATTGGTGGAAGTAAATATAAGATATAAGGAGGATATTCAAGCCGAAAACTTAGTTACCATAAATAATCCAAAAAGTCAATTTGAAGTGACCCCAGATGCCAGAAAGTGTCTGGATGGAATGCCACAAAATTGTGTGAAAATGACATTTCTAATAGCATGATGTGCTTGGTGAATAGAAAAGTCTGACCAAGGGAAGTATTCACCATGACCAAAGTGTTCCGAAAGGCTGGTTTGAAGTAACCTTAAAAACGAGAAACATTGTAAAATATAAATTCTTAAAGCACAGTCCTTGTAGCTATCATGTGTTGGTGAAAGTAAAATGAAATGCCGAAAAGAATCACACTGAAAACAGAGTTTCGGAAAGTTACCCAAAAAGTCAGTTAAGAGTGACCCCAAATGCCAGAAAGCGTAAGAAAAATGTTATTTTCACACATCCCCAAAACGGTTTTTGTCATAAATGTCCGCCTACCCCTGGCAGAACAACAAACAAGCTCGCTGGCTGCTCGTCAGCGCGCCTGACAGTCGATATTCTCGGCCATTAACGCATCGCCGCTGTCCTGCACCGCCTAACAAGCACTGCAAATGGCCGCCGGTGACAGGGAGAAAAGCATGGCCAATTTTCTAGGCAGCGGCTGTTCTGGCAGGTGTCAGTCGTCTGCGGTGTGAATTTAATGCCCCCGGGCAAGCCGGAATTGTGTGGGTGAGGCTAGCACTTGACAATAGTTTGCTACATAAAAACACATTGTCATGACATTATTAAATAGAATGTGAAGAATTCAACAGTTTGTGCATGTTGATTAATTCATTGTTGCAATTTCTGGTGTGCGCAGCTTGGGCACTGACGGGCAGTATAATAGAGTCATGCAAACACAAACGAACAAGTTTTACAACTTCTGGAGGTGACTCGGTGAACTGCAGTAGTATTAGTTGTTTTTCGCAGAGGATAAAGAATATATGCCTGTATACATGCCGCTATTTGGACACGCTCCCTGTCCTTTTTCTGTGCTACGTTAAGCAGGAAAGCCGTTAGCCCTAAGTTACCATTTCATGACTTTTTCCCTTTTTTAAAATTCGATTAGGTTTGTGTGCGCAAAACAAAAGGAGGGGGGGAGTCTTGATTTTCATTTGTCATTTCTGATTGGAGATGCTTGACGGTGCTGGGTTGAAAGGCGGTGCCAGAGAATGCTTTTTGGTCAATGCTTTTCCGATGAATTCATTTATTTTTTTGATGAGAAAATGATTAAGGCCACAACTGGTTCCGCCATTTAACTCAGCGGCGTGATACAGTAACCTACTGACGAAGGCGCCATTATTTTTATTGCTAATTACCGCCCACTCCACGCTGGCTTCCCAGGAGACGCGAAGCACTTCGTGCGAGTCGCAGAGAAAGAAAACTCTTTCTTTCCGTCCAATAGCTCTTCCTCCTCGTCCTCGGCTCAATTAGAGGGGGCATGCACACACGGCGTAGTGGCCCAGCTCAGGGCTAACACCTCTGGGGGTCTGCAGTCACACAAACATACACACGCTCACACTTGAAGCTTGAAATAGCAACAAGTCACTCGCCTCCTTACATGGTCAAGTATGTTGTCCTAGTTTCCGTGTGGAACAATAGCAGCATGATAAGCGCTGGTATCAGTCAAAAGAGCACCTCGGTGGCTTCTGGGTCAGCTTGCGGTGCTTTTAAAAAGAGGCCTTATTGCTTTTAACACCGGGACGTGTCGCCACGAGAATGAGGGCGGGGAATGTTTCATTGAAATGAATATCATTTTTGTATTATTTTACAATATTAGATGTTACCTCATGTATATTTAAAAAAATAGGATATCTATTACTCTTTTTAATTGGTCATTATTACAAATGTAATTATGCGGTTTTGAATTTGATCTAGTTGTGTTTTAGTTAGAGTTATCTCTTGACAATGAAATGTTTTATTGTAATTGATATTTCATATTTTTTTTACTTGTTGTTTGGATGTATTTCATAGATTTAAAATATTTTTAAAAATCTTATTTTTAAAACAGCTTTTGTGTGTGTATTTTAAATATTTTAGATAAAACTATCCATCCATTTTCCGAGCCGCTTATCCTCACTAGTTTTTGTATTTAAAATATTATTGAATATTAAATATTTTTCACAATATTATTATAAAATTTAGATCGTGTTGTAAATATGTTCTATATAACACTGCTACTTTCAACCAGGTAATTACTATTAGGGTTACGTTAGGGTTATTTATTAGTATTTTATTGTTTATTGTAGTTGTTTTTCTTTGAAGATATTATTATTATTATAATTCAATTTAGACATTTAATATTTTTTCATTTTTGACATATTTTATATTTCTCCTTACCAGCTATGTCATCCATTTTGGCAACATCCCACTTGTTGTCTGAACAATGTGCTGCATTGTTCTTCATAAGCACTTGTTGTTGTTATTGTTGATGTCTGGAAGCAAATGTTAACGGGGCCAATAAAAAGATGGATAATTTGTGTGTGTGTGTGTGTGTGTGTGTGTGTTGTTTTGCCATAATGCTCCATAATGACTTTTGTGTTTGTTTTATTACATTTTAGTCACGTTGTAACATCCTGTTGTTTGCAAAAAGGAGTCATTCATCTCACCAAGTTGCTTATTTGAATCCCCCCCCCCCCCACCCCCCTTCCAAAAACAAAACCCCAAACAGACCCTCCTCTCTTATTCGTTTTTACTTATCAGCTTTTTTCGCCCGCGGCGAGGAGGCGGCGGCTAGGACGCCATCGATCAAGCGGCTCGTAAACACTCGGAAGGAGCGATACTGCGGGCCAAATAATTTGAAGCCAAAAGCAAAACTTGCTCACTGGCTCCCAAAATTGGTGCCGGGAAAGCGCCATTAAGGGCCTAGCATGCCCCCAGCCCCAATCCCATACACACTAGACAAGTGGAATATCTCTAATGATGAAAAGCAAATTCAACGCTTCCATCTGGAACAACCAAAGCTGCTAATGGGAAGTTTGGGGACTTTTTAAGGGGATCACAGGAGTGGTACCCTCAAACTTGTTGATTTTGTACCCGTTTTCCCCATTTGGGAACATATTTAAACCTGGACAACTTGTTGCCCTGGAGTCCAACAAGTATAGTTGGAGTCCATTCGTCTACATTACTACTGGCTCTGATTGGAGTATCTTTTCATTGAAGTTGTACCCTGAAAATTCCTGATTTTGTGTGCTTGACCATTAGCTTTTCCCTTTTGACAACATAACTGGAACTTTTTGGACCTGGAATACCCATACCTTCAAGTCTAACAAGTATACTTTTGGATTACATTCGTCTATATTATAGTCTAATTAGTCTAATAGTCTTCCAACTGACGATTATTTCAGTGTCCTGTCACTTGTCAACCTCAAAATTCCTACTTCTGTACCTTTGACTTTTGAGAGCATACCTTGCCTTTTTGGACCTGAAAACTATCATCTTGGGACCCCAGTAAGTATCTCAGTGAAGTACATTAGTATAGATTCGGACCGGCTCAGATTTCAGTTTCTCTTTATTGGAGATGTACCCTGAGTTCTCCTGATTTTGTACCCTTGACCTTGTTGGACGTGGAAAAACCATCCTCTTGGAGTCCACTAAGTATCCCAACGGAGTGCATTTGTCTCTATTTATTCTTTTGGGACAGAAATGGACTTTCAATTCTTGTCACTGAGCTGACAACTTGTTTTTGTTCCCTTGGCACTTGACATTTTCAGTTAGGGAACATTCCTGGAAAAACCAGTATCGCTATGTCTGATCACTGAAGTTAGCATCTGAAAATTCCTTCGACACTTGGTGTTGCCCATTCGGAAACACATTTTAACATGTTGTATGTAACCTTGGAGTCCAGTAATTTTCCAATGGAATACATTAGTCTAGAGTGTACCTTTGGCATAAAAATAGACGTCTAGTTCTTGTCACTGGAGTAGTATCCTCAACCGTATGGAGTACAGTATAGATTGTGCCTTTAAAGGGACAGAAATGGACTGCACTCCTATTTTTGTTTTTAGATTATGATGTGAGTGGGATACAAAAAAAAAAAGGAAAAAGCCTTCGAGAACAAGCCCAAGGCTCTCAGAACGGTTCCTTTTGTAGAAAAGATGACCCATTGATTTTTATTTATTTTTGTATTTTATTTTATTTATTTATTTCTTTTTCTCGGTGCGCTGTATCTCTGATCTAAAAGCGTCCTCACCTCCAGCTCTCCCGCTAGCCCCGATAACTGAGTTTACCGTCACTGCATTGTACTTTTCCAAAAAATTATCTGCTTGTTCCACCTTGTCGAGACGCCGACCGCGCTTTCCTGCGGGGAGTTCAAGTTAAACTAAATGTATTGATTTCTTTGCCCGGTGTTGCTCTCAAGGGTCCCTTGTGTGCCTACATTTTATTTTCTCCAATGCAAACGCTTCAGTGGAACAGATCGGATAAGACAAGCCAAAATAATGTACCAGATAAGAAATATCGTTTTTTTTAATTGTTTTATTGTGCTGGCTTTTCTTGCTATAACAGGATCCAAACTTTGGGAGAATTTTGCTCTCCTATAGTAATCTCTTCATATATATTTTTCTGCTTTTTCCAAGTGGATTAGTTTCCGTTTTTGTACTATATATGTTTAAGTGTTTTCCTGTTTATTTAAAAATATATATATATTTTCAGTTATATTTAGGAGTGTATTATGTTTTCTATGATGCTCTAATATTTACCATTTGTTATTATATTTCTGCATTTTTTTAAATTTTTACTTTGAGATTATGGCATTTATTATGATGCTGTATTTTTTCAGCTTTTCTTTTTTGATTATTTTATGAGTACATAATAATAATAATGATGATAATTGTTTCTTATTTACTATTATCTATTAGTGTTATCATGTTTCCCCCCATACTGTGGTTTACAGACTTTATTTGATGTCCCAGCATTGGTGCAAAATCATAGCCCTGACGAGGATTCTGACAAGACTGAGCCGTTATTATATTTTTGTTATTTGGGGGCCGCTGTGGTGGTGCCTTAAGGTGCAAGTTTATTTTACGCTTGTAACTCAAAACACTCATCTGTCAAATCATCTTTCCCCATTGAAATGAAAGGAAATGCCATTAATTCGTTCCAGCCCTTAAAAAAAGCCAACAGAAAGGGTTTGTTTGCAATCCTTTTTTAGTATGAAAAATAGTACCCTATAATATTGCACTTAAAATAAAACATACAGTAATGACATAATTAAATGGAAGGTAAAGAATTAAACAGTTTTGACACATTTTTTGCTTCAGTTCGACGAACATTGTGCTGCTCCTTCTGGTGTATGTCTTGGCCACCTGGGGGCATTATAATACAGACAGACGAATATACAGAGAGCTGCTCAAAACTCCTCAGTAAGCGGCAGTCATATTAGTTCTTCTTTGCAGAAGATAAATAATATATGCCTGTGCGTATTGTTACATTACAGACATACATATGTTGCTCCACCATGTGTGCCAAAAAAAAAAAAAAAAACGCCTGAATGACGGCTCGTATCTTGAAAAAGTCGTCAATCAGGTCGCTTGTATCTCAAGGCCACCTCTATTCGAATTTTCTGTCCGGTCCGAAATCAAAGAGACACTGGGAGTACGTCGTTTGGGCTTCTCCCTCCAGGTGCTCGGATGACGATCAGGCTGCGTTTTAAGCGCGGTGCTCGAAAGGGGCTTCAAACTCGCCCTCCTCCTCCTTTTCCTGCGTTAATTAGGCAATTGAAAGATCTAAGGCGCGCATGTGTGCCAGGATAATTAGGGTTAAAACAGCAATGTATATCAGCCATTTATCCCCATACACAACAAAGGGAGGGGGCAGCTGTGATCTGGATGCTCTTTCACGACTTCCCACCTGTTACAAATGCGCCCTTGTTGTTTACTCGGCGCCATTGGGAATACAAACCGCTCCACGGTTGCGAATTGTCCATAAAAAAAAACGAGTGATTCCTTGCACAACAGTTTCAATCTGGCGAGAAAATGATTGCTATTAATGTGATTTTTGTGTCTGTGCCGGAGGTAAAAATGAAGCGAGTTAATGAAATAACGGGAGATGCATCCCCATGAAACTTGAAAAGATCCTTTTAGCTATTTTTCATCTTCGCTGGTGCCGGCGCGGCAGCCATTTAATAACTTTGTCTGTTATTCAGCGTGACCTCCTCGGAATATTGTGCTTATCGGTGTTTACATGCGCCTTTTTTCACTGGGCCATTTTATTGGTGCTTCACTTTTGATTGACACCCTCTCTTGTTATTGTGCTTGTACTTTGCAGTAGTGTACAGCCTGAGTTAGGATATATATATTTGCATATGTTATTGATGACAAAAGCAATCAAAGGGTGATGTCATTCATCTATTTATCACATGGGAGCCCTCTGCAGCTTCTGATGTATGTTTGAAAACCCCTACACACACTAATAATCTGGTTATTTCTGTAGTATTATACATTATTTACTGTTTTAATATTTTATACTTGGTCTGCTTGTAGTCTTCAGCTTCTTGTGTCAATGTTTCCCCCAGTATCACATTTCTTTTATTTTGTATTTATTGTTTTTTGGTTGGTTTTTTTCTAGCTTTAGAACATTATTTGGTTTGTTTTCTTCTATGACTGAAACATTCCCTTTTCAACACTTTTATTCTATTGTTATTATGTTCTATCATTGAGTTTATTATGACGGTTTTCAGATTTTTCAATATCTTCTCAGCATATAACTTAGTATTCATTTGTCTTCTTATTTTAGTGTCATTTATCTTCTATTCATTTGTATTACTTTTCGATAATTGTTGTATTCTACTTTTTTGTTGCTGTCATGCCTGCCAAGATCCATCTTTGTATTTCCTTCCTTGTGCTTTTTTTTTTTTTTTGACCGGTCCATTAATGGCTTGTAGCATGTTATCTTCCAACCTCAAGGCGACACGCAGTCTGCGAAAGTAAAACAAAAAACATGCCCAAAAATAATACGGCCTCAGGCAAAGGGAGGCGAGCTCACGTTTTCATTCTGCACTAAACCAGGGTCAAAGCCAACTCCGTGCCAAACGTTCTTGCCGAGGGGTAAACGAGGCTTCGTTACGTCCGTCTTCGTCGTGGGCGTGGTGGGGCTAAATAAAAACAATCATCAATTTGATCAAATAACATACATTTAGGAAAATGAAATTGCCTTAACTTTTACACTCAGATACAGCACAATAGGCTCGCTAAGCTGAAAGTATTAATTATACTGTATCGAATTTAAATTTCTGTATATTAAACTTTGACAGTTGGATTCACCAACATTCATCAGCAATGCTGATATCTGTTTCGTTACTCAAAAACAATGTGAGTTCTGCCAATTTACATCTTTATCTTCTTCATCTTTGAATGCTGCTCGTTTTATTCCACATTTTGCAAACACAGACACGAGACAGCCTCTTGTATGTTTCTGAAGTTCCAAGTGGCATTCTTGGAGGCTGAAATGTGGACATTTTTAGGCAGACAGATGACAACGCATGACATAGCTGTTCTTTTTCGTAATCTGTGTCAAGTTAACTTTGATTGGTGAAATGGAGTCAAACGTCACCTGTGATAATATTGGATTTGCCAAGTAGTGACAAGCGTCCGAGGCAGAAGTCTCTTTGACAAACCCAAACACATCAAAATACAAGTAGCGAGCGGAATGTCGTTCGATGTGACGGCGTAAACGTAGTGTTGGTCTCTGTGACGCCAGTTTGTCCTCTATGTCCTAAGCCCTCCGTGGTCACATTAGCGTCACGTTGCACACAATCAGGATGTTAATTGAAACGTACTCATTGACGCGCACACCTGCGTGCTTGGTCCATGGTCAGTGGGGCTGTCATTTTGCAAGTGTGAAAGCATATGAATTAATTATCTTGACAATCCACCCATGAAGAGCGCCCGAGGCGGGGGTCTGGTTTGTAACACGGGAACAGGTTTTCTCGCTAGACCGACTGTAGCTGTTGTACAGGAACATGTTTCTCGATAAACCAACTGTAGCTCGTCTACGTGTATGTGTTCCTCTGTAAAAAGATACAGCACAAGTACCGTGGCTATAACAAGTCTGCGCACCTTTGTTCACTTCCCAGCTTATAATAAGGTGTCCATGCTTGTGCGACTGCATTATCGCCATTGTTTATTTTTCCTTCCCCTCTTGAAAAGATTTCAGTCATCGTTAAAACTTTTGAAATGATTTGTCTTGTTCTCGTTTTTTGTGTGTGTGTCACAAAAACCGAGCATTTGAACAGGGGTGTGTAGATTCTTTTGATATGCTAAAAGTATCAAATACGTTGTTCTTTTAAAGATAGCACACTTTTCTCTGTGAGCGTAATGAAGGTCATCGGCTATGATGTCCACCATCAAACGGAAAGCATTTGGTGTGTAATAGCTTCGGCGTTCCCACCGTTAATTGCTGAATTAACTTTTTTTTCTGTATAATTAAGAGCCGCCTAAGCATGTACACAGGCTGTGGAATGGCAAACGGCCCCCTTGAGACTCTCCGAGCTCCCTGCTTGTGTTTGGCCTGCCATTGGTTAACGCGGTCAATGGGGGGAATAAAACAAGACATTCAAATATGCTAATCCTCGAAAAAGTACTATATTGTAATTTATCGAGATTTAGTTTGCGCAGTGCAAACGTAACCCTTGCCCTAACCCTGAGACTACGCAAATATGTGTGAGGTTATAATTGTGCACATCATATGACCTCATGAGTGATAAAGCACAATTCTCTTGTTCGCCAAGAATATTTGTTATTACGCAACACACCGAATGACTTTATTAACTCCGGAGCTGCTCGACAGGGGTTCATTGCAATCAGGCTAGTAGTAACACTTAAACGACAGATAAGAGGTGTTGTGCTGGATAGCGGGAATACTGCGGGGTGTCAGGGCCCAGCCGTGCCGCAAATAGCGAAAAACCGCGAGGGGTTGAAAGCACAAAGATCTCACAACATTCAAGATGTATCACTTCAACATACATTCTTTGACACCAATTGTGTCAAGGAAGAATATGTGAGTTTTGCAGCAAATAGCTTGGAATAAGTTCCGCAGACAAACTGCAAATACTGTCGCTGAATGTTTTTAATCGCGAACCATAAAAGGTGGAGCTTCATTTTCATGCGAAAGCTGGTCAGCCTCCATTGTTCATATGTCACTGCGGCTCACCGTCTTTTTTTCTTCCAAAAGCCTGCCAGAATAGACCCGCCTCATTATCTCCAAGCACAAACGTGTTACACAGGCGGTGACAATGAGCATAAGCCTCCTTTTATTGAAATCACAATTAATCACACCGCCACAAACATAATGCCTGCGCCGTAATTCATCTCCCGCGTTCCCTGCCATGTCGAAACATCCCTCCAAATATTTATTGTGCTCGCCGCTTCACCCGGCATGTAATCAGACGTGGCTACAGTCGACACGAGAGGACGTGAAAGCGGTGACGAGTTTGTTAATTACCGCACCAGACCAGCCTGACAGCCGCGCGCTAGTGGGTACGCTGCGTGATTAATGGTCTGGACGCAGAGCGCCACATCCAAAACTGTTCCTCTTGGAAGGGATCAAAGGTAATGCGCCAGCTGCATTTCCAGGAGTGTTGGAAATCCCACTTTGAGGGCTTTCTCGCAATTTAACGTTGTGCAGGAACAGGTCTTCCAGGTGTTGTGCAGGAACAGGTTTTCTAAATAAACCAGTGTTATGTGTTGGGGAGGAATATGTTTTTTTAGGGAAACAAGTTGTAGGTATTGTGCAGGAACAGGTTTTCTAGGTGAACCAGAAGGAGGTGTTGGAAAAGGAATAGTTTCCTCAGTAAACCAACTGAAGGTGTTCTGCAGGAACATGTTTCCTGTAGGTGTTGTACAAGAACATGTTGACCTCGCTTAACCAGCTGTAGTTATTGTGCAATAGCATGTTCTCTCGATAAAACAACCGTTGGGTATTTTACTGGAACATGTTTTCTTGGTAAACCACCCGTAGCGCTTGTGCAGGAACATGGTTTTCTCGGTAAACCCATTTTTGGTATTGCCCAGGAAAAGAAATTGTGGTGTTAGGCAAGAACATTTTTCTCAGTAAACCCAATTGTTGGTGAGGTGGAGGAGCAGGTTATGTAAATGTTGTGCAGGAACAGGTTTTCTAGATGAACAAGTTGTAGATTTTATGCAGGAACTTGTCTCTTAAGTAAACTAATGGGAAGTGTTGGACAGGTAAAGCAACTGTAGATGTACAGGAGCAGGTTTTCTCTGTAAACCCACTCTAATGTTGTGCGGGAACAGGTTTCCTAGGTAAAACAGCTGTGGATATTGTGCAGGAATATTTTAAAACCAAGAGGCATTGTACAAGAACAGAATCTTATTTCAAATTGGGAGCGCCCCTTGGGTAGTTATTATTGACCAGATCCAGATGCAGCACAGGAACGGGAGCACGTGGTTGCAATGTCACGGTGGAATGACGCTCGATGTGCATGACGACAACAGAAAAGAAGCAGGCCATCTCTGCGTGAAATGAAAACGCCAACAAAACGGCTGCCTCTGTTTCCCAGCCTGAAGTGGCCCCTCGTCAGGGTTGTTATTCATACGCGAGCCCTTCACCACCTTCTTCTTCTCCGGGAAAACACAAGCGTGACTCCTAATCCGGCCGCAGAGTGAGATTAACTCCACTGCCGGCTGCCTGGAACCCTCCCTATTCTTTGTTTGTCTATTTCACACATGCCCCCTTTGCTAATCTCGCCCAGTGCTAAACGGCATTGGTTTTGTTCAAATGTCATTGTGGCTGTATTGGGCTATGATTACGCGTTCCTGGAAGCAAAAAGGCTGCCCGTGTACAGATAAGCACGCGAGGCGTCCTCACAGGCTCGTATTGCTTTTAAATGAACGGACATGGTGCCATTTTGTATCAAGCCAAAGCTGGAGGTCAAAAATACTTGCATATCGGACATCTGTGTCCTTTCCCCAAAGGCGTCTCATCGGCATGGATGTAAAGTGAAATTTAGTAGCCGTGGCTGTCGTGAGTAGACACGCAAAAAAAAGTCTCGCAGAGACATGCCCGGAAAGACATAGGATGTCTGCCATCTTGGTTTTAAGCGGACATTTTGGGGTCATTTTGTCCATTTCCGAGGGTTCTTCAAGGACTATTCCTCGTGATTTGTTCTATTGCTACAAAATTGAAAGCTTGTATACTAGACAGATGGGGAATTTCAGCCACTGAAGCCAGTTTCACTTCGCAACAAGAAATTTGCTTGTCTATCATGAGTAGACCCACAAACAAGTGTCAAGAAGCCATGCCCGAAAAGACACAGAAAGTGTGCCGCTTTGCTCTTAAATGGATATTTTCCGATTGCCACCAAATTGGAACTCTGTGCACGAGACAGATGGATGATGCTACATTGTGAGGAATTAGAATTTGTCTCATCGCATGTGTGTGGAGTGTGGCACTGAAGACTGACGACTTGCCATAAAAAAATGAATCACTCTCGTCAGAGTTGAACCAACTGTCTTGAAAATGTACCCCATGAAGCCAGTTTTACACAGCCGGATGGAATTTGGTAGACATGTCCAACAAACACTTGATGAATTCTGCTTCTGCAATGACGGTAAGACCACATTGAAGTATACAAACGCGACATGAAGGACGGTGAAATCAAAATCTGACCAAGTGCTGGGGTCATCATTGGACTACATCGACGTGTGTCGGCATTTCTGATCGAGAGAAATGCTTATCCCCTTTTTTTAGCCAACGACATTAGCAAACCTGAACCACGTGTACTAGACAGATGGACCAGACTAAATTCTGAGTTTTCGTCACTGCGTGTGCTTGCAGAAGTGATGCAGTAATGCTTTCTTGACTCCCACATCCTTAACAAATCCCATCCTTCTGCAGTATTCCACATGCAATTCAAACCCACAGCCTTGGTGTTTATCTGCCCTGAGCAGCTTCATCCTGCCATAGCTCAGCTCGCCTTGTACGCGATGATCCACAAATCAGTTGACCATCTCGGAGCGCCTACATTGACGTTTTGAGATGAACTTCTGGGTCACCGCACTTTGAAGGAAGAGGGGCGAATTTCCCCGTCATCAATATATCCGTCCTGAATAATGCCAAAAAACAAGCCAGTCAATAATCCCCCAATGGCATTTGGAAAGTACATCATGCATGCTAGCGAAAACAGGTGGTGTTAATCTGAGTGATGAATGTTCCGAAGAGCTCGGTAAACCCTAACTGCTCCTGGGGGCTTTTTTTTTTTTTTTTTATAAAACAACTTTCCGCAATATTCCGCCCGGGTCAAAAGGTCACGCCGGGAGGCAGAAAGTTGCAGGGCGTGTGTTGTGTTGTGTTGTGTTGTGTTGTGTTGTTCCGGTTATTAAAAAGTTATTGGATTCACCCTTAGTGTTTGCAATACACGGGAGTGTTGGACTGTTACGAAGAGCACATCATTTTAATTGCTCCAAAGCCTTTTCTCCCACCGCAATTCCTCAAAACTTTCTCATTTACATTTCATTTGCATTCAAGTGTATCATAGCACCAACTGTTTTGGGCTCACAAGATAGTTGTTTGTGTTTTCTTAGCAAGCATCCCCACGACAGCTCCTGCATGGGAATGATCCCAACATACAATAGTGTATGATATCTCAATATATCACTATACCGATACTAGAGATGTCAGATCTATTGATACTGTAGCCATCTGAACTCAATTGCAATAATGCACTTAATGAATGGTAGAAAATAAAAGAAATTTTAAAAAAAAGGACCATGGGGTCAATTAAAATACAAAAATGTATGATCGCTTTCTGTAACAATGGCGAAATATACTCAATTCACTAAATTAAAATAAAATACAAAAGATATTGTAACTGGGAATAAAATACTAAATAAATTATAGATTTTGAAATGACTGAGGGGGAAAATAATAGAAAATCAAGTTTTAAATTTACAAAATTAAAATAATTCATTTTTAAATTTAATTAACACACCGGGTGGAAAATAAGTCTATAATACAAAAATGGCAAAGAAAACCAATAAATTGATGGTAAATTGAAAAATATATAAGGGGACGATCCAAAGTAAGTAAACAAATATATCGTAGCATATCGACGCCTTATTTTTATGGTATAATTAGGAGTGGCGCAGTTATTTTATTCTTTTCACTGAGTTCAGGTTGTCATGATTTGCATCCAGTGTGTCCATTGATATCACACAATCGCTATATTGTCAGGTAAGTAGTTCCATTGCGATTCGCGACCGAACTAGTGAGAGCATCAAGTCCATTTTCAGGCTGACTGCTTCGCTTTCATCAAAACATCTGAGGGGCTGAATTGTTCAAATATATTGATTGATTTGAAATGCGCTTCATTGCCAAGCCGCTGCTTAAACTGAGTTAACCTGCGACCCCGCCCGAGCGCCATTAGAGCCTCGTTTCATTGACGCGCGCAACTGCGAGCTGATGCCTGGCTACATTTGGAGCGCATCGACCGCAAGCAGCAAAGCAAATTAAGGAAGGGAGAGGAATTTAAAGGAGGGAATTGAGGAGCTGAATCAATCACTGAAATCAGAGCCAAGGAATCCCTTTTATTTTCCGCAGCCAGACAGCTCGTTTTGCAGCCGGCCTCTTGCCATTCGTTAGTCAGCCAGATAGCGAGGCCACTTCATGAGCTCGTCGGGGCCAACCTGGAGACTTTTGCAACATTTTTTTCCACATTTAAAACGGTTCCCATATGCCTCAATAGCGTACATATAAATAATGCCGCAACATGCTTTTGTCAGGAAACCCCAAAGATTAAGACATGACATCATCTTTTCTTGTCTCGCTAAAATGATCCCGTTTTGAGGGTGGGGAAAAATGCCAGCACCCCTCAAGCCAGCAAAAGCATTTCTTCACAATGACCTCCTCCCCGCCACGTTATCATATTGATTTTGTTGGGCGAAAACTCTCAAGCCTGGCTGTATTTCCGTTATCGCACAGCTCTCCGGCCAACAATCTGCAGCGAGGGAGGTCAGGTACAGTTATTCCGACTTTTGTACCGGCTATTATCAAGTGATTTGGTCCAACTTTATGTCAACGCAAAGCTATGCTTTATCTCTATCTTGATGCCAAGATAAATGACCCCCCCTCGTGTGAAAATACAATTGGTGTCATTGGATAGGTAATGTTTTTCATTATATGCCAGGCCAGTTTTATATGTAGAAAACGGGTGGGAAGGGACGTCGCCTGCAGCCATTTTCCTTGGTAAGTCCCCGTAGGGGCATCTAGTATTGATTGGGGGAGAGAGAGAGTCCTGCACATACTCGGCAGGCTAAATTTAGCAGGTTAAGCAACACACACACACACACACACACACACAATGACAAGCTCCTGGAGGGGATGCTGTGAAATACTCACACAAGTAGGCCTCCTGTCGTACACAAAAAGACAAAACAACAAAAGATTTTATGGCGCTAGCTCTGGCTAATTGGCTCCAGGTGTCGTCGCCGAGGGTTCCCTCTTCCCACGGGCCGCAAGATTGACAATACGGCACTCGCCTTTTTCCACAAGTCCTCCCCTCTCAGGGTAGAAGTAATGAATGCAGCCTTTGCCAAAGTTGAACTTTGCCACTTGAACATCCCGACATATGTGATGTGCGTCAAGACTTGTCCGGGGGACATTCGGCCCAGAACCAGTCAAGCTGAAAATGGTTGAAATGCACTCACTAGCCGGGCTGGGAATTGCAAAATAACTGCTTTTCCGAAGCTATCGATAGTATCACGATGCGGCGATTGTGTGATAATCGACATATTGGGGGGACAACATATAGGCCTACACAAAAAAACAATCTGTCTGGGAAATTGTTAAAGGATGACATCAGATAATATCAATATTAGATCAAGTCGTATTGATGATTTCTCATAAGACATACGATACGTCCTGTTGTCGATATTTTGCAGAGTAACTCATAATAATTGATATATTGGAGGAAAAAAAGTTACAATCAGCGTTATTTAATAGTCGATTGTTGAACTTGTAGTATCTGTTACATATCACAAGAATTTGCGATGTGAATATTTTGCAGAGTAACTTTCCATACAATATGATTGCGATATTTTGTTGCTATTTGGTTCAGTTATTTTGTCAATGTATCACAAGAGATACCGATACGATACATGCATAGATAGATAAAGCATCAACGTCCGACAGACATGGTACTTCCCCTCAAAAAAACAAAGCTCATTTCAACGCATTGTGTTTAATCACGCAAAGCGTGCCAAAATAGAATTTTTTAAATTAGCTCACGGACCCCAAGGCACACCAGTTTGATAATCTCTGCTCTAGAAGTTAACTCTGTTCCCTTTGACACTGCGTTTTTCCGCCCACCCTCTGAGCAAGTTGGCTGATACAAAGTGAGCTATGATTTTTTTGTCTCTTTTTTTTGGGTGGTTTTTGGAGTTGCTTCCCAGAAAGGCGCCTCCGCTAATCAGCACATTTCACATGAAAATGATGTCAATCGGCCTCCTTCAAAGGCTCTTAATCACCCGTGTGAAAAAGCCTGAAATGTGTCGAGCTTGCTGATCTCTGAGTGAAGGTTACATGCAATTTGGTCACCCCGCCCGGCTGCTTGCCTGCCAAATTTGCAGATGCTGTTTGTGGATGTGACTTTAGCTCATTAGCCGCGATGTGTGTTCAGCCGGAGAAGGCCTGCTAGTAATAAGGATGCTCCGTTGGAAAGTCTAGCAAAAGGTTTGGTCAGCAGGAATAAAATCACGGCTTATTTTCACCCTCTTTTTAAAAAAAAATAAATAAATAGAAATCTGGCACAAGGTGTCATTAAGGGAAAGCGAAGGCCCATCTGGAAATGTGAGCGCTTTTCCCGAGACGGCAATTTAAGCGAAAAGAAAAGGTGGAAAAGCTTCTCATCTCATTGCTACCTGCGGGGTCCGTCAGACTTTCGGCTACAGAGGTAATTACAATTATGCAAATGAGGCGCACTGTCATGGCGTGGAACAAAAGCAATGCCACGTATGCACACTCCAGTCCTCTGGCTGGAAATCCAGATACAGGGACTCGTACTTCTTAGTACAACATTTTTCCCATGTGGTATAGTACACACACACACACAATTTGTACACCTCATTAAACTCAACAACATCGCACAGCGTGATAATCATCCCCCCCCCATCCCACCCCCCAACAACAACAACACGTTGTCGCGTCATCAGCCCACCTCTCCTTAATGAAGCGCTAATCTGATGACGTTCACTTATCTCAACAAAGATGAAAGCGGCACCATGTGGAGGAAGCCTGTTGGCTCGGACTCCTACTCGGTGGGGGTTGTTTCCGATGCAACGCATTTGCTCCTTTATTGCTACTCTTATTCGGGAGCATTTGTTTGGCGAAGTGCCGGGAGTCACCTTGGAAGGAAACAAAGAAAATCTGTTAATTGAAAACTAAAGTCTGCAATGATCAAATTCATCGCTATCACCCCTAAAAAAAAATAGCAGCCATTGATCACAGAAAAGCATATGTGTACACTACTCCGTCATCTCGGCTGCAGGGGATTTTTTTTTAGGGCGAACTTAAGGAAAATGACTCCCTATCAGCATCTAAGGGCAGCCTCGTTGAGCTCATTACCAAAATAGACACTTGATATTCAGCTCAGAGGAAGACAAAAATGCTCGATTTGGCGGCTTTTATCCGCAGTCTTTAATCGAACGGCACCAAATTGCAGAGATGTTGCGGCTAAACCCCCCTCGCGTCGATTGATCGGTTTCCAGGTGGTCATTGAGCTTCTCCTCACAGTAACAGAACACTGCTGTTGTTATTTTTTTAGGGCTTAGTTAGTTATCCGTCAATTGAACTGCACTTTTCGAATGGGTTTTTTAACTCAGCCTTTTTTGGGGTGGGCAATAAACCCAAAGCTAAAAAGAAATGGAATCACGCATGCCTGCATGTGAATCCAGCCGAGATGTGTCTCCTCCATGGCACCGATAATATCACGGAAAGGCCCAGAGGCTTTGAATAAACAAAGATAGATGAAATGCTAGCGCGAGGCGAGAGGATCTCGCCACCCGTGATGGGAAAAAGCACCGGAGTACCGTGAAGGGATCAGCGTGCCCGCCTGATTTGTGCCTAATAAACTTGTCACATCCTATCAGGTCTCGCATCTCGCACAGGGGGGCGCACGAGACCCCCAACCTCCTACCGTCAGGCCTGTTCACGGGAGGGAGTGGATGTCTGAGTGATGGATGAGGGCTCTCCATACGGAATGATGATGGCGGGTGATACAGGTGAACTGTACTGTGAACTGTGTTTTTTTTTTATTTTTTTTTTATTATCTCTAGTTTCAGCTTGTAAGTTGACCATGCTGACCCTGCACAATTTTATTGGTACGCTCAAGCTTTGAAAATAAATGTGTCACTTGTTGCTAGACAGAATTCATAGGGCACACTTAAACCTTGTAACATTTTTACGTGGCCACTTGTTGCTAGGTGGAATTTATGGGGCACAGCCAAGACTTATAACACATGTGCGCAGTCACCAGTTGCCAGGCAGAATTCGTAGGGCACACTTGAGACTTGAAATCAAATTTTCAATGCCACCTGCCACTTGGCCCGAATTTGTAGGTGAACACACAAGCCTTAAATTCATTTGTGTGGCCACTTGTTAGCAGGCAAAATTCATGGGCCCACAGGAGCCTTTAAGCCAACAGGAAGGTGGAACGAGGTTAAAATGTACGACAGTGTGGGTTACTGATGTCATCATTTTTTTCGTAATGCCTTACTGTGATATCGTGAAAAGGGGAAGAAAATGTTGCTTCCTGTGTCTGGTTGAAGGCAGTGTTTGTGGCCTGGCCTCTAGAGGGCGCCCATCTATTGACACCCAGCTGCAAATCAGATATTCAGAGCACTTCAGGTCCTCACCGTGCACTTCGTATCATCATCTACCTTGCACTGGAGAGCATTGCATCCTTGAGTAATAAACTATTATCTCCGCCTTGCAGGCATCAGTGGAGATTTGAGACATTTTCTTCGATGGCACCGGGTCATGTGAAGCTCTACTGAGTGGAAAATTATTCATAACTTGTTTCCTCTTGCGCCCTGGTGCAGTTTCAGTAAAAAAAATATATACATTATTACTTCTCTTTCAGCCCCAAAGTGGCCCAATGTTAAACGTCGAACTCCAAAATGATTTTCATTCGCTCCACCACACAACAGACTCGGATGAGAACGAGGGGGGGGGGGGAGCGGAATGGCCAGCTGGAAAAGAGAGATGCCAGCTTCTCTTCTCAGCGCTTAGCATGAGGATAAATTGAAACCAGTGGTACAATTCCAGCGTTTACTTTGCTAAAACCTCAATGTGGTGATTGAAAAGCCCACTGAAAAAAATCAAAGGGACGTCCAAATAAACAGTTATCCCCGTATAATTACTCAACTAAAGTATAACATCTGACTACAGGGACATAACATTTATTAAAAATGGCAGCGAGGGGGCCTAAATCACAGCAAAAATGATGATGATTAGTATGACGGCATCTGATATTATATTTATGGATTTATGGCTTATGTCTTACTCACACCCTCAGCACTACACTGTTACTTTGTATTAATACATACACACCAGCGCTTGATTTAATGCAAATAAATATGTCCTAAAATTAGTTAACTAAAATTCTGTTATGATGAATTACAACCCCAATTCCAATGAAGTTGGACCGTTGTGTTAAACATAAATAAAAACAGAATACAATGATTTGCAAATCATGTTCAATCTATATTTAATTGAATACACTACAAAGACAAGATATTTAATGTTCTCACTGATAAACTTGATTGTTTTTAGCAAATAATCATGAACTTCGAATTTTATGGCTGCAACACGTTCCAAAAAAGCTGGGACAGGTGGCAAAAAAGTGAGAAAGTGGAGGAACGCTCATCAAACACCCGTTTGGAACAGGCTAATTGGGAACAGGTGGGTGCCATGATAGTGTAGAAAAGGAGCTTCCCAGAATTGCTCAGTCATTCACAAGCAAAGATGGGGCGAGGTTCACCTCTTTGTGAACAAGTGCGTGAGAAAATAGTCGAACAGTTTAAAGACAATGTGCCTCAATGTACAATTGCAAGGAATTTAGGGATTTCATCATCGACGGTCCATCATATCATCAAAAGGTTCAGAGAATCTGGAGAAATTACTGCATGGAAGGGGCAAGGCCGAAAACCAACATTGAATGCCCGTGACCTTCGATGCCTCAGGCGGCACTGCATCAAAAACCGACATCGACGTGTAAAGGATATCACCACGTGGGCTCAGGAACACTTCAGAAAACCAATGTCAGTCAATACAGTTCGGCGCTACATCCGTAAGTGCAACTTGAAACTATACTGTGCAAAGCAAAAGCCATTTATCAACAACACCGAGAAACACCACTGGCTTCTCTGGGCCCGAGCTCATCTAAGATGGACCGATGCAAAGTGGAAAAGTGTTCTGTGGTCCGACAAGTCCGCATTTCAAATTGGTTTTGGAAATTGTGGACGTCGTGTCCTCTGGGCCAAAGAGGAAGAGAACCATCCGGACTGTTATGGACACAAAGTTCAAAAGCCAGCATCTGTGATGGTATGGGGCTGTGTGAGTGCCAATGGCATGGGTAAATTACACATCTGTGAAGGCACCATTAACGCTGAAAGGTACATACAGGTTTTGGAGAAACATATGCTGCCATCCAAGCGACGTCTTTTTCATGGACGCCCCTGCTTATTTCAGCAAGACAATGCTAAACCACATTCTGCACGTGTTTTTACAGCATGGCTTTGTCGTAAAAGAGTGTGAGTACTCGACTGGCCTGCCTGCAGTCCAGACCTGTCTCCCATTGAAAATGTGCGGCGCATTATGAAGCGTAAAATATGACAACGGAGACACCGGACTGTTGAACGGCTGAAGCTGTACATCGAGCAAGAATGGGAAAGAATTCCACATACAAACCTTCAACAATTAGTGTCCTCAGTTCCCAAATGTTTATTGAATGTTGTTAAAAGGAAAGGTGATGTAACACAGTGGTAAACATGACCCTGTCCCAGCTTTTCTGGAACGTGTTGCAGCCAGAAAATTCTAAGTTCATGATTATTTGCTAAAACAATAAAGTGTATCACTTTGATCATTAAATGTCTTGTCTTTGTAGTGTATTCAATTAAATATAGGTTGAACATGATTTGCAAATTATTGTATTCTGTTTTTATTTATGTTTAACACAACGTCCCAACTTCATTGGAATTGGGGTTGTATCATGAGATGGTATGGACAACTTCATGAAATCCAAATGGATACATTGTTTTGGGGTGAGGACTACTTTTGTCTGGCGCTCCCTTTTTACGTGTCATTACCAGGCACAGTAATTCAATATGAATTGCATTACCGACTCAACACTTTCACTGCATTATGACTTGATATTATTATTGCATACAGACTGATTGAATCTCGAAATAAGTCATGCATGTGGAATTAGTCTACTAAATTGTATAATTGCGACGTTAAAGCATCAGTTATGGCGGCGCTGAAAGGCCGCAGGGAGCTTTAATTGAATAAAAATGGCGGTGGGAGGGAAGGGCCCCCCCTCCCCGCCCCCTTGCCCCCTGGAGGTTGTGTAGGAATGGCGTAGTGTATTACGGTGACCAGCGTTGCATACAGTAGCGCCCGCCTGGGCACCGCTAATGGATTGAAAAATGGAGGCGACGTGCCGTCGCAACGACGGGAAGATTCACTTTAGGACTTTGCTCAGGCAGAAACTTTTGCCGTGAATACATGAATTGAATTACCTGCGGGGCGCCCTCTTCTTTCTCTAATAGCTAGGTTGTCATGACACTTTTAAACATTTAACTTCTCCCTGAAACACAGACAAGAAATCCAACTTTAAAATACATTTTAGCTCACTACCTACGTTACCAAAATCGCCAAATTGATTTTTATTGGTCATTTTTGCGCTGTCACTTGTTGCTAGGCAGAGTTAGTGTGACACACCTGGGCCTTCAAACACTTTGGCACACTAGCACGGTAACTTGCTGCTTGGCAACGTTTGTGGGACACACTCCAGCCTTCTAACAAATTTGCACTGCCACCTGTTGCTAGGCAGAATTATTGTGGCACGTCTGAGCCCTTTCAGAAAATCATTTGCATGGCTATTTGTTGCCAGGCAGAATTCGTGGGACACACCCAAGCTTTGTAACACATTGCACTGTAATTTGGGACAAAGCTGAATGTGTGGGACACAGCCACTTGTTGCTCGGCAGGATTCCTATGGCACATTCAGACTTGGAAGATATATGTGCTGCCACTTGTTGCTGGGCAGAATTCGTAGGGCACACTCGAGCCATAGGACTCATTTGTGCACCCACTTGTTGCTAGGCAGAATTCAGGGGCTACACATGAGCCTCGTCACCTATTGCTAGGCAGAATTCGAAAGGACAAGGACATTATTACACATCATTTAATCACAACATTACTGTCTGTACTTGTAGCTTTTTTTCAAGCGCAATGCAATCCCCTGGACTCATTGATGCGGTACTGGCCGCGCAAAGGACAATGTGAGTATTATGAAGCCACTGTAGGATTAAGGATCTCCCAATCAATTGAAGGACACACCGAGGTATTGATAAACTGAGACAGCAACTCCTGAGACCTTATTATCACAGTCACGCCATCAATTAAGGCGACATGCGAGCTTGTAAAAAGCATCTACGGGGAGCAAGGCTACGTAAGAGCTTGAATTTGAAATTCCAAAATGGTGTTTTTTTTGTTTTTTTAAGTAGTCGTCCTCTTGCTACGGATAGATTGCCTTTTTTTCCCCAAGGGGAGCGGCTGATCCCGTGTCGTGATAGCGCCATAACATTGGTGTCAGGGCCTCTAAGTCACAGCAAGGCTCAAGCAGACGAACGCCGCTAGCCTTCGTCCAGGGAACGAGGTTAGTGGACAGGAAATGAAGGCGCGCGATGCTATCGCAATGAGACGTTTGACTTTTCTTTTTTTTGCCGTTTTTAGTTTGAACAGGTCAAGGTAGTTATAACTGTTTCCTCCGCCCCTGCCTGTCTGCTTCGATCAATACTCCAAGGATTTTGATGGACAAGTTCATCCCTGAACGTCTCACGTGGCTGCAAATAAACGGACACTTTGGTGCAATTTGTCATTCTTCTTCCTCTGTACGCAAAGGGGCTTTTTTGTTGTTGTCATTTTACGATGAAACATAATACATTAATATGTATATATGGTCATCTTACTAGAAAAGCGGCAACAAAAAGGCAGCAATGTTATTAATTTAGCAGAATATTTTTGTAATTGTAGTGCAGTCCTTTAGATGGCATAATTAAATGATAAATTACATTATTAGTTCAATAATAGTAGTCTTGTTGCTAGGTGGGATAGTATATGTATCGTAGTATACTTGTGCACTAACAAAAATAAAAATACAATTTATTTTCGATTATTAATATGGCTATTGTATAATGTAATTGTAATAATAATATTATCGTTATTATTAAATAGTAGCAGTAGTTTATACATTAATACACGTGGAATAACAAAAATTACAATATTTTCTTCCTATTATTCATATTGCTATTATATAATCATAAGAAAACTAATAGTTGTTGTAAGAATATTAGTTGTGCTACAACAAAAATAAAAACTGTATTATATTGTTTTTTTTTATGGAATAGTAATCATAAATTCAAAAAACGTGTATAGTATTTGTAGCAGTAGTTGTAGTAGTATAACAAAAATAAACCTTTTTGGTATGTTCTAGATTATGAGTATTGTTATTCCAGAAAAATAATCATAACTATTAGGAGGAGGAGTAGTAGTACAGGTAGTAGTATAACACCATTTTGCTATACTAAAAACTGATTAATATTGCTATTACTATAGTATCCTCTCTCCCTCTCTCTCTCTCTCTCTCTCTCTCTCTCTCTCTCTCTCTCGCTCTATATATATATATATATATATATATATATATATACACACACACACACACACACACACACACACACACACACTTATGAGTAGTAGTGTACAATATAATTATTAAATAATGAAACATAATTTCGCGTCTCTTCTTCTTCGTTAACTTCCGGGTGACGATACCGGAAGAGCTCGTGCTGGATAGGCGGATCCCTTTCTGCTAACTTGCCTTTTTTCCGCATTTATTTTCAGCCTTTCTTAGCTTCCTTCCGTATTTTTGTCACCGTCCGTTCCAAACGAAAGCAGGTCTCTCTCATTTTGTACTATTTTTTTATTAGACGAGTGGGTTTCTTTGATTCTCTTTCTGCGACGACAGGAAAAGAACCCCCCCCCCCCCCCACACACACACACACGCTAGCGAGAAAGCTAACTTTTTTTTTTTTGCAACACTACTTTTAAGGAGCGCACACACAAAATGGGCGACAAAGATTTGACTTGGGCGCTGAACACCGGCGACTTGGAGGTGGTCGAATCCATGCTGGTGACGGTAAGAGGCTAGAGGAGAGGCGGGAGGAAAGAGAATCAGATGCCGGTGTGGTTAGTCAAGCGAGTTTAATGCTCCGACAAGTGGCCGTCGTGTCGAAAGTGCCATAGTAGCTAACGTTAGCCCCGCTTGCCTAACGGCACCACGTTAATTAGCGAGCCATTCTTGTTCCGGTGGGTGTATTTGCCACTTAAGCCTTAAATGTGCTTTATACCAGTTACATCAAAGTATGATTTCACTGGGAAGTTTTTATTTTGGCGTTTTGGTAGCCGCTAAGCGTTAGCACTGTGGCGTGCTTTGGGCGACGTCGGTGACAGGAACGGACCTGTCGTCACGTTACAGCTATAGAGCCTTTGTCGTTCACTTATATGAACGTGAACTCTACCAGGAATAATGTTAGATGCTATATTTATGATATGCATGCTTGTTCAGTGCCCCAGGCAAAGGCTTATGGTGGCTAGTTGAGACGCACGACAACCTGTTGGTTAATTTCAAAGCTAGCAGGCGAGACAAAACATCCATCAACAGAAATGATCAGTCATTTTATTGCTCAAGTTAGCCCCTACACAGTGGCTTACATTTTTGTCCGACCAGAGAAGACTACCATTGCCTGAATAATGTAGAACTGGAATGATCGATCAGGTAACTTGAATAATTTGGTTACTAATATAAATTGAAGCAAAATCTCTGCCTTGAAGCAGTGATCATCTCACATGGCCTACTGCTACTATAGAAATAAGATTGAAAGTGCGTAAAAGACAAATGTCAACACGCAGACTGTCTCACGGTTAACCTGAGGTCATAGCAGCCAACTCTCATTCGCTGACTCCCACCAGCGCCCCCCCCCCCCCCCCCCCCCCCCCACAAATTCACAGATGATATAGTGTGGAACGTGAAGATGGCTATCCAAAGTGGACTACACTCGCACCTCACATCCACACTTTGGTGTTTAATGTCGCAAAGTCAGTTTTTATCCGACTAATGGATGGAATAATCTGCAGAATATTCGATTGTAAAAACCGAACTCCGCGACAAAATTCTCTTCACCGACTCAACCGCTGAGTGTGCAGTCTTCGATCACCCCATAACACTCCATTCTAGATCAGTCCTAATTGTGGTCACTAAGATCAAACAATGAAAGCACGTCTTGACTGTTCACGCCATCGTTTTTTTGAATGAAATCCACCAGACAACAAGATGCTCTCGTCTGACTTGCCGAACTTGATCTTTAATTGTTGTCCTTTGATAGAAATATTAGCTAGAGTGTCACTAACAGCTGCCTCAGTGGCCTCTATTTAAGAGGTGGGAGGGGCTTTACCTGCGAGGCAAGGCGGGAGCTTGCGCACGCGTTTATGCCACTTAGCGCGATTTTATCATTGCAGATAAAGAAAAAAAAGTGTCAAGAGCTCAGGGCAGGACCGTTTTTAAAATGTTACAGTTGGCAGACACCAAGGGCAGTGCTTTTCAAACATTTCGCACATTACAGGAAGTAATTTGTTGTGTTAAACGGTTGCCCAACTGACGTGTGCAGGAAGCTGTTAGACTCCTAAGACTTTGATGAAACGCTCGATTCCGACCCAACTAGTGTGCGGCCGAAATGGGCTGTCGCAGGAATTGAAACAGGAAATAAATGATCAGAGAGAAGGGGGGGAAAAAAAACATTGTTCTTAGTAGTGGTGGAGTTTAGATTAAATCAATGTTTCCCCACTCTGAGGGTCTCTCACAGGTTTGGAGTCACCGGATTCAATGATATGAACTGAATGAGCTCCAGTGGTGGGCCACCCATGCAGATCGGGTGTTGGCATTTGAGACTGCAGTAACCAGATCTACACTGGTCACACTCATCCACTTAGCTAATGAGTCTTTGCTTTCGTCACCTGTGAAGTGACATAATCAATTGTGGGTTTATATGAAGTGTTTTCTTTCCCCGCCCATTCTCTTGTTCTGCGTGGCAGACCGAAGACGTCAACCGGACCCTGGATGGCGGCAGGAAGCCCTTGCACTACGCCTGTGACTTTGGCCAGACACGCGTAGTGGAGTTCCTCCTCTCCAAGGGAGCAGATGTCAACGTAACCATAATTCAATCCCTTTACATTCCCTATATGTTTGTTTGTTTGTTTTGTCCGCATAAAATAAGATCCTCTGTCCTCTTGTCAGGCCCCCGACAAACATGGCCTCACTCCATTGTTCTCCGCTTGCCTCGAGGGCCACGCCGCCTGTGTCAAGGTCCTGCTAGAAAAGGTTGGTTAACATCGCACTAAATCAAATGTGAGGCACACCTCCTTATATGAGACAGTTCTGATAATACTAAAATAGTCGTCATATTATCCAAAGTTAATACCTCGCTGAAAGCTTGGTATTGATAATTTATTTCGTGTCTATTGCATCTCATTAAATTGTGCTGGTGAACCAAAGTAGTTAGCAGGGAACTAGTGTGATCTACTAATAGTGCCTGGTGCATATTTATCTATTATTACCTTTTCCCCCAGTGTTGTGTTCATTTTTTTCTCAAAATGACAAATTTCCTTGGGAAAATAAGCTTTCACCCCCCCCCCCCCCACCCCCCCCCCCCTCATAAAAGGTTACTTGAATTGTAATAGTCATAAACAATATTATTTGCGTGTTGCTTTTTGGACACACACACAACATTGCGGCGAGACCACCTGTCTATTATTAATATTACTAATATAACTACTTTACCCTTTGTCTGCAAATCGTGGCTTGTGCACATAAATTATTTTAGGGATGTAAAATTATTTTTTTAGCCTGAATGTTTTTCCTCCTAAAAAAGGCAACAGTGTTCTATTCTTGGTGGGAAAAAAGTGTAATTTCTTCTTAAAATACTTCTCTGAAGATACAATTTTTCAAGAATGATTAATTCCATTGAGACCAATTGTTTCAGTTAAAACGTTAAAAAAAATTAACATCTTCATGAGGAATATCTTTTTCCACAAAAATGACTTTTTTCCCCCCAAAGTTAGACATTTTCCTTGAGGAAAAAAGCTTAGCTTTTCATAAAATGTGACATATTTCTTGACAACATTCTCCATAAATGCGACGTTATTTTTTGAAATGACACATTTTATTGTAATAGTTTTAAACAAGGTTCGTGAGGAGTTAGAATTTCTGTGTCATTTAAGGGATAGACGTGACCACATACGAGGGGCACGAAGATCACCTTTAAATACAACTTGTTTGCACTTGTTTGTGATAGCAGTCACCCCTGAGCTAGTTTACGCTCCATGCTGTTTTGGTTAGCAGCAAAGTTCAAATGAGCGTACCAGCTTTTTCCCCACTTATTATTATTTGTAGTCTTTTCTGTGCGTCCGCCGCCGCCATGTTGGAGCTTATAAAGAGCCTGCTGACTGGTGTCGCTCATTCATAGCAGCTCTTGTTGCCAAACGAGGCCTTTGTGTGTTCCCAGGTGCACCATGGGAGCCGACCCCTGGGTTAATACCCCCTCGCTGCCCTTTTTTAGTGCAAACTGTGCTGTTGTTGCAACGCAGTCACCCGTTTTAAAAAGCCAATTTAACCCAAATAGGAGACCCAGTCAGGTGTTTGCATGATTCAAGAATTCAACTTTTCCCAAGCAATATACTGTTTTTCAAAACATATTAGAAAAAATACTACATTCTTGAAATAATTTGTTCTAAAGAACTTTTTTTTTGTCCTGCCGTAAATATATAAATCTTTTTTTTTTTCAAATATTTTGTTTCCTTTCCTGAAAAACTGACAAATTACATTACCCCACCCCCTGCAAGATTATATATTTTTTTCTGTAATTCGTCTATATATTTACGAATGGGACATTTTGTTGTTTCTCAGAAGCGTGATGTTTGTTGCCCTGTTGTATCCTGTCGTCCAAACGAGCTCACTGGTGTCACTCGAACTTCCACAAGCAAACTTTAATGAGTCCAAGCCCAGCTGGGGTGTCAGTGACGTATATTTCAGCCCTGGTCAATCTCCCCCTCGCGTGTCCTCCGCAGGGCGCCGACAAGGATCAGAAGGGTCTGGACGGCAAGAGAGCCTTCGAGGTGGTCAGCGACGACGCCATCAAGGCGCTGCTCAAGTGAGGGTGGGTGGGAGGGGGGGGGGGGCGCCGCAGGCTGGCGTCGCGGGGTGGGGGGGCACGAAACCAGGTGGTTTCCCCCTTACCGCTTCTGTCTATCTCCGGAGGGCTCATCTTACCTGTTTAGAGGTTTTCTTCTCGTCCCACTCCTACAGGATGTGGTTTCCTTTCTCCGTCTCTCTCGCTCGCTCTCTCTCTCTCTCTCTTTTTTTTTTTGTTTTTGTTTTTTTGGTTTATTGCCATTTAACGGGAGGACCGGTGGAGGGTGCGTGCTCAAGTCGCTCCAATGAAACACAAAGCTTAGCACGTAAATGAAAGTCACCCTTAAACGTGATGCTGTGTTACAATTCCCTCTGCATACTGAATTGTACAAAGGAATGTTAGGGCCACACTGGACAGAAATGATTATGACAATTAAATCCTATTTTTAGATCGAAAAGTAGTAATTTTAGGCGTAGTGATTTTTTTGTATTAATGTGAGATTTAAGTCAACTAAATAAGACTTTCTTTAAAGAATAAGAACATGAAGACTTACTAATATGAGACCTTTTTTTTTTTTTTCATTTTCAGTTGTTTTTTCAAAAAATATGCATTATGTATATTAGAATTGATGTTTCTCCCCAAAAAATACTGTATTTGAAAAACCTTGAAATGTTGACTTTGGGCCCTTTTTCTTCTTGAAGAATACACGCTAATTATCAATAAAAAACAATTCTTCGGAAAGTATTGGCTTTTTGCGGTCCCCCCGCACAATTAGGACTTATACGTTTTCTTTTTCGGTGTGGCTCCAAAAGTCCTTTGTAGAATTGCACTGTACAAATGTTGACTAAGAGAGTTTTTTTAAGTAACTCAACTGCTCCCACTTCCCATAAAGTTCCTTTTTATATCGCTTACTTATCCCATAGTATTTCCTGTGCCCATTGACCAATCACCATGCTGGCTAACAACAACTAGGAGCACTTGAATGTTTTTTGGGCGGGTTGGGGAGTCACGTTAACATCGAAAACTAGGCGGCTTTTTTAGAATGTTTGTTTTGCAGCTGAGATAGTAAACTGGATGGTGGGGGGTGCACCGCCGTAATATTTTCAGAACCCCGACCCTGAATAGTGGCCATTTTTCTTTCCCCCTCCTCGGATTTGCTTTGGCTGCATGTCAAGTCTGCTTGGACGCCATCACGCCGTCGCTCTCTTTCTCGGTTCAATTTAAACGAATAACTGCTAGCTACAAAGTTACTATTTAAAAAAAAATAAAGAAATACAAATAAAAAAAGAGCAAACATTCTCGCTGACTTTGTTGTGACAAAAAGTCTGTAAAAACAAGAATAAAAATGTCCATAACAGTTGACTTCATCTGAGCCATTTTTGACCATGATCACAGAGAGGTGTTTCAAATGTTTTGTCAAATAATCATTTTGATGTCTGGTCCAGGGTGATGCTGATGAAGTATGAAATGAGTAATTGCTTTTCATTTAGTCGTCAGATGTGCAAAACCCCCCGTTGGAGACCCTTCCCTGGATAATTCCTCCTTGACATCTCGGATCCTGCTCCAATAATTACTGCGCAAAGTAACTGTAGGCCGCAGACGACAAGCGATCCTCATTTGGTTTAGCGGCAAATTGTACACCTGCACAAACATGTTTTGTTTACATTTGCACATTTTCAGGCGGAAAAGTGTCTAAAATTGCCTTGCAAAGGTAAGAAAATCCTGGATTCACAGAAATATCCTAATTGAGTGTTTTTCGTTATTCACTGGGAAATTCAGAAATGTATTTTTTTTTTAAATATTTAAATGATAGATGAAACGAAATATGATGAAATTTGTGAATAGATCAAGTCAAGGGGTAAAATGTCAAGATGCCTGATATTTGTTTTGCAAGAATATGTTTGTCAATATGCATTGTTCACCGAGAAATTAAAATTGCCCAACAAAAGAGAAATGTCTCTGCGCCAAGGTGTACTAATTCTTAAATAATTTTATATGCGGTATAGAGATATCTTTTAACAATCCTCAAGAACAAAAAAACGGAGCTCCTTGGTGAAGCATTTATCAGTTGATGCTAATAAATCTGCTGAAGTTGAACGCTGCAGTTTTCCCCACGAGTGAATAAAAGGCGCAAATTAACGCGGTTACTCGGGCCGATTTGTGTTAAGTCAACAATCGGCTCTGGTGCTTGCACGTTGGCGACCAAACTGATTGGCAGATGCTGTAATTAGCGGCCATGTGCTGGCTCCACTTATTAAGCGCCACTTCCGTTGTGATCAGTCAGCTCAACATGCTGCTTAATGAAGTAGCAAATACAAATCATTAGCATAATTAATATGGACTCGTGATGGCCTTTCGGGCATATTTGACGCCGCCTCTCTCCCCTCATCTGTCATCGACTCCATGTCTTGTGCATTAGTGGAGCTTGTGAGTGATCTGCGACTAATCTATATTTTATTTCCCCACCATGTGTAGTTGGTTTACAACGAGACAAGATGGCCCGCGTACAACGTCGACTATTTCGAGCCGACAAATACAATTATTTTTCTTATTTGATTCCGCACGCCGTTATTACCCTAAAATCTGCTCCCGCGACGTCATGTACTTAACGTGTTGAGTTTACAGTCTCCCTGTGTGCAACCGGCTTCATGCCGGTAGAAGGTTGCGGGGAGAAATCATAGCGCCATTCGGTGATCTTTTCATGGGTAATTTAAGCAGATTTGTTTTAGCCTCTTGTGACGTTTGAGCGTGTAAAATGCACACATGGACTCAAAAGTGCGTGTCCTGTTGTAACGTTTGTGGACACAACATGGCTGCATTTGTTGACAACGCCGCGATTACAAGACAAATTTAGGAGTGAGCTGCGGGAATATAGACTCGGGCACTGTTATATTTGGGGGTCGGGGGATCGTTTTATCGCATTTGATGCAGACAATCGGGTGCGGTGATTGAGCCTCCCGCCAGATGGGCAGTATGTCACGGCATTGATCAGGTCGTAAAACCAGGCAAGGTCTTTGTGGATGGTATGAGGATTTCCAGTTGGAAAACCATGTGCCAAGTACCTGATGGTGTCGCCTGATGGTGTACATTTAAAAAAAGACAAAGCCAAGCATGGATTAGGGATCTCACCCCCAACCTTCTGGTTGAGGAGACTGAGTGATCGACCCTACAACCTACAGGTTAGGGTGACTTTGGAAATTGAACTTTCAACCTACAGGATGGGTAGACTGGGGCATTAAACCTTTGGGTATGGGAGACTAGCAAATTCAACTGCAAACTCCGGGTTGGGGAGACCCAGGTATTCTAGCCTTAACCTTCGGATTGGAGCGACTCGGTGGTCTAACCGGCAACATTCGGGTTGACGACAACTGCCACCCGAGCCAAACTGCCCAGGTAAGCGTGCTCCAACTATACCTCAGCAGTCCTGGCAACTCTCCAGCAACGAGACTGGCCCTTCGTCGCCCTCAGTCTTTCAGCCCCATCCCCCAAATTCTTAAAGCAAAGTCCTCATAGACTGAACCACCATTGTCCCCTACGGCTATATCGCTGGAATATTCCCTGGTAGATGGCACCAATTCACGCATTTTGTTTCTGGTTTGACAAACTTCTTGGCATTCCTCATGATCTGTGTGGGTATCCATCTGTAACGGGGGTCTTGTTTGGATCGACCCTCCGTTTCCCTTTGGGAGTGCCTCGTTATTTACGTCACCGCTCCCAAGTCGAGCTGCTCTCGCAGTTCCTGTACTCTCTCACCTTCATTTCCTCTGGTTTGTTACCCGCTGTTGTGCTGCTGCTCCGTCAGACAGGCAGGCTAATTCAGTTGGAGTCTATCGGGACAAAAAGATCATTTGCACTCTATTAACCTTTCCGGGGGCCTGTTACTGTACACTTAATGATTATCGCAACTGCAGCTCGCCTCGCTTGTTGCCCGCCTTTATCGCCGCCTCGCACGATAATGAATGTTTACGAAGCGGAAAGAGGGGGGAGAAAAGGGTAGATTTGAATGGTTTTCATCTTGAGCAACGCAAACAATTTATCTACGCAGTCATGCGAGTCACAAGACATCAGAAATGCATCACAAGTAGCCACTTTTGAATGGATTTCACTCTACCTTTTTCTACTAATTAGCACCTTATCACAAAGTAAGCATACCGGCGTTATGCTGACAACTCCCCAGCTCTTGCTATTAGCAAACTTTCCCTGTCAAACTTCCGTTCGGCCAACTTTATGCCCTCCCGAGTTGTTGTTCTGCTGTGGTGTGATACATTTTTGTAACGACTTAAACAGGCGGTGACCCAAAAATTGTATATCTCTCGAAAGGTATCAGAGTGGTCCTTGGAGTTAATATTCCTTTCACCGGTGAAAGAAATTTGGTGACTTCTCATTTCTTGGGTTTTGCTGAGCCTTTCTCGACTTCCTGCTAATGCAACAAATTTCGTATCCAAGTACCAGCAGACAAATCCGTGCGCGAATGAAAATGCTATCATGTCGGCTATCGTGACACATGAGCAGGCGGGGACTGAATTATGGTCATATAGTATGTTTGTGGTAAAAATGTGGCATCTGTATAATTGGCATTAAATACGACCTCGCTCCTCACCACCTATAGTACAAAAAAAAAAAAAAAAAAAAAACTGGTGTAAAGTTTGACTAGCAAGCGCTGTCATTTATTGATTCCTGACGGTGGAGAGTTTTTTTTTTTCCTGTTTCTCGAATAAAACGTGGCCACAGGTTACTGGTTTGTCTTCATTAAAAAGTGAATATTGCACCTTTGATTCATGCAGGGAGTCACATTTCCACGAGTGCACCACTGGGACAGTTATTCAGGGTAAATGCCCGCTACAGGTGACAGTTATTTCCCCATGGGAGTGTGAAGATTGGGTCAGGTAGTGTTCTTGCCCATTACTTGTAACCATGACAACAATATGGCCCAAAACTGCAGAACATTTTTTAGCCCAGTCTTTTTGTTTCCATCGGTGTCTTTATAGATCAAGTCAGCCTTTGTTTGTATCCCACCGAAGCATTTTCCCACCAGTGTCTCACCTCACCGATTGTCGGTGTCCAGCCAATCAGCTTCCTCTTTTCCCAGGTATTCTTCCACCTGCGTCTGAGTTTAATTATTAGTCTTACTAATTGGCTCCCTGTCTATTTCGTTTGGTATTGATATTACTTTATCACCACCCAATCATTTCTGTCGAGCACCCACCCCCCACCTGTGTTTTTTTTTTTTGGTGACCTTGCCCTGTTTTGCATCTGCGCCTCTGCCCAGGTGTTTATCCACCTGCGTTTTTCTTGAGTAAACATTTGTGCCTCTGCCTGAGCACTTTTCCACCTGCGTGTCATTTATGAAAGATCCTACCCTGGTCCTGTTTTTTGTGTCCAAGCCACTTTCCTGAGTCCCGAACCGAGCCTTCTCACACCACACCTGTGCGCCATTTATTCTTCAAAAGGTGTGAATCTGCCGCTCTACTGTCACGTTAATTCCGTCCTTCTACCCCCTTTGTTTCCCGACTCACTGACTCGGTGAATCATTCGCTGATGTCAGTTAATGGACTGTCAAGGCCTCATCACCTGTAGCGTTCGTTTGCTAATAATGAGTCCGTCGGGGGTCGGGTTTTGACGTCGGTTCAGCGGCGCCCCTCGCGGAAACATCACGCCACCCGCTGAGATTTTTGTTTCCTTTGCTTTTAATTGCTGGCGACCATCGGCTTGTGCTAATTATGTTGTCACCAGAGTGTAACGCGCGCAAATGAAATGCTACAGCCGGTGAGGCTGATTGGGCCCGATAATGGCGAGTCGAAAAGTCACTTTGCGGTTGGGGGGGGGGAAATAGGGATGTTAATTTTGAGGAAATTAATGTACGGCTCTTAATTAGGGTGTTGGTGTTGCTTACCACCAGACATAGTAATAACAAGCACTTAACAGTTTGCAAAGAACAGTTGTTTTGGTATTTGTTATATTCCCCTTTTATAAAAAGCTTTTCAGATCTTGGACTGCTTTGTCAAGATGTAAAAAGAAAAAAAAAGAGTGAGGGGGGGGGGCAGGAATGAAAATAAGCAGAGCTTTGAAGGGGGGATCATGATTGGATCTGACTTTTCATGGACTAACAAGCAGCGGGTTGTAACAACAGTTGATTTCGTCTGGTTGCGATGGCTGCCGCTGTCTGGAAACGCAGTTTTAATTAGCATCCAGACACGACAGGTCAACGGGTAGGCGGCGACAGATGCCGTCGAACGAGACACTCTGCTTTGTGAGGAGGCTCGGGCTGTTGTGATGGGGGAGTGGAAGTGCGAGCTTTTAACAAGGGACACGTTTGGATGCACTTGTTTTTTTTTCATGTCGCACACAAAAAGAGCAACGAGCAGATCCAGTAGGAAGATAAATCCAGCCAAAGACATGGTACTGAACCTCGCTTTAATTGTAGATATTCTATATATAATCATGAGCATTGTGGACCATATACACAATAATCCATGCCAATACATATTTAAATGATCGAGTGATGTGTATTTTAAATTTAAACGTTCAGCCTATAAAAAGATACATTTTGTCATGTGATTAACATCAAGTCAGCTTGACTTTTGATGTCTACATTTACCTCACACTTGAATGGAAGTCAATTAGGTGTGGAAAAGTGATGCCTGCAGGATTTTTTTTTCCTTTATCGAGACATCAGTGTCTCAACACTGCCCCCCTGTGGTTATTGGCAGCACTGTATGCCAGAAAATGGCAGTTAAAAATTGACCAATAGTTACGCACTAATTTGTGACGTCAAAGTTGTCACGTGTTTTGCTTCTTCTTTGGCTTTTTCTGTGATGATAGCCATAGAAACAACTAAACACAAACTCCAGTGTCTTGAATGCTACTCGATGCCTCTCGACATTTGCTTTTAATGTCATGTCCGAGTAGGCTCCAGTTGTTGTTCTGCTTGTAATCTTGTGTCTCTTAAATGTTACGGGAGGGGGAGGGGGGGAAATTTCATATCTGCTTGTTTTGTGGGGAATAGAACAGCGTGTCGCACGCGCTCGCAGAAAAACAAGCGGCACAGATCTGATTTCCGCCTTGGTTGTGGACTTTTAAAAGGCAGATAATATTCCGCCGACATTCTTGTGGGAAATTAAAAACAGGCGCTGGTAAACAACAAGGCGGCACATATCAACGTTTAACCCCTGATAAGAGCCCTGTCTTGCTCGCCGGAATATACAATGAGTGAGAAGGGGGTAATGGGGGGGGGGGGGGGGAGAAAAGGCAGGAGGGGAGAGCATCTGAGGCTTCGGTCATGTCGTAACGCAATCTTCAACCACGGCAACGTTTTCCAATTATTCGAAAAGCAGGAGTGGGCAAAGCTTTTACATTATCAAGGGTCTTTTAATATTGGTCTTTCGCAAAAAAAAGGTTTGATTGTTTGAATAAATAAAATCAAAAGACAATTTTACTTAAACATTTATTTTTTCATTTATTTTATTACATAATTTTACATGTACATTTAATTGTGTTCATTGATTTATTTAAAAAAAAAAATTGGTAAAATTAAAAAATGTACAGACCGCATATTTTAAACAATATGAAATAAATCATTTTCATTTATTGTAAATGAAATAAGATTTTGTAAAATCATTTATTATCTCAAATAATTGGTTGTTTTAAATTGAGTAAATCTAAATTAGACAACTTTACATGCACACTTTACATTTATTGAATGGTTAGTTGATTTATTGTAAATCATAAAAGTGGTAAAATCAAAACAATTTTGCATATACAGTAAATAAAATGTTTCACATATATAATTAAGTTATATAATGTGAACAAAAAATATTTGTAAAATAGACAATTTTACATACTTTTTAAAAACAATCTTATCAAGTATTTAGGTAATTGAGTGATTAGAAAATAGTCAAATGGATCATTTAACATGCACTAAATTATTCGTTTTTACTCTACTTTTTTTTTTAACCTCATCCACAAATGACCTACCCCATCTATCTATCCCTTTTCAAAATCCAAGTTTGCCCACCCCACTGTTCTAAACCAATAGGCTTCTTGCCTTAGATGTCACTCAATATCAATCGGCTTCTTGCCATTTTTGACATAACTCCAAGAAAAAGCGTCCGGTCCAGTCCGCCAGCCAGTGGCTGATCCGCGCCAAAGAGGGACGTCCGTCAGTTCCGGACGCCCGATCGCTTCCAGATGCGAACGCGACGTAACGACACGAGACCACGGCCGACCAGAAGATGGACGACGCGTCGCGATGGCCTCCGACGTGCTCCTGCTGGTTTTGCTCATCAGCGGCCTGGCGGCCGCTCGGCACCCTCGCTCGGGTGAGTCAGCCTTGTTAATGTTTACTGACTTCAAAAAGCTACAAAACTCATTAAAACCGTAAAATCAGTCTTTGAATTGGAAAGTTTGCTTGTTGCTGTTGCTGGCTTTGATCAGTGAGGAATTTCTCGCAGCGCTTATTTTCAGTCAGGTGGCCTGAAAACAACTGGACACGTTTTATTATTACACAAATAGCTATAAATGTAAGAGTTTTGGCAAATATGCCTCCAAAGTCAAAACAGAAGGATATAACAGTAATAAACGGGAGATGATAACCACAGAAGAAAGAAACGAAGGGGTCGAATTTGCTCAGTGAGCCTCAAGGGATGAATTCACAAAGACGAGCCGGTGCCCTCGACGACTTAACACGATGTCTTCCCTCCTTTACATCCTCCATTTTGTTTGCCTCAGTGTGGTCCCACGCCTCCAGCCAACGAGCGGTAACGTTTAGCACCGCTAATTAGCATAGCTTTGTTGTTCCCCCAGCGCTGTGCCGGGATTAAAAGTTCCCCGCGCGGGTTGAAGTCCATCAGGCTACGCTTACGTGTTCATTGAGTGAACTTCGTGTCGCTTTTCAGGGAACAAAGAGACAAAACTAGGAGTCATCCAATAATCAGCAGTTTTTTTGTTTGTTTGTTGTTTTTTAAACCAGTTTTATTCTTAAAAAATAAATAAATACAAAAATGTTCCGTCTGGTTAAATGTATTTTACAAATTTACCCTATGTTATCAATCATCACATTTTGGTAACTCTTTTAACATCATCATTTGGTTGAGTTGTTTTGGTTCAATTCATTTTGTACCAACAGTAAGGTTGTTGCCTCGCTGTCTTTTCAGCTTTGTACCCAGCGACGTTGCATCCAAAGTGGCAAACACCATGGCTGCTGGCTCATTCCTTCCAGAAATCTGTGGAGGATGTGGAGCTTCTGTTCGAGGTTTGCGCTCCGCATTCAAATTATCAGCAGGAAGACCAGGAATGTTTTTTGTTCAAGCCACATTCTTTTCCCACTAAATCAACTTCACATGAAGACTTAGTTCAATTCAAGTGCACTCTTTGGACACCCAAACTCCATTTCCTTGTCTTGTGTTCAGATCCTGTTGTCCGGTATGGAGATCCTAGGAAAAGATCCGCCCGTCATCCCTGACGCAGAGCTGGCGTCCCTGCGGGGCGCTCGCTCACTGGAGCTCATCTGCGACGGCGTCCTCCCAAAGAGCCTCCCGGAGGTCCTGCGTCTGGCCGCCGGGCTGGATGAACGCCGCCGCCCCATGAGCGCGCCCGACTTTGAGAGGACCGTGTTGACGCTGGTGTACGCCGCCCAGACGGCGGCGAGGGCGAGCGGGACAGAGAGGCGCCAAGCCTGGGCCGGGTCTTTCGTCCGGCTCTTTAGGGCCATCCGGAAGGACCTCGCGCTTTAGGCGACAGGTTTTCGTGTCAAACTTGTGCATCAGTCACTACAGTGGACAGTCCTGCCTCTCCCTGTATACTATTAGGCAGTGAAGACACTTGTGTCCACTGTCGTGACTGAGACACCATTTTGAATATATAAAACTTTTTTTTTTTAATAGCTACCCATTGTTGGTGCTGATGTATGTAAGCATATTGTAATATGTCATGTTATATAGTTATTTCCTTTTGCTCACATCTTTCTTTTCATTGTTTTATTGCTGACTGCAGCAATTTGTGGCTGTGCGCCAACTTGGCAAAGACTGATTAGGTCGGAAATGAAAAGCGAAGACTGGAATTTCCTGCCTTTGGGTGAGGAGGATGATTATTATTATTTGAGTGATAGTGATGGAGCATCAATGATAACAGAAGGACACTTCATCTTGACTGGAAGGGACTTTATAAATGTTTCAGCTTCTGTTTTTTTATACGTATTTACAGTGGTTCTAGCATAAATGCTGTACTTGTGGGATGAGTTATTAAATATTAAAATCATCAATCTATGCATTAATTGTTGCATTTGTCTTCTACAGATTATAAATATAATTCATCATCCCTATATTAACGTGGACACAGCACCCCCAGGTGGCCACTAATCAAATGGGCTCTTAAAATTATTATTTTTATTTCAATCTTCAATTTTATATTTTCAATTTAGGAGAAATGCACAGAAAAAAAATAATTTTGGTAAATTTATTCGTGTATATTATACTGGATACTAGACTGTAGTTTACATTGTGTATTTTGTTTTATAATAGTACTACCTCTATGGCCTTCCCTAAAGCATTGAAGTGCAAATATCACCCAAAATCGTCCAATTTTTCTCATACAATATTCTTCTCAAAGTTGCCTTGTAATGTGTTTGACTTGCAGGATATATATATCGTTCACCCGCTAGGTGGCGGCATTTCCCACGTGACATATGACGTGCGTCATTTTCCACTCGAGTGAGTCGTCTGCGCTACATCGAGTCACCAAATAGTACAGGTTTGTTAAATATCCATCAAATTTGCACTTCTAATCGACTATAAATGTAGTTTATTTACTATTCGGCCGTACAATAAGAAATTTCATATTTCGTTTTATGTTTGTTGTTTGTAAACAATAGGAACATCTCAGTATGCTAGCAAGCTGCTACTAGCTCAAGGTGGTTTGTGCAGGCTGGTGTCCCTAATCAAGTGGCCGGTGAGTTCTCTTCAATTACTGTTTAAAAAAAAAAAAGTTTGATTCGTTTTAACTCTTTTAAGGACATCACTCATAAACAGATGAAAATCCATTTGAGTGTTTGGTGTGATACTTATTCCCACAATTTATGTGACAACGGGATTAATTGAGGCCCAAGCGTTTATTTCTTCATCGATAAAACATGCATTCAAGTTTAACAGCTATTTTCATATGCTAATTTCATATTAGCATTTAGCTGAGGCCAGTGTATTTTGGAGTTCTGCAACAACCAGCAGAGGGCGTGATTAATCCATGCCCAACATATCTATTTTTGTGCCTAAATGGGATTTACACGCAAATTGAATTGATGGTTTTCATTGCCTCACGTCAACTTTAACATTTTTTTTTTCATTTTTCACTACTCTTCTGTTGGAGTTCACAACATAACGACAACCAATTGAGGGTGCACTTAATCCTAGCCTGACATAGCTATTAACTGGCGAAACGGGGTGTCAACTCAAGTTTGATGACTATTGTCATTATTTAACAACAAATTAATATTTAGCTCAGACTCGTATTCATTTGATGGAGTTCACTACTTGGTGACAAGCAGCATAGGGCATGACTAATCCAGGCCAGACGTCGCTATTTGCAGTGTAAACGGAATTTAAAGTGAGGTTTAACAGCTAATTTTGTAAAATAAAGTCAGATTAGCATTTTGCCAAGGCTGGTTTTTGTAGTTTTGAAGAAATACAGGCGTAACGGAGTTCACGACACCTAAAGGGGCGTTAATCCAGCCCGATGTAGCAATTCAATGCCTAAATAGACCTTAACCACAAGTTAATCAGCGTCGGAAGAAAACAACAGCCAACGGTGGTCCTTGGTCCCTGGTTTCGCTTCGCCACAGGTCAGGAGAAATGTTGCTTTAACCTCCCGCTAAACTTCCCGATAAGCGGCATGGACGATTGGACCACCTGAGCTCAACTTCCGATTAGATCTACCATGTACGTTTTTAATTCAGAATATCGACACAGGAGAGAGGCTTTTAGTAAAACGAGCATGGAAACTCAGGAGTTTGGGAGAGACTAAGAAAGGTGTAACATACACATGGTGCACAAGCAAAGGGCCAGAGTGTCATACATCCTGGATAATGTAAACGGACGGCGCTTGGTAAAGAGTGGTTTAAACACGAGTCGGCAGCTAAATGGGACGACCGACAAGCGGGTGGGCGACACCAAAATAAACCTTGAAGACGGACTATCTGCCCTGTTGTGGTTACGACCCTCCAGACTGTTAGCGGGGGTCTCGCCACTTGCGCTACCCACCCAGGCCCCCACAGGCAAACCTACTACCAAATGGCGGCTGTGATCCAGCGAAGCATGACGAATGACTGACTTTCACCCGGGGTTCAGGGGTTAAGGCGTATCTCTTACCCAACCTTGGCATTAGATACAGATGCGTGACGTTGGTTCCCATGTGTCCCCGCTGGGAGGTTACTTGCAAAGACTCTCTGACAGCTCAGAGACTTCCCCACAGAGCAGAACCACTCAATCTCTAAACTTCCAAACCTCTACAAATTAGTCCATCCCTGGGGTTCATTTGCCAGGTTTCCTTCTGTGAAACATCCCCCAGACCAGCTTGTGGCCCCTTCTCTGATATGTCAAAGAATTCCCCTGCCCCCCTCAAAAGAACGGAACTCCTCAACATCGGGTCCATCCCATCCCAGAGGCTCACTCACCTGGATACTTTCTGTGAAACATACCCCAGGCACCCTCCACAAATTACTCCGTCCCTGAGGTTCCCAGCCAGGTTGCCTTCTGTAAAACATTCCCCACCCCTCAGGGGCAGAAACCTTCAAAATCAAAACAACCATCAAAAGTTCCTTCCTCAAATTTGTCTGGCACAGATGTTCAGTCACTTGCTTGGTTTCTGTAAGACACCCTCAACAAATTAGTCTGTCCCTGAGTTTGCGATGTTGCCTTCTGTGAAACATCCCCCAGGCACCCTCCACCAATTAGTTCATCCATGAGGTTTAACCCACCAGGTTGCTTTCTGTAAAACATAACCCTGACCGGAGGGTGACTTGCAAACCCCCCCCCCCCCCTCCCTCTGACATGCTTGGGACTTCCCCTTTGGAACTTTAATGCTCAAAATTTAAACCTCCAGTTCCCTCCTCAATTTGTCCCCCGCTTGCCTTCTCTAAGACACTCTCTACAAATTAGTCAGTCCCTGAGGTGCATCTGCCAGGTTGCCTTCTGTGAAACATCCCCCAGACCCAACCCCCACTGACAACCACTCAAACTCGGAACCTCCAGTTCCCCCTTCAAATGTGTCCAGCACAGAGGTACAATCACCAGGATACCTTGTGTAAAGCATCCCCCAGACCAGGAGTTGACTTACAAATCCCCTCTGATTGTTTTGGGATTCCCTGATCTAGATTAGTAAAAACTGCATCAACTAACAATTCCTAGCTGACGCAAATGTTTTCTTTGTTTTGTGCAATACTGACGGATTCAAGTATCAAATAATAAAGCAATTAGTGAATTTATAATGTGTAAATAATGAAACAACTCCCAGTGCCAGAGTTAAAAAAATAAACTATGCTAATGTTATCAATAATATGGCAATTTGGATCACTCCGCCCACCACTGCCAAAAATACGCCCTTTGGCCCTCAAACAGAAAATGCAATTCTAGCTGATTAATTTTGGGAAGCAGCACTCAATGATTGACCTGAGTTGGCCGACATGCTGTATTAACACAGCTAATTTTCGCTCTTGTTTACCCGATGCGCGGGCCCTTTAAAAAAACACCATGTTTTATCAGTATGCTCTTTAGCCGTGATTGCTGTTGTCCTGCAAGTATTTCCTGGTCACCCGTTAGGAAAAATATACACCCGACATTAAGCTGTGTAACATTATCCACAGTTTGGCCTTACGGGGACCAGAATTCTACCACTAACGCGCAGGTCGCAGTTTTTTTGCGCCACATTCAAATTTTGTGTGATAGTAACGATACTTTATGGTCTTGATGTGTACCATAAATGGTATCTCCAACTCCTGCTTTCATTTCGACCAAGATAGGATTTTTGCACAGTCACCCCATTTATCTCCATCTCGTCTGGGCCTTAATTAATCAGTCGTTTTGCCAACTCCCAAATAACTTCACTACTTGACCTGCCACAAAAGTGTAGGTTACATTTAAAAACATGCTACGTTGGCAAATAGTTCATTTGTCAAAACACAACCCACCCGAGAGGGATCCATCCATCCATTTGTCATACCGCTTATCCTCACTAGGGTCGCAGGCGGGCTGTAGCCTATCCCAGAAATCTTCGGGTGAGAGGCGGGGTACACCCTAAACTGGTCGCCAGCCAATCACAACCCGAGAGGGATTTCCCTCACAATCACAATTACCTCACAAGTCCAGCACTGATTAGAATTAATAATAATTCAGCATGGCTAGTCTATGAAAGTCAAATTCTTCTGAAAGCAGACGTCCCCATTGAATATACACGACGCGCATTGATTAGATTCTCTCGCGACGTATGTAGTGGCCCGGGGCAGTGTGGAATGCATATGAAATGTAAATGCCGTGGTGCGTGCACAAAAAAAAAAAAAAAGTCAAGTCTGCGTTCATTATTCCGCTAACACAAATCAGTCGTGGTTTGCGTTTGATGGTATTCTAAATGAAAGTCAGATGCCCCTTGGGCCTGGCACAGGATTTCCTATGCGGGGGTGGCGCACGCTTACGGCAAGGCTCAAGGGATGCCCATAAACTGAGTATCCGTCAAAGCACGTGGAAAGAGCCCACCTGCAAGTTTAACGTGCTTGTTTTTATTTAGCTCCGGTTTGGGGATTGAAGCATCAATCTTGCGCATCTGCAAAGCCACTCCAGGCTCTGCCTACATCTACATCTGCTACCTTGTTTAAAAAAAAAAAAAAAAAAATAATTTGCTGCTGATGACACCACCTTAGTCTGCTTTCGATTACTTCCTCCTGTAAACTTTTGTCCTCTCAGCAGACGCATCAAAGGTCCATCTTAAGTGAGTCGAGCGCAGTTTATGAAAGCACGCCGCTGAAATTACAACCCAAGCCTTAATGTGACTTACTTTGACAAACAAACATCCACAGGCTTCATTTGCACTGCGTGTTTATACAAACACTCGCCGCTGATAAATCAAAGCTAATAGCGCACATATTGTAGTATGTAACTATGTAAAAATGTTACATGCTAAATTGGACTGTCATTTATATTTGGCTGTTTGGCGTTCCGCCAGCATCAAGCTTTAGCCCACTTTAGATCATGCTTGAGATGATAATCAATTGATTGTAAAATGTTTGGCTGTGTGGAATTTGTTGTTTGATTGCAGAATAGCTATGCTATTATTTAGAATAATGGTTGTAAAAAATAATAATGAAACACACGTGTGCACCTTTCTAAAAGTTTGATGAAACTAACCAAGCATATTTACATTATCAAGACTCCCTATATTTGTTTCATTAACATAGCTGTGTTTTCCTTAAAATAATTAATATGTATATATTAATTCTGTATGCATTTATCTCATATTTGTTTAATTTATTTATTGCAGATAATAGAGGAATATTAATAAAATAAAAATATTTTACTTAATTCGTTTGCCCACCCTTACTATAAAACAGTCAAATGCGGATCCCGAGTTGATGATGCAAACCCCACAGAACCATCATCCATCATTATGGAGCATTGAGGCATTCAATACCTTTGACACAGTTTTTCGTGACTCTAACGCAACATCAATTTTCATGTTTTTAGAAGAATCGCTTCTTTCGTCACTGTTCTGTGTTTTCTCCCTGAGTTGCTGCTGTCTTTGTTCAAAACAGAGCTGCGCGGGTCTTATTGCGGTCATCGCTTTTGTTTTTCAAAAACACCTGGAAAGAGGCTTGATTTGAACATTCCCCATCCATAAGGAATGTCAGCCAGTGGAACCCAAACAACGAGCATTCCGGACAATGGCATTGATCCAAAGCGATAATAAAATTCACACCCAATCAGTCCTAAGCCGAAGGGAACAAGATCCTTCAGATAAGACCAGATGATGATCTCACCGACGTTAAGGTCCACCTGCTTGTTGGACTCTGTCCCGCAATCCAAAATCCAATTAAAATCCCAGCAAGTCGAGATTCCCAGCATCCCTGAGGTCCGATTAAAAACTGTTTGAGAGCCACTGTCTTATCGCCTCCTCTGTTATTCCCAACAAGTGTCTTTTTCCTGGGAGTCGTAGCCCAAGAATGTTGAGAGTAGTACAAATACATCTGTACTTGCAATGTTTTTTATTTGTGTTCAGGGGTTCCAATTAGTCAATGGAAACCAAGCACCCCACAGAGGTCAACCAAGTCCCCCTTGTTCGCATGACCTGTTAGCTAAGTTGGCAAAGCTAAACCGAGCTGCAGTGTTATGGGATGTACAGTGTTATCAGAGGTCATTTTTGATAACCGCTACATGTTGTAACTAGTGCGGACAACAGAGCTACCGTTAGCATCAACCATCAACCACCCTCATCCTTTATTGGTACCTTTCATCCAAGAAAGCAATCTGTTAAAAAAATGTCAAAAACAATTATTTGGCAGCGTGTAAGAGGCTAATACTTTTGCTCAAAACCTGAATCCACAAATAAAATGTCCCAAACAAATAATAGTGAGAAGAAAAACTTTTAACCGCAGCATGTTAAGGCAGCCAAGAATGTCAAGTCAAGCCTACAATTTTCCAACTTCCCTAAGAGAGGTGCAACTCCACCAAACCGCGACCAGAGTGTAAAGTTTGTCGCCATGAATCTAATCATGCCATTACTCCTGTGAAGCAGCAATTTACCGGGAATGCAGTGTGAAAGTAGCTTACGAAAACGTCATTGAGGTGACAGTCATGACAAAAATATTTCTACCACAGCCCGTTTAGGCAGCCAGCAATTGAGGAAAGGCCAACAATCGCCTCTTTCGCATTGGTCATCACTTTCCCAACTCGTTGAAGGTACTGATGCAGGGGTTTTGATGGCAACTGATGTAGTATTGTATCTGTTCATATGTTAACTAGACAACCAGCATCGGGGTTGTGAACTCACACGGGCTCCACCGTTACGGATCTGGTGCGATAATTTGGTGGGCATTACCTTAACAAAACGTCTTTATCAGATTGCAAAAAGCAATGTTTCTACCGCAGCCCGTTTAGGTGGCCAGCAGTTAAGTCCCAGCAATTATTAATAATAATATGTCATTATATAGGCATCCATTGTCAAAATGTAGTCCTGCTGTTGAACTCGTGTTTGCTGTCTTGTTAATGATGGGGTGGGCGTAGCGAGAGGAGCGAGGAAGAGGAACGAGGGGGTTTGGCGTAACAGGACACCCGCCTCTCGCTGCGTCTTCCCGCTCTCCTCCCTCTCCTCGCCGTTCAGTCAAGTCAGCTCGCGAGGCAGAACAGATCCCTTCTCGGAGTCCTGGGACTTGCTTATATATTTAAAAAAAAAAAAGACCCGTTTACCATTTGGGTTCTCTACTTTGGGAATCTTCACCTGGATTAGGAGCGGGGGCTGAAAGGTGAGCGTGTCAGATCGAGGTCTTTCCGGATTCAGGATCAGGTGGAAAGCATCATCAGGTGTACCGTCCCATCGTAAAGTCTAACGCATTTCCGCGACTTTTCCTGTGCATCTTTCTCCACTTTGTTCCAACTTGAGGAGGCTTATCACCAGCCGCAATGTTACAAATTCTTGAACATCTGCTGTCTGTCTGTGTGTGCGTAGCTGGGTGTGGTGTACCAACGCACGGGATAGATTGAGCAACCCTTTAAAACTCTATCGTCCACTCAGCTATTTTCATGACGACGAATGTTTCAGCAAAAGCAGACCGAGAATCGGGATATGTTCTGGTAAAGTTTTTCGGATGGTGTTTGGAATGGTCAATAAGAGCAATGACTCTGATATTCACTGCTTGTTCGCAGAAATTCTGCAGTGTGATTCTGGAATTGCTGGCTCTTGTCACTATGGATGTCTCAAGTTGTGGATTGGCGGGGGTCCGGATCAGGTTCGAGGGGCGTTCGGGGAAGCGCTCGCACGCATGTCGGCATGTCAGGAAGATGACTTTAGCAGCTGCGGGAATTTCAATGTCCAACAATTCTCCACAAGGATTGAGCAGATGTTCAGGACGCTCAGAACGTCATCTCGTTTGGGTGACTGGGGATGATTGTTTGGAGTCCAGGGTGGGACTATGAGCATTGTGGGAACCATATTTGATCACTAAAGTGCATTTGTTTTTTGTTGGAGATGGACCCTTTTATCATTAAAAATATATATATTATTAGCTTAATTAACTGAAATCCCGCCAAGCTTTATTTCCTCACAGTTTACTAAAACATGTAATAATCATAATAATAATTAAAGCTGCGAGCAAACTGTTTTCCTTTCAAATTTTTAACTTTTGGCGTTTTGCTGTGTTTTTCCACTCCGAATGTATCCAAGCATGTCTCCCTTTGTGCACTGGGAAACAAAAATTCCTCAAAGTGTTTCCCGACAATTGAATTGAAGATTTTATTGATGGAGGCGTGTCAGCACTGATACGTGTTTTTTTTTTTTGGTCAACAAAGTGCACTAAAAGTTTCATCGTCTTGTTTAAGTGTGGCGGTCATCAATCTTTCAGCGCGCATGCATAAGCCATGAGAGCAGAGATCCACCTGCTTGTAAAAACAGAAAACTTTTTTTTTGTGGCCATTAGAGGGTTTGAGTTTGGTGGAGCCCCACAGGCGCTACGGTCCGCTACCTGCCGGTCATCAATAATTGAGTTCTGGACCAGGAACGCGGATTTACTTCATCCATTTTTCAGGGAGGCGCTTGTGCAAAGATACGGAATGAAAGACTGATGATTTCATGTCAAATATGTCAGTTTTTGCTCAGGTAAATCATGCTTTCCTTTGACATTGTCGTTTAAGAAGACCTCCTCGCCAATGGAGGACGCTTGCGATGCCAAACGGGGAGTTTTTTTCTTTCTTAAGTTTATATGTACGATAATTAAAGTGTATCGAAGAGGGCTTTTTTCTTTGCCATTACACTCTGATAATACATTTTTTAAAATAGATTGAAATTACATTTTTTAGTAAAACGCAAAAAAAAATGGTAATGTTTTATTTATTTTTAGAACGATATTTACTACAAATAAATATCACTTTATATTATTGTTAATAATATAAATTAGTATTTTTATTTAAAAAAATTGTCATGTCCACCTTTTTCAAAGCATCCGTTGCTGAAACCAAGTGCTGTACATAAATAAAAAACATATACCACAATAATCTAACCTAAAACTGAAAACAGTTCAATACAATATAGAATATACAATAGCCATTTTTAATAGAAATATAAATAAAAAAAAGAAACCTTTTAAAAATTTAAAACCAGAAAATACTGTATATAGAAATAAGCAAAATGTGCGTTCCCACGTGTTTTTTTTTTTTTTTTTTTTTTTTGCCTTGGTGGAGGTCTTCTCCTGTCATTGTGGTTGTGAGGGATTCTAAACCTGTGGTTGCGTCTCCCATTTCAGGCGGTGCTGTCCTGTCCGGGTCAGCAATGGGCCGGCCAGATGTACCGGCCAAGCCACCGGCGGCGTGGGCCGCGCCGCCTCTTCTCCTCCTCCTTGTCGTGACCCTCTTCTCCGAGGGCGCCCGCGGCCTTCCTCAGCCGCTGCCCCGAGTCTTCCTCTCCTTTGACGGTAAGAGCATAAAAGATGAATGTGTTTGCGCTGTAATGAGTCGGCGTTGCCACGTGTTTACTGCCGCGCCGGTGCTAGCCCGCCTGCGGTGCCTTCATTAGCAGAGTACACAGCTCATGGATTCATTAGTACGTCGAGTACTCAGCTTGCGGCTTTAATGCAAACACCCTGGTCTTTATTTTTCTTTCTTTATCTGGTTGTTATCACACATTTTGGACTGGGAAGATCCATTTCTGCGTGGCTGTGGCCTGCTGAGAGTTAAAGCTCAGCAACCTGCTCCTCGTTAAATTTGAATCCTCTTGGCTCGCAGTGCTTTTGTTTTATTTAATTTCCCAGATGTAGAATTGCGGTGTGAATATTTGAATTGAGGGCGTTTGTGGGTCACCTTTTTGCGAGCCAGGAGTCGTTTCGGGAGGACGTAATGAAGTTAGTTGATCAAAGTTCTTTAATTGGTATTTTTATTCTTTTTTTTATTCTCCTCTTTTCTTTTTGTAAAGGGAAATTTTTACCACTCCACTAAAATATCTATATATGTTAGTCATATTTCAATATATTTTAGTCATTTTTTTATCATTTTATTTTGTTCCATAAAATAATTCAATAAATACAGACTGTAAGAATTTTTTCGATCTGATCTCATCCATAAAACTGTTTGTTTGTATTTGTAAATTTTTTTATTTTTTTTTAACACTGTCTATATATTTAAATGTACCTTCACTTCTCTATACGTCCACACTTATAGTTCCCCTTTTCCTGAATTTGCCTTTTCCAGAAATTATTTTCTTCATGCTTCTGATTGGCTCCAATGTCCTGGCAGCAAAGCTGTTACAGCGCCACCTGTTGAGCTTGTTTAGATCCATACAGGGAAACAAATGTTAGCATTTTCGTCCATCTTAGCGCAGTAAAAATAATGTCACGATTTATCGCACGGTGCGCCACGCCAGCTCTCCGTTTTGGGAATGGTGTCGGTTTGCGTCTCGGATTGCCAGCCTTAATGTTGGCGTTCAAACGAAATGCTACCGAGCTCCGGGCCTGCTTCTGTTTAGTGTGAGATGCCTGTACGGTAGCGCTTTGTTTAATTACATCAGCATGTGTGCTGTTGGTGTGAAAAAAAGCACACACACAAGAGTTGCTTTTATCAATCTCTGTGTGCGATTACAATCGTGCTTTGCAAAGAAGCCGACAGGAAGCAAGCGTAGATGACTAATAATTATCTTTTAACACGTGCTAACGCTAAATCACTGCGCTGCCTTTGTTGCGATCCTGTACTCCATTATTTGGGTTAGCCACCTTTATTATGCGGCTTTAATTGTCGCTTGGCAGCGCTGCGGCGGGAAGACTTGAGTAAGCACGGCGAGATGAGAGAAGGAATGTCGAAGGCAGCGACTTCTCAGCGGTGGGAGGCCGGTCCCGCTCTGAGGGTCCCGCCGCGAACTGAGGCGTCAGCCGGGAGAATATTTTCAAGCGGGAGAACGCCTCGTTTATTCATAATTTTTTCTTTAGTGACTTCAAGACTATAATAACCAACAGCGATGCGGAGAATTTGAGGACTGATCTCTGCTCGCAACCAAAATTCCAGAAGTTAGTAAGGTAGTTAGGTAGGTCGGTGGTTTCAGCAGTTTTTTCACAAGACATATGAAGAATACGGCAGATTGTTGTCACATGTAGGACATATCTGATACCTGATAGAGATTCCTGCCAGATAACGATATAGAGAAAGACACTTTCCGTGAACTAGTAATGTCTGTGGACGAGTTTTACCTGTTTTAACAGGTAAAAGGAGATTGTTGTCACATGTAGGACACAGCCGGAAATTCCTGCCAGGGATCCATAGATCGCCTGTTCTACGTGCCATTGACTTGTAATGTCTGCAGAAGAGTTTCACCCGTTTTGCAAGACATATGAAGAATATGGAAGATTGTTTTTCAAATGTAGGACTCAATCGGTACCTGCTAGAAATGAGCTTCACCAAGCCCAACCATCTCCTCTATTTCTAGCCAATCACTGATGCTTCCGTAGCTCTTAAATGCATACTTCCGAGTGCAATGGTGGAAGTTGACATTTTGGGGTGGTTTCAGGTGTTCAGTAAGGATCCAGTCGGCCTGGCAATAGGTGTTTACGATCCGGATCGTTTCATCTTGTCGGTACGCTGCTCACAAAACGAGGAATGTTTATTTAAAAATCCCGAGTTCACCTGCTTGGCGGACGTGTGGACTGATGGATTACACCGCTGGCTTCCACCTCGGGGGGGGTGTAGAGTGTTGGCCCCGTGGGGACGGACGGCAGTCGGAGAGGAACCTCGGTAAGGAGGTGAAGCTTTCCAGATTGGTCGTGTGTGCGTTCCTTCAACTGATTGGTGGCAAACATCTTTGTGCTGAGTCACTCCACAAGTGAAACTAAACAGTGCAAAAATGTCATGGCTTCCATCTTGGCTCCTGCTGCATTCCTCCACCCGACGAAGTTTTTGTCTTATCCCTGGAGAGACGTACTCTGTATGGTATTGGGGCGCCACACATCGTCAATAAAATAATCAATTAGGGGTTGGGCTTTTTTCCGTTTGTTACGCCGGATTCTTAATAGTATTAGTCAGTTCACCACAGTTGGTCCACTTCAAGAAAAAAATGGTCACTGAGGCAGCAGTGTCACTGCAACATTAAAGGACATGAAGAGGGACAAAAAGTCTCTGCAGAAAAGTCATGAAAGAGCATAAAACGGAAGATTTGAGGGTACAGAAAGGTAATCGCACAGGGAGTCCGCTCATAAGTCATTTCTGGCAACATAACGTCCTCAGATTAAAATCCAATATGAACTAGCATCTAGCATCCCCAGCGTGCGTGTGCGTGTGTGCGCACGCGATGACTTTAAAAGGAGGAGCAGATGAGCGATCATCCAGTTACAGAGACGTTAGTCTCGGGGCGGCACGTAGAGGTCCCAGGAGGTCAGCAAAAGTTCAAAGGTCGAGAGGCTAGCGCCGACAGGCCCCAACCTTGGACGTCCGCATCATCTTGCTTCTGTTTTTCACATGAGCCATCTACAAATGGTCAACGTCATAAAGCGCGTAGCCGACGCCGTGTGATTACCGAGTTGGCCGGGGAAAGTGTGGGACTGTCAAAACTGTCCGCAAAGATGTAGATGAGTGTTTGTGTGTTGTTCTGTCGGAATGCTGCTGGATGCACAAACCCAGATTTCCGAAATGGATGCTGCGGTGTACTTTCGTGTTTGATCCCGCTGCTGTAACACTGCGACCATTTCAACACGATTTATTTCGGCCTTTTTATTCACACATTAAGTGTGTTTCCGGTCACCGAAAACATCATTTTTTTATTGGCTTCTCTGCGGGTTAGCCAATTTTCCTTCTTCAGTGTTTTTTAATTTGAGTGTTTCTATATTAAAAAAAGAAGTGATTCATATTTAAAATCTAAAACATATGGAATGATAATATTTTCAGCTAATTGGTGTTTATTTTTAAGTGTAGTATTCTTGACTTCAGTATCCATTTGTCATCGTGTCTTTTGTGGAAATGATTTTCCTCCTGCTTCTGATTGGCTCGTTTGCAATTGAGGGTTATATCTCAAACTGTTACTTTGGCACACATTTGACAGCTTCTAAACGCGTTTTTATGTGGCCAGAGAGCTTTTTTTTTTTAATTTTTTTTTTTTTATATCAGGAAGTGAGAGGGAAATGACATTCAATTTGTTATTATGATGATTCCTAAATCTTATGGAACAAATTACACATTTGTTTTCGCTCTCTCCCCTTGTCCGTATTGCTGTACTTTCACCACGCTTGCACATAAAACTGATATGACTTGACTATACAACTGGAGTGCATTAAAAGCAGAAGAAAAAGTCATTTCCTCAAAGCCAAATTGAAGTGCCACGCGGCAGCGGCGTAGGGTCAACCTGTGGACGTCGGCGACATCATCGCGTCATCTCGCAGAGTTGCACTTGGGATTTTTCACTTCCCCCTTGTGACTTGTAAATATATCCACTCTGAAAAGCCACTCAGCCGTCTCTCCTGCCAGGGGGGAGGGCTGGATCCGCGGGGAAGGGGGCGACGGTGGGGGGGGGGATGGGGGGGGGGATGGGGGGGGCGGGGGCGGGGGGCGGGTTTTCGACTTGGGTGCTAATTAGGGTACGTCGGGAATACAAACTAGCCGGCTCGCCGGCTTCGTGTTTCAGCTCCGAGTGAGAATCCTAGCCAACACCTTAGCGGGTCAGCTGGGAACGCAGACGTCAGTTCTGGATAACATCAGACGTGGGGGGAGTCTCTGGGGGGGATACGCTCCAGGGCTCGCTTACTGTAAGAGCTCCGGAATCTTCCATGTAAAATCCACCAATAGACATGTACTGTACATAATTACAAATTTGTCACAAACTTTGTGTTTGGGGTTTTTGAATAAGGAAAATAGCACTCTATAACAATGTACTTTGTAAAAACATACAGCAATGACATTATTAAATAGAATGTAAGGCATTAAACAGATTTTGCCACATTTTTTGCTTCAGCTCAATAGACATTGTGCTGCTCCTCCCACCTGGCGGCAGTTTAATACGGATTACATCGAGACGGTCATGTCGAGAGGTAGCTCTAATTAATGCCAAATATGTTAGCCTATATCTCTCTAATTATGAGTGGTTTTGGACAACAAAAAAACTTTTGTGTTCTGGTCTTTTCCTTCCATTTCCAATCGCACCTCAAGAATTGAAGAAAGTCTATGAAGCTAGAAGGGAAATTCTTGTTTGATTTAAATGGAGTGAGCCATACGATTCCCATTTTGGAACATCTGCTTATGGACAGTTGGCTGCAAACATCAAGCAAGATGTTCATGAATGAAGACGTTTTGTCATGACAGTGCTGTAGGTCCACCTTCCCGGGAATGACATCTATGTCCAAGGCCAAGGTAATGCCGACGCCAAACTTCCCGGGTGGTCTCCTTAACTAACATCCAATCATGTGACATGCCAAGAGTTTTTACGAAAGGGAACGTCTTGACAGGGGCCACTTTTTAATCTCTTGAGTGCCTGTCGCTTGCCAGGATGAAAGGTATTCCCATTCCCAGTCATCCAAATCCCAAAGAGCGCCACGCCGCTTTTTTCCGCAGCTTGGCATGGGGTCTGGAGTCAGGCCAGCCCAGCCCCAAGGACCCCCTCCTTAATGCCTATTAAACAAATGTAGCTACCATGTGTATCTCTAAATGCCATCGGGATTTAAAAAATACAACTTTATTGTCAGAATATCATGTTTGTTTTGTCCAAATGAAACTCCCCGATTCACTTCAAATGAGTTCCTTGACACCAATATGCTACAGAATGGCGCAAAGCACTATATTTGTCTCAATGAAGCTTTTCAATTCACTTCGACATAGTTCCTTAGTACCAAGAGGCCACAAGATGACTGCAAAGCACTATTGTTGTTTAAATGAAACTCCCCAACTCACTTCAACGCAGTTCCTTGCCACCAAAGTGCCACCTGGTGCCGGGAAGCGCTCCTTTTAGTTCATTGTCGCCAAGATGCCACCAGATGGCGGCAAAGCACTATGTTTGTCTAAATGGAACTCCTCAACTCCAACATAGTTCCTAGTCACCAAGATGTCATTTGTTGTCTTCTACCAAACATCTTGGAGCGGTCCAAAGCTCCGTTTGACTCTCATCCAGCATTCAAGGAATTCCTAACAAGCAAACTCCTTTTTGTTATGGAGTTCCCGAAGCTTTAAAGTGGTTGTTTAGGCGGCAGTATAATAACAGACTTTGGGAAGGAGTACTCGCCGAGTCTCTGCAATAAAAGCTCACTTCCTGTTGTCGCCCACACGTACGCGCGCCTATTTCTGCTTGACCACAAAATAATCTCGTTTTGCCATTTGGGAATTTTTGGGCCTCTGGAAAGTATAATAGTATATAATAAATTCCGCCCGAAATATTGAAAAACGTTTTGGGACTGGACAAAAGTAATGATTTTTAATGTACCACTGATAAGCAATTGAATTTTCAAAAATATTTTATTTCGTTTTTACATTATTAATTAGTTATTTTATTAACACAGCTTTTTCTTCCCAACAATCTTCGTTTCATTTATTTTTAACTGCTTTTCTATTCAGGTGTGATATTCAGTAGTAATTCCATCTCACGATTGGTCCTCACAAATAAGTCCTCGATTCGCAAAAGCGTGTCTTTTCCGGATATGACTTTCTTCTGGCTTCTGATTGGCTGAAATTACTTCACAGCCTGCCAATGCAATTGTTTTATGTCCATAAAGTTTATTTGAATGAACTTGGAATCCAAATTTTAGCCCGAAGTCGATGTAATAACAAACAATATAATCAACAGACACAATATGATCTGTACTGGAGACAGAAACGTGCTGTTAAATTTTAAATGTGGAAGTAGTTTTGAGGGGCGGGGGTCCAACAAAAGATTATTTTATGCAACCACTACTCCCAACACAGACGGGGGATGAACTTGTCCTTTCCGCTCACCCCGCTGTGGTGGCCGCGGCATCGGATCCTCTTGGATTTTATTGTTTCGGCATTTCACCGAGGGGTCAAAGTCCCACCTGCCCGCATGCATAATAGAAAAGCCGCCAACTGTCGGATGCTCATGGCCTACTTCCTCCTGATTTGTTCTGTTTTTTCCCCCCTCCTTCGCACGGTATTCCCTCCTGCAGCTGCCTTCCGAGGGCGGACTCCTCCTTGCGTGAATCCGACACGCTTGACTAATGGAACAACACGTGGGACGGAGAAGTGGTCGCACCACACGGCATGAATAGCAAAACAACAAAAACCTGTTGTCCGGCCAGAGAATGTGGGAACCATACGGCAAATGGAATGTCGGCGTGGCGCTTGATGACACCAGATCCGACGTATTCGGCTCGTGTCCAGGGAGCCGCGAGCAATTTCCACCTCCCACCCGCGGGACAATACGCACCCCCTTGTGGAATGTTTTGAAAGGAACTAAAGCTGAAAAGTCCGATATTAAGAAACCAACCAAGACGACACCAATGGGAAGGATGATGATAGTTTGAGGAGTTTAACATATCATAACATATCGTTAGCCTACTAGCATAATTGCCGAAGTCATTTTTCTTTACGTGCTCTCACAATATTAATTTGAAGAAAAAAAAAACGCCATTGTGCTTGCTAATTATATATATGCAAGTATATGTGTCAGGCCAAAAAAATAAATGAAAAAAATAACATGCAGCCGACCCGAATGGCACACAGACTGGACTTTGGACACGCCTTAGACCCTTTTAATTGATTTACTTCCCAGATAAATACCCACACATGGAGAACATTCCACACGGAGCTTTCAAATTATGGCCTGTGTGCCCATTTTGGCGAGGCTATCTTGAAAACAACCGCAAAATGCCAAGTATTGTTTTCACTGGCATTCCGTTTGGGCCTTTGGTTGATTTGTGTCTTTCCCTGCAGGTTTTATGGCATGATGGATAGAGCTTAACCTCTTCAAGCATTTCTTGTCATGTTTGCATGCCCGTGCACAGGAAAGTGTGCGCGAATATGAAGTAAAGGAGTCCCCTTCAAGCGTGCCGGAGACGAAACGGTGACTTGGCAGAATTCTCCGTCCTGTGTGTTTTCAATTAAGCGAGGCTTGCTCACACCCTGGCACGGCCAAGTCTCTTGAATGGAACGATAATATTCGCCTCATCTGTTTGAGGTTAATGTGCCGTTTTACTGTTTGCGGCCAGGTGGGATGACTTTGGTTTGCATTTGAAAGACAGGTAAAGGAGAAGAACAACTATTTAGCTTCCTCCTTTAGTGACACGAGAGCGCTTCAGCAGTCCAAACTACTACCAATCCTGGGCCAATCCTCAGCCCCTCTGTTTATACAACCTGCTTCCGATTGGGGCTCATTTGGCTGAATTCTCTTGTAGGAGTTAGTCGAAGTATGAGCCTTGCATTTCGCTGCTTCAAACCAAAATTGCCCACTTCCTGTTCGATTCCGGGCATGTGTCCTTAAGACTTTTTTGTGGGTCTACTCGCGGACGAGATACCTACCAAATTTCATGTTGTTAACTGAAACTGGCTTCAGGGGCTGAATTTTCAAATAATTGCTTGGAAATGGTAAATTTGAGTCTAAAATGGCCGCTTTAAAGTAAGATGGCAGACTTCCTGTGTCATTTTGGTTCTGGTTTCTTGTGACTGTTGTGGGTCTACTCATGCTAGACATGCCTGCCAAATTTCACGTTGCAAAGTATATCAGACTTCAGGTGAGGAATTTTCCAAAAATTCCGATGGGTGCTACGGGCAAAAACGACAAACAAATTAGACATACTGAGGGAGGAATTGTGGGAAAACATGCTAACTTAAAACACTCCAGACTTTTTCCTCCTTAAACAACAACCCACCATTCCAGCCACTTCAACATAAAACAAAAAGGTGACTTCAGTCGAAGGGGTTTTAGAAAAGAGCGTTCGTTGCACATGAGGGCCTCCCCATCCGATGCTCTCAGCTCTCCGATTGAAAAAGTCATGAATATTCATGGCACAGGCGGCTGAAGAGTGCTTTATCTCCCGAGCCAATAGGCTGGAAATAGCTGGTCTGGGAATGTTTACTTGGCGTGTGAACAATGGGTGCTTTTAATGAGCACAAGAGACTTTTTCGTACTGTAACCTTGCTAAAACGCAGTCGCAGAGTCACTGTAATTAACTCATCTGGAAGTAAATAAAAATAAATAGCCGCATTTGTTTTGAGTCAGATGCATTGGAGGTCCTTAACCCACAGGTGGACATTACAGATATGAAGTGACCAATGTTTTAAGAATTCTGGGATGGTTCTGCTTTTGTACCCTTGAATTTTCCAGATAAAGAATTACCTAGAACCTTTTTTTAGGTCCTGGAAAAGTTCCAAACCGTTACCCTGGAGTCCAATAATTAGTCGTAGAAGTGGTTATACCTTAAGGATAGAAATAGTCACCCATTTTTTATTTTTTATCTAGGGAGCGCATGCAGGCTCATGAGGCCATACACACTAGATTCAGTTGTTTTGAGGAGAAGCTAGATCGGTTTGTAACCTCAAATGAATCGCAATATGTTAATTATTCATGTTTTTGTAGATTTTTCTAATGTTATTTTGTTTGAAGCAAATGAACGCGTTTATTTCAACAACGATTCCTTGATGATTAAGCCTCGTTATTTGGTTGATTGTCCCTCCACCTCAGAGCTGCTGAGCGCCGCCTCGCTGGAGCACTACACGCTGTCGGACAAGCCCAAGGACTACCGCATCCTGCATGTGGACGAGGACCAAGACCGGATGTACGTGGGCTGCAAGGACCACGTGCTCTCCATGGACATCAACAACATCACGCACGGCGCGCAAAAGGTCTGCTTGTTGATAATGTTTTCTCAAATATTTTTTGTTTGTTTAGAGTTGTAAATATAGTTTTATATTCATTTATATTCATTTATTTTGTGTTATTCTGTATTATGATTTGTATATATTTTTGCATTATATGTTTTTGTATATTTCGTTTATTGTATGCATTTTTAAAAATATTTTACATATATTTTATTAAGTTATTCATTTATTTGAAGTAATAAATCATACTATGCATTATTCGTATTATATTTGTTTCCTTTCTGAAGAGTCATTTGTATTTGTTTTTCATATTTTATTGCCATGATCAACATGGCGTTCTTGTTGAAATCAGTATTGTTTGCGTAGTCCTGCCCCCTGTTGTGTCAACAGAGTGACGCTAAAAATTCTGCAGTGGTAATTATGCAAATGGCCTCCATGTTGACAAGCATTCAGGGTTATCCAAAGGTGCCATCGATGCACTCGGGCGCACCGCCGCTTCGCCGAGGGAGCTCTTGACGTGCATAATTGGCAGCGCGAGGCGCATAAACAGATGGGAAAACATTTAGTTCCTCCCTCCCCACATCCATTTTACGCCGCGTAAATTGCGCGACAACACGCACCCCCCATCTCCCACCCGGCCCCCTCGTGTTCACCCTTTAATTTCATCAAAGCCCCTATTTGCATATTCATAGACGTCTGTTGCCGCCGTTGTGGGGATCGTTTTCGACGCTAATTAGCTTCTTATGTTGTTTTGCAGGTGTTTTGGCCCGCATCGACAAGCAAGATTGAGGAATGTCAAATGGCGGGAAAAGACCCCACGGTAAATAAGCACGCTAATCCTCACGATGCACACACATGATGTCGCTACGCTAAAACGTCGTACACTACGGAAGTTCGGGATATTGAGGGAAATTTCCAAATGGACTTAAAAACCTTTATGTGCAGAAATTTTACCAGAAAGCCGAAAAACTTGTATTTGTTGTTTGTTATAAATGAGTACAATATGAAAAACACTTTTTATGATGTACAATAACATCACATTTGCTGCCTTTTCAAGTTGGATCGTACTATTAAGTGCTGCCCTCTATTGGTTTGGAGTGTCGCATGGATGAAACATGTCTTTATCTAAAATGGTGAAAACATTTACATTTTAAAATTATTTTGCAAGTGTGCTAGGCTATTATACATATATTTTTGAAATTATTTGTTTCCATATTTTTCTACTTTTTACAATGCTTTTTCTCATTTTTTTTCTAGCTTTTTTTCTGTATTTTTACTGTAATAAAAGTGTAACTTTTTGTTTAGTTTATACGACACAATTGTGAGACAAAGTTTGATTTTTATTTTGTATTTTTTTTTTCTAAACACGTTTAAAGTTAAATGTACTAATTTATTTGCTTGTGCAATGCTTTTAATTTCCATTTTTATTCTTTGTATTTTATTTTATTATTATTTTTTTGAATTTTTTTTTTTTTTTATGTCGCAGCGCCGATATCTCCGTGCAGCTGTTGTGGGGGTTTATCTCTCTGAGTGCTTCGGGACTTTGCCCCTGAGACTTCCTTCCTTTTTCTCCCCCATCGGCCGGTGCCGTATCAGCTCCGTCCACGTTTGGCCGGCAGCAGATGTCCGCAGGCTCATCCCGGCGAGGCGTGGGAGGCCTTCCGGGGGAATCAAAGCACCCAGAAAGCCAAGCTTTAATGAATCTGCGCGTTAAAGATCATGAAGATCCTCCTCCGTCTGCGCTCGGCCTTAAATGGCTCGAAAGCGCAGAGAAGTGCAAGACTTCTCAGACAATTAAAATGAGGCAGCACGGCTTTATTTTTGGCTCCTGCGTCCGTCCGTCATCTCCCGTGTGACTGCAGCTGGACACGGGAGAAGCGCTCGCGAGCGCAGACGCGCTCCCGCAATTATTTGGCGCAGCGCGGAGACGCTCTGGATCGCAGCTTCCCCTAAATCCCCTCGTTTTTCACGCGCTCCGCCCGGCTTCTCGTTTTTCAGCCCTCACTTTTTCCATATCCGACCACCGGAATATTCTACTTGGCTCATCGTACTCGGGATTCTTAACCCCACACACACACACACACACACACACACACACACACACACACACACACGCACGCACGCACGCACGCTTTCTGATACAAGGCTGCTCTTCCTTGATAAACTGGAGTGGATCTTGGATGAGTTGGAATGCTGGTATGGAAGCCAGATTTTTAAAAACACTTTCACTAGGCCAGGAAAATGACACATACAAAATACTCAATCATAAAAAACATCAAATAGTCTCCATGATTCATGACAAAACGCCGCAACTGCCATAAAATAGATGCGTTAGTGGTGTCACGCCTTCGAGACAACCAAGCATGGATGCTTGTTTTGGGATTTATTTTCATTGAATTGGATAAACGTGTTCATTTTACTGCAGCCTCGAATTAAATACTATTTTCTACAAAAAGTTTTTTTCTTGAAAAAGTATATAGAGTGGTGCCTTGAGATAAGAGTGACCTGGTTTACGAGTGTTTCTGAGATATAAGCCATCGCTCGGCTGATTTGTGCTTTGACCTGGGAGCAAACATTTGAGATAAGAGCCCTGTATGGTGTCAGTGAACTCAACTAACTCCACAACAAGCAGCAGTTTTGCAGACTCTTCAAAAAAAAAAAAAAGTCCACTGTCAAAGTGAACATAAAACATGTTTTGCTTTTAAACAACCACACAGCTTTGCTTTAAGAAAAGTCTGATTATCGTAATGCTGACAAAACGCCATTGACGGGCCAACAAATACCATCGGTGTTGCAGCGTTAGAACCCGTAAAGCAACAGATGTTTGAGCACAAACAGTGGAGCAACACACTAAATACTCACAGGCGTATTTTCTTTATCTTCTGCGAAGAACGACTAATATTACTGCATCTTAACGAGTCAGTTGTGAAACCCTTCTTCGCGTGTGTCTCTATGTCTGTATTATATTGCCCCCATTTGGCCAAGACGTACACACCTTTCAGGGCATTTTTAGAATTAAGATAATAGCTAATATTGAGAATTGAATAAGATAAACAAATGTGTCGTGGAACTCAACTTATTGTTGTGTGCAGATTTAGTAGGATTTTTCCACAAAAAAAGTTGTTTTCTTGCAAAATATATATTATTTTTGTCTACTTATACTGCATTAAGATGATTATTATTATCATCAAATAAAACTTTTTGTAGCCTTTCAAGGGACCTAATGGTAACCTGGCTGTACGGATTGTGTGAAATACCATTTTAAAAAGAAGTCCTAAGATTTGTGTGATTTCCGGCTAAATGTCTCCATTTTGTTGTTGTTTTTCCCAGCACGGGTGCGGCAACTTCATCCGGGTGGTGCAGCCGTACAACCGAACGCACCTCTTCATGTGCGGCAGCGGCGCCTACAGCCCCGTGTGCGTCTACGTCAACAGGGGGCGCCGGCCCGAGGTGAGAAAACCGATTCGAGCGCTCGGGCCAACCCTGCGTCACTTTGATCGGAGACAGCAGATGGTCTGGCTTGTTACCGTGGCAACCAAGCCGTCGCCTTTCCCAGGCCGCACGAGGAGGATTTGGGGGCTCAAAGCGAAGATTAGATTTGTTCTGCAGATTTGTTTCAAGACAAAAAAAAAAAAAGGTGGCTTCACCAGTCATTTGTGTGATATTTATTGTCTCCTCCTTGACCTCTTTGCAACAGGAACAAATATTTCACATTGACTCAAGGTCTGAGTCGGGAAAAGGGAGGTGCTCCTTCAACCCGCGGGTCAACACGGTGTCCCTCATGCTCAGTAGGTCGCCACCCCCACAACACACTATTTGCTCTCAAATATCCGTTCATTCCAATCTCGTTTTTATTTTTTATTTAGTTGTTGCAATTTTTAAAAATACTTTTTAGAATATATTATGAGTATGCATTTTTTTTTACAAATAAAGATGAAAGCATAATAATTCAGATTTAATTGATTGTCCAATTTATTTGAATTGTAATTTTAAAAGATATTTTAGCAGTTTTACATCATTTTTTTTATTTCATTTGATTTTATTATTGTATTTTGTAATTCACTTATTATATTTTTAATGGCATATTATATATTTATATTTGTTAGTTCATGTTGTGCATTTCTATGTATGTTTGTAAATTATTTTATACATTTTATTTTTGTGGCTTGAACAATATTTTTTTAATAATCTTATCATGATCACTGATACCCAATTTCAATTTAATGAATGTTTTCGAATTTGTTTTTAATTTTTTTTAATTCCCTTTTTTCATTTTATTTTGTCCATGCGCATGAATATTTTCTTCTTAGTAATTTATTGTATACATTTTATTTTTCTATATTTGTTTATATTTAATAATAAAATTAAATATCGTCAATGTTTTTGTCTTTTCAGATCAAGAGCTGTTCTCCGCCATGTACATCGACTTCATGGGCACGGACGCGGCCATCTTCCGCAGCCTGACCAAGAGGAACGCCGTGCGCACCGACCAGCACAATTCCAAGTGGCTCAGCGGTACACCAGGCGGGACGCCTTGCATCCGCACAAAGTCAATTTATTTATTTATCCGCTGCGTTCTTCGAATCAGAGCCCATCTTCGTGGACGCTCACCTGATCCCGGACGGGTCGGACCCGGACGACGCCAAACTGTACTTCTTCTTCCGCGAGAGGCTGACAGACAACAGCGGCAACACCAGGAACATCCACACCATGGTGGCACGCATCTGTCCAGTAAGTGGCGCCGTTGAGAGTTTCGTAGGAATTGTATCGGACGAAACACTTCTTCTTCTCGCTCCCTTCCAGAGCGACATCGGAGGGCAGCGGAGTCTGGTCAACAAGTGGACCACCTTCCTCAAGGCGAGGATGGTGTGCTCCGTTCTGGAGGAGGACGGCACCGAGACGCACTTTGACGAGCTCGGTGAGTCGGACGGGGTCAAATTAAAATACACAATACACAATAATTTAGTTTATACATGTTTTTTCGATAGCCTAAGTCATTTTTAAATTACTGTTTCCAAAACAATGTTATTTCCAAAATTTTTCACATATGACTTAGGCTACTATGCCATTAGGAAATGTTTTGTATTGACGTTAAGGATGTTTTGTATTTCATACACTTTTCTTTATTTGATACACGTAATTTTATTATTTAAATATTTGTATTTTAGACATTTTATTTATTCATTTAGATTTTTATATTAGTGTTGTCCGCATAAATATTAGGTTAATAACTTTAGAAATGTTATTTATTTTCTATTCCATATTTTTGTTTCTAAGCGTTTTTTAAATTCATTTCATTTATTCCATGTATATTTTTTATTTGATACATGTTTTTTTAATTATCAAAAAATATTTCTCTTTTTTCTTTCTTTTTTTGTCTTGTCTACGTAAACATTTTGATTATAATTTTCAACATTTTATTTTCCTTTTCTTATACACATTTTTTTCATTTTTCAAGGCATTTTATTTTATACACTACATTTTATTCAAATATTCAAATTCCATAAATTTGATCTTTTTGTTTTGTATATTTATTTCAATTTTCATGCTTTTTATAACAAAAAAATGTGTCCGCATTATTTGTACTGTTTTTTAATTTATACATTTCACTTTATATTTGAATAGTATTTTGTTTAGAATTGTTTTCACTGCATTTAGTTTTTGCATTTTCATTGGTTTTTTTCCCCCCATATTTTTTGTCGATTATTTGAAGCATTCTCGTTTTCATACTTTGTAAATACTTGATCATTTTTTCAATTAGTTTGGTAGTTTTGTTAAATCATTGAACTTTTTATTCTGTTTGCCTGGTTGTTGGAATACTGTACTTAACGTCTGCCGTACCAGTTTGTCTGTTGCTGCTCGAAACATCTTGCGTCTTCTTGAAAAGCGCACACGCGTCACGCTGGCGCGGACTCGTGCAGATTTTTGGCAACAATGAGGAAGACGCCTTTGTGTTTTCCTCCCTGCAGAAAGTGTGTTTTTGCTGGAAAGCGAGCATCCCAAAGGCTTGCTGGTGTTCGGAGTCTTCACGTCCACAAGGTAGAAGACGACACTCGCGCACAAAGCTACTTTTTAATATCAACACATTATTGTTTATTGACAGTGCTTCCTAAATCTAGTTTTGCGATCATTTCAGCGAATTTTCAGCGTCCTAATTTCGACAAAAACAATGGTATTCTGGGGATGACTAAACGTGCGTACAATCACATTGAATATATTCACTTCTATCGTAGCATATTGACATCCAATTTTTTGCTCGGCCGGTGCGGTTTTGATTGCTTCTGTCCGAGCTGGGCTCGTGTTTCAGCGTGGCCAATCGTCAGGGGCGCGTCACCTGATCCGCGTGTTTTCACGTCTAATCGAGTCGCCACGCTAGATGTCCTCGTTATTGGCTAAATGTGCTTCTGATCTCCCGCCGTGCTCCGAAGCTCGGAATTAAAGGTAAACACGTTCCCTCGCTGCAGAATCCTGGCGTGACCTGCTCCTTTTTGTTGTTGTTTTTTTGTTTGTTTGTTTTACAGTTCGGTCTTCAAAGGCTCAGCGGTGTGCGTGTACAACATGGCCGACATCCTCACCGTCTTCAACGGGCCCTTCGCGCACCGAGACGGGCCCAACTTCCAGTGGGTGGCCTTCCAGGGACGCATCCCGTTCCCCAGGCCCGGAACGGTCAGCTCACAGATTTAAGAAGCGTTTTCCTCTGTCGATCGTTGCAGCGCTTTGTGCATGCAACTCAACATTTAGTAGGATTTTCGAGTTTTGGATGGAGCTTTAGCGGGGGGAAAAAAACCCGTTTTATGGAATAAAGCAACCATTTTTGTACAATTTCCGATGAAATTCTCACGAGACCACTTTAAAAACAAACAGTTGTTTGGATCTTGGTCAAAATGTGAGTTTAGTGAAAGGTTTCCCCGCTCTCCAGTGCCCCGGTGGAGCCTTCACTCCGGACATCCACACCACCAAAGAGTTCCCGGACGACGTGGTCAACTTCGTGCGCAACCACCCGGTCATGTTCAACCCCATCTACCCGGCGGGCAGGAAACCTCTGGTGGTCCGAACCGGCGCCGACTACAGATACACGGCGGCGGCGGTGGACCAGGTGGCGGCTGCCGACGGAAATTACCAAGTCCTCTTCCTGGGAACCGGTAGGAATTAGCAGCTTGCACCCTCGTTGTACAACTTTCAGGCATGTGTCATATTTTTTCAACTGTTATTAGTTGGAAAATTGTCAGATGAAAGTATATTTTTGGGTGATTAAAAATCGGAATATTTTGAGATTAATCGTATTTTGTCAACGATTTAAAGTGTGAATATTGCAAGATTAAAGTCATTTATTCAAGAATCAGAAGTCATACGATTCTGACATTGAAGGCCTATTTTTTATTTTATTTTTTTCTTCAAATTGTAATATTCCAAGATGAAAGTTGTATGATTCAATAATTACATTTCACAATATCACCAGATTAAAGTCGATTTCTTTGGGAGGGAGGTGAATTTAAATTTGGTATATATTGAGATTAGTCGCATTTTTCTAGGGTGAAAAATTAATAATATATGTAATCTTAGTTGTACCGTATTTTTCTCTTGTAAGATTAAGATTTGTTTTTACAAAAAAGTGTTATAAAGGATTTTCTAAAACAAAACAAAAAAAAATTGGTCTTTTCAAGGACAAAATTAGACTTTATAGCTTGTAAGATTGTGACTTAAAAAACCGCAACGTTTGTGTTTTTTTTCCTGTGAAATGAAAATACAAATCTGTCCTGTTGTTGCTATCGGCGACTCGAAGAACATATTTGACGGGCAGGAATGTGAAGCGAGGCTCGTGGCGCCCTTTTGTACGAGCTTCCCTGCCGCTGTTTGGTTTTGTTTCTTCAGGCCGGATTCTTGACGAGCGGCCAGCTCCCGACCGCGTGAGCGCGCTTTTGTTTTCCGAGGTCGCTCGCTGTTCTTATCGGCCGCTGGCGGGCATCCTCGGCCATTTTTGCAACCCGGCTCTTGTTTCCGCAGACAGAGGAAGCGTCCAGAAGGTGATCGCCCTGCCCACCAATCAGTCCCTGCATCAAGATCTCATCCTGGAGGAGCTGGAAGTCTTTAAGGTCTGCCGCCGCTGCTGCTGCCTTTTTTTTTCTTTTTTTTTTTTCCCCAAAGACAGACAGTCAGGCAGGCAGAAGTAAAGGAAAGGGAGGAGGAGGTTCAGGGGCAGGCGAGAGGAAGGCCGGGAGATGTTGTGCAGAGCCGAGTGTTGCGAGGCGACGGGAAATCGCGCCGCTCGCTGTTTCATCTCGAAATGTTCGCTGTTTGCAAACTCAATTCAACGTGGTCGACGTTCCCCAAAGACGCACAAAGAAACTTGGTTGTTGTTGCCTCCCGAAAGGCATCGCAATGGTTTTGATCGAAATTTGGGAACGGCTCCCTTATACTTTGCTCACTTATGCTCACGTGTATGAAGGAGTTTTAAAACTTGATGATACTGTGAGAAGAAAGTGATTTATTCAACAAAAAAAAACTACATTTATGATATTATAGTTACATTTTTTTCAGAGACAAAATGTAATCAGTTGGATTTCTTTTTTTCTTTTCTTTGTTTTAAGAAAAGTGGCGTAACATTACAAAACAAAAGGTTGTAATATTGAAAAATGTCTTCATTCAAAAAAAATCCTAATATTATGAGATGAAAGTTGTATTTTTTCAAGAAATAAAGTCCTGTTATTACAGGAACAAAAATCTGAATATGACAAGAATGAATTGTATTTTTTTAGGGGGGGAAAAGGTGCATTATCATAACAAAGATTGCCTTTTTTAATATAGAATTTAGTTATCATAAGGTTACGGTTTTTCTTTTTCTCCCAAAAATTATTTATCCTCACAAGATTGATTTTTTTTTTTTTCTCATGAAAACTTTTTTCTGAAATAATTACTTTTTCTTTCCAAAAAAAATCAATTCTTCCATCCATCTTTCCATTTTTGTAATTATGTTTTTATGACTTATTTTTTTATTTTTTTTATTTTATTTTTTTTTTTTGCTGCAGTTTTGGCTCTTGAACTTGTGCGGCTGGCCTGCAGCTGCTTGTCCCACTTTGAAACCACAGAGCGTGTCTTTCCACTTCCTCAATGTCTAATAGAAACGTCCAATGCGCGTGTCATTTCATTGTTGTTTGTTTCCCCAGAACCAAGCTCCGGTGACCAACTTGAGAATCTCCTCCAAAAAAGTACGCGTTTCACTGTCTTCCCTCTCAAATCTCCCGAGCCGGCAGCAATAATTCCCGTGTCGTTACCCGTCTTGTATTCGCAGCAACAACTGTACGTGAGCTCGGAGCTGGGCGTGTCGCAGGTGTCGCTGCACCGCTGCCACGCGTACGGTTCGGCCTGCGCCGACTGCTGCCTGGCCCGAGATCCCTACTGCGCCTGGGACGGACTCAGCTGCTCGCGCTTCTACCCCAGCGGCAAACGGTAGGCGTGCAACTTTTCATATTTTCATACACGTTTGGATGAGAGAGAAAAACAAAACAAAAAAACAGATCAGACATTCAATGATCATATACATATACACACACCAATACGTGTATTATTGCAGTTTCAGCTATATTTGTAGTGAGCTTATTTAGCTACACGAGCGGTGTCATAATTACAAACGCGTCAGCAGTAAGCACGTTGTTTATTAATCAATCTCTGATAACTTTTGTGTTTACGAAGGCAGAATTGTTTGTCGATTTCTTGTCGTCTGGCGACTAGCCGACAATGCGGCTAAAAATAGGTCGGCGGCCCGCGCGGGGACACGAGCGGAACGTCTGGAGGCGCACTTGACAGTCGCGACGTTTTCAGTGTGTGCAGACGTAACGCAGACGAGAGGGCGCGCGTGGCGCCGCCGCGTACACGAGAGGTCAACTTGAACTTTGTTCTTTTTACAGGAGGAGCAGGAGGCAGGACGTGATGCATGGAAATCCTCTCACTCAGTGCAGAGGATTCAACCTGAAAGGTAACTTGCATTGACTTTGGTGCGCTTGTAATAAAGTCCTAATATCACCAGATTAATGTCGTGTTTTGTTGACGATTAAAAGTCTGAAAAATATTCAATTTGAGTCGTATTATTGACAGAATTTAATGGTGGAATCTTTTTTGTTTTGGTTTTTGTTTTTGTGCATTAGCCTACAGGAACGCGGCGGAGATGACGCAATACGGCGTGAGGAACAACACCACCTTCCTGGAGTGCCTGCCCAAGCCGCCGCAGGCGTCCATCCGCTGGCTCATCCACAGGGACGGCGACAGGCGCAAGGAGGTCAGTGGAGGTCAAAGCGCCGACCCCAGCGCAGAGCGCTTTTCACTTTGATAGCAAGCAAGGCTTCGTGTAATTCCTCAATTTATCACAGTAAATAAGTAACATTTTAAAATCTTACACATCTTGCACACCCCCTCAAAAAATTACGTTTGAGTCAAAATTACAATTTTTGCGATGATTTATTTATTTATTGAATTTTTACTTTTGGGGGTAAATGTGTTGCAAATATACCAGACAGATGGTGCACACCTGCTTGTTTAAGTTCAATGTATGTATTTGTTTATTTTGGGGGAAGGGATTGGAATAAATATCTTGAAATATTTTGCACAAGAATTCCACAACTGCACTTTTAATCTCGTGCGCACCTTTGAAATTAACGCATTTACTCGACCCTAAGAAAAATCTGGTTTAAATTCAAAGTTTGAGGATTTTATTATTATTATTATTATTTTGTACAACAACAAAAAATGCGCAAGAAAATGGAAATATAAAATTGTTATACTGAATTGCCATGACACTTTTCTCATGCAGCCCCTTAAAAAAGTTTTGGGGAATTTTTCGTCAAAAGTACAATTTTAAAGAATAGTTTTTTGTTTTGTTTGTTACTACAAAGTATAATAATTTCCCAGCCAGGGATGCTGCACCCCTTCGAAACATTTAACGTACATACTGTACGAGATGGCAATTCCACTTTTCATCTGGCGTGCCCCTTGTTCGGCGCTCTTGCACCACCACCCTGCTCTAACTGTGCATGAGAAAATCCGAAGGATTCCCGACGGTCTCCGAGCTTGCATTTGCAGTCCTCCTTTAAGACCGATTTTTCTTCTTCTCCCGGCTGTCCGTGTGAACCTCAGGTGAAGCTGAGCGAGCGCGTGCTATCCACGGAGCACGGGCTGCTCATCCGCTCGGCCCAGCCGTCCGACCAGGGCCTCTACTACTGCCTGACCACCGAGAACGGCTTCAAGCGCACCGTGGCCAAGATCCACCTGCGGGTGCTGAGCGCCGCCGCCGCCGGAGCGTCGACCGCAAGGGGGCGCTCGGCGTGGCCGTGGTCGGCGCGGCCGGAGGCCCCGGGCCCGGCCGAGAGCCTGGCCGTGCAGCGGTACTGCAAGGAGAGGAAGGAAAGGAAGGAGCTCCAGGAGCGGCAGAAGACCGTTTCGCACCCGCCGCCGGGGCCTCTCAGGGGGGACTTAGCCAAGCTCGAGCCCCTGCTGGATCGCAAGAAGAGCCGCAACCGGCGGAATCGGCTCTCCGAGGAATAACTCGATGACAGGGCGGCCGGCGCGCCGGGAGACGGCCGCCGCTGAAGGCTCCGCCGTCAAAACCGAAAAGGAACAATCAGCCTGGATCCTTTTTTTCTGTGTCGCGATAAAAGGGACAGACTTTAAGGGGGGAAACAGGCGGAAGAAGACGGATGCATGCTTGACTCTTTCCCCCCAAAATTGTGCCAAATCAGCATTTCCAAGTCTGCCTAGCAACCTGGCCCAAAATTCTCAAATATTTATTTCTGTGACGCATGCGCATGGATTGTTATGGAGCGACTTGCCCATGAAGTGGTGCGGGGGTTCTCGAACTTTCTGGGTCCATGAGAGAAAGATTTCCAAGGACAAAAGACGTATTTTGTCAGGATAAAAAGTCGTCCTTGAATCGTCATATTCTAAGAAGTGACTTTTAAAAATTCATCTTCTCATAATAGATGTGTTTATTCCCTGAAAATATAGCACAATATTCTTTTTTAAAAATGAGGACTTTATTCAGGTAATCATGCGACTTTTTAAGCTTCATTCATGCACCGATTTGAGATTTATGCGATGATGCATCACAATCATAACACATTTTTTTAATTGGCCAAAGGTTAAAGTAAGGAGGGGTAATTATCCAGTCCCCCAGAATTTGGGTACTCACTTTTTTAAGTGATGCAACATATTAATTTATTGCAAATTATTTAACGGACTCCCAGTGGGTCCGAGGACCCCAGTTTGAGAACCACTGAGGTCGCGCCCTCTTTTCAATTGCGCTTTCATCCGCACGAAAGCAGAAAATGCCCGTTGGGTTGTGAATACGTCATGTAGATAAAGTTTACGTGTTATCTTATTTAATGTGAATACGCGCTTTCTCTGTGTAAATACGACTGGACCTGCAATTCGCAGATCCTTCATTTGACTGTTTTAATTTTTAATTTTATTTTTTTGCAGACCATCAATTCATGTCGATAAAGAAAGCGGCTAAAAGCGTTACGTTTCAAGCCTGACGAAAGCGTCCTCCTTCTATTTATTGGTGGAACCGATGGCCTGAATGAATGTGTTTAGGTGAGATTGTGTTTCTGAGAGCCTCAAGCTAAGCTAATATGCTAACGGCACCGTAGCGCATCTTTAATCCGTTAACATTAATTAGGCTGGCATATTTGCTTGATGAATTAGGATTTCCACCACTGGCCTTGGCTGTAGTTCCATTAGCTCCGCGCTAGTTTATGGGCGTTAGCATCGGGCATGAAAACCTCTCCCTTTACATTAAAATTATTGTGCGTCTTTTCGCGCACACGCAACCGTGACCTTTATTTGTCGTTTATGCCATTAGGGTGGGATTTCTGGTGGCGTTTGTTGCACCTAAGCTAGTGCGACCTAGCTTTAGTTTCCTCAGTGACATTTTGAGTGCTACTGTACAATATAAACGTCTCCCATTTGAATATGAATCCACATTTGTATCCTTTCGGGTCACGTCGTGGCGTGGCCATAAATCTGGCGTTTGACACTTTGCTGAGTCGGCATTCTGTCGTGCAATTCGCACAGGACCACTCAAAGAAATCTTTTTTTTTTTTCTCTCTCTCTCTCTCTCTCTCTCTCTCTCTTTTCTCAAAGCACTTTGGCTCAATAAACCCGCATCCTGGTCATAACCACGGCATAATAATACCCTTGATTTACAGTAAAAAGGAATTAAGATGTACTTTTATTCCTTTGAAGCCACAAAGCATAATAAACACAAATCAAGAGAATTAGCACGTAGCACGTCATGTAGCCTTGAAATAGCTTATTTAAAGAAGGCCCAAAATCCCTGATTGTTTGAATTAAAGTGACACGACTTCAGTCAAGTTTACAAAAATCACAGTATGAATATCAAAGGGAAAGGGGACATTATAAATAATAAGGCCGTATCAAACTAGCAGCATCAGACGGACTGCGACTTGTCGTCGCTGCACCTGACGGCGGTGTACAGGAGCAGGCAGAGGGCGAAGACGGCCAGGCCCGAGCCCAGCAGGACTTTCTGGACCACGTCTAGCATCTTGATCCGGTCCACCAGCTCCACCTTGAGCAGACCCGCAGACTCGTCGTCCAGTTCCGCCGTCTGAGACCGGAATGTCGGAAGTGTCAGGAAAATGCCAAAAGGGTTGCGTACAAAGGTGGCAGTCTTACCTCGTTCATCCAGACCAGAGGGAAAATTGTGCTCTCGTTGACTTTCTTCAGCACCCTACACACAAACAAAGCGTCGCTCGTTAGCTGTAGCCGCGACAAGAACGGGTATCAGGGACGCCAGAGGCTGAGCTGCGTCGTATTTGTTTACAAAATTCACCAAAATGTGACTTACGTGATGACGTTGGAGGGTCCGTACATCATGTTCACCTGGATTCTCTTCGCAAACCCGAGGGTAATTCCTGTTATCTGGTAGAAAGAAGATGCACACAAGGCACTCTTTTAACCCTCAAGGTACAAATTGGGTATCGGTTGCCCCTTTCACACAGGGTTTCTGCAAAATTGGCTCCTCAGAAGCAAAACCGGTGTTTAATCGTTGTGCCTTTCCCGCAGAACCAGGATAACCGTCAGGTCCTGCATCTGGTGTTACGTAGCGTATCAAAAATGGAGTCTCCTTCATCCCCTTTCACACGGGCCAGCGACAGATGAAAAATCCAACTTTGATGCACAGTGAGAAAGGGGCTCGGGTTTTCCACAAAATTAGCGCACGAAAAGACGAAACCAGCATTTCTTCAACTGTGCCTTTCAAACAAAGCCGAGCCAGACTTGATCGTCCGCCGACTGTGTCTTTCGAGGTACGATAGCAAGTCACTGGGGGGGACCTAGAACATACAAGTACCTTTTAATTAGGTTAACGCCCGTTTCCACAAAATCAAGCCCAGCGAGTGTCATTCATTCAGTGACTATTGTTTTCAGCTCAGCTGGAACGGAAGAATTCTATTGTCAATCTTTTACACCCTGTTACCAGCTTTCAATGACATGTAGGTCGGGAGAAAAACCTTTCACACAGACGAGTGCAACGGCAAAGAGTCAGCTTGGACACAATGTGAAAAAGGCTTTTGTATCTTTACGGTTTAGTCCCAACTTTTTCTGTAAATGAAGATGGCAATACAAGGAGAGGTCTTACAGGTTCCACATCCAGGTAGGTCTTATGATGCTCCTCGTTGGGGTCGAGCCCCCTTATGGCCTCCTGCAGGGACGGACTACCATAAAGGAAGTGCGGCAAGGAGATGTAGATGGGTTGTCCTGCGAAGAAAAACCGAACGGATGAGAACCTGGCGAAAGAAAACTCCCCTGACCTTCCCGACTGACCGTCTTGACAGGAGCTGATGTCCAGCACTCCCGCTATGGTGCAGTTCTTGGTGGTCTTGGGATCCCGGCAGTAACAGTGGTTGTCGGGGTTGTCCGCCGGCGAGGCGAGGGTGGACGCCAGGAGTGCGAAACGGTACACCGGGATCTCCTTCAGGACCGTGGACCGCTCGCAGCTGGCTGACACCGACCTGCGGGACGCACAGGAGACCTGAGCGACCTCTAGTGGTCGTGGAGATAGTTGCCGAGAGACTTAACTCACCTGCAGATGTCCGAGGAAAAGAAGAAGAGGGGCTTTGTTGCGTCCACAAAGGGAGCAAAGTTAGAACCATCTGGAAAAAGGACGTTCAGCCCAGTTAAAAAGCTGACAAAGCTTGTTTTTCTTTTTCTTTTTAACCCCAAGACCCTCACCTGTCCCGTTGATCATGTTACAGTACTTGTCGTCCCAGAAGCTCAGACTCCTTTAAAAAAAAAAAAAAAAAAAAAAAAAAGAAGAAGAAGAACCGGAAGTTCCTTGGAGACTTGTTATCGTGGTCTTGTCGATTTTGTCCTCACTCACCTGGATCCTCGCCACTTGTCGATCATGCCCACTTGGCTGATGTCGCCCTTGCCGCTGTAGATGTTGTAGTAGCCGTCAAAAGTGCCGTTGTACTGGGGGGGAGGGATCAATATTTCATCCCGGCATTACAGCCAGCAAAAAATACGTCAGGGATTGGTGAGGCAAAACAGTAGGTACGCACGCTCAGTCGAGAAAGATACCCAAATACGGAAATATTGGAAAATAATATTAGCCCCAAAAAAGCTACAGAAATAGTTAACGAAAATATTTGGCAAAAAAAGGAGCAGAAAAATACAAGAAATATATAATATTTTCGGGGGGGGGGGGGGGAGGAGAAAGGTGAGATGAAAACTACACAAAAGCAATATCTTATGTACAAAAACTAGATGTAAAATATGCAAATATTAGACAATGATATCAGAGGATTTTTTTTAAATAATATCAATATGCCAAACTATTTAACAACAAAAATGGATACAGTACAAAAAATATTCGCTGAAAAAGATATATCTTACACTATTTGACAAAAAAAAAAAAAAGACAAAAAAACGAGTCGAAAATACACCGAAAGAATAGTGGCGTTCGCGAAGCCTTTCGATAAATCCTGTCGTCATGTGGAGTGGATGGAGTGTCGCGTGCGACTCACCGGTGCAAAAAGGCCCACGGTGGATTTCAACATGGGGTCCTTGTACCCCCACAGCAGCTCCCTGACGCTGCGGTGCTGAAACAAGGATGACTTGCTGCCCTTGATCATGGTCTCCAGGAGGGGATGCAGACCTTTGGGAATCATCGAGTACGCCCCCTGATACGCACAAAAACGTGTACGCGTTCGCATTTTGCCTTTGGATGAGACGCAAAGGCGATAAACGCACCTTTTATGAGTGTTACCGATACGATTAGCATCAGGCATGCTGACACTCCAAATTAAAACTCTTATCAACATTATTGGCTGCCAAGAATTATGCAACGCTCACTGGCCGCGCAATGTGCCAGAGCCTTTTTGTTTGTTTGTTTGTTTGTTTTGTTTTAGCATTACGGTTCAGGTTAGTTCGGGTAAGGGTGACAATTGAGTTTTCGAGTCGGGTTTACATTCTAGAAGGTGTTTGGCTGATTTTTCAAGTTCGGGTTAACGTCGATAAAGAATAGTTTGAGGGATGCTTGATCGGCTTCGGGTTAGGCTCTGGTTAAGCAGGGAGGTGTTATCTTCTGGAGTCTATCCTTTCTGCAGGATAGGGATGATGAATCGAGTTAGGTTCGGACTCTACGGGGGTTACAGCTGACTGTTCGCCGCTGTCGTGGTAATTTATCACGCCACAGCTGCGCGGCTCTCACTCACCGCCACGGCCAAGTTCAGAGAGGTGACGTTGTCCTGTTCCGGTCCCGCCGACAAGGACGGCTCAAAGACGGCGCCTTGCGGGAGCAGGTAGGAGACGGTGTCGTTGGGGTTGAAGGTGATGTGCGCTTTGGGCAAGTATCTGGTCCTGAGAGAGTTTGGCAGTCAGTGCATAAGAGGTCAAAAATAAGAAAAGGTAGTCGGCGAGGGGAATCAAACCTTACAAGTAGGTGTAAGGTCCCTTCTCCACGACCACCGGCGCGACACCTTTCTCTATCACCTCCCTGGCGTTTTGCACATCGAAGAACCAGAACTGTCTGTAGACCGCTCCCCCCGGGGACAACCAGTTCTCGTACGCCGGCGTCCCGGGAGCGATGACGGCTTTCTAGATCCCCGCACACGCCCCGACAGATGAGACTATTTTTAACCAGACTGATGCGCAGACGGTCGCTCGCAGTTTTGTCAGCGCCTTGCCGAAACGTCCGACACAAACAATTCCCCGGGAGCCAGATCTGTTTCCCCCCGACGGCCGCACGTTACCTGCAAGACGGTGTCCTTGATGAGACCGTTCCCGACCGGGATCAGGATGCCTCCCAGCAGGGCCGTCGCCGCCCCGATGACGGCTCCGGCGATGAGCCCGCACCTTCTGTTACAGCAGCCCATCTCTCTCCGCGTGCGCCCGACTTGTGCGTTTGCGCCGTCTCTGTCTTTTGTATGCGCCGCCCGTCGTAGGCTGCAGCGTCGGAGCGGCCGATGCCAGGTAGAGGGTGCGCACTTTGGCCGGAACGATACTTGTATACGGTGAGGGTCGGGCAGGCGGGAGGCGGGTATCAGCTGACGGTATCTAAGCAGGTGATAACAGGTCGAAAGGTTGACGAGCGATTTCCAGGCGAAGACTTGAACAACTCACATCACATTGGGTAAACATTCCGCGCATGCAGGATGTCGCCTTCAAATCCTCCTTAAGAGTCCCTCCTGCTTTGATGCCAGGAAGGAAAAAAATCCACTCGTCAACTTTGCTTTATTTCATGGCGCGTGTCGGTTTAGTGTTTGTCAGATTGTGGCTTATCTGCAAGTGCAATTTCAGTTTGATGAGCTCCACAGAGTGACGTCGATTTTGGAGGTGGATGGCACTCGGTGCCAGGATTTGACAAATGGGCATGTAGGCTCTCTTGCCACCACTGGAGGGCAGCGTCAGGGACTGTTTTCTTTTTTGTTTGGCCTGTTCCCTTCAACCTCCTGCTGGGTTTCATCGGTACGAGTTATTCAGTCAGTATTTAGTGCATGTGTCTAGTATACCTGTTTCCGAACGATTGTCATGTCGGCCATTTTCCTAATTGGAGTGTGACAAAGCTATCCCTGGAAATTCGGAATTGGCCCAAAGGCCGATATCCTGTTCAATTCTGGAATGGGTCCTTGAAGACCGTTTCATATACATCTTCTGATCAACTCGGTTTTTTTTTTTTTGTTAATAGAAATATCAACGAAAAATGAAGATGTTCTTTTGCGCCACAACTTTCTTTCGGCATGCCGTCACAAGAAAAAAAGCATCCAGTAGTTTTTGTGCTTCTGGGAATTGTTGGCACACCACCAACCTTTGGACACGCTCTTGACTGTGGAGGCTTGCGCTTGACTTTGTCCCAGCGGCTGAATTATTTAAACCACAAACAATGACTAATGAACGGATGAACGAGCAGGCTTGGGGGCCTGTCGTAGGGTGGGGGGGCTTTGTTTGCTTGCAGGCTTTGTTCCCACATAATCGCAGTATTGCACATTCATATGAAAATAATGTGCTGAGTGCTCTAATATGTGTTTGTTTGTCACGACAGCAAATAAACATCTAAGAAAAATCCGTGTATACGGAAAATATGCGATTAAAAAAATAAATGAATGATTATTATCCATTATTATTATTCTAGTCAATTTATAAATATTATGGTCATTGTTAATTGCTTATTAGTAAAGTTACAGGTTGGCAGGTTTAAACCGTTTTCCGTTAAGTTGAAGCGTCCACCTTCAAAATAAAAGCAAACTAAATACGCATTTTGATCTTAAACGCTTGAGCTAAAGTAAGCTATCTTGACAAGATATTTATCAGCACGTGACATAATCCGTTTTCATAGCGCGTGGAACTGTTTAGTACGCCGCGGTTAACTTGCATTGTGCCGGAAGACGCCGGAAGTGTGCCTCGTCGTCCGCCGTGCGGTGTTCGTTGGCTCCTCCTCCCGCACGCATTTCAACTGCCGCCGCCGCCACGGATGGAGCCGAGGGTCGAGAGGGAGAGGCACCACCGAGGATTTGCCAGCCCGTCAAATTAGCGCCCATCTCGGCTACGACCTGCCCGCCACCTCGGCGCTGTGAACGGTAGAAAAGTACAACTTCCGCCTCCAACACATCGACTGTGCGATTTATTTTATTGAAATTTTTTTTCGGTTGTTTTTTTTTTTTGGGAAAAAAAGGGCGTGTGTGAGCTGGCAGAGTTGGGAGATCATTTTAACCGTTTCATGCGGGTCCAGTGAAGCCATTTTAGCCGGTCGAGGATGGGCTGCACGCTGAGCACGGAGGACAAGGCGGCGGTGGAGCGGAGCAAAATGATCGACAGGAACCTGAGGGACGACGGCGAGAAGGCGGCCCGCGAGGTCAAGCTGCTGCTGCTCGGTAAGTATTGGCGGGGGGGGTGGGGGGGGCTGGTGCTAGCTAGCCACGGGGCGGAGGGTCGCTGTTGCTGCTGGTGGTCGACGCCCAGCTCAAACGTCCGCGTCGAGGGGCGTTTTTCCCGGCTACTTTTGTGCTCTGTCACCCCCAACTTCCACTCATAACTTTGGTACGTGAACGCAACATTTATATTATTTAAAAAAAAAAAAATGCCAAAACGCAATATTACGTGTAAAAACTCCCAGTTCAACTACATAATTGTGTTAGTTTTTAAACATCAAGTCAGCATGACTCGACGTGTATTGAATGTTAATGGCCTGGGAACTATTCAACCATCACATCTGGGAAATGATTTGTGGCCTTTAAATGCCCTCAGAAATGTCAGCTGCACTGCCAACGCGCCCAAATTAGTCATTTAACAACACGAAACACTCCAAAACAATAAGAGCTATAGCTTTGGTAACAATAGCGTTTAAAACGTTAGATCTCGTGCCAGGTTTACGGCAAAGACAATTCTGGGAAATTACAATCCGTTAAAAGCCACATAACCGCAATTCTGGCATGATTATATGTCCGTATGATGATGTACTTGTGCTGATTATGTTTTGAAACATTATTTACACACAGAGGCAACACTGTTATGCTTGTAAACAGAGACCTGAGGTGAGGAACTTTTCCATGCTTGGACAAATGTTGACATACACACACACACACACACACACACACAAGCACACACATGCACCATGTGGGTTACCAGGACATGATCGAAATGAAATCCGAGATCAATAGGCAGCTTAGTCCTCCATTTTTTCAGTTTTAGGGCAACGGGCGTATATATTTGAGCACATTCCTCAAGTGCTCGGGAGGGGGGAGACGCAGCTTGCCCCGGCGTGTCAGGTCAGGTTTGCGGCGAAGGCGGGTAAATATTTTCATCACGTCACGTGGAATTCTTTGTTCTGTTCGCTGGGAATTCGCGGCACCGTTGTTTTCGTTACGATAGATGCCGAGTCGGGATCCCGTCCAATGCGGTAACCGGGTAACGCCGGCGGGCCTCGTCGGGTTGCTGCCGGTGTGAAGTGACGCCGGGAGAAAGCCACAAAAACAAAATGTAAGGTGAGAAGCAAAGCATTAAAAATGTAGAATGTGGAACAGTTCTTCGCCAAATTGGCACTAAAGCAACAGATTGGTCATCCAGAGCTTTTTCTTTCAATAAGATTAACACTCAAAATAGAATTTAAACGACGGTAGTTAGTCAGTAATTGGGCCATACAGCTGCGATGAATAGTAGGGAAGTACTTGGCTTTCACCAGCAGAGGCGCTGTTTGTTCGTTTGGAGCGGGTTCGCAGTCTAAAGAAGGAGACCGTCGATCACAGTTGGGCAAATAATGTAATTGTATAAGAGGAAATGCCATTTTTACAACAATCCATTTCAAATATGACAGTCATTTTCCTGTCGGGTGGACGCCGAGCGACGCGGCAAACGCTCCGGCTTTGTTCGCCGCCGTCTCACAGCCTCCGAACATCACTCGCCGCCGCCGTGTCGTTTTGCGGCCACGCGAGGGTTCATTACAACCCCGCCGAGCGAAAGCGAGCCGGGGAGGCCTGTTGAATTATTGAATGTGAAATGAAGCCGTGACGCGTGTCCCTCTTCCGCAGGTGCCGGCGAGTCGGGCAAGAGCACCATCGTCAAGCAGATGAAGTGAGTCGCTTTCGCGCCGGCACGGAAATATGACGTCTTGCATGTGACGCATTTCAAAAGATGCATTCAGAAAAGACTTTGGGGGGGGGGGGGGGGGGAGCTCCAGCCGTTGTTTTTGGTTTGCTCCCGTGTCAAACGGCACCGCATCATGCTTGTAAATAAATGTGCAAAAAAAAATTGAAAATCAGTGAATGCCTTTTGTTCAATAATACAAATAAATATGAATGCATCCAGCAATTACAAATATTAATCTAGAACTAAAAACAGAAAAAGTCAAATGAATACATTTGAGGGGAAATGCTTTTCTCAGGCCCGGGCTGACTTTATTTTTTATTTTTTTTTTTTTTTTCCCTTTCCTTCCTCCCTCCACCGGCTCACCCACCAGGATCATCCACGAGGCGGGCTACTCGGAAGAGGAGTGCAAACAGTACAAGGCGGTGGTCTACAGCAACACCATCCAGTCCATCATCGCCATCATCAGAGCCATGGGCCGCCTCAAGATCGACTTTGGCGACGCCGCCAGAGCCGTACGTCGCTTTCCGGCACCTTTCGCATTTCTCTTACGTAGACGCACAGGCGGACGGCCGGCAGAAGCCCGCTCGACGTTCTCCCGTCTCCTGTGCCCTCGCAGGACGACGCGCGGCAGCTGTTCGCGCTGGCGGGCTCGGCCGAGGAGGGCTTCATGACCGCCGAGCTGGCCGGCGTCATCAAGCGGCTGTGGCGGGACGGCGGCGTCCAGGCCTGCTTCGGACGCTCCCGCGAGTACCAGCTCAACGACTCGGCCGCGTAGTGAGTCGCAATGCGCAAACGTACAAACAAATGCACCCGCGGTTTATGGGGGCGTGCTACGCAAACAGGCTGGCGTCAGCTGAGAGAAAGGTCAACGAATATTCGAATGCATCATTCCATGCAAACATTTGGAGAAAAATGTCATTTTGCAAGCCACCGTAAATATTGCATTCAACCAAAATTGTAGAAAAACACATTTCACAAACATTGTCCAATTGTGTCGAGAAAAATGTCGTCCTTTCAGGAAAATGCATTCAGAATATTCCGAGAACTTGAAGAGAAAAATGCTGTCGAAACATTCATGTGTCACAAGAACGTGTTTGTAATTTAGCAAAAATAGAATTGGATTTTTAAGACAAACGTTATCAATCTATGAAAAGTATTTCAAGAAAAACGAATTTAACAAAGTAAAGTCGGTATTTACAGGTGAGGCAAAGCATAAATGCAAGCAATAGAAGTCAAATAACAACGTAGACCATTTTTCTATTATTATTATTGTTGTTGTTGTTAGGAGCGGCTAATGACGGCAGTCACTTCTGGGGGAAAAAAACGGCACGGCAACAATGCGAGGCTTATCACCGAGCGAGAATTCCTTCAGGCGACGTTGCGCAAGCGCCCCGTGCGCACGAACGCACACGCGCTTTGCTTTTCCCGTCGTCGTCGTCGTCGTCGTCTTCCTGCGCTCATTAGCACCATTGTTGCGCAATCCACGTTGACGTCATGAGCCGCACTCACTGGGTTGTTTGTTTTTAACGTGCCGCCGCCGAAAGGTACCAAATAGCGACCGTGAAAATATGCCTATATGAAAAAAATACAAATCTAATGTTCAGTTTCTATTTTAAGATCAAATTAAAATAGATTTTAACTCAAAGACAAATAAATATATTGTAGGTCATTTTATTTTCACAGCAAATATTTTACATCACAAAAACGGAAATAAAGTATCTAAAATGAACAATTACATTGTTTTTTTTAGGGTGGCATCACAGAAAATGAAACGTCAAATAAAAAGTAAAACATTTTAGTTTGGTGCCATCACCAAAATAAAAAAAAACACAGTTTAAAAATGAAATATATATTTTTTTTTTGTCTTTAATGAAGGAGCTGCGAGAGAGTACAAAATAAGAAAAAACAAATACACTTTAAAAATCAAATATGTCAAATGTACACAATTTCTTTTAGTATAAAAATATATTTTATTTTTTATTCTATATTTGACTGCATAAGCCTACCACTTAAATATATTCATATAAACATGTTCTCTAATTATTGATTGAAGTCTTTTATATTGGATTTTTTGTAAAAGGGTAACAAATGAATAAAGTATTTAAATATAGAAATAAATCTATTTTATGAATAAAATAAAACAAATACATTTCATTGTATAAAAATCAGTTGTTTTTTTTTTTGTGCCATTTAAAAAAAAAAAAAAAAAAAAAAAAAGGTTTCTTTTCTAGCGCGTTAGCAAAACGGCCGCTTTGTCCCGGCAGCTACCTGAACGACCTGGAGCGGATATCGCAAGGCGCGTACATCCCCACGCAGCAGGACGTGCTGAGGACCCGCGTCAAGACCACCGGCATCGTGGAGACGCACTTCACCTTCAAAGATTTGCACTTCAAGTGAGCGAGCATCTTTCGGGACAATTCGTTGGCTCGTCTTCCTGTGTGTGACTCATTGGCTCCTTTGCAAAATCCCCCGTTTGTGTGTTTTTATGAGTAGTGTGTCTGTTTGTGTGTCTGCCTCCAGCTGCTGACACAATTAAGCAAGTTTGCCATGACTCACTTGCGTGCTATTAACGGACGTAGGCAGGAAGTAGTCAGGCCGTGATGTCGCTGTGGTTGCCACGTTCGCGTGTCAAAAAAAAAACAACTAATAATAATAATATTTCAATATATTTGAATTTTTTTAATAAAATATATGTATGTATATTAGTGTTTAAAAAAAAATTTGCCTCATGGAGCTATGCCAAATAAGACTAAAATAAATATATACAGGCAAATTTAGAAATTAGTAACTTTATTTTTTTTATATTGTTTTTTTCTAAAGTGTCTTGAAGATTGTATAAGACGTATTTAGTAATATCGTTTTCTTAACTTTTAACCTCCTCCTAACAGTTTAATTGCCTGCGCCTTTTTCCGACGTGACTTTCTTCCGGTTTCTGATTGGCTCACATGTCCAGCCTTGGCCCTTTAGCGCCCCGCTATCCCTTTGGCATATTTCTGTATTTATTTATTGTTGTTTTTTTAATACCGCGGTGTCGTCTCGCTTGCCAGGATGTTCGACGTGGGCGGTCAGCGGTCGGAGCGCAAAAAGTGGATCCACTGCTTCGAGGGCGTGACTGCCATCATCTTCTGCGTGGCGCTCAGCGACTACGACCTGGTGCTGGCCGAGGACGAGGAGATGGTGCGTGCGCGGTTCCGACCTTCGGCTATCGACTCTTTCAAAGAAAAGAAACATCGCGTGAACGGTTTCCGCCTCCCCCTCAGAACCGAATGCACGAGAGCATGAAGCTCTTCGACAGCATCTGCAACAACAAGTGGTTCACCGACACGTCCATTATCCTCTTCCTCAACAAGAAGGACCTGTTTGAGGAGAAGATCAAGAAGAGTCCGCTCACCATCTGCTACCCGGAATATGCAGGTCTGTTAAAAGCGGGAAGCTTGTCTTTTGCCGAGACAGAAAAAGAAAGTCTAAATGTTACGATAGCAGTCATATTCTCGAGAGGAAAAAAAAAATAGTCGTCGTGAGAATAAAGCCGTGGTTTTTCGAGAGAAACTGGGACATTTAAAAAAAAAAAAAAAAAAAGACACAAATAAATGCGGAATATTCAAAAAATGCTGTCATTTTACAGGGAAAATGTTCAGAATGTCAGGATGAAGTCAGAATAATTGGAGAAAAATGTTGCAATTTAATGAAAATGAAGTTTGAATATTGCAAGAATGAAATACCCTGAAATGTCATAAAAATGAGATTTTTTATTTTATTTATTTATTTTAGGAAGAGTCACTGTCACAGTAGTCTTATTCTTCCAGAAAAAAAAATCCCCATCTTTCCAAGAACAAAGACTTGTTTTGCCAAGACAAAAAGTTGCATTGAATTGCTTGCGACGTGGACTCTCTGCCGCAGGCTCCAACACGTACGAGGAGGCGGCGGCCTACATCCAGTGTCAGTTCGAGGACCTGAACAAGCGCAAGGACACCAAGGAGATCTACACGCACTTCACCTGCGCCACCGACACCAAGAACGTGCAGTTTGTCTTCGACGCCGTCACCGACGTCATCATCAAGAACAACCTGAAAGACTGCGGCCTCTTCTGATGGCCGCGGATGCGAGCTTCGCTTCCCGCGCCGGGTGAGCAACGGCGACGGCGATTTGTCTTAAATCGGCGCGATGCTGGGGCGAGTCGAAGCGTTACCGCCCGAGTGGCAAACGCCAATAACCATGTTATGATTGCATTCAATATTTGTTTTGAAAAATTGCATGTTTTTGATGTTTTGTGTCTGTTGTCTTTGTGCTCCTCAGGTGGCATTTTGGTCGGGGGAACGCCGACGGGGCGGAGAGAGGGCGTTCCCGGATGCCCCCGCCCTCCCGTGCTGTACAGTAACGCCACTTTTAACAGCTTTATTTATGTTTTTTCTCTCGGGACGTTTTGAGTCGGACGCTTGTTTTGTAGTCAAAATGGCCGACTTTTATTTTTTCTGTTGTTTTTGGACTTTTGGGAGGAGAAAGATCCGGTCAAGGAAAGTATCCGAACTTTTACGTCGGAAAATGGCGACCGACACGTAGCCCCTCCCCCCCCCACGCGCGTTCGTCCACTCGTGACGTTACAATCACATCAGGGGGTCTGCTATTGAAACGCTGTTTAAAAAAAAAAAAAAAAAAAAAAGTCCATTTTCAATGGGCACATTTTCTTGTATATTTTACTGGGTTTTTCCGGTCGCGAGGAGCCATTTTGGTTTATTTCCCTGTGGACGGGCAAGCACGCAAGATGGCGGAGGTTCTGCCACGCGAGCTTCGGCATTGCCCCCCACCCCGACCCCCGCGAGGAGGGATACATCACTGCACCTTTGTAGACCCTTATTTTGATAATAAAAATACAAGAAAACATTTACACGCAACCTTGTCTGTTTACTCACAGAAAAAGAACACATATATATATATATATATATATATATATATATATATATATATATATATATATATATATATATATATATATATATATATATATGTGTGTGTGTGTGTGTGTGTGTGTGTGTGTGTGTGTGTGTGTGTGTGTGTGTGTGTGTACTAGTTAAGTGGTTCCAGTTTCTAGCAGTTGCACTACTGCCTTCTGGTGTCTTTCTGACATTATTAAATGTATTTTAATGCTCCACACGAGAAGAACCCTACAAAATTTCGAGGACATGATTATGAAACCAATCTTTCAACTCCGAGAAAACGATGTGAAAGATGACCGCTCCGGATTCTTTTGAAGGCCGTTTGTACCGGGCCGGGCCGGATTAGCGGAGTTCTCCCTTGCAGTTCCTCGCAGTACAAAAGTGTTCTGGTGTCTTCATTACGCGATGAAATGGAAATGTTGACGCTCGAGGCGTCTGCTTCCCGTTAAGCCTCGAAGGAGACTTGCGTCCCGGACGTGGCTTTCAGGAAAACGTCTTCTCGTTGCCTCCGTTTTGCGTAAACGAGCACAACAGCGGCACCTTTCTTTTCCTGACGTTGTGGCCTTCTGCACCGTCTTCTCCCGGCTGTCGGCTTCCCCGGGGCGCAGATAAAAAAAACAAAAAAACAAGGAAAGGTCTTATCGGGCCCGGCCGCAGCAGCCGGAGCCCTGTTAGACCCCCGGGCTCACATTCTTCCCCGGGGCACAGATAACACGGCTCGGGCTTCCAGGCAGGAGGTCTGGACTCTTTTAGAAGACACCTTCTGTTTTCTCACAAGCGCCTTCTATTTTCAATTTCACGTCCGACGGAGACGTGACCTTGAACTCGCTCAAGGCTTGGACCGCATGACGCGGGGCCAGCTTGAGAATTAGACCACCGAACCTGACCTACTTACGACTTAAACCCAATGACTTCTAGGAACTCATTCCAAAGAACCTGGGGCCCACTTACCCAGACCACGTGACCTGATCACTTCTTGGGATTTGTATTGCATAATCTGAGACAAAACCTGCGACCTTGGCCGTTTGCGTGCGTCTTGTACCCAAAAATCTGCGACCTGCCCGAGTCTTGGATCCTAAGATCTGCGACCTCCCCAAGTCTTGAACAGTTAGATATGTGATTGACCTGAATCTTGGACCACATGACCTGGCAACCCACTTGAGAGTCACACCATAGCTTGGGACTTGTTTGAGACTTTGGACTCGCTCGAATCTTGAACGACGAGTCATGGCGATACTTCGGATTTCGACCAATTGTCCAATCATTTACTTGACATTTGCGCCATATGACCTGGGACTTCCTTGAGACCACGTGGAGCTATTCTTTGCTAGAGTCTTGGACTTTAAGACCTGGCACCCACGTCCACCTTAGCAAGTCTTGGATTTCTTGGACAATTAGACCCACGAGTCCTGAGACTTTGGCTGAACTGAACCGGCAACAAACAAACAAACAAACATTGGTGTGTGAGCGACACATCGCAAACATGCGTCAGACGGCCTTCCGTCTCGCTCGCTTTTTTTGTCTCGCGCTCAGATTCCCGCTTTAACCCCCCCCCCCCCCCCCCCACACACACACACACACTGATTCTTGGCGCCATGGCAACAGGGAGTGAAGAGAGGGGTGGGAGAACGAGCGAGAGCGATGGCGACGGAGATATTTCCTCATCGCTGGGAGGAGCAAGCTGTTAAAAATAGCTGCCAAAGGTTTTTGGAGGTTGTTTTTTTTTGGTTGTTCTTTGCTGCTGCTTCACGTGGGAACACGTCAGGGGTTTTTCACGTCACGGCAGCCATTTTAAACCTCGCTAATCCTGTCAATTCTTTCGTCGATTGTTTTCAATTTCCATGTGCGTTGTTCCAAGCTAACATGATACGATAATGCGCAGCATATCAAAGCAATCCTCGCTGAGCCCAAGTCTTGGTTAAAAGACAAATTTTGTCCAGGAGGAGACTGTGGGCCACAAGAAAATGGAGCATTGCAGCAAAGTGAAGACTGTGAATATAATCAAATGCAATAATTCCAAGCTAAAATGATTTTATCTGAAAGGAGAGTGCGGGCAGCAAGAAAACAGTGCTGCAGCAAAGTGGAGACTGTGGAGTATAATGCCAAGCAAAAAGTCTGAACCAAAATGCTGAGAAACTGCAACAAGGCAAGAGAGATATTTTATCCAAGAGGAGACTGTGGGCAGTAAGACTACAGCATTGAATCAAAGTGGAGACTTGTAGTTTCTGTAGAACACAGAGCAAAATGCTTAAATAAAACTGCATGTAGCCACGTTTAAAAAGATGCATTTCACTGGAGACTGCGGGCAGCGAGAATATGGAGTTCTGTGGAACACCGAAGACTGGAGTGAAACGCCAACTAAAAATTCTGGACCGGCATGTCTTGACATGACATGTTGGTCAAGCTAATGTGACACAATTTATCTAAGTGGAGACTGTGGGCAAATGATATTAAGCATTTTCTTATGTGCGTCTGCTTGGGACAATGTGTTTCTTGTTTAGTAGTTATCTTTACCTCATCGCTTTTGAGCGTCCAGCACAGCGGTCAGGCTTTTTCTGCCCTCTGATAGCGGGCACAGAGAGGACGAAGGCCTTGAAGCGCTTTGCGCTTCATCCCGTGTTGTGCGTTCGATTCCCGGGCGCGTTGGCCCATAATCCCGCTTTAATAAGACCTCAAATCCAGACTGAGCTCCGGCATTGTTCTCGGGACAAAAAGTCCAGCCAGAGCGAATTAAAGCGTGCGTTTTTGACACTCTTAACATTCCGGTGACGAGTCACATCCCCGGACCCCAAATAATCAAAACGGGCTCGAGGTAGAGCTGGGTGGGCCGCCGTCACAATTCTCCCACTCATGCTGGGGGTGAATCATCTTCATAAGAGGCTAACGCAGCCGCGTCGGCTTGTTTTGTTCCGTCTTTGGGTGACGAACATGCTCCTGCTGGGCGGCTTCTGGAACATGAATCGACCACCTGTAGCCTCGCTAATATTTTTAGCGCCCTTAATATGCTAAATAGGCTATGTGATCTGAAAGGGAAACAGGATGAGGGTGTTGGTTATCCTAATTTGATCGTATAGATGCTCAGGTTTCAGTCCAGTTCTGTAATCTGCACATGGTTGCCAAAAAGAGGTACTATCCTATGCTGTTGTTTTAGTACCTTATTGATTCTCACAACCGTGGAAAATTATATCATTTTTGGCTAAGTAAGTTTGCTTTTGGCGTCATCTAGTGGCAACGAGCAACGCTACACGTGTAGTGTCCCATCATAGCCGTCGAATGCAATTTTGCCCTGTTTGTTAATTATTATTCCCCACTACACACCTTCTCATGGTGTTTTGTTGTTACTGTTTTAACCACTGAAGGCACGCCCACTGGGTGATGACGTGTGGGACAAGCGTTTCCATAGAAACTGCAGAGCCAAACAAGGACAAACGTAGTTGGGCTTCTACGCATGCGCAGGAGAAACGCGATCAGTTTGCCCTTTTTTCTTTTTCTTAGATGTCGAGCTGACTCGTGGCGTCGTGTATGATGTCATTAGTTCCTCTTTTCTTTATTATTTCATAAACGTTTCAATTATGTTAAAAATATTTTCATTTTCAGACCATTGTGGCTTTTGGACGGAAGTAAACCGTTTTTCCATTTCCATTCTCTTTTAATTACGTCATAACGTGCGTCATTCCTCGCGTAAGCTCTTTTTTAAATTATTTGACTGTATTTATTAATTTATACTTAATCGTTTTTTAATTTGTTTCTTCAATTTACGCAAAGCATACTTATAAGGCGAGTTTAAAATCATAAGCACCGTCTGCTATGGTGTATTTTCGCCAAGAGATGGCGACATTCCACCTTTCAGAATACAAACATGGGGGAAAATATTTTATTTCAAAAATAAAAAATAAAAACTTTTTTTTACATGAATTCCATTTAGAAGATGGTGCAAATATTTTTTGCTAATATGCTTTCTCACAACATGATAAATGAATGATAATGTGTGCAAAATGTTGATAGTGGAGTGTTTTGTATGCATGCAGTCGTGGATGTGACGTAACTCAACCGAATTTCATTTTATTTTTCTCAACACTTATTTGCTTTGATTGCAACTCGGCAGAAATATTTATTTAGATTAATAAACGACAGACAAAATTCCAACTCGTTCACCTGGCGTCCCGGCCGCTCATATTTGATGTATGGGAAAGTGATGCAGATTTATGGCAGCATCGGGGGGCAAACTTAATCAACATGAAATATCACAAAGTGTCAACGTGGGAGAGAAACGAGGGCGGCCCGGCAATGATTTTCCTCTTTTAGGGCCATTTAGAGCCGTCCCTCTGTCCTCTCCAAAAAAAAAAAAAAAAAAAAGTATTTTCTGTCACCACTGGATCCCATTTCTGCCATCAAATCCGACAAGCAGGTGTGTTTCGAATGTTTTGGTCCATTTCTGTAGACTGTGCTTGTACTTATGAGTCGGTTCCTTTTCTGTCACCACTGGATCCCTTTTCTGTCACCAAATAGCCAAACGCAGTGAGCAATTTCTAAATTGTTCTGTTAATGTTGAATGTTCTTGCATAGGCACCAAAGTTGGATCCTTTTCTGTCACCACTGGATCCCTTTTCTGTCACCAAATAAAAAGTAACCAAAGTCACCAAATTTTAAAAAAACACTGAGCAATTTCGAAATTGTGGTTCCGTTTATGTTGCCTGTTCTTGCAGAGTCAACAAAGTTGGGATCCTTGTCTGTCACCACTGGATCCCTTGTCTGTCACCAAATCCAACAAGCCGCTATTTTCTATTGTTTCGTGCTTCCTCTCAAGCCAAATAAGGTAACCGGGAGATTAAAATAAACAAGTGCTCCATTCGTCCTTCCCGTCTGCTCGGTTGCCTGTGATGGGAAGTCGACGGGAGCAGATGGAAGTCCAGCGGAAGATGTCGCCCCGGGGAGTCGCTCGCCGGCTCGGCGACACGATGTAGCGGTCGCGACAGGCCTCGTTGCAGGGTCATTAAAGCCTGGATAAAACAAAATGACCGAGAAAGAGGATGTTATTGCCCCTTTCCTGACGCGTTCCATCCCATAAAATTGAACAAGGGTACCTAATGAAGTGGCCGCTGAGTGCTCTTATTTGCTTTCCTGTCCTCGCTCCAGAATTCCTGCCCCCTCTCTCTCTCACCCTCATTTTTGGAACGCGCAGGCCTTATTGTGATTTTCTCACCTTTTATTGCGTTTTTGAAGAACACTTGATTTAGTCCATCCAATCATTAAAGAAAAAATAATGATCATGGCGCAATGCGGAGTAACAACCTTGTAGTGATGTGTCTTTGTAATCAAATGCAAACGATGGTGATACATCTTTGGAGAAAGTTAAAAAAAAAAAAAAAAAAAGTAATGTTCTCGCCAATAATTTACTTTCTAGTTTAATGTGCTGGAAGTGGTTAACCCTTCGAATAATCGAAAATTAGAGTACATTCAGATTTCTCTGTAACGTTTCCATAATTGTACAATCACATCTTAATGATATCCCCATATTTTCACAATGTTAGATTTCTTACAATATTATGACAATTTTCTGGTGAAATGTCCAATTATGAAGGGAAGAAGAAGCATGACAGCAGCGTAAACAACCGTCTCGGTTGCCATGTCAGTGGAAATGAAGCAACTCAGGCTAGATTCTCCCTTTTTTCTCTGCTGTGTTTTTTTTTCCATGGAACGAAAGATGCATTTGAGAAAGCAAAAAAAACTTCTCGTCTTCTTACAGCCTTCACATCCGGGTCAGTCACGCTGGTTGGGATCAGGGTGCTGCCTTCAGGTCACCCTCGGAAATGTTCAAGTTTTGATGTGACAATCCGTTTTTAATTTAACTAACAATTTTGGAAATCATTATCGTGTCCCAAATCAGTTTATATTCTTTTAATTTGTTTTTACTGAGCAGTTTTTAAATGTGTACATTACAATTTACTGTTGAAAACTATACGTTTACTCTGTTTTATATGGAGACAAACACAAACCAAAGGGGGGGGGGGGGGGAATACAAAATGCAAGAACAGCACTAAAACATCAAAACAACAACCAAAGCTTCATGCATTTTTGATTAAACTTTTTATTTTAAACATGCAGTCAAAAAAGACAAGAACAAAGAAATGACCAGGTTTGCAATATAAATATTACATTTGGTGCGAAAAACAGTCGGAAGAAGTTACGAGTACGAATTATTTACTTTAATTTAGAATAATTGTAATGACTATTTATATAGGAAATTTGCTTGTGAACTGTTGAATGTCACCCCCCCCCCCACAAAAAAATCGTCACCATGTTGAAAACAATTATACACTAATATAGTTTGTTAATCTACTAGGTTAAGACATACAGCACACGCTGTCATAATACAAACTTTAATCTATCTACGCCAGTCTTCCATATTTTAGAAACGTCCTACCTTGAAGAGAGTTCACGAACGCACCACAAGGTGAGATCAGTGAACGCACCACGGAGACCGATGATCCAGCTGCTGCACGGAGGCGAGGACATGGACTCAAGTAACGGTCAGCAGTGAGCCTTCCCCTGGGAGGGGGTGGGGGACCCTCAAAGTTCGCCGGAACTCGCCATGTCCAGGAGCCTGAAACGGAGGACCCACCACTGGAGCAACAGAGTCCACGAAAGTGTCCTCGGCCGGAACGCAGAGTGGCAGCTGGCCGCGCTGGAGCTGCTGAGCGGCGGCGCGGAGCACGGGCACTTCCCAATCGTGGGCGAGCTTCCCCCGGGTGGAGCGCCGTGCCTCTCCGGCAGCCTACGTCCCGGAGAGCTGCTGCTGGAGGTCAACGACACGCCGGTGGCCGGGCTCACCAGCCGGGATGTGATGGCGGTGGTGAGGCACAGCAAAGAGCCCGTCAGACTCAAGTGTGTCAAACAAGGTGGGTGAAAAGTCCATTCTTATCAAAGAATCTTAAAACCGTTCAAATACGTTGTTTCAAGTCTTGTCTACGCGACGTCTGCTGTTTTTCCTGAAGTGTTTTGTGGCTAAAATGTCTTTTTACGCGTGTTTTGTCATGCTAGGCGCTGATGCTAAATTTGGTCCGTGAAGGGGGCGTGTGTTGCCTTCGGAGGAGTCAGAAAATAAACAATTGTCACTCAAAACTTTTAAACATCTCACTTAACCGTGATTCTAATGAACTTTTTTTTGTTTTCAAAAGTGTTGGTACTGGTGCCATGTTTACATAAAACAAAGACGAAATTGCTGCATGAAGTTTTTTTTCCGGTTGTTGGTGCTAAAAGATGCTTTTCAGACGTTTTGTGATGCGAGGTGCTGATGCTCACTTTCGTCTGTGAAGGGGGTGTGTTGCGTTCGTTGCCGTTAGAAAATAAAAAAATTCTGTCGCTCAAACGTATCAACAAGGGAAGTTGACAATTTGATTCTTCGATAAAAGTGAAGCCATCAGTGCCGTTATTACCTAAAAGCAATATAAAACTGCTTAAATGAGTTGTTTTAAGTGTAGTTAGTTTATTTGGCTAAAATGTGTTTTTAGGGGTGTTTTGTGATGCTAAGTGCTGATGCTAAGTGTGGACACGAAGGGAGCGTGTTGCGTTCCTGGCAGTCAGAAAATAAACAATTACTGTCACGCAAACACTGTCAAACAAGGAAAGTAGCACACTTAAACATGTTATTAATTACCTTCATTAAAATTGTTGCGAGAAGTGAATTTTTTTAATATTACACGAAAAAAAATGTTAAATGAAGTTGTTTTCAGTGTTGTCTGCTGAGGAGTTGTTTTTGTTTGGTTGTTGATGCTAAAAGATGCTTTTTAGACGTCTTTGTGATGCTAGGTGCTGATGCTAAGTGTCTGAGTGTGTTGCGTTGAGGGAGTCAGAAAATAAGCTATCCACAAGTTGACTCACGCAGCCATGAAAGTAAGAGGAATAATGTTTATGAAGTGGATATTTATGTGCATATTATTTATGTTTGTCTTTGGTGTACTGGTAACTTTATTAGGTCGAACTGCACTTGACAAATATGTTTATTATTTTGTTTGCTGAGAGCTTTTCCGAATGTTTTTCAACCTTATTTCGTCGCGCAACAATGTAAAAAAGTACACACAGGAAACAAGGCCTTGAGTTGATCATGTTTGCAGAATTGTTGTTCTCAAGTGCATCTTAATGGCGCCCCGGCGTTCCTTCACACTCTTGTGATAGTTGAGTCACAAGTGTGTTATTATTAGATGAGTTGCAGGTGTACCTAAAATTGGGGCTGGCGTTTTATGAGGACAAAATTGCGAGGAAATTTGGAGCTTTTTAAATTTGGATTCTAGGATTATGTTTTTGATAGGCATGCAACGATAACTTTAATCCATACATGACTCATTTTGACCATATAGCGTCATGTGACTCCCTCGATTGAGGTGCTTATTATTTATCCTTCTTGGATAGTGAACGCCGCGTCCACCATTTTGTTGATGCCCGTATTGTTACAGCGTGGAAGCGTCCATTGTCATCGGCCGCTAAGCTTCTTTCCGATCTTTTTCACGCTCCCCGTCGGCCTTCTACCTTCTCCGCTTCCCGATGCCAGCCTGCGTCGAGCGCGGTCGGATGGCATTTTCGGCGCTGAAGTTGTTCCCGCGAGGGCGTCGCCGGCCCGGACCGGGCCGCCCTCGCGCACGACAATAGCAAAGCCGGACCGATTGTGCGCACACAAAAGAGAACGAGATTCCATCCTCTGCACGGAAGCCGGTGTTGGAGTCGGACCGTTAACGTGCATTGATAGTCATTTTCTACTGTATTCCAGTTTTAGATGGCAAATTCTGCGCAAGTGCTAATGAGACAAAAAGACTATACGATCATTGCAGAACATGCAACCGCACATAGATCTGTTCCCTCACCTCCTTTAGCCCACAATGGTGACAGGTTTGACTTTTCTACAGGTTTAATAGCTTTTATTTGACAGTTTTAATCCCCCTCGACTTCCAGCGCGCGTCTGTGACGGCTCAAACACGCAAGTGTCAAGACGGAATTCCATCAAAGACGACATGAAGAATTATTCCCTGCCTTTTTATTTTCTGTCTGCGCTCGATTCCTTGACGCTTCCAGTCATGAACGTCTCCGACGGGCCCGGTGTGTCAGCAGCTAATGATGACTCATCTCCAGGCAGTCTGATTGGATTTAATGAGCCTTAACACAATTCACATGGAGACGTTTCCCTTTTATTCCCCAAGTTCAACCTCCCAGGTATGAGGAATAGTCTGAATTGAAAGGCAATAACGTTGCAGCATGGTACAGAGAAAAGTCACAATACTATATAGTCTCAATTGAATGAAAATTAAGTTGGATTATTATGAGGAAAGTGTCATATTTTACTTTATAAGGAATATAGTCAGAATTCTTCCAGAAATATTGATTTTATATGAGAATATAGTTTTAATGTTATGAAGTAAATCCTTTTATGAGCAAAAATATGTTATAATTGCTATAAATTAAAAGAATCAAATGAACGTGAACTATTTTACAAGAAAAATATCCAGATTTCCAAAGGGAAAAAAAGTCAAAGTTTCATGGGAGAAGATGTCAAATGTTTCACGATAAATGTCTGAATTTCTAGAAAAAAACATTGATTTTCTTTTTCCAGAAAAATAGGTGAATTACACACAAAATAAGTCTTTTTATGAGAAAAAAAGTCTCAAAAAGAAAAAGCAGAAAAAGGACGTACAAGGATGATCTATTCCACGCTGAGTCGATTCATCAATAGACCGCCGTGGGCTGGAAAATCATTAATAAGCGCTCGACGGCAGGGCGCAAGGCGGGAAAAGTCACCATAAGTCCCGTCTTTGTTTGTTTGGTCAGCGCCTCCCTTTTGTTGCCCGATTTGTTTCGTGGTGAAACATGGCCGAATGATCACGTCGATTCTGGCTCGGTCGGGGGCGACGCGTCAAAATGAAAGCGTCGTTCATCCGCCGTCTTGTTTCCCGTGCCGCGAAAAGCAACAACAGCTTTTGGGATTTTGACATTCCGTCTTGCCTTTTCCCGTTAGCTTCGATCAATTAGGCAGTTCCAGCTCTCTTCAAAATGAAGAGAAGAGGGACAAAAGGCAGCTTGTAAACAAGAAAATGTAGCGCCGTGCTTGCAGAATGCAAAGTTTGTGCTGCTGCTGCTGCCGCCACCGGGGAAGCAAAACTGCATTTTCATTCGCAGCTGCTTGTCAGTCAAAGAACAGACTCACAAAAACCTTCCTCAGCTACGTGGGCACAAGGAGAACTACGATGTTCAACCTGCAGGGAACTTGTAAGCACTTGACCTATCAAACCAACCGACCAGCCAGTGGCGTCGCTAGGCTTATTTTATGGGGGCTTCAGTCCCCCTTAAAAGTTGTCAAGCCCCCCCCAAAATATCTGGTAGTGTGTGTCAATGTCGAAGTTTTGTTGTCTTGGCGCCCTTAACCTCTGCCAACCGAACCAAGCGGCCAATCAAGGTAACTTGGACTTCTATTTCTTTTGCCGCACATATTTGAGGACAATTCAAACAGTCAGTCACGAGTTGAGTTGTTTTAGTGCCGCAAGTGTGCTTGAGCTTGGTTCTGAATTATGTATGCAGATGAGACACGATGAACGACGACGTGAAATTCGGAGCCGAGCTGCTCTGAATTCACGGCGCGTACCGTCGCGGTATTGTCGCGGAGCACGAGCGTTCTCCTATCCGCTCGCCGAGCAGGCGGCCTCACACTTCGGAATGTCACGCGACGCTCTCCGCTGAACGGCTCCCCGGCGACGGCCCGAGGCGGTCGGCTGTTTGGATCCGGCCATCTCCATTTATTTCCATAATGTGGCAGCGAGGCTCACGGGTGGGCTTGGTGCGATGATGACGCCCGAGGGGCGGGCGCTCAAGGGGGCTCTCGTCGCCTCTTGACTTCACAAGATGCCTTTGTGGTACCGCATGTTTACAATACAACAGCTTCCTCTGATTGGCTGATATGTCTTGCTAGTTTTTCTCAAGTGCCTCTATGAGTATTTACCTCACTCTGCAGGCCAAAAAGCCGAGGTTCACTCGACTGGGTTTGGGGGGGGGGAAATACCTAGCCGAAAGAAATCGCAGTCTGCAAATTGCATGCCAAAGCAACAGGTGGCACTGTAACCTCTCGTCCAAAGGTTGTTTTAGCCAACAAGAAGCCAGAAGAACACGGCACGATATAAATGATATAAATGTGACTTGTACCGAAAGACTTGTCACTGTCACATTTGAATATAAAATTTGGGAAATAACAAATGGAAAAAAAACAAACAACGGAATCATTACAAACAAAAAAGTTGTGCGTAATCCTTTTAGCTAACCAATTAAAAAACGGCAAACAAAAAAAAATTTGTCACGAGGATGTGTGTGGTTCGCTGCCATCCTGGGCCTACGTCCTTATTCAGATGCGCGCCGAGACTTCAAGGGTTCTCCCACGATCTGTGCCAGACGCGTCCACAAAATTGCGTACAAAACGGCAGCCGAAAGGGAAATCTCAGTCTCGTACGTGAATTTGTAGCGCTGATACTGTGAATGTAGTGACTTTAGTGCCGGGTCCTGGGTGTATATCTTGATTTGATTTGAAACTCGATGGGTTCGTTTTTTGATCGCTGCCACAGCCGTCCGTAGATTTTGTTAAAAAAATGGCAGACGTTCTGTATTTCTAGAGAAATCCTGTGACTAACTCACAAACGGGCTGAAGCTAAAAGCTCTTTTTCACCGGTAGTTAATCAGTTTATTGCGAAGGGACTCCCACTTTATCTGAATTTGCTGCCATACTTCTGGGTACTGGACTGCGTCTTCATTTGTATCCGGACGGACGTGTCCGCAAAAGTGTTTCTCAAGTGTTCCCGCAAAAAAAAAAAAAAGCTCTTTCGGCGGTAGTAAATCAGTTTAGTCCTCAAATGCAACGTGACGTACGAGAATTGATCACTTCCGCGGTAAAGTTTTTCGCGTTGCTCCCAAACGCAAAGAACGCCTGTGAGGCAAGTGTTACAAAGCCTCACCAGACTGGAGCAGACGCATCCATGTATCCCAATTCTCCAGCGAATGTCTGATTTATGTTTTATTAGCGCACTGCCTCCGCATGCCCGCTGCATCCGTCCTCGTGGAAACGTCTAATTCGCTTCCAAGGGGGGCGGGGGGGTTAACGACATCGTATGTTTTGTGTGTGCGCTCAATCACGTCTGAAGGAGTTTACAGAGCGCCCGTGACGGAGGCTTGCGCGGCGAAACGCCGTCAAAGGCGATGTCGAGTGCGGTTCGTCGACCGCGTGCAGGCCGAGCTGATAAACGGCGCGGCCAGAACTCCTCCCAAGTCCGTCGGCGTGCCGCACGATCCGTGAGCCGGCCTGTGACGACATCATTGGCGTCCGTCATTATTTTCGGATTATTTCTGTAATCAGCGTCTTGTCTGATGCAGCAGAGCAAAGCCTCTGACTCTGTAAACACGGACGTTCACTTTGAGGACATCGGGAGTGCTGCGCTTTCCTCTCAGACTGATGCCGCCCTTGATGCCAGAAAGCTACTTTTAGCTAATCTTAATTATTCAAAGCGCAGAAAGTGCCTTCTTCACGATGTAACCTACTTCAGTTCAACCAAAAACCACAGTGTTGTACCCATTCAAGTATCTCGTAGTTCGTGTCCACGAGTGGCTGTAAGAATTTTTCCTCAGGCCAGCCAATCAGAGGACGTAAAAATGCTGACGTCACGGAGGGCCAGCGCGGTGGCCCTGTGAGGACGAATTTCAAATCTGACTGGTTAAAGAAACATTTCCATTGCTGTTAGCTAGCGCGACTGATTGTGATTACACTGACATGGCGCCGCATGGAGGCTGAAATCTGATTGGACAAAAAAAAAAAAATAATAATAATTTTCAAAAAAGCATTCACATCCATGTACGGGAAGCAGCGCAGCCAAGAGAAATGCTACAAAATACAATTTCATGGAACAAATCTTCGAATTCAGGTTGTAAAGGCAGGTCCGTGCTTCTAATGGTCTTGTACACAACCCCGTGCATGTATATAAGCGGCGCCCCGTCCGACAAATAAATCCCAGCAGCCGCGACACAGGTGTCCCGCTTTAAAAGTAAATGGCCCGTATAGTAAATCCAATATAAAATTACTGCGCTGGAAAAGGACTGACAGCCATAAAAGTGAGTTATTTTGCCGTCGCCACGTCTCAGACGGCCTGCGCTCACCCTCCGAGTCCAACCTGTCGGGCGCCAATTACCCGAGGCGAGTGTTTGCCCGCCGCTTGTGCGACATCTGTATCCTAATTGCTCGCCTGTAGTCGCCGCCGCCGCCGCCGCGTTCGGGACGCGACGGCTCAATTAGTCCACAAACGAGCAGCTTATAGTCACTGAGATTGTTTGTCATCATTCAGCAACGGGAAATACTCGGCGGACGATTGCCCAGCGCCGTGCTTGCGAAGTCTTGTACACAGGTGGGACGTCATGTTGTACACAGGTGAGGTGGCGAGCACTCGTTGTTTTCAACTTTGCGGACGCGGCCGACGGGAGAGAGAACTAACCTGCCAACGATACTTTCTATTCCACGGAATAACCTTGTTGACACACTTGCTGGATCAACTTCCACATGATTGGCCACATTCCTAACGATCAATTAACTGCACCACTTTGACTTTTAACACACGTGCACACACACACACACTTTGCATTTGTGGTGCTCTCCTGTTACACAAGCCTGCGCCTGCGTGCAAAAATAGCCTTCACCTGAAAATGGAGCACGCGAGTCAAGAGGAATTGTTTCAGCGACCGAATCTCAAAAAAGCTCTCAACGCCGCATAAATGTTTGATTAATGGCGTCCGCGTCCAACCTTTGTTGGGATTGGGTCAGGCTTTCAAATTGGGGTTTCAGGCTCGTTTGAAATTGGGCTTTGCCCTAATCGTGGTCCACTTGTCAATCAATAACAGTCGATGTGATTGGTTTGGATGTTTAAAAAGCCCAGTGGCTCTTTGCATAATGAGCCCGCCGACTCAATTAGCACGAGGTGCTAATGAAAACAGTGTGGCGAGATAAGAGCTGTCGCAAGTGAAAGCTCATTCGGGGGAGGGGGGAGTCACCGCTCTGTCTGTCTGCTTTCCCAGCATGCATCACCCCCTTTTGGCCATGCTCCGGCAAAGTGACAAAGGCCAGTTGCAAGCGGGGCAGCGCATCAATATTGATTTCCTCTGCATATAAATAACGTGGCTTATCGGGGAGCCATTTGCGGACACTGAAGTGTTTGAAGCTTCCCCTCTCCCCTTCGTAGTTGCAGTTCACTATTTACAAATTCACTTATTCACGTTTTTTATTTGTTATATTTTTTTTCCTGTGGACGTTAGTCCTCGTTATTTGCTGAAAAAACTTAACACTTTGCCACAAGATGCCACCAAAGCCCTTTCTAAATCGGAATGCCCAGTAATTGGTGTCAAGGAAGTATGTTGCATCTCGACTGAGAGACTTGCAGTAAATCTTTTTATGAAGTTTAGCCTGTGTTGTTAGTGGACGAGGAGAGTCTTTGGCGCATGTGCATGTACATGTTCACTTCTGGTGCATTTAAAAAATAAATCAACTATGTAAGCCATTTATTTTTAAGGGTAATGTTTTAAGATGAGTTTTACATTATCTTGAACTTTTTGGGGCTCATAGTTCGATGTATATTTTAGGTTCAAATTATTAATACAGGCAATGGTCAAAATGTTTGGGGGGAATGTCAATTACTCAAGCTGTTCCCGCCCACAAGATTTTGTCATTGGCAAAATATCTCATTAGTTTGTCCGATATATTACCAACAGAAACAATAATATCCCATATATCACAAAAACCTGCACGTGTCGATGCTGCAATCGCTCACGCGTGTCGTCTGAATTTGTTTGTTGTTGTTTTTGTTTTGTTTTTTTCCACAGAAACTATAACGTAATGAAAATCGTTTTTCGAAGTTGAGGCTCCAAATTGATTGGCCATCAATGACACATACGTACTTTGCCATCGAGCATTGAATTGTTCTGCCTGTCACTATACGTCACTGGCATAGATGGATGAACTAAGATACATTATTGAGGATGAATAATTCTTTTCATACCAATGAGTCAAATTGGCTCATTTTCCAAAGAACATTACGGTAATGTGTTTGGGAAGCGCCGGTCTAATGGACGTTCGGCTTGATTTTCTAACTTCAGGGCACCGGCCGCCCCGTCTCGCGACGTTTACGCCGTCTCTGACGGTGATGCTGATGGATTGCGCGGTGCTCAAAGCGGAGTCAGGGGTGGAAGGGGCGGGGGTGCGCCACGCTCAATTGCATGTCACGCCGCGTCTTCCCGCTCGGCTCCGGCGCATCGGGGTGGGGGGGGTGACGGGATGCTGGTCGTCCACTTTTTCGGAGAGCTGTCCAAGGGAGTTTGCATCCGGCCTTAAATATATGGAGCCGTTTGTCCGCAAGTCCAGTCGATATCGTATGGCTTTAGACTATTTGTTTTGGGAATTGTTTTGCTCTTCGTGATAACGATTGTGTTAAACACCAAGCATCTACCCCAGCCGAACGCATGAAGTCGGTGACACAGTTATTGGCTTCTTCTCACAAGCAACGGAAAAAAACAAAATCAATGCGACGCTGTGCACAGTCATTACTGGCAAAACGGAGCAGGCCTGTTTCCATGTTGATTTTTCTGGAGTGACTCAGTGTCTTTGCAAAGCGGCAGAAATCGGTTTTGTCCTCACCCAAAAATGACGGTGGCCGACGTCTCGGATAAAACATGGCAATGTATCACTTTTTGTTAGCCGAAGCGCTGTATTGTGATTTGTTTGTTTGCTTTTGTCGTGACTGTTTGCGTGCCAATTTCGTGACTTTGTATGAAAGACAAGAAATGTGATATTGTAGCTCAATTTCATGTTGATTTTTCTGCAGTGACTGTCTGGACTCTGGACTCGCATCAGAAAAGTCTAGTTGTTGACAGAAAATACAAAGTTTGGTGACAGTGGAGGGGTTATCTTGATTCAAAATGTCTTTCGGAGGACATTTACATTAGAACCGCAAACTTTAATGACATTTGCATAGTTCATTGCTGTGTAAATGGCAATGGGTTGATTTGCACGACTCTGCTTTTTGTGACCTTTCTCGCTCTGTCCCAGATACCGAGCATCTAATGATGCACTGCAGGCACCAACGTGGCCGCCTGTGGAGCAACCGCGACAGTGATTGTGTTTTTTTAGAAAGTCATTGGTCCATCCTGGCATTTGAGACTTTGCTGTGATCGAGAGTCAGACTGCCAAGTTCAATTGGGCATCGGGGCGTTTGATTGGCCGAGCGTGGGGCCTGTTTTGACACTCGCGGCGAGGAGGCGCTTGTCGAAGCAATAATAACTGTGGCAGTCTCTGGGTCCGTACTCGAGAAATGGCGCATCTCCTTAAACGCTAGACTGGATAAATTTAGTTTTGAGTGTGTCACGGAACATGGGACAAAATGTTAGCGACGGGTCACCACTGGTACTACTGGTTGTGAACATTTCAAAATGTAGGACGTTTTCATGGAAGACTCTCAAGAAATGATGTCACGGCATGGCCATAAATGTGCATCAAATCCAAATTTGCTGGTATCTTCCCCCAAACGTCCACTAGGGGGTGTATTGGCATGGTATTTGCGTATGCTCGAAAAGCTCTTTAAGTCACGCTCCGCCCACATTAGACGGCTTAGGCAAAAAGCTTCGGAATTGTAGCGTCGCCCCAAAGTCTCAATTGCAAGTTCCAATCGGGTGTCATTTGGGCGGTTTTCTCAGCGAGTTCAGGAAAGTACGAACCCTGGAATTTGGCCAAAAGTGGCTGCTTCAAACCAAATTGTTCAATTTACTGTTCAATGTCAGGCATGGGCCCTTGAGACTTTTCTTTTTTGCATCCTGCATCCTGGGGACAAATTATTTTCTTTCAACTCTTAAAATGTTCTCCAATTAAGGCTGTTTCACACTAAAATGCCCACCATCCTGTTCGATTTCAAACATGGGTCCTGGAGACTTTTCTTGCGCCCGGTTATGACAGACATGTCCACCTAATTTGTAATTAACATAGCTACCATGTTATCATAGCAGACCATGCTTACTTAGCATCTGATCAGACAACCGCTGTAATGGATTCAGGCATTATCAGAGATTTCGCTCCGCATTTTTTCCTCATTGGAAATACAGATTTACGCACACAGCGAGAGCTACGTTTGGGACACTTCCTTCCGTCGGCGTGCATTGGCGGCGGCGTTGAGCTCAGCAGACTGCAGCGGTGCTGAGCTTTGGCTGGATGAGTTCAATTAAAAAAAGGGCCCTGAGCGAGATAATAATGAGAAGTGAGCGTTGCCGCTGTGACAGCTTCACCACAACATTAGTGAAGGATCTTTGCTACCTTGAAGCCTTGTTTTTATGCATCACTCACTTCAGTGACATTGCCAAGTTCTATGAGTCAATTGCTGGCATTGGACTACATTAAACGGGAGTGTATTCTAAGCATCTTTCCGGTTTCTTGATACCAACTCCTCCAGCCTCGTCTTCACTGTGACAGGTGTATTATCGTCATCACGGCAACCGCACTGCGCCGCGCCCCACGCTCGCCCTCCATCATACCTGGTTGCGACTCTTACTCGCTGTGTCCTCAAATGGCGGCGAAGAGGCACTTTGACAGCTGGAGGTAGATCCTCCTCATAAGTGAATGGAATTTTACCCCTCAGTGAACTTGAGGCAACAGTTCACTCATATTTAAATGTTACTGTATTCAATTTACCATGTACAGTAACTCTACTTAACGCAGCAAAAATCAATCAGGTTAGTTTGAATGTTAGCAACAGAGCGTTTTTTTCTGAACTGTGTGAAAAGGGCCAACACTGCACCTACGATTTGGCGGGGTTTTCCAAGATATTACCAGAGGTGACTGGGTGACAAAACCCCATCTCTTTTGCAGAAACTGTGCGATAGGGGCTGAAGAAACAACTTACATTGGAATTCTGTGGAAAGCCATGGTTCGGGCCTACAAAAGCCCAAAAGTGACCATTCAATTGGGCTTTGCACCGGCGTTTTCCCATCAGGCTGTTCTGTGTAACAGGGTCTGGTTGATGGGCAAAGTTGACCCGCAAATTTGCCGTCTCTGATACTGCAGTTTGTGAGAAGAAATAATTCTACAGAAAACAATTTGTCGTCTAAAGGGTGCTTCTTTTGGACTATGGGAGTAAGTCGAAGAACCCACAAAAAAAGAGCCCGGGATCGAACCCTGAAAACGGACACATCGTTAAAACAGCCTTGGACTGCTTGGAAATTCATGACATGTAAATGACAGCTGAGTAACCAAGTATTTCCCCGTTTTGAGGATTAGGTTTCTTGTCCAATTATCCAAACAAGCCAAAGGGGAGGTGTAACAGAAGGAGCACAGATAGAGAAATTCGATGACAAAGACAGCAAAGCCTTTATGCAGCAGTGTTTTGAAGCGGTCCGACCACAATCAATGATATGATATTTGGGGGTTGATGCGGTTTTAAGTGATCTACCAAGTGTCAACGACGATCCAGGAATTAAATGCTCTCCATCCTCCGAATCCTCACCTTTAGCTTCTCCCTGAATTCCGAAGCCTCAACTTTTACCTAAAAGTCTCGGTCCGGTCTGTAGTTTGGCCTTGGTTGAGATAAAATGCGCAGCAACCTTCGAGCCAAGTATTCCCGCTTATAAGCTCGGGTGTGTTCATCTTTGGACACCTGAGGTTGTTTCTTTATGTAGCCATGCTGTGGAGCTTTTCAAAAAGAATCGCTAGCCGGTTCGTGGCCACCTTTCTACTCGAATGCACATATTCATGTAGCTGTTGTAGTCACCTGCTTTTATCTTCAAGGTTCAAGTGAAGTTCAGGCTACCGTCTTTGCAAAGCCCACTCCTACACATGTAAACAACCAAATTTAATGGAGACCCTGCTCCCAGGAACCAGAAACATTCTGGTTAGTTTGCAGTCCGTCCGAATTTATGACTATCCTAACTAGTTAGCAATTAGCATCTTTATTCCCCCCTCCTGAGGCACCAGCTGTTCGCTTGTTTTTGACTTCCGGGCAGGCTGTTTTCTTTCTGGGTTTGCTTCATCATCTGCGGAGTCATGCGCAGCAGTTGCTTAAGGAAAGCAAGTACCGATTTTCAAAGTTGACTCTTGGTGTTTCACTGGAAGTAAAAGCATTGGCGCTTGCATAACTAGTGAACCCGTGTTTATCGCAGGGGATATGTTCCAGATCCACCTGGATTAAGTGAATAACTGCAATGTAGAGAAACCGTCTAAAAAAAATTAAAACAACATTTCTTTCATTCATTTTACCCCTCCCACATGCTTTAAACACATTTAACCGGAAGTATTCCTTAGCGCTTGGTCTCATTCTCTTGCGCTCCTGAAATGGAAAATTGTAAGACCCTCTCGCTTGCACAGTTCTCCGAAGAAGAGGCGACGTGTGCTTGCATTAACATGTTTATTTGTCATTCCCAGTTGAAGTTTACTATAAAACTGACACAAGAGAATTGAACATTGTATAAACTCCAAAAGTCTCACTATCCTAATGCTAACATACCATTCAAAATGCCATGCAAATTAGCATCATGTTATGGGAATTATAAACTTTTAAACAACTGCTACTTTAACACAGAGTCGCAACACATATAAAACAGAGGATACACAGGAATTGTGAATTCACAGGCATCTTGTCGCTTTTAGGCGGAATTCTCACATTTTTCAGGAACTCAAAAACACACCATTTTACTTGAGTTACCAAACATCACATTGTTCAAGTTGGGATGGTATACCAATGTGCACCAACATCGACACAGCACCACCCCCAAATCATGTTCAATTACTAATTTGATAAACTAAATTACTAAATTCCGACTTGCCTGTTCTGTTATCTTAAAAACAACAAAACACGAAAATCTGCAATATAGCAGGAGCGATGAACCACCATATAGCAGCAGGAACATGAACAGAAGTTGGAAATTGCTGAAAATCTTGTTGTCCTTTGGTCGGAACGACTTTTGGAGTAAATGTTGACAGTGGGATAAAGTCGAGACGTTAAGCTGCCGACGTAACACGCAACAGAAACCGATGTAGTACCGTGGCTGGTGGACAGGGGGAGCGTCTGCATCTGGGATCTTGGAGAAGACGATTCTCCCAGCGTGATCGTCTCGCGCTGCCGAAGCATCATCAGCAGTCGCTCTCCCTCACTTCCTCTCCTCGCCGCTTCCCTGTCACTCCTTTTTTTCCACGCTCTCGCATTTCAGCTCCTTTTGTGGAGTGCACACACACACGAACACGGTGTGAGGCGGTGCGAGGTGGGGGGGGGGAGGTACTCGGCTGGTCGCAGCTCGATTGCAGCGAGCATAGATTGAGTTGGGCGACCGGCGAAACGCAGCGGGAGAGATCCGCCGTCGCCTTCCCGCCAGTGGCGATAACTTCCATCGGGAAACCTGTGGAGAGAAGGACACTGACCACAGAAGAGAGGTGCCATTTAAGTGTGTCGTGTTAACGTGGTTGTGATTTTCAGCATGCAGATCGGTCTCCCGGCTCGTCTTTTCTCATGCAAATGAAAATTGGCCATTCGTGCGCTGTTCGCCGCGATTGACTGAGGCGCAGATGCGCTCTTTAATTCGGGTCGCCTTCATTAGAATGCCGCAAATTAGTTTGTCTCTGATGGAGGAGTGCATGTTTGCATCCCTACCTCACATGCACGCCAGTGTTGCAATTTATATCTGGAAACTTAAAAACTAGGTTACCTTGAATAATGAATTTGTGGCAAATTCTGTTGTGGGGGTTTCGATAGTCAGTGTGGATGTCGTGGCTTCGGAGGGTAGAAGAAGACTGGGCTCAATGCTGTCTGAAGGTTTGACGTATCCGCCTCGAGACTTGCCTTGCGGAATCCCTGAAGTCACGTCAGTCAGGCCGCCCTTCCCCTTTCCGTCATTTTACATGTGATTATACGGATGCCTGGCAGAGAAGATGGATGGCGTATTTGTCAGGGGAACCCAAGGGGGGTCAAGTTGATGCTTGTTTTAGCTCACTACTCCAATCCTCCCACCCCACATGCTTCCCCTATCTTCCTCCTCGAGGCTCCCCCCTTGGGATTTGCCCTGGCCTTCCATCTCTCGAATCCCCTACCTTCATTCCTCTGTCGCCCATTGCATTCACTTTATTTTTCCTACGTACTGAGCCAAAATTAACCGGTTCCTTGTGAAAATCCATTCACAGAACTTGTGGAGGCAATGCTATCACTTGCGGGTGATTTATATGACGATATTCCGGCAACTAACACCTCTGCCAATCCGCCAGATGCCAGATTACGGGGCATAAAAAAAATTGGACGTACTACATTTGTTTGCGGGATTTAACCAATTTAGATAGAGATTTCAGTGTGATATGTTTGGCCACATTTGAGACGAAGCAGTGCCTTTCACACCAAACTCCACAAAACAGATGATTAGTTGACGTACGCTGTGACGTACACGATTCTTGTTAGACAGCGACAGTTGCTTTCAACACAACGGAGCGAGACGAGTGTCAGGTGTTAAACTTAAAAACAGCTAGTTCCTGGCTTTCTTTTCTCCCCTTTCAGACAGCCGCTGTCCCTTGTCTGATTCCAGAGAGTTTGCAGGTGGACGAGAACCCTTTCACACAAAACAACAGAGGAGATAAATGGGGGGGGGAAAGCCACCTTTGGCGGGCGTTGTGGGGGCTACTGTGGTATTTTAAAGACAGAAAGAATCACTTTTTGTCTGCTGTTCCTTAAACCCTATTGAGAACTACACTTTCAGCCTTTTGGTTGATTTACCGATCAGGTGTGTGATACTGGTTCACTGTGTTGTTCCTCTAGGAGGTGTGATCGACAAGGACCTGTGCCGCTACCTCAACCTGCGTTTCCAGAAAGGCTCGGTGGACCACGAGTTGCAGCAGATCATCCGGGACAACCTCTACCTCCGCACCATCCCCTGTGAGTCCCCGTGTCCTTTTTGCTCTTGTTGGTTTGGGGTTTTGCTTCCCTCAACAACTACCAAAGGTCCAGAGAGTTGTACTCGGTTTGTTACGTCATGTTGGTTTACTTTGTAAACACTCTTACAACATGTGTTTTAAGGTTAACCGTGCATTATTTACAGTTCTTCAAGTTCTGTTTAAGATCTCTTTGGGGTTGGATACCTGAAACACTGTCTGCTTATTTGGTACCACAGTTGTTTCTGGTTTGTAGTGGCGTGGGGGTAATCGATGAGCCGCCGGAGGGTTGATTTGGACGTGAGGCCTGACTCTTGAATCTCAAGCGTCTGTCTGGCACTAATTTGCCGCATTAGCTGTATCGCAAGAGCCGACACTTTAGCGGTGGAAATGAAAGGTTTGGATGGAAGGCCACTGGGTCTCCTGTGCCTGTGTAGACTTTATCAGACTGCCTTCGTCATTTATATTATGTGTATTCTTATTCTTTTTTTATTCTCATTACATCTTTAAGGGGCTTTGATAGTTGCGGCTTATCTGCATATACAGCCAGAGCCGTGTCATTAAACCCAGCTCCCCAGTGGTTCGCGTTCCTTCGCACCTATAATGGAGCAACTCCTTCTCTTGAAGTCCGTGAACCGTGACACTTTTTCTCCTTCTTGGAACAGCAGAAAGCGAAGCAATAGCACAATTTGTTTGTGAGGCAAGCGTCATATCTCCTGAACTGGCAGATAGAGGCAAGGGCGAACAGTAAGGAGCGAGAACAAATTGGAAAACAAATACAGGGCGAGCAAGACAATAAGTAAATGGACTGCACTGAGAGAGGGTGGTTAAACAGCGCCATAATGAGGCGTCCACAATGGGCCTCGATGCCGCGAGCTGAAAGATGGAGAGACGCAAGGCTTTTTGTGTAGCGCTAGCAAATTGGTGCCAATTGCTGTACGCAATGTGGAACGTCATGTTCACCTCGAATAGCAAATGGGACTAGTCGACCACAAAATGGAAGGCTTGGTTAATAACATTAAAGATGAGAGGTATGTTTGGAGTAAAATGATGACCGAAATGCACTGTTCAATAGTGATAGCATGACAGACTTTTAGCCGTGTACCACAGAAACATCGTAAGTACAGGAACAAGGGGGTCGGATTTCTGAAAATCTCTGACTCTGAACCCTCCTGTTTACTTTGGGGTCCATTTGGCCACATTTGATGTTCAACCCTCCTGTAATGTTTCTCTTGTATGTCCAAGGTGTTCATGGGTCAATGTGATAAAAGATATTGGACCTTTGTTGTCTTTCTTCAACATAGTAATATATATTCTACATCCTGTAACTTGTGGCTGTGTTCTCGTGGGTCAGTTTGACCCCAGGCTGTTTTATCTTCTGTAAAACATGAAACAAATATTTTGAGGGCAATTGAGGTAGTCAACAAACAAACGAAGAAACTGACTCATATAAACTCAGGCAATATATTCTGATGGCCGGGGAAGCATTGTCCAATATGCCTCGTATAGTCGTTGTATCTGCCTGCTTGAAGGCTCTAGAAGTCTTCCATCATCCAAACATCCCGCATCAGATAAATCGGTATCTCAGATGCTTGGTTGTCACTCTTTGTCTAATCGCAACAGCTCTGGGGGAAATGAAAAGAGGATTCAAATAAAAGGGATTTCAGGTTTAGCCCCCCCCCCCCACACACACACACACTCCTCCCTCCTCCCCTTACTTTGCATGTCATCCAATATTTTTGCTATTGGAGCTTAATAACATGCAACAAAGCTGGGAAATCATATCTATTGCCAAGCGTGGGGCTTACTCCAGAAATCAGTCCAAATGTTTGCTATAGGCAAAATCATCTGTCACCAACATTTAGTGTCTTTCTGGAACAACTTGACTTCTTGGAGTTGTGATGAAAAGATAACATTGGACCATGCTTATCTCCAAACTGTTCGCAGACGCCTGTTGATGAGATGTGTGAGATAAACCTCGAGGCTTGAAAGAGAAAAATAATCCAACGATCTGAAGCGCTTCATTGGAACAAACATAAGCGTTGAGTGGAAAGTAGAGACATTTTTTGGGAGGGCGGGAGTTGGCTGACAGGTAAGGGAGGCGCATCGTCTAGTAATCCACGTAGATTTGATGTAAGTGATAGACAGCGGGGGGTGGGAGATGGAGGGCGGGTTGAACAAATGTGCTCAGACCAATAGTGATGTCAGAAGGTTGAATTATTCATGTAAAAGAGAAATTGTGTTATTTTAAACAAGCTGACTCACAACACGTCTCGACCGATGGCAATTGCATACGTCCGTTGATTGAATAACACATGAAAAAAGATTTTCTGTTACAGAAAAACAAATAAGTGAAAGCTTGAATGTCAACCGGATTCAAATGAATCTCTTCAGGTTATTAGCCTGCTCTTCTTCTTTCCTTTTTGTTCCCTTCTTTTGCCTTTCTGGCCCAAGCAAATTAACACAATAATATGTGACCTTTTTAGCTCTGCAGCCACTTAGCATTGTGCGAGGACGGCGTCTAGTGTTGAATAATAACTCTGACAATCGAGGGGTCAGGAGCAGGTGAATGGAATGGGACGCACTCATCACTTGTTGAATGTAATAGAAAATGGACATTGTTGTGCATTTAGCGATCCATTTAGGGGTTGAGGGCGCCGTTGATTGTAGGCTGGAACGTCCTTGTCGGCAGGGCCAAAGTAGTTTGATTGCAGGGTTAGGCTGATAGCGAGTTATGGAGTTTAGGATAAGTGGTTTGGGTGTAAAGTGTAGGGAGTTAGTGTGTGAGGGATTAGCGGTTTGGGTTTTAGGGATCGTTTCTTTTTGGACTTTCCGGCTCGGAGGTTATGGGTATGAGGGTTAGGGTGTTAGAGACAGGGGATTAGGGTGTCAGGGGATCGGGATTTTAGGGTTAGGGTTTTAGTAATAGGGGATTAGGGTTTTAAGGATATCCCAAAGGTCCCAATTTGTTCCCAGGAACTTGAAAGCGTACACGCAACTTGATTAAGGGTTGTCTTGCCCAACCCATTATTGGATAATGAACCAATTGAGGGGTGTGTCCCAAGAGTTTTAGCCATCTCATCTTGTGGGTCAGACTGTGAGTTAATGGAGTGTTTGATTCTCTTTGGGAGTTTGTTTTGATTGCCGGGGTAACCGGTTGTGCAGCACTGAGGCTGCTTCCTAATGAGATGGAGCGTATGGTCCATCTGTCCACACACACGTTATTGGTTTGATCATCCTCGAGTCTTGCGGCGGAAAGCGAGAAACGCACACTTTGCCTTTTTCGCTGCATCCTCCCAGTCGATCTGTTTTGCGAGAAACATAATCCGACTGCAACAGTTTTTTTCCCACTCCCCTCTTTGTTTGTTTTTATTAGCCAGATGTCTAATAAAGTAATTAGCAAGGTAATAAAAGACTAACAGCTAACTCCTCCACTATCCCTTAATATACGTAGCAATCCTAGAACCGGAACTGGCAAAGTTATAGATATGTGTGTAGTTAGTGATACTTATGAACGTTACAAAGGGTTATTGGGATCACAAAGACACCTTTAATCAAAAGCTCAATTTCTGTCATGCATTTAAGCTGTCCCCTTTCTCTTCTCACCCTCATTGGAGGCATGGTGCTGGTTTCCATGGCAACCCTTTCCTCTCCCCGCCTGCGTCAAAGGCTCGGCTGCTAAAACTCACTTCTTTTTCTTTTTTTCCCCCTTCTTCCCTGCATACTCCTCCATGTTTGACGCCCCCCTCTCACCAGTCAGTCCAGGGTCTTCACACTATCGGAGCCAAAGTGGGTGGCCCAAAAAGTAATTCAGGGCAGCATCCCCATAAACACAAAACATTTAGATCAGTCCCTGACCTTTCGTCTGTTCATCCGTCATCATCAACAGCTTTGCTAAAGGCTTTGGTAAAGGTCGTGAGACCCTGGTTAGTGTCCCACCAATTGCAAGAGACGATACCCTGCCAATCAGAAGTCAGCCCTCCTTCCAGACGTCTGGCCTTGTCACTGCAGTCAATCGATATCATAAGGAACGATAATCTCACACCCTTTCATCATATGTCATTTATTTACCTAAAGGCACATGTGACACCTGAACTAAGGATCCCTGTGCACTTCCAGCCTACCAGAACATTAATTTTGTACATTATTCACCCGCTGAGTACGGACGGATCTTAATGGATCTCGGTTCCTCGGTGCCGCTTTTCCTTCTCTTGTCGTGCAACAGAAAGACACTCTACTTACTGTTCAACAATGCATCCATTAGGAGGTAATGACGGTAAAGATTAGCTCCTTGGCATTCAGGACTATATTCAAAAAGGAGCCATGTGGAGACACTCGAGGACCCTGGTCACGTTGAGGAAGCTTGTGGACCATTTCCACCGTGAGATGACCGCCGTTATCACCGTTGTCGCCATTTGTCGAAAAATCCCATTCAAGCTTGGACTTTGTATCTCCGCTGCTGTTAAACTTCTGCCCTCTCGCTACCATTTTTCCATTTTGGACGATAGCACCAGGATGGTTATCTGTGCTTACTGTTTAGTTTCCGACTGAACTAAAAGCGGTAGCTTTATCTTGGGACAAGTAAGTGGAAAGGCAAGACTTTGACTATTATTTAAAGGCAGCAGATTAAATTTCAGGGGTAGTATTCGGGGTAAATTAGGTGGAAGGTCTTTGGGTCAGTTTGTGTAGGTCTAGGGATTAATTAGGTTTTTGGTTGAGGGGACAGTTTCAGACTCTGAGTAAGTGTAGGGGTACAGTTATCTTGAGGACAATGCGAGGGTATGTAGGTGAGGGTTTAGGTTTGGGTTTAGGTTTACGTGGGTAGGGTTAAGGTTTACGAGTGGGTAGGGTTAAGGTTTATAAGTAGCTCAGTATGTGGTTTCAGACTAAGTGTAGAGGCCTGGGTAGGCTGAAATTAGGGGTAGGTCAATGGTCGTCTTTAGGTTTATGGCTGGCTTTGCAAGTAGTTTTAGATGTAGGAATTGGGGTAGGCCAAGGTGTACAAGAATCTCAGTTCGTAGTGTAGGGTAGGGTTGTATGGGTGAGACGAGGATTAGCATTTAGGGCTGGTCTATCATTAGCTTCTGTTGGAGGGTTAGATTCTGGTCTACGTGTTGGTTGGTGTAGGGCTACGGATTAGAGTTTTGGGTAGGTTTAGGTTTGATAATGGGGTAGGTTTAGGGTGATGTATACCTTATTGGATAGATCTAGGACTGAGGAATGGGTTTTAGACTAAGTGTAGATTTTGGGTTAGCGGTGTCTGATGTAGATCTTTGGGATTGGGATAGGAGGTACAAGTTTCTTAGTTTAGGGGTGTTGGTGACAATATAGGTAGGTTTAGTTGTAGGGATTCGGGTACGTTTAGGGCTATGCGTAGCTCCGTGAGTAGGTGTAGGTCTGAAGGATCGGTTTCAGACTAAGTGTAAGTATGTAGTAGGTTTATGAAAAAGATGGACTAGAAATCCAAGTGTTAGCAGTCACTCTACCCCTCATGCATGCATTTTTTTTAGTCGAGTTGGAATTTGAGGTACGATATTGTACTTTTTTGCCGTTTGTAATGCTAGTTCATTCTAAATGAGGCCAAGCTCCGAGGGGTTTGTCACCCAATACAGTGTCGCAAAGCTGCCAAAACCTCACTAGCATGCTTAATGAACTTGCATATGTGCCATTCTGGACGCAAGCCCAGTCGTGATGTTCCCCATGGCTGCTAGAGTCCACATAGATATAACACCAACTCCCAGGTGTTTCTCTAAAAAGTCCAACCAAGTGGTGTCTCGTGTGTGCAGAGGACAAAGAGGGATGCTTGATTTGGTCCACAGAGCAGCTCCGGAGGACCAGACCAGCGACGGCTTTAATATTCATGGTCAGCGACTGCACTCTTTTGCCCAAAAGGGCGTTTTTATTCTGGCCAACATTGCCTCCCTCTGAAGTGCGCACACATGCACACAGACAATCTTTCTATATTTATATGCTCTCGATTAATCGGGATATAATTAGTCATAGGGAGCATGGTAATTACACGAGCTGTCATGTAAACACCTTAATTGTATTTCCGACCCATATCTCACTTATTATTGATGGAAGCGTTGCACATTTAGCATCCATTCATCCATTTTGTCGAAAGGAAAACTGCTTTTCTGGTTGTTCTCATCCATACACAAAAATTATTATTATTATTTTTTTTTATCTGGTTCACCACAAGGTGCCACAAGGGCGTACTAAAAAAGTGTATGCGGTGAATTTAAAGTGCTTATTCTGATTTGTGGTAGAAATCTTTTAAAACCGCTAAGAATTAAATAAAACATCAGCCGTCGCTGCCTCCTGTCGGTGGTTCAGTAGGCTTTGGAATGACACAGTTTCAGCGAGGGGATGGAAACGGGCTGCGAGGCCATCCAAGAAAGAAAGAAGGTCCCTCGGGTTCTAGTCCTTGGAGGCGGCCTCGCTGTCACAGTTGTATCGGCTTAGCAGCATTCCCGATGTTAATTACTGAGACTCCATGAGGAATTGTCTCAACTCCGACGGTAAGCAGTTCTCCAAGCCTTTTCATCTTGAAAATTGGCTGAATAGACTGTTGATCAGATTTTCTTACGGAAAACGTCAACCGGCCTTCTGTGCACTACTTGTTTCAATTTTCATGGCAGTCCATTTAGGCAGCAAACAATTTGGGTTTGAATTAATTGTACTCCCGTTATTACAATATTTGCCACACGGTTGTAAGAACAGAACCCATACACGAATCTTTACTGTCCTTCTGTTCACAACCTGTTTCAATTTTCAAGGCAACCCATTTAGGCAGCAAACCAATTGGGTCTGAATGAATTGTACTCACAATATTGCAAATGTCAAAATATTTTGTACAAATTGGTCCGACACCAAATGCCACTGTTTTTCAAATCTTAAAGATCTCATTTTTTTTTGCTACAGACCCCCCACACGAAGATAAAAAAGAATCTGACATTTAACAGTTTTGGTCTTATGTGTGTTGTGCTCCGATAATCTCAACACAGAACACGACACACACACACACACAAAGATTCTCTTCTGCCGCCGATCTCTAAAACCGAAGAAGAAACATTGCCGGATATGCGCCGATCTTTGCGTGTTTCCGAAGGTTGAGCTGGAGCTGGGAGCCTTGTAAAATGGCAATGTCCTAAAAAACTAAACAAATTGCTTTGGAAAACACTTCTCGCCATCTGGGGAACCTACTTTTATACAAAAAAAAAAAAAACATTGGGTAAGACATGTTTGTTTTTATTTACTGTTGTTTCAGTGATCGTCACTTTCGGCCGCTTCTTTGATTGACGATATTCCTTTCCACTTCAGAGTTCACAGATTCACGATTTGAGAGAAGTCAGCTTTGCCCAAACACTTGAAGAGTTTTGGCCGGAAATATTGAACACTTTTAATATTTAAGATCGTTGGGCCCGACCCGTTTCGGACCGTATTATCGGGACAAATCCACTCTTGACACACCTCAGTGCTAAGGATATAATCTTATTGGATAATCTTATAAAACATAAAATAGTCTGGTGTTTAAAGTCCTTGGTCGGGAAGGGGCCAAATAGCGCCAAAGCGGAAAGATTTTTTTTTGGTCTTAGTGTTAACTTCTACCACAGACCATTTAGGTAGGAAACAATTGCAGTCTCGAAGTAATTAGTTTTTATGCTTTCCATCACTTTTGGTCAGAAATGCAGCGACTCAGCATCCAACGATGTGATTTTCAATAGCCCTCGTTGCGAATCGTGGCCCTAACTCGAATCGAGTGTTGTTAGCGCCTAAGACTTAACAAACTCCCCGCCGCTTTGGCCTGATTTGCACCGTCCTACCCACTGAATATCCACGCAATTATTTATCTTGCGAGATTGAAATCTTTGCATGTGCTCTGCTCTACTTCTTGGAGGAGTCTGGCTCACGCAGCCGTGCTGTCAGAGCCGCGAATGTGTTTGACCAAGCTGCTAATGAAATATTCCATCAGAGGTAGGACCGATTTGATGTGCAGCAACTGGCGATGTGTGACGATATCACGATGTCAGTCAGCATGTAGCAAATACTCCCAGTCATCAGCGCTACTTCGAAGGGAGGGGTGCTACGACTGCGAGGCTCAGCCCAATGGAATGAACGACACGGGGTGAAAGTTTCAACGTGTTTCATAAGAAAAGGCTTTGAACATTTTAATCCAGGAAACCTCTTTTAGCCAATCCGTCGCGTGACGTTCGGCCGATCAGTGCCCGCCCGAGCCATTTGTCTCCATGGCGATTCGTTGCGTAAGACATCACCTCTCTTTATGTGTTTTATCGTCTCTAATATCCCGCCTGCATATCTCGCAGGCTCTCTTGGTTGTGCTGCTCCCATGGGGCTGATTAAAGTTTCATTTCATCTTCAAAGACAACGACCTACGGTATAGTAGCTGGAGCAGCTGTTGTGATTTAAAAGAAAGAAAATCCATATTTAATTTTTTTTTTATCATCTATTCACTTGTTTTACTTTTCATGACAGTCCATTTAGGAGGCAAACCAGTGGGGAGTAAATGAATGTACTCAAAATACTTGTGGCAAACCTGTTTGAACAATAAATGTCCTCCTCCATATTCCACCGTCCTCCTTTTGTACTTGGACACGGGCCCATTGAGGCAGCAAACTGGTTGGGTCTTATTGATTTGGACTCACAATAGTCACGAATCACGGCCACCATGTTCATATGTACTGGTCCTGCACCAGACTCCACCCTCTTTCTGTATACTGCCTGTGTCACTTTCTACCGCATCCCATTCAGGCGGCAAATCATTCGGGATTGAATTGACTGTGCACACAGTATTGGCGACAAACAAAATGGTCCTTCGCCAATCCCCACTGTCTTCCTCTTTAGTTCTACATCTACAGCAGCCAATTTAGGCAACAAAGTAGTTGGGTCTGTATGGATTATATTGTGAAATATTCATGAGTCCACTGTTCTTTCAATTTCATTTTCGACAGCAACCCATTTTGACGACAAACCAATTGGGACTGAATTAATTGCGTCAGTTGTGAAATTAATTCTGCCTCCTTGTTGAGTTGAATGCAAAGTCTCTGAAATTCCAATGATCAACAAATATGGATTAATTTATTCATCATGCCCATCTAATGAGAACAGTTTCTGTTTGTAAATGTTACTGTCGTCTTCATCACATACTGTATAATCTGTCTTCTTTCAAACTAAGGATTAAAACCCAACACGACAAACACAACTGGACCGTGACAGGTGAGATTAGAGAAAACCTGTCATTTCTGCACGCCGATTGATGGCATCTGCAGGGACTTGACGAGAGCCAATCATGAGCCAATGATCCCGATGAATGGGATTATCGCTAGCACCTCTCCTGATGGATCCTCAACGCATCCTCAAGCGGCGGCAACCACAAAACCTGCTGTTCTCATTCAGGAAAGTGGCTGCTCGTCACTATTTGTGTGGCAGAGAGAGTTTTGTTTTGAACCTCGAGGCTTTAAAATGATCAATAAGTGCCTGTGGGCTTCTTTTTTTTTTTTTTCCCGTCGAGCCGTGTGACTTTGCCACACCTTAAAGCCTTTCAAAGTGTTTTTGTTGTGCTTGGCGGCAGAAAGGCGCTTTGTCCTTGCATAGCACTCCCGAAACATCAACAAACGTTTTTACTCATTATGCTAATCAAATATCAGTGGCCGGTTGAAGCATACTCACTGACTGTCAGTGTAGAAAATGCAGCGTTACCTTGATTTAGTTGAGTCATCACTTGTTGGATTTATTTGATATTTTGTGTGTTGTCAGCTAAAATTTTAAGTCATGAAATAGCTTCGGATACACTCCTGCTCGAGGCTTCAGAATCGTGAAATACCGAGCCGTGTCTGCTGAATGCGTGACACCACGCCCCGCTGTAAAATGGATGCTACTTCGTCCAGCATCTTTCTTATGCCGACACATCCCTACATGTTTGAGCCATGAAAATATATCCGCTTAAAGCCTCCGGTAGCTGGAATATATCCCACTTACGAGAGGCGCTAGCCACCAGCTAGCTTGCAAGCTGACAGGCGGCGGGTTTGTGCGCAGTGTCACCTCCTCGCCTGAGAATTTCAAGAACGACTATCGAGCTATTCTGTATATTGTGGAATCCTGGAAAGATGTATTTTCGGGGTGTAGGCATAGCTAGGTAGCTAACACGCTGTAGTGGTTGAAATTGCCCTACTAATTAGAGATGCAACAATTAATCAATCTTTTATTATGTTTTCATTCAAATAAAACAGTGCTATTTCTCTTTGTTAAAACACACTTGTCAGTCAACGTTCCACAGTATTCCCAAACTGCTCGTGGCTAACCCGGAGCGGTGTCAGGTAGCAGCGGATTGCGGTGTACGCACGCCTGAACCGTGGTTGTTGTGTACAGTGTAACAGGGTGTTTAACTGCGGGGCATATTTATTATTGATGCCTACAAGAGGGCAGGACAGCTCACGGCGGCACTCAGGTAGACTCGGTTAAGCGGGCCTGATTCTGCCCTGAAATGATTGGTGATAACGCGGTGTGGCTTCACGCTTCGGCTATCCCGCTCTGACTCGCCGCATGACTCATCCTGGTTCATTCGGGTTCTTGGGCTTTGGACATTTTACTCCGCCTAATCGCCCATCTCCCCGGAGTGGAAGAAAAGGGCTGCAGCTGGCAAATTAAGAACATGAGATTAGGTCAACAGACATGAAGCCTAAAAATGCAAATAACCATGAATGCAGATGGACTCGATAGGTCTGATCCAGCTCCTTAGGGGAACATAAAAAAGAAGATGTTAAATTAGCAAGAGGTGTTTAAACTGCAGCGAAGGTTACCAGGACCATTTAATGGCGTCATTGTCCTTCTGTTTATGTTTCAAGTTTCATGGCAGCCCACTTAGGTGGCAAACATGTTAGGTCTGAATTAGTTGTACTTACAATATTTCAATATTTATGACTGGTCCAAAATCCAGTGTCCTTCTGTTTCAGCCCATTGAGGCAGCAAATCAGTTAATTGTAGTCGCAACATTTACAACAATCATGTTCGTACAAAATTGTCCTTCACTAGACTCTGCTGTAGTTTGTACGGCAATTCGATGTTTCCCTTTCCTTAGTTCTTTTTTCAACGTCTGGGGCAGCCCATGTAGGCGGCAAACCAGTTGGTTTGGAATGAATTACACAATATTTACGACAAACGCCACCCTCATCTGTTCTTTAGCAGGACGATCGAGCCAGGTAAAACCCACAGGAAGCGGAACAATTGCAATTTCTACGTTGCGGTGAAAAACGGCAGATTTAAATCCAAGATTCTGCCTGCACTCTCCTTCGCAGTTCTCGCTCGCACCCCCGTCCGAAGCCTATTTTTAGACGGGTGACTTTACGAAGCAAATAGGTCAAGGCTGTTGGTGAAATACACATGATCACATTGTGCGGGATTCCTCATGACTCTTCGGCCAGCTATAGCCAAGCCTCAATGATTGGCCTGTTTTTTTTTTTTTTTTTTTTTTTTTTCAGCCGCTCATTCTATGAAAAGATTCAGGTTTTAATCCAAGGTCCTTAAATCTGCACCGCAATGTGTAATCGCCGTCATTAAATCCTCGTTTTTGCCGTCGCTTTCAAGATGGGAAATTTAGCGGTATCCTAAAATGGCCCGGTCGCACTGTATACGTCCTTAATCCTGATCTTTTAAACAATGAGAACAGTCTTATATGTGCCGTCTGACAAAGATTTAGCCCTTTTGTGCACATTCCTCGTGTTCACCCACGTTCCAATGCTTTCGGGATAAATCACCCAGCTTCTACGTTGGCTCCAATGCACCAAAGCAGAGTCAAATAAAGCAATTACAATCAAAAACAACTTTCTGGTAGCCTCATCGATCAACCCCGCCAAAATGCAGGATTTCGTATTGTGCAGAAAACACATAAAATATCAGATGGATGCTTGTTTTGTGTGTTTGCTTGAAGTTTCTTGGCCGAGCGACTCTGCAAGGTCGCGCTCTGTCTACACGTCTGGAGTGGGATTGCATTCGGGAGGCGGAGAATGCGGCGGTGTTGACATTCCTGAATAGCGGAAGAAGAAGCCGCACAATAGGGGGTTTTATTTAAACTCCATGCTCATGAATGTTGACATTTTCAGCAAAATACAAAAGTGCTGTGAAGGCATGAAAGTAATATGGCTTTGGAAGCAAATCACTGCTTGCTGTCATGTGTGGAAGGCACTGGTTCTCAGACCGGGGTGCCCGGACTGGTACCCGAATAAAACCAACATACTCAACAAATTACTCCTCTCCACCTTAGCTCTGTTATTCATTGCAACAGTTTAAAAACCTGAATTTCACAGACAAGCTGGGCGAGATCACCCCTTCCGCGCCTGCCCATTGAAATCATACTTGACGCATATATACATGGGTGGTTTTGGGTATAGTGAACTGCGAATAATTGAAGTGGGGCTTCACTTTACTCTCCTAGAAATTTCCTCAACTAGTCACCCTTAGCTGTGAGTAAAGAGTTACCCCCGAAGCCTTGTTTCCTTTGTGAAAAGTCAACATTGAGTAACAAATGCGTAGCGGTTATCGTATTCATCTGTTTGTTTTTTTTCCCGCCGTTGACCCTGTGGTATCCTTTCCTTTGCCACCGTCCGACGCTTGGGCCCAACCGGCTTTAATGTCACCGTTGCCTCCTTTTGACATTTGTGCTCAAAGGCGATTTTCTCACTTGATGCCGAACCGGGTGTTGACAAAACTGAGACGCGGCGGGAAAATCACAGTCCCTTCTTCCCCTCACTCGCCGGCTGACATTAGTATTCAGCGGCGGACACTTCCTGACACTATGTTCCTTCACGCCTCTCCCAGAGGATTTCCGACTCTCCGCGTGTCTCTCGTCCTCGCCTCCTCCCAAATTTCATCGTTGACTTATGTTTATTTTGCATCGCCATGGAGACAGTCGCCTGCGTTGTCGTTAAAGGTGCGGACCACCCGTTGAGTGTGGATCTCCTGACTCCTAAATTTCTTGCAAGAAGTTAACGTAAAAAACAACAACACAAATGTATATATATATATATATATATATATATATATATATATATATATATATATATGTGTTTCTGATGTACTTTTCAACTTTGCTGCACTTTCTCTAGTCTAATTGCCTTCACAAAGTTTCGTTGTTTGGTAGTTTTGCCGTAGTCGCTGGAAACTGTAACAAACAGTTGTCACAGTTTGACGTCAACAGATGCTAGTTGAAGGTGAATGTTATATGTTCATGTTTTCCCATGTTTGACCGGAAGCTTTCTTGCTTCTTCCGCAAAAAGGTTTTGCAGTTTTTGCATTATTCAGCTAACCAACCAACATCCAAGTATCGCTAAAAATCTTTGTCAAACTTGATAAAGCGGAATGTTAAGCAGACTGATTCTGTTTGATGGTGAGTTTTTGGACAAAGTTGTAATTTCCAATGTGCTTTCTGAAATGTTCTATCTTGATTCCAACTTTTTGAGGTCAAACTGTTTTTTTCATGTCCTTTTTTTTTGTTTTTTTTTTGGCTCCTTCCTCTCATCAAGTCTTGTTGGTAGATGTTTTTGGTTTCCGCAGTTTACTGGGTATTTTGCTCGTTAGTTGAAAGGAAATGATCAAGGACCTCAATCGCATAAAACCACAGCGTGTTTTTTTTTTTTTGCACTTGTAAATAATTGAATCGTCGGGATGTTTCAAGCGGAGTATCGGCGACCGCGCGATGCTTCGAGAATCAAGTGGTCACAATGTGCTTGAGCAAATCGGCCCGCACGTGCCTTAAAATTCTTCGTAATGTCCACCCTCAATGTCAAGTTAAGCCAGATTAGTCATTTCGCATCTCCAAACTACCACATAAAAAACACCACAGGATCTCGAGATCTTTTTGTTTATTTACCACGCTTATTTACACTTCATAGTGAAATATCTCCACTTCCCTCTCGTCTCGTGCTCGAGTGAGGCATCCATTTGAATGGCAGAATATTTCAAGGATTTGTTTGGACCACTGGGCCCTCCGGCGGAGTGTTTATGCGGCGCCTCGAGACAAATAAAAGGCAGCGCGCAGCGTGAAAATTGTCCTCATCCTGCTTTGTGTCACACAGCATTTCGATGAAGCTTTCTCAACCTTCATGTGCGCAGTTTGTTGAAGCTCTTCATTAGTGACAAGGGGTGTTTTCACCACAAGCTGGCGGTGTAAAATATCCAGCCGAGCTCCTCTGACTGAGCATTATTTCTAATGTTAACAAGTACCTATAACCAACATCGATTCATTGGTGATTAATCGTGGTGGAGGCAGGTTGTTGAATCAATCTGAATTTATTTACTGTCTGAAGATGGAGCTTACAGCTTGGGGAAGTTCAAGACAATGGTGGCATCAAAATAGGAATTCAGAACACTCAGATGGAGACTCTTCCAAAGTGTTAAAAATAAAATCGAAAAAACAATGGCTGGATTAATTGAGTGTTCCTTTCATCAGCGTGTTCTCAACAAAGCCATTACCCAAGGCTATTACCTCTGCCAGGGTGTTGCCAAAGTGGCTTTTCCCTACGAGTGGAATGAGGTCCATTTCATAAAACGGCGAACATTTTGTTTGTTCCTTTCGATCTGCAGGAACTTGTACGGGAAAATCAATGAGATTCATTGAGTTTAAAAAATGAACAACCGATACCGGTTTAATAAAATAGCTAACGATTGTTTTCAGGTTGTTTTTTTTTCATCTAGTTACAAATACGTAGCTAAAATCACAGTTCAGTACATACCTTGGTTTTAAGTTTGAAATGAAAGATACTCAAATCAATGTATACAATAGATTATTTTCTTTTCAGGAAAGTGCAACATCAGTGGTTTGTCTTCATTTTAGTAACAGGAGGACATTTGGAGGGAATTCAATGTGTGGGTTGTCGCAGAATTTTTTTTTGTGTGGATGCCAAACATCTAAGCGGACTCGCCGGAGATGCCCCCAACGGGGGTGTGAAGAATCCTTTTTGAGTCCCGACAAGTTGAAGTATCTTTAAGAAAGTAAACTGGCCTCTGTGTGGCACTCTGAGGAAAAACCTCCAGGATCCCTGATGACTGGCGTGTTTAGAAGTGAGGTCCAAAACATTTCTTTTCCCCAAAACTAAAACTAGCTGAAAAAACACAGGATAAAGCTATGCAGTCGTGTGTTTGAAACACACAAAATGTGTGTTTGAAACACGACAAACACACAAATTGGGTGTTTTATTTGCATAACAAGCACCAATAAAGGGCAGTTCAAAAGAGTTTAAAAAATGGCTTCGTAATGTATGTCAATGCATAGCTTTCCCTTGTCATCTAAATGACGAGCGCATGTTTACCTGTCAGCTTGCTCTCATTTTGAACCACATTGACCAAATCGCTATTTTGCAAAGCCATTGTATCGGGCGGGGTGGGGGTTGCTCCATCAAGCTCTCACAAGCCGCTATCTGAATTCTTCCATCAGCTAACAGAGAGTGAGCGCAAACCTGGTGATGAGCTAATGGAAACGAAAATAGGAAACGAGATGTGGATTGAACCCGCTCGTACTCATCGGATTCGGAACCCCTCAAAGGAACGTGTTTTAAACGCCACTTTAGGTAACCGCCGTTGAAAAGTCCATGACAGCCAAGCCTTCTCCATCCCTACGACACGCTCTGATTGCAGCCAGGACGGGACCGTTTAGTCCTCCCCCCCCCACCCTTGCTCCAATTCCTCTCCGGGCAGCCAAGGAGAGAAAAGGTCCTTCCAAATGTCAAGCGGTTCGTGCTGCTTGCGAAAATGCATGTCGAGCTTCATCGCCGCTCAGTGCAGAGTCGGCATTGGCCTCGATTATGTCTCTTGACAACTGAATCCACTTCTCGCTAACACCCTCTGACTCGCACTCCCTTTTTTCCCCACCACATCTTTGGCTGCAGCATTCCATTTAATTTTCTGTGAGAACATTTTTAGCTTTTGCTGAAATGGAAGTGGGAATATTTTTGATTGAAGTAGTCAGCAGGCGGAACGACTCTGTGTTTTTGTGGGTCGACTAGGGGTGTAACGGTACACCAAAAATCATGGTAAAGTCAGTACCTTGGTCTTGTTGGTTGGTTACCATGAAACAGTTTCAATCTTTTCCTTTTCGGAAAGTGCTACATCAATAATGTGTCTTCTTTTTAGGAAGAGCATGTGTCGCCGTAGGTAGAAGAACGTGTGTGTCGGAATAACGTTTGCATGATGCTCTTTAACTGACTTTGGTGTACAGTGGTGACGAGTTTGTTTAGATACGATCTGTTGTTGGGCCAATTTGGCCAAAATGGGCTGGCTTCACCCAAAAAAAATATATTTTTATGAAAAGAAACATGTCAAGCAAAACAGTGACTTCGTGCTAATATTATTTGCTTTTCTGAGAACTCCAAATATAGAAGAACAAAAAAAAAGACTGGAATGGCTTTTGATGGAGCTGTGCTGATCTCAATTCCAAAGCGATGCAACACGGCCATCGAGAGGGATTTGTTAGTGATTAAAGTGGTTTACAAACAAGCTGGGCCAGACCCTTTTCCATGCCTAGCCATTGAAAAATGTACTAGACGAATATATTCGTCAGTGGCACTTAACCGTTGGATTCCAATTGACAAATGTAAGAAATAAATCAATGCGTTAACTATGTTAAGTTTCATGAAAAAAAAAAAAGAAAGGTTTGAAAGAATCCAAAAATGGACTTCTTTGAATGGATTGTGTCCAATTTCCCAGGTGAACCATTCGGGGTTGTCCATCATGGTTAGGGTTAAGCGACGTTAGTACTAAGAAGTTGTAGGTAGTAGTAAAACTCTCATGGCTCTGAAATACATTCTCTCCCATACTCTAGTTACTGTCCGAAGGGATTTTGGAGGCAGGTGAACCGTGTCATCCAAATGAGTTTCCTCGCAAAGCCAAGAAGAAGCACACTCATGTCGCTTGTTAAAATATTTCTACGATAACATCTTGGAGTGAGCGAAAACGTTATTAAGACGGCAGCTGATTACTTTTCTGTCCGCTGGACCGAAAGCCAGTCATCAGCTAAGGTGGCTTTGGGTTCTAATTACCCTACCCTTCCCGATCGCGACGTCCCCGAGTCCCAGAGGCAATAACAACGGCAAGACTGCGTAATCCTCGCAGGTCAACGCGCGATACGATATGCATGAGCCGGGCCCTTTAATGGAGATGCGAGGCCGCCTTCCCAGCCGGAGTTGCTACTGACAGCTTGTTAGCAAAGTCATCCCGGGCCGAGGTGACCTCTCGCAAGGTTTAAAAAAGCATTATCAGGACGCAGATAGCGACCGGGTCAAGACGGCTATTTGAGGGGACGGCACGTGAATGGTACAGGACGCCAAATGTCTTGATGGGCCATTTTTGATGCTCCGCTGAGTCACAATTACTGTGAAGACAGAAAAAGGGAAAAATGGACCCCGCAGGCAGACAAAGTCACATTAGCGAATTAGGTAATCCGTCGCCAGCACGAGTAAGGACCGCAACATCTGGAGTTCTTTTCCCAGGCGCGGCAGTTGACCTCCGCATGTTTCTCTCGCTGGTCACATCAAGCACTTGTGAGCACACTTAGTGGCTTGGACAGATGAATAGAGCATTAGCGCCTATGTCGCGGCACATAGATAAATAAAGATGGACTCACTAGACACTCCATTTGATGCACCGCCACACACTCACGGTTTTGCTTTTAGGTCTCAAAGTCTAACAAAAATCCAAACAAAACCGAGAACAAAAACTGTGTTTTTAGTTTTTATTTGGCTTTTTTATTTCAGCTTTATTTGTGCACCGACAATATGTACTTGGATATCATTGATACATCAAGGAAAATGGTAATGATGACGATAGAACTCAAAACAAAGTCATTATTGGAATTGCTCCTGTTAATAAATGTATATGTTCGATAAAGACCTTGGATTTAAGGTCAGGTTTCCATTCACAGAGGTGTCCACTTGCAAGAGGTTGAGCTGCACTGTATTTGTTTACGCAGTCGTACAGAGGAATCATAATCCGAATAAATGTAGCGTTTGACCCCTAATGATAAGCCAACAAATAAAACATTAGCGACGATGTGAACACCTCGACTCAAATGTCAGGACGTGTTTAAAATGCCTCTCGCGCCGTCGCTGCGCTGTGGAAATTGAATTTAGCCGTCAATACGCTCACCAAGGTCGTTAAATTACCAGCTCGTTACAGCCCCGCACGTTATTCTACATAATTCCTCCCAAGGTCACTACTTGAGTCCTGTTTTTTCCCCGCGTCTTCGTTCGATTCAGACAAGTCTTCATCTCAGTGATGATGTAATGTCACATCCACTTAGGAAACGCAGAGACACTCTTTTTTGATTCAAGACAGCGACAAAGGCAGCGAGTTATTCTGAGTGGAGATGCACCGAGGCCGGAAAAAGAGGGTCCGCTTAAATGTGCGGCGCTAGAGCAGTAGCCTACTTCTTTCCTGGGATACTTTCCTCGGAACTCAACAGTCAAGCAACTCTTAAATTTGCAGATTTCTTTCTGAAAGTGTACACAAGACTCTAGAACTCTTGTTTGAGCCTGTCAGTGTCCGTTCAACTGTGTGGCTACTTCTTACTGGGATATGCGCTTCGGACTATCGCAATTCAGGGTTTAACAGAATTTGATGTAAAATTCTAAGGAAAATCTGTTTCTGAACAGTCTTAACAAGAAACCAGATCTCCCTTTTCAGCCAGTCAAGATCCATGTGGCGCTTGGGCATCCCTCTTAGCGGCCTGCTTCTTTCCCAGAATACGTACGCAATGGTTTTGATCGATGCCTGCCTGATTATTATCAACTGTTTTTTTTTGGGAGGGGGGGGGGGGAAGGCAAGAGAGCAACTTGTTCCCACCGTGTGCTTTTTTTAAGTGCATCCAAATCCAGCTGGTAATGACTTCTGCCGTATCACTCGCCGAGACGTTAATATTCCGCGGATTATCTCCGTCACTAACCCTCGCATGCACCCCCCTCCGACATCCAGGACATCGAATTTTGGGTCTGCAAAACATCATTTTCAAGGAGGGGTTTTATTTTCCTCCTCCTTTCGGTCTCATTTTATTTTTGCCTCACGTTGTCGTCGTTGAAGGATGCGGCGCGCTGAGCGTCCGTGATAAGTGGCTTCGCTTGGCTTCTCGCTGGGTTGGCGCGAGATAGGTGAACACTAATCTGGGCTGCGGGGCTGCATGGTTATCTGCTAACACACACACACACACACGTACATACAGTGAGTGGTGTACACTTCTTTTGGGAGCGAGAGCTTCAGTGCACTCATGTTGGTGCACACTCGCATATGGATTTAAATATACTTGATGGTTTTAATATAACAAGCTGTGCAGTGACACTGCACAAGTTATCACAGAATCATCTTTATTTGCCAAGTATGTCCAAAACACACAAGGAATTTGTCTCCGGCAGTTGGAGCTGCTCTAGTACAACAGACAGTCAATTTACAGAACACTTTGGAGACATAAAGACATTGACAAAAAACAATTGTGCAAAAAGATGCAGAGTCCTCTAGCACTTAGAGCAGTTCGAATGACTAATATTGCAATAGTCCGGTGCAATGACCATTGTGCAAAGGGCGCTGAGACTTCAAGGAGTGTGTGCGGTTTAAAGTGACGAGTAGTGCGACCATCTGGGACAATGTTGGTTGTGCAAATGTTACAGATACTCCTCAATCAGTGTGCAAATGGAGCAGATGCTACTCTGGCATGAGTGGCCAGTATATGCAAATACTGCAGCATGGCGAGACAACTACAGTGAGTGCACGAGTAATACATAATTGGCCCCACAGAAATGTGACAACGAACTCAAGTCAAAAAATTGCCAGCATGTTGTAATGGAATTGTAGGTCAGGTGTTTAAGAAGTTGATCACAAGAGGGAAGAAGCTGTTGGAATGTCTACTAGTTCTAGTTTGCATTGATTGGTAGCGCCTACCTGAGGGAAGGAGCTGGAAGAGCTGGTGACCGGGGTACGGAGGGTCAAAGAGGATTTTGCACACCCTTGTCTTTGTTCTGGCAGCGTGCAATTCCTCAATGGTGGGTAGGGGGGTACCGACAATCCTTTTGATTGTCCGTTGCAGTCGGAGTTTGCCCTTTTTTGTAGCAGCACCAAACCAGACTGTGATTGAAGAACACAGGACTGATTCGATGACCGCTGTGTAGAACTGTCTCAGCAGCTCCGGTGGCAGGCTGTGCTTTCTCAGAAGCCGCAGGAAGTACATCCTCTGCTGGGCCTTTTTGAGGACGGAGTTGATGTTGGTCGCCCACTTCAGGTCCTGAGAGACTGTAATTCGCAGGAACTTGAAGGTCTCGACGGTTGACACAAGGCAGCTGGACAACGTGAGGGGGCAGCTGTGGCGAAGGATGCCTCCTGAAGTCCACGATCATCTCTACAGTCTTGAACGTGTTCAGCTCCAGGTTGTGTCGGCCGCACCACAGCTCCAGCCGCTCCACTTCTTGTCGATATGCAGACTCGTCACCGTCCTTGATGAGGCCGATGACAGTGGTGTCATCTGCAAACTTCAGAAGTTTGACAGTCGGGTGCGCTGAGGTGCAGTCGTTCGTGTAGAGAGAGAAGAGCAGCGGAGAGAGGACACAACCTTGGGGCGCCCCAGTGCTGATGCTGCGTGTGGATGAGGTGGCCTCCCCCAGCCTGACCTGCTGTGTCCTGTCCGTCAGAAAGCTGTAAATCCACTGGCATATGGCAGGTGAGACGCTGAGCTGGAGAAGCTTGGATGAAAGGAGTTCAGGGATGATGGTGTTGAACGCTGAGCTGAAGTCCATGAACAGGATCCTCGCGTAGGTCCCTACACTGTCGAGGTGTTCTAGGATGAAGTGCAGTCCCATGTTGACTGCATCATCCGCAGACCTGTTCGCTTGGTAGGCAGACTGCAGGGGGTCCAGCAGGGGACCTGTGACACTCTTGAGGTGGTCCAGCACGAGACGTTCAAAGGACTTCATAACCACAGATGTCAAAGCGACAGGCCTGTAGTCATTTAGACCTGAGATTGCAGGTTTCTTGGGGACTGGAATGATGGTGGAGCGTTTGAAACAGGATGGAACTTCGCACAGTTCCAGAGATCTATTGAAGATCTGAGTGAAGACTGGAGCGAGCTGGTCCGCGCAAACTTTGAGGCAGGATGGGGACACATTACAGTCATTTAGAAGCTTGACTTTTAAACAGACAAGCCGGGCAAGACCCGCCTGTTGAAAACCATACGAATATACACGTCGGTTGCTGTAAACGGTTTGATTCCAGTTGACGGATATACTGTCGACTTAAAAATTAAACAAACCAGAATTTTTTATTATTATTTTTTTTTTTTTTTAAATCCTGACCGAAGATGGTTAGCTTTGTAGCAGTTAAATTAAATCCTCCTTTTTTTTTTTTTTTTAACTGTGAAAAGCTAAACTAAACTGAACCTGTTGCATGGATGACTGTCTATATTATATTGAGGGCTGCATTTCGAAATGCGTTGCTCGTCCAAACGCCTGCGTCGATCCACACGACCTTTCCACGCTATTCACTCCGCACTCATTAGCGGTAACGCAAGGTGGCAGATGTACGGCGGCGGCGTTCCGGCAGGTGGGCGAGGTAGAATGGTTAAGTGATGAATGGACGCCCCCCCACCCCCAACTATTGTTGCCCTCTCGTGTGCCGTTCACACATGGAATTCAAATGTAATCAAGTGTATTTAATTAAGCTGTGGGCAGATGGTCGCACGGGCGATTTCACGCCGCCTTATGTTTTACGCTCTGCATCATAACCCGACGGGAGAGCGTGTCGTGGTGTGAATGTGACTTTCTCCCTGTCAGTTTTTAAGGGCGAGCTGATCCGTCTTCATGATGACGCCCGTCACAAATCCACTTTCGAGAGGAAACAAATGTACTTTTTTTTTTAAGGTATGCAGTGTCACCTCCATTCCGTCATGTCTTGCGCATCCATAGTGTCACATTCTCACCCTCTCTCTCCCGGCCCGTGTTATTAAGCCGCTTATGAGTCACCCGTCATCTGCGCCTTCTGATGGAGTGCCTATGTACATATATTATTCATTTGATTGGTTCTCTCTAATCACCTCACAAGTGGCAGAAATTAATCGCTGCGGAAATCCTCCCGTCTGTCTGCACGTCGGGAATTGTTTTTCCCTCCTCCTATGATGTGATTGATTGCGTTTGGGATGAAGAAATCAATGAATTATTTGTCAAGCGCTCCATAAAAAGAATATTAGTGAAATATGTGGTCTACGCTGGTCTACGAAATTGTATTAAAATTACACAAGATGCTGTATTTTTCGAAATACTATATTTTGAGCTATAAGAAAAACTTATCACATATAAAAATAGAAATCATCCTACTGTATTTAAAAATAAATAAATGTTCATGCATTGTCAATTTTCTACAAAATACAGTGTTTTTGTTTTTATGCAAAATCCTACAAAGTTCGACCTACCTTGTACATGACGTAAAAATAAAATAATGCATCATAAATAGAACAAAAAATTATTTGGGGGGATTTTGGATCATGATATTTCGAATCTTGTTTAATATTTTCTTTTTTGTATGAATTGTCCTTACTTTCATAAAAAAAAAAATATAATAATAAATTAAAAAAAAAACTTTGGGAGTATTGACCCACAGCCCGACTAGTACAAAAAAATATCTAGCGGCAGAAACATTTGGGGGAGATGAAATCTAAATAATTCCACACAATCCTCGTGCAATAATCAACTATAAAATAATTATAGTAAGTAAATAAAATAAAAAAAGAAATTCATAAACGGCATTATTAACCTGCTACCCAACTAGTCTGCAACTTCAAAACATAAAATTGTTACTTTTTTTTTTTTTTTTACAGCAGCATTGAACCGCTGCCTGACTAGTCCCCAAGAATTGACTGCCACCAGAAAAACATTCTGCAAGTAAGCATTTATAAACAATGCAAATTTGAAGTGTAACATTTTATATATATATATATATATATATATATATATATATATATATATATATATATATAAAATATGGCCTGTGGGGGTGAAATTGGCTCCGCCAATCCAGCCACCCGTGAAACTGTTGGCACTGGACAAAAGCTAATGACATGGCTGAAAGTGGCCATCGTGAGCACTATTAAAAGGATCCAATTAAAGCGAGCGAGGCGCTGCCAGCAGCACTCCGCCAGGGATAATTTTTTTCATCCGTTTGGTCCGCCGGCCCGAGCTATCGCGCATAGATAGGTGGCGGGTGGGAGGGGCCTCTGAGCGGGCCTCGTAATTGGATATTGACTTAATGGGCACTTTGTATCGGCGGGTGACAAAAGACGCCTTTCGGAAAGCTGGCAAATGAGTTTATGGAGGACGGCGCGTTCTTGCGTCTGCAGCTCGTAGATTGTTTAGGAGGAACAATTACAGCCTGTCACTGTCAACCATGATGGATGTTTACTTTGGAAAAACAATGAAGCTAAACATAGACTAAAACGTACAGCTTTATTTGCGCTTTCCCTAGTCTTCTTTTGAGCTCATTTAAGCGTTAAAGTATGTGGTTTCGTAAAGACCAAATGAGTCTTCAGTGACCGTAATACCGTGCATCTTTTGTAAATTTAACGTAGTTTTTTTTTTTTTTTTTGTAAAACAAATATGTTCATCAAGCCAAACAGTCTTTTTTTTCCCCGAAATAATCGCGACGATTTCGTCTTCGATGAACCTAATGTACGTGCTTTCATAAAAATCGACAGCAATGTAGTCTGAGATGAACCTAACAAACAAGATTTCGCAAACATAGATAGTTATAGCAACACTTACATGCTTTCATGGAAATTGATAGCAATTTAGTCTTCAACGAACATAAAGTACGCGTTTTCATGAACACAAAAGACAATTTAGTCTCATGTGAACCGAACATACTTGATTGTGTCAACTTAGACACCAATTCTAATAAACTAACATATGTGTTTTTGTAAACATTGAAGACAAATTAGGGCCTTGAATGAATGTAACTTACTTATTTTTGGGAACATACATTTGTAAAGACAAGTGGATTTTTATGTACATTGAAGAAAATGTAGTTTTTGACGCACCTACCATAAATGTTTTTGTCAAAATAAATAAATAAATAAGTACATACAATAAAAAAGACAATTTGGTCTTCAACGAAACTAATGTAGGTATTCTGATAAAACATCAAGGACAATATTTTCTTAAATAAACCCAACGTGCATTTTTGTAAACATTGAAGAGCCTCACATAAATGTTTTACATACAATTTAGACGTCACCAGAACTAAACATTTTACACTTCAGTAAACCTAATGTACGTTTATGTTAACGTCAATGACAGTGTTAACGTTTTAATGAAGAATTGACATGAATTTAGTCTTCAAACGTATGTAAGCGGTCTGAACACCCAAAAGACTATTTAATAATTTCAGTCTTTCTCTAAAACATCAAATATATTATAGTCTTCAACGAACCAGACGTAGCGGCGGTGTGAGATAGTTTAGCCTCGTCTATGAGATGATTAGCGCTAGCTGGTGTGCTGTGATTATCCTCGACCTTTTGACCAGCTGGGCTGCCAGTTCAAATCTGAAGAAAGCTCGAAGCCGAGGGGGTTTTGATCGGCGTCGGTAGCGACGTTTCCGCTCGTCTCGGCCGGTTTCTGGCCTGGGGTTAGCTGCGAATTAACTGGCAAACAGCTTGTGTCGTTGTGCGCTAATGTAGCGTAGCGGCGGCGGGATTAGGCTGACACAGCGGCACGTTCCCGTCCCTGCCGTGGACAGCGCCCTCGTGCCCTCCGCCAGCCTCCTGCACCCCCTCTAAAAGCAAACAGATGACATCAGCTGTCCACAGTCTCACTATCTCGCTCATCCCGTCGGATCTCCCGACTGTGAAAAGTTCCCGGTGGTCATCTCTGAATCATCGGCAGTCTCTCAACAGAAACACAGACTGCGACCTATTTTTGATTGCGCAAGCAATAGAAGGAGCTGGAGGTGCGATGAAAGGAGCCTTTCAAATCTTTCCGTGACCAAGGACAGGAGACCTCGCTCTGGTTCCACGTTAAAAAGATGACACCGCGCTAGGTTAGTTCTGATTGTGTGTCATGCACCTGAACGCCACACTTGATGGCCCACTTCTTGAGACGTACTGTAATGAAGGATATGCGCCTGTTACATACCAGTTGCGTCAAAGTTTTGTAGAACAGAAAGCTGCCTTTGTCATGCTCATGGCGTCCTGTGCGTTAATGTGAGGCGACAAGCCACGAGAAACGATAGCATGCCGAGAACAAAACCCCCCAAGTGCATTTTATGAAGCGGAAACATGAATAAAACCTGTTTTAATGACATGTCTTCTTATGTGGCAACAAGAAAGCTTGTTGTAAATCTTGAAGTAGATGGGCGATGCCTCAATGAGCTGCAGAAGGAAATTAAAACAAGAAATATTCTCGGTCGTGTTTCTAATGCTAATGCTAAATAAACTGAGAGGTAAGTTTGGCGTGGGGTTAAAATTTGTCAATCGAAGTGTTTTAGCTACGCTCCCTAAACATGCTGCAGAAGAACATTGAAACGGCAAGTATGCTCGCTAGTGGTCCTACTGCTAAATAAACCGAGCGCTGTGCCGTGCGAGACTATTTTGAACAAAATAAAAAAAGTAAACTTTGAAAGTACATTGTCATCATGCACTAAAAAGGCGCTGCCCAAATGGGCTACAGAAGAAATTGAAATGGAGTATGCTCAGTAGTTGTACCTATGCTAACAGCAAGTATGATGTGAGACTATTGTGAAAGAAAAGAACATTGTTGTAAATAGGGCATTATTGTCATGAACTAGCATGCCGCTGCTAAGACGGGCCGCAGTAGACACGAAATAGGAGGTATGCTCAATCGTGTTTATACTGTAGTGCTAATGCTGAATGAACAGAGCTAAGTGTGGTGAGGAACAATTTGGAATGAAAAGGATATTGTTGTAAATGTCGTCCTGAACGAGAGAGGAACTGCCTAAACGGGCTCCTGAAGAAATCAGAACAGAAAGTATGTCGAGAAGTACTTCTAAAGCTAATTCTGAATAGAGGGCTGTTGTAAGCGTGATGCAGGACTATTTTGAGCGGAAACATTTGTTGCAAACTGTGAGCTAGCAGGCCGCTGCCTCGACGGGTTGTGAAAGAAATCGAACAGTACGTTTGCTCGGTCGTGTTTGTAGCTAATCGTAAATAAACAGAGAGCAACGGCAGCTGCGGTGCATTTCAAATACTTCTGCCGCCTTAATGGGCATGATGACGCGGCATGCGGGATAATATCGAGCAAAAATACAACCCCCGGATTGCGTTGCCACCTGCTTGCTTTTTCTACACAACCATGTCATCATCAGGTTACCACACGTCTGCCTTTCCAATCAATTTCCGCATCCCATTTTTTCCCCACCTCTGTGTGGACGATGCAGCCATCAGCGCCTCTGGCTGCGTTCCAGACTATCCCGACGGGTATTAACGTTTCATCATCAGCCCAGCCAAAACGACTCCTCCTCTCTCTCCCCGCTCACTGGATTTTTTTGCTCCTCTTTCGATCCACATAAATGATATATAATCGCAGTTGATTAAAGTCCCCACTCCACATCATGGAAGAAATCTGCCAATAAGCACAGGGCAGAGCAAAGTGCAAAGAAAGCAGCTTTCCGGCCCATCCAGCGCAGCCGCCGTGGGCGCGTTTGTCCGCCTGCTAATCCTTGGCGCTAATGCCGGGGCATTAGGGCTGCCCCTCACTTCCTAATTGGCTAATGGTGGGATTACTCCGCGTACAATGGACCTTGCTGACACTTTTTAGACACTCAAAACAGAGGGTTTAGGGCACAGGGGAGATCATTAGAACCGCTACTGAGCATGCTGCTGCTTTCCTTTTTTTTTTTTTTTTTTTTTTTTTTTTTTTGCTACCCGTTTAGGCAGCACTCTCATACTAGAAGACTTCAATTTATAGCAAATTTTCTTTCATGTTGCGAAATGTCCAGTACCACACTGAACACTATCTTAATTTAGCCTCAGCACTAAAACCACTTTTGCGCAAGTGTCCTCTTTTCGATTTTCTTTCGCTGCCCGTTTGGGCAGCACCTTCCTACTCATGACAATACCTGACTATGATGTTCTTTCAAATTAGAGTTTTTACGTTATTGTTTAGCATTAGGGTGACATGGAGCCACTTCTGAGCATGTACTTCCGGTTTCAAAGTCTTCTGCAGCCCGTTTAGGCAGCACACCTGCTTCTCAAAGATGACGCTGTGCACAACAAACTTTAAAATAGTCAAGCACCACACGTAGGTGTCGCTTTATTTAACATTGGCACAAGTCACCACAGAGTATTCTTACGGTTTTGTTTTTGTTCCCAGGGCCTTCGACATACTGCACTACAATAAACATTTTCGTAGTTTAAATATTAGCATGATGGGTCGAACTCGATTTATTTACAATGAGAAACACAACTGAGCACGCTTGCTGTTTTATTTTTCTTCCGCTGCTCGTCAAGGCAGCGACCTACGACTTCAAAACAACAAACTTACTTTCTCACTCAAAATAGACCCACACTGTACTGACCTCTCTTTAGTTAGCGTTAGAACTCGAGTCACGATGACTTTCTTCCGCTACCCGGTTAGAGTTCTTGTTCCTGAAGGGGAAAAAGGACAAAAGCAGGACAAGCACTTAATGGATAAGTGTTGATGCATTGCACCTGTGCTCCGTTCTAATCTTTCCTCTTAACGGCCGTTAAAGTGGGTGTGCAGCGCGGTGATGAGCTCTTCCAGGGTCTAACCTCTTCGTCCACTTGTCACCTGCAGGCACCACCAGGCACCCCAAGGAAGGAGATGTCCCCGGGGTGGACTATAATTTCGTAAGCGTCCGGCGCTTTATGGAATTGGAGAAAAGTGGAGCCTTGCTTGAGAGTGGAACCTATGAAGGTGAGCACGGTGGATTGAGTCCGTCCTTCTTCGGTGGCTTGATCAAAACAAACACTTCCTCCTGTGGTCACATGGGCTCGTCAGGCCCGGATTGTAAAGGACTTGGCCCCCCTCCAGTTCCCTCAAGGGACCCCCTGCCTTCACGACGATAACTCAAACTTCCCAGCAAAAGTCCATCCTTCCATACGGCTCTTTGAGAAACAAAATAGGGATGCCAAGAAAATTTGGCAAGTTGTTCAATGCAAGCAAACAGCCCGTCTACGCAGCGACCTCCTACTTGAGGACAATACCAAACCGTCTTTGTTTAGCGTTAGACTGGCATTCAGCCACTTCTAAGCCTCTACTGTCCTGTTTCTATCTTCCGCAGCCCGTCTCGGATTGTCCTCCGACTTCAAGACGATACTGCACTATTAACCTCAAACGTTCACATTCCAATAGTCTCTCACCACACTTGGCTCTCTGTTTATTTAGCAACAGCATTAAAACACAACTTAGAACATGATTCTTGTTTCAATTTTGCCGTCGACTCAGCGCCCTCCTACTTTAACACAATGGTATATTTTTACAACAAGCTTTCATCGTGGATTCAAATTGTCCCACACCGCACAGTGGTGGGACCTCTCTCTTTATTGAGTATAAGAAACACCACTGAGCATAATTACTGTTTCAATTTCCTCCGCAGCCCGTTTAGACGGGATCCTCCTTCTTCAATACTTACATTTACAAACAATTAGTCCTTCACCACACTTAGCTCTCTCTTTATGTAGCGGGGAATACTTCCTGATTTGAGTTCCTCCGCAGCCCGTTGAGGCAGCGCACTTCGACAAGCTGCCTCTTTCGTCTAAAAATAGTTCTGAACCACGCTGTCTTTATTGAGCATTAGCATCACATGGAACCACTTGTATACTGGTATTTCCATGTCGTCTGCAGCCCGTCTAGGCAGCACCCTTCTCCTTCAATGCACAACATAACAACAATCAATCAAGTTAAGGGCATTGTATTATTCTTATAGAAGCATGTATTAGGGATGCCTGCTCCTTCTGGTGTTTCCAGATAACTTTTACGGCACGCCCAAGCCTCCCGTCGAGCCTGCTGCGCCGTCGCTAAATGTAACGGAGCGGCTGCTGCTGCTACCGGGCGCCAGACCCAGCTCGGAGGGCAAGCGCAAGCGCAACAAGTCGGTCAGCGACATGGAGAAGGCCAGCGTCGAGCCCCCGGAGGAGGAGGAAGAGGAGAGGGCCGCCGCTGTCATCGTCAACGGCAACGGCATCGCCCTCACGCCAGGTCAGACCCGACGAAGCGGCATCTTTTATTTGAATCCCATTGATTCCAGCCTTTTTTTTTTTTTCTTTTGCAAGCATCCCATGATCACATGAAGCGGGCGTCATAAAGGAGCCATTGAGAGTTGGCTTTATTTTTTCTTTTCTTTTTGTGGTTCTAAAGCCAAAACCACACTTGGGTCCTGTGACGCGTCTAAGCTGGTTTTTACGCCCGCCAGACGTCCAAAATCTGTTCACTCGCAGTGAGGGTTCATCAGTGCAAGCGGCCACAGGGAGAGAGAGGAAGGGATTCTTTCTGTGGTTTTATGTTTTTGCATTTTGTTTCGCTTTTTTAAAAAAACAATTTTTTTTAACTCATTTATTTGCAATTGTCGCTGCTTTAGCTTAAGAAAACAATGATGAAGTTTTGGTTTTACCATAAGGAGCATCAACAAGGTAGGATGCTTTATTTTATTGCTGTACACGTATGATTGTGACATTGGATAAATAGGTGGTTTCATGACATAAATTGACAATATCGATGACTGGCATAAAATTGAGGTGCAAATGACCACTTCTGCATGTCTGTCTGTTTCTTTGGTGTAAGCTGATTTCTTAACCGGAACCCGCTTGATGTAATTGGGGATTAGAGGAGCCCGATTTTCCCGGGATAATCGGGATTCCCCCGGATGACCGCAATTTCCCCTGCCATGTGCGCGGGTAGCCGGCTTTTTTCCAACAAATCAGATTTTTTTTTTTTTTTTTTTTTTTTTTTTTTTTTCCCCCCCCACCCCCAAAAAGGTTCAGTATGGGCATTGTCCTCTCGAAAATTACTTTCATTTCATTTATATTTAAATAACTGTTCCATTTTGACAGGCTGTAGCTTTGGTGTCCAGACTACTTGGGAGTGATTTTAAACAATAATAATGTAAAATGAAATAAACACAAGAATAAGAAATAGTAATAATAAATTAATGATCTAGCCTCAAGTCAAAACTGACAAATCAGAAGCAAACAAAATAAGAGAAAATCAGTAACACAGTGGTGACTTTAATTTGTTCCATAACTCGAAACATGCATATCTCAAATAATCTTTTTCCATTGAAATGAATAAAAAATTCCAATAATCTCTTCCAGTAAAAAAATAAAAAAACATTTTGTAAAATAGCACTCTAGAGTGTTGTACTTTATAAAAACATACAATAAGGCCTGAATTAAAGAGAATATAAAGAATTAAACTGTTTTGCCGCATTTTTTTGACATTGTGCTGCTCTTTCTGGTGTGCGCATCTTAGCCACCTGGGGGCAGTATAATACAGAGAAGCGGCTAGATCCTTGGAGACGGTCCTCAGTAAGCTCCGGTGATATAAGACATTTTCGGGCAGGATAAAGAATACATGGTTGTGAATATTGTTCTATCGTCTGTCTACATGTGTTGTGCCTCAGTTTGTGGTCAAATATCCATTGCCAGTCAATGGCACTTTATATTTTGTGTTAGCAGTACAGTGTGTTCAAGTGGTCCGCAGCAGCCTGCTTCTCTTGAAAAAAAGTTTGTTGTTGTCGTGTCTAAGGCGTCTTCGGCTCTTTTGTCACCGCAGAGTCGAGCGAACATGAGGACAAGAGCCCCCCCGGCGACGCTTTGGCCGACGCCCCGGCCGAGGCGGACCCCGGCCGCTCCCCGAAAAGCGGCGTCCTCCCCAAGCTGGAGGAGAGCGAGGATCTGGGCCCGCTACCCGACAACTGGGAGATGGCGTACACGGAGAAAGGAGAAGTCTACTTCATCGAGTGAGTGACACATTTAGGACGCCTTGTTGGGTATTTTTACACTTGTGCGGAGATATTGGGGCCGTTTCTAACCAGGGAACTATAATCGATAGGTACTAATCACCAATAAATACCCATCACAATAACACATCACATTCCAAAAATAGATAGATTTACGTTCATTGTAATCATTATTCTTAAAAACATTTCTTGTGTAGGGAAGTGACTTAATCACTTGTATTTTATATACAGTTCTTAATAGATTTTACTTTTCTTTAATTATATATTAATTTTAAGAAATAGATACTTTTTCTGTATTTTTCCTTCATAGATATGTAAACACACTTCATTAATCCTGTGAGGGGATGTCCAAGAAATATTTTGTTAGTATTTATTTTTGAGTTAAAATATTTTCACATACTCATATTTTATTCTTTCCTGTTTTTATGTATTCATGTATTGTTTTATATTTTTATCAATTAATTGTATTAATGTGTTAGAGGTTGTTTTTTTGTCTGTGTTTTTTGTAAGATAGATACAGTGCAGTAAACTTCATTAAGCCTGTCGTAGGGATGGTAATTAAACTGACTAAAATGTAAATTTTATTTAATTAAAATTCTAAGTTATATATATATTATCGTATTTTTATGAATTAAAAATGAATTCTTTTTTTTTTTTTTTTTTTTTTTTTTTAATTGCTATTTTTTTCCCCCCAACATTCGGCCAATCCATCTGCATTCTGCTATCCCGAGAGGCTGCCAGCAAATCAAAAGTATCAATCGCCATTATTTTTTTCCCCTATTCACCAAAGCGTTCCAACTACTCAATTAAGACACCGCCAACCTCTCTCTCTCTCTCTCTCTGTTTCTCTCTCTCTCTCTCTCTCTCTCTCTCTCTCTCTCTCTCTTTCACACATTCTCCCTCTTGCTCGCTCGCTCACTTGTTGTTTGTCGTCCTTTTGCGCAGCCACAACACGAAGACCACGTCGTGGTTGGACCCGAGGCTCGCCAAGAAGGCCAAGCCGCCCGAGGAGTGCAAAGAGGACGGTGAGTTTCGCACGCACGCACGCGCACACACACACACACACACACACACACACACACACACAAACTGTGATGGAGTCTTATTAATGTACTTGGAGTTAAGATAGACTTGTGGTTACAAAGATTCCTTTATTCTCTGCTGGGAGCGAGGCGGTGTGTTGTTTAGCCGCCCCCTCACACAGACACACACACACACACACACACAAACACACATGCAAACACACACAGAAAGACTGACCACCAACAAACACACACGTGTCGTCTGTCTCCTTCGTCCTTCCCCGGCGTCCGTGACTGATGGGCTTTCATCGTGGTGCGTTCAGGAGCACTGGGTTAGAGTTTCTCCGCTGTTAAATTTAACAAACAGGGCGACCTGTCAGGCGCACGGCGCGGTCAAAGCGCTCTGTTTGCTCAAAATGGCCGCTCGGTTCGACCGCAGGCCTACGCCAAAGCCCAACTGTTTGGATCAGTACACCACAATGGTCGTTAAATAATTAGCTATTAGCGTTGTTTTTTTTGTTTTTTTTTTTTTTTTTACAAAAGTTTGATAATTACAAATTATGATGACTTTGTTCTCGTAACTCGTTACTTGTCTCGTTACTACTTATTTTCCCTCTAAAAACAGAAATATACATTTGTTATGAGTTTTTCTCTTAAAAATAGGCAGCTTTGGTAGTTATATTTAACTAGTGATAGGATTATGAAGGGGTCCTTGAAAGAATTCCCCAAAAGTTTGAGAACCCCTGCGGTGTAGTTATCGTTACATTTTCACTCAGTGGCAGCGTTGAAAGGCGCTCTCGACATCACAGCCGCCTTGTCGTTACATAACCGTCTTGATATTTGTGCCTCCCGTCTCGCTCCATCCACATCGGGATGCGTCTTTGTCCCACTTCGCTTTTCGCTTTCCTATCCCCCTTCCGCCTGTCTCCTTTGCTTTTGGCAGACGGGAACAAGCAGGGCGTGCTTGTTGTTTGCTTTTGTTCCAAGCTAGATGAACTTTTATTTTATTATTTTTTGTCGTCTTCCTTCTCCGCCAAGCGTACGTTGGCTGGGAAATGAAAACGCCTCTCACCTAGGTTCTGTTCTACGCTAAACGCCTACAGGAAGGCGAAATGGAGGAAAGTATGTTACAGTGTCGGTATGCAGGCGTCAAATATCAATACTAATGTTGTTTCTCTTACAATGGAGTGTTGATACACATTAGTAATATCAGTATACCATTAGCATAAATGGCACACAAGCGTCAAATATTTGATGTTATAGTCATTTCTCTTATGATACAGTATCGATACACGTGTCAAATACAGTGTCTATAGTAAAATGCTCATATTCAGGTCTATTTTTATAATTATAAAATGACATCTTTTTAAATCTGTAATGATCAAACAAAGTCCTCCATTCCAGTTTGGGACTCCCCGATAGCTCAAGCAGTGCCCTGATTGGCTGTCCATCGGTGAAAACGCACACGTTGACAGGCAGTGCGGCCACACGCACTCGCACTTGCGTCCTTGCAATCTGCTGTCCTCAGGTGTGCGTGGATGTTCTGGAAATACACCCATCAATCATGCCGCTTACTCGCACCCCCCGCACCCGCGACGCTGCTCAAGGTGAAGGAGGGCGCCGCTGCTTCTTGCCTGATAATAACTCACCTGTGGCGCACACACACAGCGGTTAAAGCGTGGATGGTGCGTCAAAGTGTACTGGAGCAGATTTATTGACCCAATGGCGGTGTGCAAATGTGCATCTTAGTGACTCGTGGGGTCGCAAAGATAGCCTGCTAGCATTTAGCCTTGACATGAGAGGCGGCAATCATGATACTGTCATATCACAACATTACAGCGTTACCACGATGCTCCGGATTCACTAAGCTTGTGAATCGACATTGCATCGGAAGAATAGCAATGAAAAATAAACGACTATAGTGTGGATATTTGATGCTTGTGAATTGACACTGCATGTCAAGAGAAATGGATAAGATATCGATTTTTGATGCTTGCGAACGATACTGTATCATGGGAAAACCCGACTGGCGTCCAATCCCGAGTGGTGCATCTTTCATCTTGTAAGTGCTGACTGGAACTGTAAAAGTTCCACAGCGGCGGTGTTAAAGGTCCGTCTTGACGAAATGCCATCAGTTCCTTCCGTTCCACCTTTGCGGACGTCCCTGACCCGGAAGACGGCGACGGCCACAAAAGAAACACTCGCTTGTTTACGCGTGCTTCTTTGGCGATCAATGAGGTCGGCCCAGGTCTCCGCCGACACGTTTCTGCTGAGATCCTCACTATGCGCTCCGGAAGGAAGCACAGGCGGAATTAAATGGCTTCTTTTTCCCGCAGTCGCCGCTATTTATCACTTTGAACACGCTGGGAATTGAATCCACAGCTGGGCTGAGGGGCTGCGTTCACGCCAGCCACATACGCATGCATTATCCGCACATCTTGACAGGCCATTTTTAACACGCCTCTGCATTAAAAAGTGATCAAATATGACAAATGATAACATGGGGAGACTTAAGGGAGGCTACCCAAAGGGGGTGAGGGCTCCCGTGGGGTTATGAGGCGCTTGAAAGCTTTTAAATTGATGATTTGTCGATAAAAAGATCAGAGAGAAATCAATAAAGGGCAGCGTGGTACCACAAGGTTGTGGTGCGTTCCATAAAACTGGAACATTTAAGATCTCTGACTGACAAGTGCGTGGAAATACTACCCGAAGAAAAAAAGGGCTGTTTTTTTTTTTTTGGTCTGTGTTTAACCACATCTGCAAATCCTCCTGAATGCATCATGTGGGCGTCCCTACGAGGAAATTATGATTTTTGTTTTAAATAAACAAAACAAAAACAAACGGCTTTTGTTTTGTGGTGCGTTCCTTGAAATTAGGAAATTTCAGACCTCCAACTCACGAGTGCATAAACTGCTAACTTCCTCTCCATCATGATTTGCGTCGCTTTGGCGTTCCTCAGGCTCCAAGGACAGTTACGGCTTAAATTGAAAGCGAAAAGTGGAGATTCAGCTTTTGCTTTTGATCGTTCGTGTGTGGGAGGAGGCGAGTATACAGGACGCTGTGTGTGTGTGTGTGTGTGTGTGTGTGTGTGTGTGTGTGTGTGTGTGTGTGTAAACTAGGCCAAGGAAGAATATTATGTAAGCACACAGTGACCATATAGAAAAATAGGGAGTTTGGGGAAAAAGATGCCCGACTAAATTTGAGACTCATTGTTTTGACACACAAACTCTCAGAGGTTTTTTCAGACTTAATCATGCGCAAATCAAAACTAGTCTTAATTAAGCCACTAGAGCAATCGTCTTTCTTTTTTTTTTTAATCATTTGAGGAACTTTTTGGAAGGCAAAATGAGTGGGGCGGAATCTGGGGGGGAAAAAAAGCAGTTAGTTTGTAATTTCACCATTCAATTTCTGCCCAATGGAATGAAAGGAGTGTTTTATTTTCTGAATATTATTCTTTGATGTGTGGTTCCAGAGCTTCCGTATGGCTGGGAGAAAATCGACGACCCCATTTACGGCAGCTACTATGTGGAGTAAGTTGGCCGCATCAAAGGCACTCAACGGGACAGCTCAGACTTGTGCTCATAATCCATATTTCACAACCAAAATAAAAATCTATTTTCTTTCTTTCCCGCCCCTCGCCAAGCCCGTTCTGCGGCTCGCTGACGTAACGTGGCGGCGGGCCATTTAATTAATCATAGCGAGAGAGGAGCCCGCCGCGCAACGACTCGTCGGGACCGTCGGGGCAGCGCTTCGCCAGGGTGAAAATATGAAACGATTTTATTTTTGTTGTTGTCATATTGTAGCCACATAAACAGGAGGACCCAGTTTGAGAATCCGGTTCTGGAGGCCAAGAGGCGACTCCAGCAGGAGCAGCAGATGCAAAGTCAGGGGCTCTCCTCGCTCCCGCTTCCCGCCATCTTCAGAGGTAATCAGCGGCCATCATCTAGCGCTTATTGATCCGTGGAAATATGGATTTTTATTGCAGCAGCAATAGATCCTCTGAAAGGACTTACACCCACAAGCCTCTTCAAGAGGTACACCTGTGCGTGTTTGTGACAACAGTAGCGAGAATAGTCAGAAGCATTGTTTATAGCATACAAAAATCTGTACATGCATCGATAAATAGTCAAACTGTTCATAAATAAATACTGTAAATCCAGAACTGCAGCAAACACAGTCATTAAACTACTTTTGCCCTTATGTAATACGAGTCAACATACTTGTGCAACCACTCTGCATTAGATTGGTGTACCTAATGAAGTGTCTTTTTCGTGTCCTTTTAACTCATTCACTGCCTGCCTTCCCAGTTAACAGGGATATTTAACTTCTAAAGCCGTCAATGGCAGTGAATGCGTTTTAACCGTGACTCTCCACTTGTTGACCTCACTGAAGCGGCAATGGCGGGATGGCATTGCCCGTCTCCGTGGCAACACATCCGAGTGAGGCTCTCTCTCTTCCGCCCTTTCCTCCCCTCCAAACGTCAGTACAAGATGGCGGCCCCCGTGCCACCCTCCCCAGATCCGCCGCCGCCCACCCGGGCCTGGCGCCGGAGCGCTGCCGCAGCCTGACCGATCTGTCGTCCCGCTCGCCGCCCGCGGCACGGCGCCCGGCCTCACCTTTCACCGCCGCCGACGTCTCCCCGTTGCGCCACGTGCTGACCCGGCGGATCAACATGAGCCCCCGCCACCACCATCACCACCACCACCGCCGCCACCCGCATGCCCACCGTAGCCCCTCTCCTTTGTGCCGTTTCGTCAGTAAGTAGGTCGAGCGGCGACCAAGGCGGCAGAATGCGGCGCTCCTTTTCGACTTGCCGTGCTAGCGCACTGCTTCCCATTGACGCGGGTGTGACAGGAAGTGAGCTAGCAGCAACAATAGTTAGCAGCGTTGTATGTGGTGAAATTAAAAAACCTGTCAATAACTGTACGTGTCCATAATTGAAGGCGAACATCAGCAAGAGTAGTCGGCGGCAATTGGATCAAAAAACGAAATAGTCCAAATGTGCATCACCAAATAGATACAATATGTACAGCTGCAAGATTATTCATTTGTCATGCTAGCTCCGGCTTCCCGTTGAGGCGGATGTGACAGGAAGTGAGCCATCCCGCCGCTTATCTCCTTTCCCAAATGGTCCCAAAGTCTTCTTCCCTCAATGGAACTCTTCCTTGATTGACAGCATGCCATTGGCTGAATTCACGCTACTTCCGGATGTGACCCCCCCACCCGACCGCCACCCCTCCTCCTCCACTGCACCTCTTCCTGGCCGCCAACATTCCTTGGAGGAGCACGAGTTATCCGCACCTGCGTTCCCTGCCAGTATTCTGACCTTTTGGGCGAGCTTTTCCCCCGACCCGCACCGGGTTTGAAGACCCTTCAATCCAATCCTGTCAAACGCGGAGCCGTTTTTTTGGGGTTGTGTAACAGCTGCGTTCCGTTTCCCGCCCCTTCGCAGAGAAGCCGCTGTTCACGCGTGACCCCACGCAGCTGAAAGGCAGCTTCCTGTCCACGGCGCTGCACAAGAGCAACATGGGCTTCGGCTTCACCATCATCGGCGGCGACGAGCCCGACGAGTTCCTGCAGGTGAAGAGCGTCATACCCGACGGGCCGGCCGCCGCCGACGCCAAGATGGCCACAGGTAGGAAACGGCCTGACGCGGGAATGTATTATGTGGACATGGACAAAAGTATTGGGACACAACTTTATACTTCAAGTAGGTGGACTGTCCCAATACATTTGGCCACCAATTTTGCACTTTCGCACCTTTAATCACGACTTTATGAGCCCCATTTTCCTACTCTCCACCACCATTTAATTTAGCGTAGTCACTCCTCAACTTTTTAAGCCTTCCTACATAGTTGGCGCACCCCCGCAAACACCCGAGGAGAGAAAAAAAAAAAAGGCCAAACCAAAGCCTCTGTCTCCTGCAAAATCCCCTCATCAATCCTCATCCCGCCTCACCAGATGCGGCGTCCTACTTCTTGTAGCCCACGCTAGCACACAACACAAAGTGCTGCTGCGGAGGTGTGACATTCCCGCTAACGTTATTCCGGCTGATTTGCTTCCCTCCCGCCTGACAGCGGCATGATGACACACACGCGGAATCACAGCGAGACGGGGAATGCAAATGCAAAAAGTGCGGTAGGGGATTTAAAAAAACCAAGTGTACTTCGATGGCAAACTGTCAGCGAGCGGCGACATTTTCCCTTCGCCGATGTCCCTGGCCGGCGTAAAAACAGATATTTAACGGCTGCTTTTATGACGCGCTCTCTTTTGGAGTTGGCTGTGCGCTGAAGGTCATTCAGCAAGCGCATGCTTTGTGTTTTAATCAATACAGGAGGGAGCGTTACTTTTTTTTTTTTTTTTTTGCGGCTCGTAGACGACACCTAGCCGCAGCCACTGCAAACACTACGTTTAGACCAAAATAAGTCTTGTGTACAATTTTCCGTGCAAATTTACTTGAGAAAGCTGATAATCATGTACAGTGAACGCCTGCTGATTCGTGGTTGACTCTTCAACTCTTCAAAAAAGGTTTTTTGCTCTCCCTGTGATGCGCGATACACGATGGCGCCAAAGCCCCGCCGACTAGGAAAGTGGTTAAATTGGCGTCACGGAAGTATTTCGAAGCGATACATCTCGACTAAGCGACGAAGAACTTTCGATGTCGGGGAGAAGCTAACTGTAGCCTGGGTTGTTAGCGAAAGTTACAAGAGTATTCGCCGTAACCATCTTTTGTGAAGTGAAAAAAATGGAGGAGAGCCACAGTCTGACTTTCAGCAGTTTAATGAACAAAAATTAAATCACAAAATGACACAAGGAGCAAGTCCGACCTTCTGACATCACTTACTAGGCCACGCCCCTTGAAGCCACACATCCAACACATGAATACTACAATACCTACAGTAATTACACTTGATAAAACCAGTTTGTTTGTTGTTGTTTTTTTACATTTTCCTTAATGTTTTGAGACAATACAGTGGTAGTTTTCGTCATTAAAAACTGTCATCGTGTTATTTGAAATTTTGCGTCTCGAAATTACGATCTACCGGCAAAGAATCGACTTACTGTTTTGTTGTAACAGCACAAACACGGACAAATATCAACTTTGTCCTCGTGTTCCGCAGGTGACGTGATCGTATACATCGATGACGTGTGCGTGCTGGGCACCACCCACGCCGACGTGGTCAAACTCTTCCAGTCGGTGCCCATCGGGCAGAGCGTGACGCTGGTGCTGTGTCGCGGTTACCCGCTGCCCTACGAGCCCGACGACAACGACGCCAACAGCGCCGCCATCATCTCCCCGCTGGGCATCGTGGAGCAGCGCCCACTGATGGCGAACGGGCGCCCCGGTTACGACAACTACCTGGACTACATCTCCCGCACGGCCCGGTTCGCCCCGGACGCGAGTCAGGATCACCAGCGGCCGCTGGACGCCCACCTGGACACCCCGGACGGCGTCTCGGTGGCATCTCAAGGCGAGTTGCTGACGCTGACCCTGGTGAAGGGCGCCGACGGCTTCGGGTTCACCATCGCCGACGGCGCCGCGGGGCAGCGCGTCAAGCAGGTTCTGGAGTCCGGGGGGTGCCCGGGGGTCAGCGAGGGCGACCTGATCGTGGAGATCAACAAGCAGGCGGTGCTGGGCTTCACGCACGCCCAAGTGGTGGAGATGCTCAAGGAGTGCGCCGTGGGCACCGAGACGTGTCTGGTGGTGCAGAGACCCGCGCCAGGTAAGCGCGACTGCAGGCGGCGCCGTGCCCAGGAGGACTCGTTTACAGTACTTGACTGCCACCAGGATTTTCGATTTTGAATTCATTTTCAGCCGTTCCGAAGGTTCGGCGTCAGCTGCCTCTTAAATACGCTGCAGGTAATGTTGCATGTGACGTTTTAGCATCGTGAAGTGTCACATAAGTGAAGATTTTATGAAAAAAAAGAAAACGATAAAAACGTCTAGCTAACCATACCGTTTTGGAACAAAATGTCCTTTTTCAAGTACGCAATCATTTTATTTCCCCTGTTTTCGCTCGTCATCATTGATACCCTTGTGAATGCGAAAAAATAATCATTATTTTTTGCATTCTATCCTAACTAGACACAGTTATGGAATGATTATTTGATTTTCCCGAAATTACAATTTGAAAAGCTAAGACTGCGCTTTTTTTTCCTGCCCCCCCCCCCCCCTAGTGGCGAATAAATGCAGTGCAAAGTCACCTTTTTTCCGCACACAACTGCCGATTGAGGGCCATAGTTTTGGTCTTGGGTTGGTTTGGCCGGTGCACGTACATTGCTTGTAAGAATGAAAGCATCTTCTTCGTTTCTTCTGCTGAAGATTGTCGGTTCATTAAGATGGTCGCCTGTAGAAATGGTAAGAACTAAAGCGTCTTAGTGTCTTCTGCTAATGATGCATACGTAAGTTGTAAGAATGAAAGCATCTCCGTGTTTTATGCTGCGCGTTGTTGATTCGGGTAGGCGGCCCCCCCGTACATGAGTGGTAAGAATTAAAGCATCTTCTTTGCATCTTTGCTTTCAAGATTGTTGGTTTGGTTCATGATGGTCGCAAACATGAGTAGTAAGAATTAAAGTCGTTTTTTTTAGTGTCTTCTGCTGAGGATTGTTTTGCTTCATGAAAACGGTCGCATCCATTTGTAAGACTTAAAGCTCCTTCGTGTCTTATGCTGGAAATTGTTGGTTCATGAAGTTGGTCGCACACAAAAGTAAGAATTAAAGCATAGTCTGGCCTCCATAGCAACAAGTTTCCCTCTTTGTAAGTTTAAAAGTGTGTTTGTTCTCTTGCATTTACATTCCAGGTCACTTTTCGCCGCGGAAGAGCTGCAAGCAGGTAAAAAACGTCAGCCTGCTCGAGCCGCCGCTGGCTCGTTTTTTTCACGGAGGAAAACCCGGAGCGCGTTTGACTAACTCTACTCGCACTTCACTTTCGTCTTTTCCGAGCTTGCAGCAATTTGCTCCCTTGCGCTTTTTTATTACGTCTGCCAGGGACGCTAGCAGGATTTCGCAAAGAACGACACGGGCGATCGCCGCGCAATTTTGTACGAGATTGAAGCGGCATGTGGATCGTATTTTTGCCTTAAATAACTTTTTCTCACATTCGCTGCCGTTCATATCATCTCCGAATATGATATTTGCACGTTTCGCAGGCAAAACAAAAACATGCGCCTCCCCGTCCCCCTTATCGCACTTCCTGCGGCTTCATCTCGGGCCGTCTGCTCGGCGTCGCGCCGCCTCTCGTCTCGTCATGTTAGCGCCTGGCGGCTCGGCGTGGACCCAGTGTCACGCACGCACGCACACACACTGCCGCCATTTGCAACGCTGCTCATCCTCAACTGTCACGCCCTCATTAAACGATGACATCATGTGACACCGGCGCGACGCTTCATTAGGTGCACCTGCACGATATGTCACGAATAATCATCATTATGGAATATAACGAACATATTGTTGCATGGCCACACAGCAGTTTTAATAACGCAACTAATAACCTTGCATACCTTCTTGGCTTCCTCTCTCTCTGTCACATTTGCATCCAAATTAATTGAGAAGTTAGGAGGATTTGCTACAAAAATAATGCTTACTTTAAAAAAAAAAAAAAAAAAAATCCAATGAAAAAAAAAAGAAATAATGCAGTATATCAATTTTATATTATATTTATTTTTTTGAATATTTATATTCAATTTTATTAATACATTTACATTGATGTAAAAACAGCATTTGTCTTGGCTTTGATGTGATAACAAACCGTGAATAATCACAGCAATGGGACTGTCAAAAATGTTACAGTAAATACTGTAGGACAATAAATGTTTTTTTGTTTGTTTTTTAATTTCATGTATTTAATTACAATAATGCAACGGGAAAACAATTATTAGGATTTGATACAAAAAGTTCTGTTTTTAGTTACTAGCAGAAGTATTTTGCCCTTGCTGCTGACCTTTTTTTCCAGTATTAATTGTTTATATAATCCGGTATATACTTACCATTTTTTTTTTTTAATTGAAAAAAAAAAACCTTAATTTTAAAACAAGCATAATGTTTGACTTTAATTTTGATGAGATTAACCCTAAATAATCCCATGGGAAAGACAGAAGATTAGAAACAGAAGAAGAAAATGTGAAAATGTTCTGATAAGTTTCATGATATTAAGAAATACAATAAATGATGTGTTGCTATGCTTAAATATTCAACCATAGTAACATTTACAGTTGATTCAGGCAAATAAAAGTAAATATAATGTGAATTTGAATTCATCTTAGGTCCAAAAATGACGTAAAAAGAAGTATATTTAAGATTGAAAGAAGGCCCCTGGGTGCTGCCGCTATGCTTTCCAGGTGTCGGAGCGGCGGGAGACCCCCCGGGGCCCGAGCAGCCCGGCTCGGACCTGCCTGTCGGCCCCCGTTATGTCCCGCGGCGCCCCCTACCCGAACCGCAACCACCACCTGAAACGGCAGCACCAACTCCTCCACAGAGCCTCGGTGCCGGACCCGGCCCCCGAGGCTCTGACGCTGTCCGAAGCCGAGCCGTTGGGCCTGTATGAGAAGTCCGGGACGATCTTTGAGAGTAGGCGTAAGTACCTGCAGGTGGATGACAAACAAGCGGCAGTAAACAACGATTTACCTCCTTCTGACACTCGGTTTATAGACTCGGAGGAGGTTTACGTCCTAAATGCTGTCAATAAACACTCTGAACAACAGATGATGATCTTACCGCGGAATTCTAAAATGCCGAAACTACTGCTTCGCTTGTAAAATGTCCGCCTTTTCCCCTGCAGTCCAACCTGTCCTTGCTCGCCAAGCAAGCTTTCGGAATTTATGCAAGTGACTCAATTGCAATCGTGAAAAATCCGATTTACCTCGTCATTGCGACTTTCACTTATAAATGTCCGGTTAACGTAAACCCCGACATCGAAAAATGCCAGGTCAGTTGGCGTAATTATGGAGCTAAAAGACATTTTTTTAAATGCGGAATGTTAAAGTAACATTTTTCACAACAGTTTGAAGCCTTCTGTAAATGCTGAGTCATGAGAGCCGATTCCGATTAAAAAAGAAATGTAGTTTAGATAGACGCACAGAATCAAATATCCTCCAATCTGAATCAGGCCTTCGTCATAATTGGATGCAAATCAGACACGAATCGAAAAATAGTATTCATGTTAGGCACTAAAATGGCAGTTGGTCTATACTAGGTAGTTAAATTCATATTTAGCTAGCTTGGCAAGTACTTAAATTCGGCAAACGACGTGGAATGAGACACAATTCCAAACCTTTTTCTCCCCCATGTGGCCAAATTCAGACATGCGTCATGGAATAATAAAACAGGATATCTGACAGATTGGCTTTACCGTTAAGTATTGAATTGGAAATTCGTACGTACGTACGTAACGTATCATTACGTATGATCACGGGACGCCGAGCGTACATTGACATAACCGGTCGAAAGAATCGTCATGTATTTCTTTTATCGGAACGTTTTTGGCTTCGATTTTCTAAGACAACGCAACTTAGCTTTTGTCGATCTTTGCGAGATTTATTAGCGTTCGTGTCCATTAGCAACGACGGCGATTTGTGGATTTTACGAACGATCGTTTGAGGCCAGAATCCTATTTTGTTGTTGTTATTCTTCTTCTTCTTGGGTGTCCTTTTCATATTTGCCCACGAGGTAGTGCGGAGTATCACGGTGCCTTGGTTTACGATGAAAATCCAGAAGAGGTCCAAATGTTTATCTTCTCACAGGCTTTTGTTGCCTTTGAGATTTTTGTTGTTGTTTTTTCGGGAAAAAGGTGACTTGGCACTGCAAAATGTCGTCGCGCATGTTTTAGGTCTGTTGCCATTGCAACTTGATTTCGCTCGGATTGGGTTTTTGGTTTGTCAACGCTGGAGTTTATTTGAGTTGGTGCGGGCAGGAAGCCGATTTTACCTGCGCGCAATAAACAAGTGACAACCTCATTAGCCACTGTAAGCACTTCCTGACTTTTATGGCTGATGCTGCTGATGTTAATACTGAGCAGGGCCTTCCCCCCCGTCTGGTTCCCACAATCTTTGTGACTTATTTACGGTTCACGGAGCACACTCGCCTCTTTTTCCGTGCAGAATCGGGCCCCCCGAGGACGACGTTTCCCGCAGATTCCTCCTCGGGTAGAGTACCTCCCGTCAATTCAAAACGGACGCTCCGTCCGCGGGCCGCTAATGCCGCCGCGTGCCATTGTCACCCGGCAGGGTCGGAGTACCAGGACATGGAGGTGAACTTGCGGCGGCAGAAGTCCGGCTTCGGGTTCAGGGTCCTGGGCGGGGACGAGGCGGGCCAGCCTGTGAGTCCGGAGACACGTGAGAAGGCTCGTACGGCCGTGCCGTTGTGTGCGCCTTTTATTTTTATTTCAATAAACACTGTCACATATATAACACATATTAAGGGATAGTTTGGTTATATTGGTTTTTACAATATTTAAACAAATACGTTTTAATATAAATTTATTTTTTAAATAAGTCATAATACTTATTTTTATTATTTTATGTTTTATTTGAGATATTTCAACAAATTACTTTTTAATTGTTTTGTCATTTCCCTTCATTTAAAAAAATATATATATATAACAAAGCATAATATATATAAATGTTTAATATAAATATTAAGTAATAAAAAAAATGTGAAGAAATATGGAATAAAAACGTTTTTATTTTCTATTTTTTATTTTTATTTAAATGTATACATACTGATCAAATTTAACGTAATATTTTCAATACTTTTAAATTGTCTCTGAATCCTTTTTTTTTTAAATTGAAAAAATAGGGAAAAAAATGGTTAGATGCCTTGTGTAGATTATTATAAAAATTGAGTATTAAATATAGTAGATCAAGGCGATCTAACCATCTTAATTAATGCGGCGTTAATAACAGCTGTAACAGACATTACAGGCGGCTTTAGACAGGAAGTAGTCAGTAACGGACTCCCTGTACGTAACCGTCCGTTTTGTGTTTTGCCCGACAGATCTTGATCGGCGCCATCATCGAGAAGAGCCCGGCGGACCTGGACGGGCGTCTGCGGCCCGGCGACGAGCTCCTCTTCGTGGACGGCGTTCCCGTGGTGGGCAAGCCGCATCGCTACGTCATCGACCTGATGCACGGAGCGGCGCGCAACGGACAGGTCAACATGGTCATCCGGAGGCGGAGGCAGGGCCCAGGTTTGTTGAGCTCATTTAGCTCATGTTTTAACCCGGAGCATTCGATTCCAGAAAGAAAATGTCAAAGCAAAAAGTCTGCCTCGAAGTTTCGCAGCGATCTGGCTCACGGCTTAGCCGGTTAAGAGCGAGTAAAATCTACGCTTTCATTTGCCGACACCCACGTCACTCACCGGGCCTGGCCCCGCCTTTTAAAGACTCAAAAGTCACTGAATTTGTTAGCCTAATACTGGTAGCTAAATTGCCTGACTCATTTTATTTATTTTTTTGAACTACGAATCTACACAAACAAAGAAAAACTATTTTTAGCGAGCACATTGGTATTTTGTATTGATATTGTGACAATAAGCTCAACATGGCTTCCATATTTCGATACGAAGAGTTCATTTCGGGTCTTGACATCCCCCTATAGGCGACTCCTGTCAGGAGAACGGCCGCCGCTCGGGCTCGGTTTCCACGCAGCACAGCTCGCCGCGCAGCGACCTGACGTACGCCAACAGCGCCGGCGGGGCCGCCCCCGCCGACGGGGGGTCGCCCGCGACCGCCCGACCCAGCGACGTCCTCATCCACCGGAAGGAGAGCGAAGGCTTCGGGTTCGTCATCATCAGCTCGCTCAACCGGCCCGAGGCGCCCTCCGCCAACCGTAAGACACGGACACACGTATCGCGGCACGGCCCGCGGAATTGCGCTCGCTGACCCGCCCGCGCGTTTCCCGTCCGACAGCGGTGCCGCACAGGATCGGGCGCATCATCGAGGGCAGCCCGGCCGACCGCTGCGCCAAGATGAAGGTGGGCGATCGCATCCTGGCCGTCAACGGCCAGTCCATCGTCAACATGCCGCACGGCGACATCGTCAAGCTCATCAAGGACGCCGGCCTCAGCGTCACCCTGAGGATGATCCCGCAGGAAGGTCAGACTTCTGATTGGCTCAAATGTGTTTTTAGCACCACCTGTTGCTTCATGATCATAATAGTCGGGCTTTTTTTTCCTATGTTGCCTGCTTGTTTTACTTTATCAAATAGATGTTTTTATATGCTCTATATATTTGATATATTATCTTCCAGCGGAAGTGAGCCACCCGCCGTCGGCGCCCACCCCGGAGAAGCAGAGCCCGCTGGCGCAGCAGCGGAGTCCCAAGACGCAGCTCCCCTCTGCCGTCAGCTCGCAGCCCGGCCCGGGCGCCCCCGAGTCGGGCCGGTCCGACGCCGAAGCCCACCGCGGCCCCGGCAGCGGCCAGCTGCCTGCACCCCCGACGCAGACGTACACCAACGAGGGGAGGTATCACGAAAGCCAGAGAAAATGCATTCATTATAAGCAATTCAAGAAACTTACAATTATGTTTGATTTTTTTTTTTTTTTTTTTTTTAGGATTAAAGTCAAACTCTAACATTTGTATCATGTTCCCAGTTACAGATCAGAGGTGAAAGCCCGGCAGGACGTGAAACCGGACGTCCGCCAGCCGCCGTTCACCGACTACCGTCAGCCGCCCGTGGACTACCGGCACCCCCCTGTGGCCGACTACCGCCAGCCGCCCACGCCGGACTACCGGCACCCGCCCCTCTTGGACTACCGGCCGCAGTTCGCCATCCCGGACTACCGGGTGCCGCCGGTGCAGGTGAGCCAGAAGAAGCGGGACCGGCGAGTCACTCCGCGTCTCCCCGACGTCATGCGGGAACGTCGCCGCTTTGTTCTCAGCTCTCGCAGGACTTCGACTTCTTCACGGTGGAGCTGGAGAAGAGCGTCAAGGGTTTCGGCTTCAGCATCCGCGGAGGTCGGGAGTACAAGATGGATCTGTTTGTCCTCAGGCTGGCGGAGGACGGCCCGGCGTTACGCAACGGCAGGATGAGGGTACGGACGACGACGCGAAACGCCGAAGCTGGAACGTTTTTGTTTATTTGCGTAATGTTGCGGGCTCATCGACTACAATTTGTTTCAATGCGACTTCCTGCATTTTTTGTTCTTCCAAGGAATTTTGTATTCCCACTCATTAATGACATCATACTGATGACCCCCCTAAAAATCCCATGGGTTTTTTTTAGATTAATATATGCTATGTGTCGACCAGCAGGAGAACAAAGAAAAGAAAAATACATAAGCAATTCTCAGTACGGTATGCGAACCGCTAGTGATACATGGGCTCCCTCTAGTGGTATGCCGAAGAATCCCTGAATTAAATGTTCAAACTGTGCATATATAAACGCGGCTTTCACTTTTTTGTCTTTAATCCAGTGCAGTACATTTGTAAAGTGCAGTTCAGTTGTATTTAACGCAAGTACAGTACATTTGCATTTCATCGTTGAGAAAATCCGTTTTCAAACACGAAGCTGCTGTGTTTTAATCTGGGTCATTATTGTGTGTATAATCAAGCGATAAGTCATGAAATGGACATCCTTGTAATAATGACATGAATATGATTCATAAATAAATCACAAAAAATACAAAATACAAATACAAATGCAAAAAAAAGAAGACAAAATGGGTAAAGCGTTAGAAAATCATGTTTTTTATATTTTGATCTTTCTAATCTTTTGAAATTCTTATAGCAGTAAACATACATGTTAATAAATGGTATTTATAAAATATAAAAGTTTATAAAAGTCCCCAATATAAATAGCTTTGGATAATAATCAGAACTGAAAATATTACATATACTCGAAAATTCTTGTCCAATCGAATTCAAACAAAATCCAATCTCGAACCCTCAGATGAGTTTGTAATTTGTAGTGCTCGGTTTAAAAACAATCTCCAAACGTTCCGTCAGGTGGGCGACCAGATCATCGAGATCAACGGCGAGAGCACGTGGGACATGACGCACGGCCGCGCCATCGAGCTGATCAAGTCGGGCGGCAGGCGGGTGCGCCTCCTCTTAAAGCGGGGCACGGGCCAGGTCCCCGAGTACGGTGAGCCCGCATCGCATCTACGTTGTGGCTAACATCGCCCCGATGACGACGGGCTCGTGGGCTAATCCTGTCCTCTCTCTGGTCCGCTAACCGCCGCGGTGTGACTAACTGATTGCTCTAGGTTGTCGCCCCCCCTTCTTTAGGAATGGTATCTTCCGCTCACTCCATGTGCATGAAAAGTGACACGCATGGCGCCCCCTATTTCGTCCTCATGGGGCACCCCAAGGACACGGTTTGTGACCGAGCCAAATCTTCTTCTTCTCCTCACTCACTGTCGTGTGGTGTGTGTTCCTAACATTTTGAACCTCTTCCGAAGCCAAATAATATGAGAAAACGAGCTCTCGCTGTGCTTATTTGCATACCAAACAGTTATGCAAATCATGTTTGTTTTTTTTGTTTGTACTTTAGCGCACTAATGCTATGCACTTGTGTGGTGTTACGTCATCACGTGTGTGTTTTTGTGCATCCAGCAAAAGACAACAAAAAAGGAGCTTTTTTTTGGACATAAGTATTGCGACACACCTTTTTGAATCATCCATCCATGCATTTTCTGTACCGCTTTATCCTCACAAGGGCCGCGGGCGCGCTGGAGCGAGAGGCGGGCTACACCCTGAACTGGTCGCCAGCCAATCGCAGGGCACATATAAACAAACAACCATTTGCGCACACATTCACAGCGAGGAGCAACTTAGAGGTCTTCAGTTAACCGAGCACGCATGTTTTTGGGATGTGGGAGGAAAGCGGAGTCCCCGGAGAAAAGCCACGCAGGCACGGGGAGAACATGCAAACTCCACACAGGCGGGGCCGGGATTTGAACCCCGGTCCTCAGAACTGTGAGGCAGACGTGCTCACCAGTCACCCACCGTGCCGCCCCTTTTTGAATCAATTCATTTAAAATTACTAATTGTGCCCTGAGCTTAATTCTTCCTTTCGGACAATTATGTGTGTCGTTGACTCCGACACATTCCAGAATCGTTTCGCGTGTTGATTGAGTGCTGCGTGTCCCAATACTTTTGTCCACATCTTTTCAGTGCAGCCTGTAAAAAGGTCGGTGTCCGCTGTTAAATGGTGTTGGAGTTGCCATGGTAACCATTGGGTTTATTAAGCATGCTGCATGTCAACATGTTGTAAAAGCGGACCCGATTTTAGAAAAATAATGACAGGACAAAAATTAAAATTGAAAGGCCGCATACAGACAACTCCTTTGGTAATGTGTGTTTACACGTCAAAGAAAGCGCCAGAGTGTCAAACATTTGCGCAGTCACCTTTAGTTTAAGCTTCAAGGAGACACAGGTGTGTACAGCCTTGCTTGTGCTCAAACTTATTGATGCTAATGTTCGCGTTGATGTCGCCGCCGCCGCCGCCGCATGCCTTTGAAGTAGTGCTGAAGCGATGAATTGAATGAGCAACAACAAGTGTTTGTTTAGTGGTGCGAAATCAATTTTGATCTGATGAATCGATGGGATCGTCAGGACTTAGTAGTGCTTCCCTGCGGCATGCGTTGAATTTTCACGGCACGCCGGGTGTCGCGGTGGCATGCTTCCGTGGTGGCGGTCCGCTCTTTTTCGCCGTTCCTGACCCGTCGTCCGTGCCGCGTCTCTTCCAGACGATGGCGCCTCACGGGACGCTCGCCCTTCAGCCTCTCCAAGCCTGCCGGAAGTAGCCGCGGCGCCGGCGGCGAGCGTCGGGAGAGACGGCGGTAGGTCCGCCCGCGAGGGTCGCGTGGGCGAGGAGCGCAGAGCCGTGCGAGGACGCTCCAACGAGAGAATTGCCAGAGAAAGCGGCTTTCCCGCCACTCCCGCTGTGCATGCGAACGGGAAGAGCGGGCCGGGCCCGGAGCCCGGGCGGGAATCGGCGGCCGGGAAGTCCGCCGTCTCTCCGGGGCCCTGGAAGATCCCCGGATCGGACAAGCTTCCCGGCGCGCTGCGGGCGGGAACGTCAGGCAGATAACCCATCGACCGGGCTCCTCCTCCTTTTATTTATTTGACTCCAGACTAAGTTATTGGACACCCTCCACCTTAAAAACTGGACGTTCATCCACTTTTGTTTGGAGAAATCAGCCGAACTGAGAAGCAATCAAATGTAAGCAGCTTTTTATATGAGAACTCGGACACAACGGGGTCTATTTTCTCGGACTTTGCCTTAACCGGACTGCGCGGGCCCAACAACAATCACCGTGTAAATAAGACAGAAGGCTGAGAAACGACGCCGAGGAGGGCATGGAGTGCCTTAGGAAGGAGCGGAGACGTTTTTAAAAAGGCTGCTAGTAACCACGACGACCATACATGACGTACTGTGAATTCGATTATGTCACGAGCTCGTGTGCTTTCATGTCCCACAGGTCCTTAACTGTGCCAAAACGGCTTGGCTCTTGTGCATTTTTTCGTACGATCAAGTCTGTACCGACAGCGGTGTTTCGAAGCGGGAGAGGTCGCGCTCGGTTGCCGCGGCGATAAGGGCCCATCAAGCACAACATAGAAGCGTCTTTGTCTTTTTCATCACTTTTGTTGGGCGACAAAAACCAAAACGTGTGTGTTTGTGTGCGCGTGCGTGTGTGTGTGTGTGTGTGTGTGTGTGTTGACAACGCACAGCTCAGAATCACTGTGTAGTGTAAAACAAACTATAAAAAAAGAAAAATTGGTGGTCACCGAGGCTTGTATGTAAGCGGAGCAACTATTTTTATTAAAGAAAAATGCAGCACTATGAAGATATTAACTTTTTGCGGAGTTCCCCGAAATCTTGTATGATACTCTGATGAATAAAATAAAACATTGACACAACAACAGCAAAGCTATGCGGGAAGTTATTGTGCGAAAACATGGTGAACTTTCTTGTCAAATCACGGAAAAACATCATTAAAAAATGTTGATGTATTAATGTTTAGGTTCAGTCACGTGCCGAATTAACCGGGGTGGTGGGTTTCAAAGCAGCAGTTAATTTTTATTTGTGGGAACCCCCACCCCGTGTGTATATTCGGAAGTTAGCGTTAAATTTGCACATTTTCAAATTTAGTTTTGTTCACGTTTGTGATTCATTATTCTATTGCACCATACGCCATGTTTAATCTTAAATTATGTGCAAAAAAAAGGCATATTTTAATGCAATCAGTTATTATTAAAGTGGCGAAACGAGCCATTGTACGACATTTGCATTGTTGTAGTATCCACATGTGTCCACACGAGGGAGCAAAGAATGAAAATGTCTTGTTTTTCCCTGAATGGCCACTGGAGGTCAGTGTCATCTCACATTCTCTTTCCTCATGGCGTTCGACGTTTATTTTTTTATTTAATTTGTTTTTGTCGCAATGATTTTGTTAATTCCTATTTCAAAGACGTGTGTGTGTGTACGTTTCATTTTTGCAATCTCCCAACTCTTTCTCCTGCTTTGGTTACCGTCAACAAGCTCTACTTCCCTTTTTTTTTTTTTTTTTTTTTTTACAACCCCAATTCCAATGAAGTTGGGACGTTGTGTTAAACATAAATAATAACAGAATACAATGATTTGCAAATCATGTTCAGTCTATATTTAATTGAATACACTACAAATACAAGATATTTAATGTTCAAACTGATCAACTTGATTGTTTTTTAGCAAATAATCATGAACTTCGAATTTTATGGCTGCAACACGTTCCAAAAAAGCTGGGACAGGTGGCAAAAAAGACAGAGAAAGTGGATGAACGCTCATCAAACACCCGTTTGGAACATCCCACAGGTGAACAAGCTAATTGGGAACAGGTGGGTGCCATGATTGGGTAGAAAAGGAGCTTCCCTGAATTGCTCAGCCATTCACAAGCAAACATGGGGCGAGGTTCACCTCTTTGTGAACAAGTGCGTGAGAAAATAGTCCAACAGTTTAAGGACAATGTGCCTCAATGTACAATTGCAAGGAATTTAGGGATTTCATCATCTACGGTCCATAATATCACCAAAAGGTTCAGAGAATCTGGAGAAATCACTGCATGGAAGCGGCGAGGCCGAAAACCAACATTGAATGCCCGCGATCTTCGATCCCTCAGGCGGCACTGCAGCAAAAACCGACATCAGTGTGTAAAGGATATCGCCACGTGGGCTCAGGAACACTTCAGAAAACCAATGTCAGTCAATACAGTTCGGCGCTACATCCGTAAGTGCAACTTGAAACTCTACCATGCAAAGCAAAAGCCATTTATCAACAAGACCCAGAAATGCCGCCGGCTTCTCTGGGCCCGAGCTCATCTAAGATGGACCGATGAAAAGTGTTCTGTGGTCCGACAAGTCCGCATTTCAAATTGTTTTTGGAAATTGTGGACGTCGTGTCCTTCGGGCCAAAGAGGAAGAGAACCATCGGACTGTTCTGGACGCAAAGTTCAAAAGCCAGCATCTGTGATGGTATGGGCCTGTGTGAGTGCCAATGGCATGGGTAACTTACACATCTGTGAAGGCACCATTAATGCTGAAAGCTACATACAGGTTTTGGAGAAACATATGCTGCCATCCAAGCAACTGGTACTAGACTGGCCTGCCTGCAGTCCAGACCTGTCTCCCATTGAAAATGCGCGGCGCATTATGAAGCGTAAAATAGACACCGCACTGTTGAACGGCTGAAGCTGTACATCGAGCAAGAATGGGAAAGAATTCCACATACAAACCAACAATTAGTGTCCTCAGTTCCCAAACGTTTATTGACGATGTTAAAAGCAAAGGGGGTGTAACACAGTGGTGAACATGACCCTGTCCCAGCTTTTTTGGAACGCTGCAGCCATAAAATCCCAAGTTCATGATGATTTTCTAAAAGCAATAAAGTTGATCGCTTTGAACATTAAATATCGTGTGTTTGTAGTGCATTCAATTAAATATAGGTGGAACGTGATTTGCAAATCACTGGATTCTGTTTTTATTTATGTTTAACACAGCGTCCCAACTTCATGGGAATTGGGAATTGTTGCTCCATACTTGGTCGATTGAAAAAGGGGGTCATGGGCGCCATCAAAAGAACATGGGGTCTCAATTTTGATTGCTTAAGGCCCAAAACCATGGGTGGAGAACCTGCGGCCCGTGGGCCACATACAGTACTTGCATCACGTTCAATCTACAAACAAAAAAACCTACCCTGAGCGTGTATTATTCCACAAATCCTCATTATATGTGACGATAGTAAGGTGGTGACATATTGGAGGGACTTCTAAAACATGTTTCACTGGATGAAAAGGCTTGTTGGGGCAACACAAACCCCATTAGGTCCAGTGAAGTCTCATGATTTTCATTGTATGTTATGTTGCGTATGTTTCCTGGCTTAATGTGTGCACAATTTTCCGTCCTGACTGCACTCTGCACAGTTTAATCAGTCTCACAGCGACTGACTTGTCGGTGTCAGATATTATAACATGACAGACGTCATCTGCAGATGACAGTCGGGTTGTGTAGCCCGAAAAGGCCTGCTTTGAGCGATATGTTATCTTAAGGCAGTGTGCTCGGTACTCACACATGCCTGCACAGACACGCATACTTGACATTCTCCAGACATGACTGTTGCTCAGCCTGTTCTCCGCTCACACCCTCGTCATCACCGGCGAACATTTTGAGTGTTCTGCATACTGCTGGCTCCACGGATGACATCCTTGATTCTTTAGAAGTCTTAACCTAAAGAGGTGTACATTAGTTAAATTGATGTGGCTCCGTTCTGTGTTTGGCACACGCCGAATTAACCAGCGCGGACAATTACGGTGTCCCAAGTGCTTTTAACTTCCAGCAAACGCCTCGCTGCGTCCATACTGAGAAGTTCTCCGTCAGTCGGCGGAAATTTCGACAGAGTTTGGTCGCGGCGAGCCGAAAGAAAGCAGAGGAAAGGGGTGGGGCCACGGCTGGGGTGACACGTACCGTCGCCGCTCATTTAGCGTTGTGCGGGGCGGGCGCCGACCACATTTGTCGTCGTCTGGAGCCGGGCTGAGGTGGTTTTTTTGGGTTTGTTTGTTTGTTTGTTTGTTTTCCCCCCCTCCCTCTTCTTACGCGGCGGTGGTGAGAGCATCCGAGTTGGTCGAGGGGGGCCGGTGGGAGGAGGCAGAGAGACCGCAGCTGCCACACCGCACTGCCTCTTTTGACAGGCGCGAGAGGAGCGAAGCAAGCTCGCCGCTCATGTCTACGGTAAGAAGCCGTTTCTTTTTGGTTTTTTGAATCGCAAAGGGCGGGTTGAGTGTCGACTTCGGGCCCGTGTGGGACCGAGGAGGACCCGCGGAGCATCTTGGCTTTTTGTCGGCTGCGTGGTGGCGGCGGCGAGGCACCCACGCTCCTCGGCGGACAAATATATTTCGTTAAAAAGCATCAGCGTGATATTTCTGCACAATCTGCGTCGTTTTGTTGCTTTAAACTGGTGGGGTGCTTACTACGGAGGGCCTGGGGAGAGGGGGCGGATGTGGAGCCGCCCGTAGCCGTCTTTGGTCGCTGGGCGGCGGGCGACGGGAGAGGCAGTGAGCCGCCGATTAGCTCGCAGCCGTTAGCCCGAGCATACCGGAAGCGAGGACAGCAGCTTTCAAAATGAGACGTGTAAAGTGACATTTTAACACGACACCGTCGTTTCAAATTATATGATTTATTGTTCTTGCGATTTACGTCTTCAGTCGGAGCCCATTTTTAACTGAAACTTAGTTAGCCAGCTCGCTAGTGGTAGCCATTTCCTGACGTGTCGAAGTCGCACTCCCACTTCGAAAAGCTACTGTGACCGTAATTCATATTTTGGCTGCAGGTACGACACGAAATAATGACATAATGGGAATAATTCACAGAATAATGCAGGCGAAGTGTTCCTGTGTTTGTTTTCACAATTGGCTCGTGCACGCTTGTTCAGTGAACAAACCGGAAGTTGGCCTTGTATACCACGTCTGCTTTGACGAATCTGTTTGAATGGGATTATTTCGCTTCAAGTCAACCAGAACGTATAATGTGACGCTTCTGCTGTTTATATGATTATGTGACGTTTTTGCTCTGCGTGTCATGACTTAACTTTACTTGGATGTTTTTTGTTGTTGTAGTTTTTAAAGTTTTTTAAGGACACTTGCATGATAAATTGTAATACTAAGGGGAAACTAAGTGCAGAATTTCCCCCAACGGGCAGTTTCCCAGGGGTTCACCTTGCATCGCCTCCCCGCCGCACCCTCCCACAATGTGTGCTTTTAATAACCAGAGATGACGGGTGCTACACGGGTGGCACGACATTGAACCCCGACGTAGAAGGGCGTGGCGTTAATGGCGTGTCACCAGCCGGTGATGGAGAGGCCTGATTGGGACCAATGAGCGTCACTCACTGGCTGTCACCCAGTCCTCCATGCTGTACATGAACCTTAGCTTGAACCATGCTAATGCAAAGACGTAGCACGCGAAGTCACGTTTGCACCCAAAAATGGGCGTTTAAAAACTTGCCGGCAGCGGGATGATGAGACGTCGCCGAGTCTGCGTGAGTGTTTAGCCGTAAGCTGTGGCCGACACCAGCTCTCGTGCACTTTGTGTTTGATTGTATTCTGTGAAAATGCATAAAAAAAGAGAAGTCTGTCGCCAACCAAAACAGCAGCACCTACCGCAGAACTTAAAATAGTCTCTCACATGCATCTGACAGCGTCATAAACGTGCCCCCAGTACTCCAAATTTTCCCATACCAGCAACATGGACATGGGATAATACTTTGAAGCAGAAGACAACAAAGATCAGCGACCGTGACGTCCTTTTTAAGAAATGAAAGGTCAAATTCGCCTTCGAGACCTCTCGGCCGCGGCGGGCGAGTGTGGATTTCTCGGTCCGGGCCGGGCGGCAGATCGAATTCCAGAAGCGCAGACACGATGTCTGCCATGTTGTTCACAGGAAACCCTTTCTGGCGTCAACGTTCAGATATTTTCAGAATTGGGAATGGACATTTGACTGACTCGAGACACAGAGGAGGTGCGGCAGGAGTTTGTTTTCAAAGATGTATATTTTAGTGAGAATTTCTCTATTTTATTATTACTGTTGCTCGATTGCTGTTTTTATTTCAATATTGTTTTATGTTCGATATTTAACATGTGCAGCACATTGTTAAATTGGCAAATCGAAAATTGAACGAGGAAAACATGGTTTATTTTTTTGTTTTCGAATTCAACACTATTTCATTTGATTTTTTTACATATTTAAATTTAGCCTCAGATTTAAAAAGACACTTTTTGATAATAATTTTTTGAAATCAGCCTAAAATTGAAATACGTAAAATCTGGATTTTTCTTTTGGACATGTGAGGCTTCCGCCCAAAAGCAATGAAATATCGACTAGCTGGTGTCGTGTTCTTCTTCTTGAGACCACAAACCGGTTGACGGCGCCTCTGTCGGTCACAGCCGGGCGGGTAGCGCGCTCCATTTAGCCTCCGATGCCTCATAGCTAATTCCATCCCTCAGTAAACGCGGTCAGGTTTTCGTCTTTACATGCACGTCATGCTGGCTCCTGTCAGCTTGTGTTAGCATTTGTTGGACTATTTTAAAGCGGCTTGTTCTCTCCCCGCTCCGTTGTACGAGCGACTTCCCTTCAATCGCTCCGCCGCCAGCTTTCAAGCGTACTAACGCGATTGTGCCAGCGTTCTATCGCCCGCCGCCACTCTCGCCGGCTTTTGTCCGTCCGTAATGCTCTCAGCCCGAGTGCATCTGTCGAGCTCGGCCGTCTCCCGCGCACGCACGGCCCCGCCGGGTTCAGCTGCTAATGGAGGGCCGCGGGCATCGACGCAGTCGTCCGAAAAGTACTTGAAAATTCCACTCAAGTGCGGTACGTTGCGCCACTAGCCGTAGCGTAGCATCCATCCGGCATTTGAGGCGTTTAAGCCAGACACTTGTGGACACTGCAGGAACGTTTCCCTTGTCAGGTGCTAATCCGCGGCCAATTTGTGCTGCCCACCCACAACCGCCCCCGACCGGGTCCTCACGTCCACTGGGAATGTGCTTTGAGAGGGCCAGATAGTCTGGACTTTTATTTCGATGTGTGCAAGTTTCAGCGGAGGATAAATCAAACAAAGCCTTTCAAAGACGTGCTGTACTTCAATACAGCAGGCGGCAAGGAAGCAAGCGAGCAAACACGGCATTGTTTGGTTCTGCGGGCCGCGTTCAGCTCAGGGGGATTTGGTTTCCTCTTCGAGCGTTCGGGCCGACCTGCCGGGAATCTGCGAGACGGCGGATCCCGTGTACCGAACGAGACTTGACAAACGTGCCGGTGTCAGTTCGGCCTTGGAGAAATGTCACGCCGCCGCTGCCAGAAAATGCTTCCGGCCTGGTCGGCGGCCGGGCTTGGGATGTATCCTCGCTGCCAGAGAACTTCTCACCCACCGGGGACGGTTGGGGAAACTCTCCCAGGGTCCACACGACCACCAGTCCGTCAATCGCGGTTGAGATCTTGATTGACTGAGATCAAAAGATTGAGGAACATGAACCGGGGAACATTCACGACAATGACTCAAAAGATTTGGACATTATTTAAGAGGCTTTGTGTCTAATCTGGAAAAAAAATCACTTCTGTCCGTCAACCCTCTGTTCGTGTCTGACGGAACAACTCGTGATGCAGCAGAAAAACTCGCAATAAACTAGGACTTTGTCCTTTTTATGAAATGTGCTGTTAAACGGTCACGTTATTAACTTGTAGTTGTCCCGCCGTGCTGGATCGTGCAGGAAGTGTCCGCGCTCTTAAATGAACCGGCCGCCGCCCGGTTTATCGTATCGAGTTGGCCCAAATAATGGCGCACGCTCCATTACACTCCGCCGTCAAGCGGGATATGATCTAATTAAATTGCGGGGCGGGGCCGGATTGCTTTGCGTGTCGCCGGGAGCCGACCGGGAGAGGCGCGGCCGGGTCAGGTTCCGCCAGGCACCTGAGGCTAAAAGAGTCCGCCGTTATCCATATTTGCATCGGAAGAGGCGGTGAACGGGCGCCGCGCTCGTTTAAAACCGCTCGTAAAGCTGAGTCAAAACAGTCGCTGGTGGGAATTTTGGATCGTGCTTCCCGATCGGAATTGTTTTGGGATTATCATTTGGAAGTGCTCCTATGCTCTCCCGCTTGCAGGATCCGTGTGAAGGTCGGGACCCCGTCGGGGAGCAAGCAGACGTTCGGACCGGACCGCCGGACGTCACCCCCGTGGTGTCTGTCGCCGAATACTACGCCGGCAAGAACGTGCTCATAACGGGGGCCACCGGCTTCATGGGCAAAGTTCTGGTGGAGAAGCTGCTCCGGTGCTGCCCGGAGGTGCGGGCGCTCTTCTTGCTGGTGCGACCCAAAGCCGGCCAGTCCATGAAGCAGCGGGTCGACGACATGATGAAGTGCAAGGTGAGGTTGAAAAGTGGAGCCCGCCGTCGTTCCAAAAATACTCTCCGCGACTTGACGCTGGCCGAATGGAAAAGTTGACGGATCGCAGTCCTGGCGACGACTGGTCGGCCCCTCATCTGGTAGAACTGGTGTCGGGACGTTTGACTAGCAAGCTCTGGAGTCAACTCCTTTACTTCTTTAAGTCTGTTTTATGTTGTGCAGGTTTAAAAAGGTTATGATCCACTTTTGACAAAGAAGGAAGTATCTGTTCTCAAATGTAGAGACTAAAAGGAAAGCGAAATACTCCAAGTACAAATACCTGAAAAATGTGTTTAAAGTACAGTAGTACGGATACATATTTACGTCCCAGCACTGTTTGAGTCAAATCCTCATTCAAAACGCGATACTGATGCAAAACATACTGTTGATGCCACAAGAAGTTGTCGTACGTCGCTGGGGAAGATGAGCATCCAAATTGGTCAGAAAAAGAAAAAAATGGACGCGTCACCTCTAACCAGCAACTGTTGCCGGAGTGATTGTGCGATTTTTAAGAGTCTGTTGTGGGGGCGCAAGGACGGCCGGGTGGTGAGGCAGTCGAGGAGTGGGCGGGGGCGGCAAAGCGTGACTCATCGAGGCCCAGGAACGACGTCGCGCAAGGTGGGCCCGCGGCCTCAAACTGTCACACAACTGTCGTTCCGAGCCGGTTCTTTTGCCAAGAGGAGACCGAACCTGCGTTAACCTGACGTCCTTCCATTTCCACGCTCGAGCGTCAAGTGCCAGATGAGGGAGCGGGCGCTCTCCAGTCGCCCTTTCATCCCTTCTTGCACCTGTTGCTAGGTAACCGCTGCACATCCCGTGCCGCGGTGCCTTCCCGAGGATCGGAATCCCGTTGTGCGTTGCCGCACCGCTCTCGGGCCCTCGCCGGGTCCTCCTGTCGGGCGCTTTACGGCGGAGGCGTCCGGCGCACTGGCTCTCTTCTCTTCTCTTTGCTTTGCAGAATGCCTCTTTTTTCAACCGCCCACGACACACTGGCGGCCCTGTGCTCCCTGCGTCGGTGGGCGAGGTGCAATCCCGCAGGGCGGCTTCACGTGGGAGGAGTGTGAACAGCAGTCGGAAACAATGCGACGATCATTTCTCGTCTTAAAGCAAAAGAAGGTTTGGGAAGCGCATCTGTAGAGTTTCACTTTCTGCACACGAGGTTGAAGTATTCCAGGTTCCTCTCTGCCGCAGATCATCTTCGCGCTCCGTCTTTAGCGAGTGTTTCCTGCCGCCGCGGAAGATTATGTATTCCCGAAGAGGTCGGCGGCCATTGAATAATGCATTTGGCTGCGCCAGCGGCGTGACAAGATCACAACAAGGAGATTCACTGGAGACACAAGCCATGTTACACGCCCTTAAAAGCTTCACAAGCGGATGTCTGTGCTGCCGAGCAGCACCTGATGCGGATCCTGTTGCATGTGACGAGGCGGTAGTTCCTCCCTGGGGAGACGGTCAAAGGGGAACCAGGCGTAATAATGTGTGATTCTGTGTAATAATGAGGTCACAAATTATCTCCAGTTTCTGAAACAGATTGGCACGCTGTGTGTCGCCGGCGGAGTTATTACGGTTAAGAAACCATTGTTCCCGCTTTTGGCATCTGGATGAGAGCCACGGCCTGTCAGGCTCAGGTTATTTCAGGGTAATTGTTAAGATGACTTCAACACCTCGGAGTCGTGTAACCGCCATGCGGTTGCGCTCGCGGAGTTACGACTTCCTCTGTATGAGATCAGCGTGAAACGTTAAGCTGGAATGCGACGCCACCGGCATTTCGAGAAACTCCACATCTCGGATATATACCACTCTGCCTCTGGGTTAAAAGAAGAGTGGTCCGTCCAAGGACCAGCTAAAGCCTATTGTCCCATCTCGATTTTTTTCACGATTGCTCCCGTCGGCCGCCGCGAGCCGATTCTTCGGCTCCGTCGACCGCTCGCTCGGGCGGGGCTAGGCCGTCGCCGCCGACAGGTCGAAGGACAAAGGAAGAAAGAAAGCCGTGAGAGGAAAAACCCGTTCTGCGCACTCGCCTCGTAACTCGGCAGGGCTGTCAAGAGGGTTGACCTTTGAGCGCTCGGATTGTCACAATCAAACACATTTGACTGGGAGATCTTGACTTAACCCCGACCGCCTTCGACACTTCATGGAGGATGACGGGAGAATGATGCCGCACCAACGTTCCGTCCTCTCTTGAGTTTGATCGATCGGGGGCAAATGGAAAGAAGAGGTAGGAGTGACCACGAGAAATCTACGTGGACTTCGCGAAGACTACTCTGGACACCGGGAACGTCCTCAATGGCGACTCGGGTCGCCCGGCTGCAACGAGATCACCGTGAGTGTCTGGCCGCTTCCAGACCTCTTCACTAGAGATTTATTGCTCTGGTGGTCGTTAAAAAATAAATGTCCGGTACATAGAAAGTACAAACGGTTCTTCTCCAGAAGCGTCTTTATGCAGTGACCTTGTTGGAGGGCAAAGTGAGTGAGCACGAGACTGCAGGGGTTACTGTGTGGCGCTATTGTTTGTCAGTGACTGGCACCAAAGAGCTCGTTGACAATCCCACAGCGTCGCCCTTTTGCACAAAAGCCGCCGTTGAAGCTGCGCTGTCGTCCCCCTCGGCCCGACCTCGATGACCTTGCCATCATCTTTGCGGACGACTCCCCCGCCACTGAGGAAGTTGAGCAGCGGAAGACGTAGACCGACTTTGACAAGTCGCGGTCTCTGTTAAGACTGAAGTCGGTTGCCGGGCAGCTTTGGTGTGCGCCGAAACCCACTTGAGTCGGGAGTCCTTTTGACTTCGGTTTTCGGTTTTAACTGCAGGTTTTTTTTTTTTTTATTATTTACCAAGCCGTCGCTTGTCCATTGCCCCTAAGGAATTGCGGATGTAGCAGTGTTGCTGAGGAACCGCAGAGCCAAGCGAATCACAACAGTGTCTGCTCCAGCATTCCTGCGTTTTTGTCAACGTTTTTAGCCCCTCACACGACACAGCCGCCCCGCCTCCTCGGTGCCAGCTGCTGGCTGGCAGGGCCGTAACGTTAGCATTGCATAACGCTTAGTGCAGAAAACGCGCGCACCCCTCCCCCCCCACCACCACTGCCACTCGTTTCCAGGCGATGGCCTTACTGCGGCGCACGAACGCAAACAGCTGTCGGAGTCGGCATCTGCTCCCGTCAGCGGGGAGGGGGCGTTTCATAACCATCCCTCTTCTTCGCCTTCTCCATCTGCTGCTGCAGCATCCGACTGCTACCCGTCGCCCTCGGCAACCCACGCCGCCCGCTCTGTGTTCACAAAAGAATAGAACTCTTTATCAGGCAGGGGCGGGCTTGTGCGCACGCAGGGTTCACTTAATCCCTCGCCGCGTGTCGGAATGCCGCCCCGCAGTCAGCCGGCAGAAGCGTAAACGGGTCGACACGCCGGAAGTCATCCGCGCGCTTTGCCGGGCGGATCCGGTTCGGACGGGGAGGTAAATGCCGATCGGTAGCATTAGCCGCTGTTGATTACGAAATGTATGAAACCCCTCAAAAAGCCCCGTCCTGTGGTGACGCACGTTGACAAAAGAGGCTGACTCACCTGTGCGAGCGCTGCGTTTTCACCGGGAAACACGCCGCTGACGATCGTCCGCCGCACGCCTCCCTCCGAACGCTGACTCAGCTTGGAACTTGGTCACGTTGAAAAGCGCAAGCCCTCTGCGGCCGAATGAGCAAAGTCCAGCAGAATGAGTCTTCATGAGAAATATGAGCAAGTGAAGTGCGACGGTCGAAAGTTACAGGAATACAATCCCCAACTTTTGTTAGCTTTCCTGTAGCTGTTGTATTTCTGCTGTAACAGTTGCAATTGACTTTAATGAAGTGAGCCATCATTTCCAGCCTGCAGAACCTCGCTCCGTTAAATTCCCCCCCCCGATCCATTTACAATGAATTCGACTGTTTTTTGGGATTGAAAATGGTCGTATTTCACTCTGTCCCCTCTCGCAGGTCTTCGACCGCGTGCGGGAGGACGACCCGGGCTTCCACCGGAAGATCATACCCGTCAGCAGCGAGCTGACGCAGCCGGGCCTCGCCATCAGCCCCGAGGACGCCGACAAGCTGGCCGCCTGCGTCAACATCGTCTTCCACTGCGCCGCCACCATTCGCTTCGACGAGTCGCTCAAGTAAATATTTGATGTCGTTCGGGTTGGGTGGTGCGGGCAAAAATGAAGTAGTTGATATGAGAGAGGAAGTGTGAATCTTTCTAGTAGAAAGTGTGCACGAAGGCCCCGCCCACCTGAGCGCCACTTCCCGTTCTCCCTTTTGCCAGACACGCCGTGCAGCTCAACGTGATCGCCACGCAGGAGCTCCTCGGCCTGGCCCAGCGCATGCGCCACCTGGAAGCCTTCATCCACATCTCCACCGCCTATGCAAACTGCAACCGCAAGCACATCGACGAGGTCATCTACCCGCCGCCCGTCGAGCCCCGCAAGCTCATCGAGTCCCTCGAGTGAGTGAGTGGGCTGTTTTCGGAAAATGAGCACTGACAGGTTGCGCTTGCTTCGATAAACTATTTTGTGGATTTCTTAACATTTCATTTTGTCCTTTTAAAGGTCCCACATTGAATTTTCTGGCAATATTAATTGTGGAATTGTTTTTATTCGATTTTTTTGTTAGTCTGTTGTGTGGATGTATTTTATTTTCATTTATTTTACAAAGAAACATTTATGGCCGTATTTTTGGGGGGTTATATTTTATTTTGATTCTGAAGGTGAGATTTGATTTAGTGTGATTTTTTTTTTTTTTTTTTTTTTTTTTTTTTTTTTTTAATTTTTTAATTTTTTTTTTTGCATTTCTAAATTGACTTAATTTTTAGGTTGGATTTATTTTTTGTCTTATTCATTTTGTGAAATTAATTTGATTTTAATGTATTCATTTTAAAGGTGACAATATTTTTTTGGTTTTGGTTTTTTTTTTTTTTTTTTGGTTTTGTTTTTTTGTATATAATGAACCTTTATTTGTATCTTATCTATTCTAAAGTGTTTTTTTTTTTTTTTTTTTTTTTTTTTCCACGTGTAATTACGTATTTGGCAGCTTGTAATGATTCTCTTCCCACGTGTCCTTCGGCTTTCAGGTGGCTGGACGACAGCATCGTGCAGGACATCACGCCGCGCCTCATCGGCGACCGGCCCAACACGTACACGTACACCAAAGCGCTGGCCGAGTGCGTGGTGGAACAGAAGCAGGACAAGCTAAATATCGGCATCATCCGGCCGTCCATCGTGGGGGCCAGCTGGCAGGAGCCCTTCCCGGTGAGCCCTTCGCGTGACCCCTCGCCCGCTTTGCGCGGTGTGGATATCGATCTCGTAATCCCGCGCGGCTGCCCGGCAGCTTTTATCGTAAGTGGCCGAGGATTATGGCTCTAATTGCTTCACATGTGGGCCAGAAAGCAGGCGAGGGCGCTGTGGCGACAGGGAAAGTTCACACTTAAGCTGCTTTCATCTGTCCAAGACATCTTCAGCGGTCGTCGCCAAGGCTTTCCCGCCTGTCTGCCGGCGGGATTAGGTTTCCGAGACGATCTTCTCAGAACTTTGACGAGAGAAAAAGCAAGTTTTCTTACACTTTTGTCACCCAGGTTTAGACCAAGCCGCTTTCGATATTGTTGAGGAAATGGTTGACGCCAGCCGATTTTTTTTTATTTTTTTCCATGTCAATCTAATCTGCTCAAGGCTTCCATAATCAGTAGTGCTGGCCCTTGTAACATAAACTACAACAGCAATGGGACTGTTTCTTTTCCCGAAACGTTTTCAAATTCGTCCTCACAAGGCCAGAGCGCTGGCCCCCGACGACGTCAGCATTTTTCTCTCCTCTGATTGGTTGGTCGGTCAGAGCAAAACTGTAGCAAACTGCATTGCTTTAATAAAATGAATAATCAGCTTCCAATTAATTGAATAATGTACTTTGTCATGTAATTAGATAAATACTGATTCTGAACTGCTCCAGATCACATGGCGCAGATGCTTTGCCGTTTGATCACGTTTTTGTGTCGTACTGATGCTTTCCATAATGAAGTCAAATTCCATCGACAAATCATCCGTTTTTGAACATCAACCTCCGTCGGTGTGGACATCAAAAGTAAGGGAGATAAAAATAATACTTGTCCATCAGTCGTCGGTCATCTTGCGCGAGCGTCGGCCTCGCATCTTTTCCCGTCGCGCACGTTATTCAACCCGACGCAAGCCAGGCTCCTCGTTGGGCGTTCTTGGTGCATTTTTAATGCGGTCTAATTGACAATCACGGCGGCTGTTTCCCCCGCCGCAGGAAGTAACACGATACCGCCGTAACACAAGCGCGTCTCTGCCGTCGTTAATTGAACTCCTGTTCTCTCCTCAGGGCTGGATCGACAACTTCAACGGACCGAGCGGCGTCTTTATTGCCGTAAGTAAGCCTCCCTTGAACACACCACATACGCGCGCGCACGTGACCGTTTTGTCGTGCGTGTTTGTGTGTATGTCAGGCCGGCAAAGGAATCCTGCGCACCATGTGGGCCAACAACGACGCCGTGGCCGACCTGATCCCCGTGGACGTGGTCATCAACCTCACGCTGGCAGCGGGCTGGTACACGGCCGTGCACAAGTCAGTTGGTCCGCGATGCGTTGAAAGACCCGTTCAAAGTGTAGAAAATGACGCTAACCGCCTTTCCCACACTTTTCCCGAAGACCTAAAACGGCTCTGGTGTACAACTGCACGACCGGCGGCATCAACCCGTTCCACTGGGGCGAGATAGGTAGGTCCCGTCAAGTTGAGCTGCGTTGTATTTTTAGCTCTCCAAAATGTCCCAGCTGGCTTCGGGAATTGTGGCAGAAGCTCGGGTCGTCATTTTGTGTCCCCTGCTGCGCACTGGGAACGACAAGAAATGATCCGATTGTACTTAATTTGTCCGAAAAGTCATAATGACTTACGAGTAATGTTTTTTGTTCATCTAGCTATGCCAGTGACGTATAGTGACGGGCAGAATAATTAAATGCGCTTCCATTAGACGACCGAAGATACAATGAACCTGCATATTCGTTGGTTGCCATTCATACAACAGCCATTCATTGCCATTCATTCAATGGCCATTGTGCTGCGTCTTCCATTGTCAGCTCGTCAGGAGCGTTTTGCATCGCTTGTCAGTGTCACTGGAAAAATGGCGACCTTTTAATAGACAAGCGACGGACGGGGCGGGCCCTTTGAGAAAAATGAGAAGGACAATTTGATCCAAACTCCCAAGCAGGTTAGCAGCCGCTAAGAGGAAGTGCCTAACTATTCCTCCTTAAGCGAGGTCGTATCTCCAATCAGGAAAAGGCAGTTAGTCGTTTTGTGCCTGACGCAACCGGCGGCCCCCAGCCCCGGACGCCGACTTCTTGTTTTGTCTCAGCAAAGCGATACAATATCTCAGAGAGAGCTTCAGGAACAAGCTGACCTTTTTTATCCTCACGCTGCATTTTTTTTTTTTTTTTTTTTTTTTTTTTTTTTAAATTCTTACCTGTAGAAAGAAAAAGCGAAAACCTGTAAAACAATGAAGGAATTGGGAGACATTTGACTTGGCCACAGATACAACTAGGTCTGATTTTATTCATATATTACTATTATAATCAAATGTATTTTTTTTTATTTTTTTTTACAATACACAGCAGGCCGATACAAAATGAGCTGACAAAAAGGCCCACGTGCCGTACTTTGGACACTAACCAGAGTATTATTGGATGCCATGTCGTGAGGCTGTCAGATTAGCAGGTGTGCGGCAGGATATCCGGCTGGCGGCATGTCAGCGGGGGCGCTGGGGTTCACTTTTTTTTGCTGCTTCCCGTCAGATTAGAGAGTGCGCTGGAATTGCTATCAGATGGCCGGAAGCCGGATTAGGCGTCACCGTCGTCGTTGTCGTCACGAGAGAAAGAACAGCTAGCTAGCTAGCATTGGGGCTATTCTGCGCTCGTCTTCTATTTTGATGTATTTTGTATGCATCTTGGAGGGCCTCCAGCCCGCCGTCCCCTCGCATCTGGTCATCTCCTGATCTGCTGCCATGGTAACAGAAGCCCGCCGTGACGTAACGCCCGGCGGTCACGCGGCGCTCCTCCTCGGGCCTCGTTATTCCCGCTGCAGCCGGGACGCGCTCATTGTTTTTTTGCGCCCCTCCTCAGAGCACCACGTGATGTCGTCGTTCAAGAGGAACCCCCTGGAGCAGGCCTTCCGCCGGCCCAAAGTCAACATCACGTCCAACTATCTCATCTACCAGTACTGGATCCTGGTCAGCCACAAGTTTCCCGCCCTGCTGTACGACCTCGTCCTGCGCCTGACCGGCCAGAAGCCGCAGTAAGCCGCCGCGTTGGGACGTACGCTCGCTCACGGCATCGGGGAAAATGGTTCCGATCCCGTCTGTCGTGTTCTCGTGCAGGATGATGCGCATCTTCAATCGGCTCCACAAGGCCATTGGCCTGCTGGAGTACTTCAGCACCCAGGATTGGGAGTGGAACTCGGAGAATATTAGCATGCTGATGGCGCAGCTGAGCCCGGAGGACCGCAAGGTAGTGTTCACGACGCAAAAACATGCAGAAAGGGAGATATTTTGCTTTCTAGATGATATTTTATGGTCCTTTCCATGGGTGCTTTAACGACGGATGGTATCAGGTCAAAGCTGAACTAAATGTCTTGAAAATTCAGCCACCGAAACTCGTTTCACTTGGCAACATGAATCTTGGTACACATGCCAGAAAAGACGGAAAATCCGCAATTGCAATTTGAAGTGGCCCTTTGGGAATTTTCGATAGCTTCGCCGTGGTCGTCCACTATCAAGCAAACTTTGTCTTGTTTATTTTATACCGCCGTCAGGCTTTCAACTTTGACGTGCGCCAGCTCAACTGGCCCGAGTACATCGAGAACTACTGCATCGGCACCAAGAAGTACGTTCTGAACGAGGACATGTCCGACATTCCCGCCGCCAGGCAGCACCTGAGGAAGTAAGTTGCTCCAGTGACGAATGCAGCGGAGAAGCGCGATAAGGAGTGTTGCACTTGTATAAGCTGTGGTAATGGTAAACTGAATATATTTGGTTGGAAATGCTACAGAAACACATTTGTTTGGTGACGTTAATGTGTAGGAGCTAGCTTGAGTCAGTTGCACCCTCTGGTGGTCGCTTCCACTTAGTGAGCTGCCATTTGCTTTCAAATATTTCATCAAATTCTGGGTTGAAGCCAAAATTGATTGATTAATGCTAACCATTTATTATAGATTTTAACAAAAATGTATTATACATTTTTTTTGTTGTTAGTTTTTTTTTAATAATAATAAATATTGTATATATGTAACACAATGTGCCCCGTTTTGCAGATTGAGGAACATCCGCTACACCTTCAACACGGTGCTGGTGGTCTTCATCTGGAGGGTCTTCATAGCTCGCTCGCAGATGGCGCGCAACATCTGGTACTTTGTGGTCAGCCTGTGTTTCAAGTTCCTGTCCTACTTCCGCGCGTCCAGCACCCTGACCAACTGACGCCGCTTCCTCGGCGGGACTCGTAGGGGACGACGCGGGTGCGCCAGCCATGAGCGTCCACAAAACCCGTCCACCCTCAAAGTGTCATTGATTCTTGTTTTCCTTCTCTTAATATATGCAACAGTATGCCTTTTTCCTCGCCGCCGCCATTCTGCATACTTGCCTTCTGCTTCTGTTACTTGAAACTCGACGTCGAGTCGAGGAACTTTTCTTTTGTGGGACATTCGAATCTTGGTGGATATCTGCAGGTCTTCTATATCGTGTACCTACTGCCTTTTTGAAGATGACAACACGGAAAATTTGACTTTTTTCCTCATCCCCCAAAACCGATCTGCCGTCTTTCCTGCTGTTTTGAGCATGTGTCCACACCCCTTTTTTCCTCCTCTTTGTACTGACAATGAGTTTACTACTTTTTCATCTTTGTACACAAAGCTTTGCGCAGGGGACCTCAGCAGCGTATTATATACAAAAGAAAGAGGGGGGTTCATTTGGTGAGCCCAGCTTTTCCCAAGACGAACACACACAGATTGTTACAAAGTCAGATCTGCTTCCTTAAAGTAGGGAAATATTAGCGTTAAAAAGAAATGAACATAATGTATTGTGCTAATACGTTTCACTAGTTCAATAGGGAAAGGATCAAGGGGGAAAGTCCGATGTCAAAGATTTGATTCATGTGGAATGACAAGCTTGTGTTTGGTGTGAGAAAAGCAAAGGGGGATGAGTATTCGCCCCTGAGGGACACCATTGTGAATGATTTTGCGTGAGAAAATCGAAGTGGGACTCGTACAAGTCCCTGAAGAACATCTTAATTTTGATTGCTTTTGTGGGAAAATAGCAAAAGGGTCTGAAGCCACCGTCAATTTCAACGGTTTTGTGGTAGAAAATCTTAAGATTTAAGTATTCATTGCTTCAAAGAATGCTTCTGTATGAGTAAACAAAAGGGGCTAAGTACCAATCCCTAAGTGACACCTTCAGACCCGTTTTTAAACTTAACTGACAAGGTTGAGTTTAAAAACTTGGACAGGACCTACCGCTGTTCTTTTGAGTTATTCCTTTGTACTTGTTCTTAATTTGAAAGATGTGTAAATAGTTATTCTTATAAACTACCAAAAAATCATTTGGGACGTGTTCTAATCATGTCTTACTATACGCAAACAGTGTTGCTGACTCAACGCATAACAGCGACGAGCCATTATGAGTAAGCGAGAGGAAGAGAAAAAGGGACAAAAGCAAAAAAATATGCAACATCTATTTCTGTGTTATGATGTGAGCGCCCTCTTCATTTTCCAAAGAGGATTATGAGCCAAAATGTCGTCGGAGGAGCGCAGAAGGCCAAACTACTGTTCACGACGACTGACTCGAAACGTGACCAATGACTTCACCGGACTCCATCAAGATGTCATATTCACCGGTGTCTGTTGTTACATGTTGTTACAAATAAACCAGACGAGAGTGCGCACACGTGCAGTCCACTTTTGTACCGGCGGACGCTACAGTCGGATCACCTGCCTTCGTGTATGTTTCATGTCCATTTTTTGGAATATGTTAAAATGTCAGTAGACATGCGTGTGTGGTTGTTGACAGACAGTGATTATCTTTGTGAAGTCTTTTTTTTTTTTTTTTTTTAAATAAAATCCGCAAATGGTGCAGGTGTACCTAATGAAGTGGCCAATGAGTGTATTAACTTGTTTTTATATTATTTTTCCAAATGGAGATGTTTTAGGTGAGGACAGGTCCTCACCTCAATCTATTTATGCAGTAAATAAATCAAATTGATACATTTTTTATTTAATTCGTTTTAAATAAATTAACACCAAGAAACCTTAAATATATAATATATCATGCTTTATATTCTTGAAATAATTAAATGTAGTCTCAAGAACTTTGAGATCATTAAATTTTAATTGAATTAAATTTGGCCTTCACGTCGTTTTGCAGGTCATTGCATTAAATACACATTTTTAATACATGTTCGCCCGATACAATTTTATTTATCACCGTATTTAAAACTAATTTGAAAGTGTGCGCCATCATAGCGTGATGACGTCACGGGCTTACGTGCAGCATAGCCAGAAGAGGGCGCTGCTGTCACGCTGAAACGAAGGCGGGGATTCAATTGAATGCTTGTAAAAGCAAAGCCTCTAAATTGTTAGTAATATTAAAAGTGGGCTTAGTTGTAATACTTACGTCTTGTGTTAACATGGCGTTTATCTGTTGTACGGCTTATTTTGAGGCGCTTTTAAAGGAGCTCCAAGGGCTGCTTGCCTCTGCAGGGTTACAACAGATGGGCGTGTGGGGGCGCAGGAGGATGATGAAACTGAGGGGTGGTCGGCAGTGCCCACTACCCCCCTCCCATTGCCAATCACCGCACAGGCACGTAGGGCATGTCAGCCACGCTCCATGGTGACGTAGCCGGGGGCTTATTTGTCTTTTTATGCCTTGTCTGCTGAGTACAAAGTAAACAGAGAGCACTTCGAATCGTTTGACACACGTCAATTTACGCAACAATGAAATTGTAGCAAGTTATCAAAACTGGTATTGTAAATAATTGCCAATCATCAATAATCTTTATGTCGTCACAGGCTGCAGCGGTCGCCTCGTTCGGCCTCGCTTCGGCTGCACTCGGCTCCCTTCGGCAACTTCCGGCCGCCGAACCCCAACCCTCCGCCCCGCAATCGTTCCTGCGTTGTTTGGGGACAGTAGCAAGATGGCGGCGGCCCCGCTGTACTGTGTCTGCCGGCAGCCCTACGACGTGAGCCGGTTTATGATCGAGTGCGACATCTGCAAGGACTGGTTCCACGGCAGGTACGTGGGCTAAGGTGTTCTCCCGCAGCCGAGGCGCGTTTGAGGGGACAAACACGGCGGGTGCGTCCGAAACAGGCGACGGTTCTCCGAGCGGCGGACCGGTGGCTAAGTTAGCTTAGCCTCGGGGGCTTTAAATCGTCTATTGACGCGAGTTCGCTGAAGAAAGTGGGCTCGGTTTTCTTTGAAACCGCCTGGATTTGATTTGATGAATTTTCTTTTTGTCGGAATGCACTACAAGTGACACGACAGTTTGTGTTGTTTGTAATTCCGCACGGAGACAAAAGACAAATAGTTTTATTCTCAAATGCGGGGTCGTCGAGCTTGTTGTCAGTCAAGCTCGACGTCATCTACAAAGGCGGCGTGTTCAGCTTCAAAAGCGCTCCATTCTTGTTGTGGTTTTTTTTTTTTTTTACATTTATTTCATGCAAATGGCTCCTGGGTGGCGTTCTTGACTTCCGAACGTATTTACGTTGGCACGCTCCTCGAGCAACTTCCCCTATTGTTAAACGTGGCTCGCGAGGATTCTGTTTTGTACCACCATTTTTTTTTTACCCCTTTTTCGCGAACAATCCGGCTCATTATGTTGCGTTTTTGACTCCCCCGTTTGACTTAAAAGGCGACGTTTTGAGAACAAGGACCTTGTTATTGTGGTGGCGCTTTTGATTGACAGCTTGAGAAATTTAAATCCCCTTTTCTGAGGCACATGGCCGAGGGGACCCCTACAGGCCAAAGTTGGAAGTGCATTTGAGAACACACTCAAAAGCATCACATTTTTGGACTGTTATTTTTTTGGGTGAATGCTGGATACAGTGGTGCCTTGACTAACACTAAACAAATGTTTTTATGTTTTCAAGGGGGCGTGAACCGTTGAGTGACATCATTAGCAATATGCCCCTTGCCAGTGTTTTCATTTTGTATTTGTGTGTTTGACTGTTTGTGTGTTATTTGTGTGACTGTTTAATTGAGCATAATTTGTCACATACTTTTAATCGCTTTTTCTTTAAAAAAACCAAAAAACATTTGCTCACAACACAAAGCAAAAACATGCAAAACAGCAGCAATTTGTCATTAGAAAAAGTTTGGACACTTGTAAGTCAAGATTGTAGTTTTTGTTGTTGTTGTGTGAACGCAAAATGTTAAAACATGCTCAAACAAAAATTGTCATGCTCCTTTATTCTGCCACTTTCCCCTTTATGATATTATTTAGCACTAGTCATCCTTTTGTTGCGTGTTTCTCAGCAACTTCTGCTTCCACGCATATTAGTCACGTCGAGTGGCTGTGCCGTTATCAGCACTTCCAGTGACTCATTGTTACACAACTTTGTGCGTGTGTGCGTCCGCTATCAAGTTCAGTGGCACACCCCTGTAAAGTTCATCTCTGGCTTGGAGGTCACCCAATCGGGCTCCATGGCAACGCGGCCGAAGGAAATTGCGTCACGTATTGTGCCCGTTGGCGCGCGTGTGCGTGTCACCACGGCAACACTTCAGGAAAACACCAAAGCATTTTCTCAGAAATGACGGAAGCGATTGCGTAATGGCACGGGGTGAGCTGCCAAAATAATCTGAGAGTGGGCCAACACGACGACGGGGCTAATGTTGGCGGACCAAAATTTGACATTTGAAGCTTTTTCCAATGAGGAAAACCTGAAGAATCAAAGAAATTTGGAATGTTGTCCTGTCTAGCCCCATGTGCTGTGGTGTTTATATATTTTCAAGCTTTCTACATAATACCATTACAAAATATGCATGTGAGGTGCAGGTATTTGTCTACTTTCAGTTGCCATCTTCACGTTTTACTGTAGTATCTGTGAAGCTTGCTTGTTAACCATGGTACACATTGCACTTTATTTTCCTTGTTAAGTGTGAAAGGATCCCAAACTTTGGGCATTTTGTGTCTTTTAAGCACTCTTTCCTCCTGGCTCATCGCCTTTGACACAGATTTTAGCGTCCGTCGCTGTGTTTTGTGTAGAACTTAGCGGGATCTTTGTGTGGAAGTGTTTCCTGGAAGTCCGTTTGCAAGCTGTGGGAATCGTCAGTGGGTCAGGCCTGGATCACACGCTCGCCGGCTAATTTAGGCGCCAGGCGGTGACGACGGTAATGAGGCGGCGATCAATGGCCGTGGCACGGAGCCAAGTTCACGCCGCGATCCGTCGACATCGCGCCTGGCATGTGAGCCGCCACTAAAGAAAGATGGAGTACCTTTTTAGCGCTGGCGGACGTTGAACCACTCGGGACCGTCCATTTCCGTGTCGGCCAGGTAGCTGCCGTTAAAAGCCGTGTTCGCGTTCGTTAGCGGGCCTCCTGGTCAGATAAAGCCAGCCGGCGATCCTCCGGCGGGTGCCCCTAATGTGGGCGTAGCGCCTCCCCCGTGCGGCGTGCTTATTTAGCGCTTAAAATAATGGCCGTGGCCGCCTCCGGCCTTTTGTGCCCCGCGCAGGACAATGGAACCCTCTCACTGCGCCAGCTAATGAATACGCCACACAGGAAGGAGGCCCCCGATGACAGGAAGTGGACGGAGTCCAAGGCCACCGCTCATCTCCGCTCGGAAGGAACATTCTGCTTGCCAATCAGACCTCCGCAGAGGCACAACATTTTCAAACATGGCCGTCTGATTAGTTTCATTGTTGTTAGAGTGAACCCGTCAGTTTTTGTGCTGCCTTTTTTTTTTTTTTTTTAATAAAGCTCCAAGATGTCCTGGCTAATAGGAAAGTAGTAGTTGGTGTCAAGGAAGTATGTTGAAGACAATACATCTTCTCAACTGAGAGACTAACATCTTTGTCTCATGTTGTTTAGCCTGGGTTGTTCATGGAAGGTAGCAAGTTTTCGCGCACCTCTGGTACATTTTGTCAAAAGCAAACAATCTGCAAGCCATTTATTTTTAAGGGGAGTGTTGTAACATGAGTTTGAAATGATATGTTTGAGCTTATATGAAGCGTTTTGGGATCATAGTTTACCATTTAGTTACGGTTTAAACAATGTCCATTTCAAAAACATTTACGAAATCATTTGACACTTTTGCAGTGAGAAAGAAAATCCGCCGTTCTCGGCTTTTTTTCTTCCGTGATGGTTTTCGGCACGACTTTTTAGGCGATGAGTCGAAAAGTGTAATCAAATTAGTTTTCACTAGCAATAAGACAAATATTCTTAAGATTTTGAGTTTTTGCAGCGTGATATAACTGTGTATGGTAAAAAAAAAAAATGTTTCATAAACATTGTACAAATCCTAAGATTGTCACGTGTGGGAGGTAGCAAGGAAATACTTGCGCCCCCTCACTTCCTCAGCCCGATTTCCCCTCCCGCCGCGGGTGACGCTCGGGAGCCCGCCCCGTCCTTTTTCCCGCCGCCGCAGCCGCGGAAAAGTCAGCCGAGGTCGCTCGCCGGGGCGCGCAGAGGGAGGCCGCGTCGAGCGAGTCACGCTTTCCTCCGAGCGAGCACGTGGTGGAAACATGAGCCGAATACTACAGCCGCGCGCCGCTAACGGCTCCTTCCGAGTCACGTGCTGAGGCGGCGGCGGCGGGCGGGGAAGCGCCAGCGCATCTGGCCTCTAGAACACTCCGTCCTCAGTGCGCGCTTCTGCCCGAGTCATTTAGGGACACGTTGTCACGCCCGTCGCAACTGTGAAGAACTCACAGGATCCTGCCGCTTCCTAAGTACACAACGTCCCCCCCCTCGTACTTTTCTTTCCTCTTTGCGCTTTCCTGCAAGTACATCAAAGCGCAGCGTCCATCTTCCCCCCCACCGCAGCGCACATCTCGGACCGACTTCGCGTGGCGCAGAGCGACCGTCGCCGTCTTAATATCATCTTGTCGTTGATGAAAACTCCTCCGGGCCGAGCGAGGGGAGGAAGGAAGGGAGGCGAGCGGAAGCGAGCCGCTATTTTCAACTGCCAGCCCGGAAGCCATTTTAGGTCAAGCGGGGACATCTTGCCTCGCCGTGTAATGCAGCCGCAAAAGTGGCTTTGAAACCCCGACCGTGCCATCCATCCCATTTTCTGAGTCGCTTCTCCTCACTAGTGTCGCGGGCGTGCTGGAGCCTATCCCAGCTATCATCGGGCACGAGGCGGGGTGCACCCTGAACCGGTCGCCAGCCAATCGCAGGGCACATACAAACTAACAACCATTCGCACTCACATTCACACCTACGGGCAATTTAGAGTTGTCAATAAACCTACCGACCGTGTCATTTGACTCTTTATATTGAAACATAATTCTCTCCCGCTCGCTCTTTTGTGTCTTTTGCATCTAACCGTCTATCACGTCGGTTTGCAGCTGCGTGCACGTGGAGGAGCACCATGCGGTGGATATCGACGTTTACCACTGTCCCAACTGTGACGTCCTGCACGGACCCTCCCTCAGTGAGTCTCGCCTCTTCTCCTTGTTGTTGTTGTTGTTGTTATAGAAAGAGGGGGAAAAAAGTATATTGCTTCAATGTGACCTTTTTCCCCCGCCCCCAGTGAAAAGGCGTAAGAATTGGCACCGCCACGATTACACGGAGCCCAACGACAGAGCCAAGCCGGTGCAAGCCGGCACCGCGATGTTTGTCGAGGAGCTGCAGAGCAGGACCTTCCCCAGGTGCGCCGTCGAGACATTTGCAACGATGATTGGGAAAATAAAGCTTTCGAACGTGTTACAATAAGATGGCCGCTGCCGTAAGACAGAAACACAAGTCGATAGATTATATAGAAAATTGTTCAAGGTGTACAGGGTGATATAGCCACCCTATATTTTGATTTATTATTATTATTGTTGTTGGATATGCAAAAAAAAAAAAAAAAACTTAAATATATTACATATGAAAAAAACTGAAAACCTGAGATATAGTACAAAAATAAGTGTCTTAAATGTGTACAAAAATTAAGGACATTAAAACAATAACTACAACCTTTAACTATATTAATACAAATAAACCAAAAACCTCAAATCTAAAATGAAAAACATCAAACCTCAAATGTATAAAAACCTTAATTGCATTGAAAAAAAACACCAACTCAAAAGAGCCAAAAATCTTAATTCCATTGAAATTATGAATAAAATAAAGCAAAAGCACCAAATCCCAAATATATAAAAACAAATACAAAATTAAGTCAAAATTAATGAATAAATATACTGTAAAAATGAATGAATATATCAAACCTTAATATGTACCAGATGGATAACGCAAACCTTAAATAGAAAACAAATGAGACAAAAATGAGAAATAACAGTTCGAGCATAATATCAATAAATCAAATGTAGATTTTTCATCCTCTAATGCCATTTTATTTGTTACTGACGCCACTGTAAACAATGCGCTTTTCCAGCGGCGAGGAGATCGTGATGCGCATGCACGGCGAGCAGGTGACGACCAAGTTCCTGGAGCGCTGCGGCTTCCGCCGCCCCATCGCCGTCACCGAGATGGAGGGCCTCGGCCTCCGGCTGCCGCCGCCCTCCTTCGGCGTGCGAGACGTGGAGCAGTACGTGGGTAAGACGCCGCGTCGTCTCGCGAATTCCCTTTATGTGCACAGGAAGGAAACGCCAAGCGTGCGTGGCGAACGCGTTTCCGGGACGTCCGGCCTCTGTTTGACCACGCCGCTCGCCGTCTCCTGTTACAGACCGCCGCCACGGGGGTCGTTAAGTTCACGACTCCTTCCGAACCCCCCCCCCCCACCCCCCTCCCGCCCGTACTCCGCCGTCTATCGAACGCGAAGCGCAGGTGTTCGGAGCAGACGCTCGGGTGTCCAATTACATTTCGTCTGCCGGCTGGTTGTAAGCCTGCGCGATATGGCCTCGCATTCATATTGCGGGATCAATTGAACGCCTTCAACACTAACGCTTCATATCTTGATATAAACTTAAGTGTTGTACGAGCATTTCTGACGGGCTTATACAGACCCTTAGCAAACCTCAATTGATCGACTAGTTCGTTGCAGTTTTTTCGGGCGTAATTTAATTTGCAGTTCGTACTTGTTTTCGCTCCACTGTAACGCGCTCTAGACTTGTTCAAAGTTTATTGTATCAGCTAAGCACTTCCTCTGGTCTTTCGCTGCTGTACGTGTCACATTAGCTTAGCAGTTAGCAATGTATTATTATTATTTTATTTATTTTTTCTCCATATGGTTTATTTTTCAATATGTTTTAGAATTGTACTTTCAAATTTATATATCCACAACATAAGAGGAGGGTTAAATTTTGTATTGTGATTTTCTCCATGCCACCCCCCCCCCCCCCCAAAAAAAAGATCTGTGTTTGTTTTCGTTTAATTTGTTGTCTTTAAAGTTAGCTTTAGGAAAACTCCAAATAGGGAGAATTCTTTCCAAAACTTGAACTTTTTGTGCTTTTGGATGGAGCAAATTATCCCCCCCCCCCCCCCCTAAATATCAGTATCCATGTCGTGGCTTGAGTTGTAGACGAGCCTTTTAGTGAGGCGCCTGTCTGCACTGACTCTTTTCAGGCACTTTTGGCTTTTTGGTGTTCCAGCTGTTGGCTTTCATCAAACACAGGCCAGCTGGGCTGCGTGTGTGTGTGTGTGTGTGTGTGTTTACATGCAAAGTGCGGTGGGGTCATAAAAGGTCTTTGTTGGCGGGGAAAGTTGGAACAAGCAGCTGCGGAACCCTACGTGTCGCCCCGGTGTGATTTGTAGCGGCACAGATGTTGTCCTCCATCTTTTCCTGGCGTTTGTTTAGTCTCTGGGCTTGAAAAATGGCCGCCGCGTGCCACTCACTACGTGGGTTTCGTCCCACTCGTCAATGTCGCAATACCCACTGGCCTATATTCTTTATCTTCTGCAATGAGCGACTGTTATTGCTGCAGCTTCATAGTGGTGTAATGCCTCGCGTTGACCGCAGGTGGCGACAAAGTGATCGACGTGATCGACGTAGCGAGGCAAGCCGACACCAAGATGAAGCTTAGCCAGTTCATCGAGTATTTCACCAGCCCGCAGCGGCCCAAAGTGCTCAACCTCATCAGCCTGGAGTTCTCCGACACCAAGTGAGCGCCGGTCCCGATCCGACCGTTATTCCGATTCAAATGAACGACATTTTGAATCTGTCTGTGGAGGATGTCCGAGCTGGTGGAGGTGCCCGACGTGGCTCAGAAGATGTCCTGGGTGGAGAACTACTGGCCGGACGACTCGTTCTTCCCCAAGCCGTTTGTGCAGAAGTACTGCCTGATGGGCGTCAAGGACAGCTACACCGACTTCCACATCGACTTCGGCGGCACCTCCGTGTGGTACCACGTCCTCTGGGTAAGTGGCACTCGAGTATTGAGACGCGCCGCCTACGGGAAGTGGGGGAAATAACCGTGTGGCACTCTGGTTTGGGTCAGGGCGAGAAGGTCTTCTACCTGATCAGGCCCACGCCCGCCAACCTGGCGCTGTACGAGGCCTGGAGCTCCTCGCCCAATCAGAGCGAGGTCTTCTTCGGGGACAAAGTGGACAAGTGTTACAAGTGCGTCGTGCCGCAGGGAACCACGCTGCTCATCCCCACAGGTACGCACGCTCCTTTGGCCACGGGGGCGAAATTGAGCTCATACACTGAAAAGAACCAAAAATACTGATTCAACTCCTGTACAGACTCTGAAATGGGATTCAAGTACAAGAGTGAAAACTTGACTGTTGCCTCTCTATTTGCTTTAGCCTTTTTTTTACTTTGTGTCGTCATCGGCTCTCATTAAAAGAAGTACCGAGCCTATTTTGACAAATTGAGGAATAGAAAGTACGGAAGTACAAAGGCGTCCGAAAAAGAATGACTCAAGTTCCCGGTAACTTGACAAATCTACTGAAGTATTTGCGCTGGTTTGCTTCCCGCTGCTGAAATGAACGAGCCCGTCAATCAAACGTGTCGGCGGCGCTAACTGCTAAATTGTCCTCAGCGACTCTTTGCCCGAGAGGTTGGAATGACGCAGGAGGGCGGCCGAGTGGGTTCGGACCCGAGCCCCCCCGCTCAAATCTGCTTTCTCTCACATAGAGCTGTTTAAAAAAAAAACAGTTTGTCTCCGTGTGTGTGTGTCTGTGGTGATAAAAGTTGTACCAAGTGGTATTTGTTTGTTTGCATAAGATAATGCCAGGAACCCGTCTGGCCCGTTTTGGCCGGTGCGCGTCACTGGATCAAGTAGCAGTCGTAGTAGCTTATTCATGTTGACGCTGTGGCGCCCCCCGCAGGCTGGATCCACGCCGTCCTCACCTCTGAGGATTGCATGGCGTTCGGCGGCAACTTCCTGCACAACCTCAACATCGGCATGCAGCTCAGGTTCTTCATCACAACTTTTCAAAATGAAAGTCTGGAAAGTGTTCAGGATTCATGACTCATATTGTTGGCCAGGTGTTACGAAATGGAGCGTCGTCTGAAAACGCCCGACCTCTTCAAGTTTCCTTACTTTGAGGCCATCAGTTGGTATGTGGCCAAGAACCTTCTGGAAACTCTCAAAGGTGAGTTTGAATACTGACGACAAAGATGCAATTTGATGCTATAAAAACGTATTACACCAAGAAATTCAACTCTCAAATTTGCTTTTTTTTTTTTTTTTTTTTTTAAATAAATGCTTTTATTGCGTTCGTCCACCGTCAGAGCTCCGAGAAGACACCTGTCCACCTCCGACGTACCTAACGGAGGGCGTGAAGGCTCTCATTTGCGCACTCAAGACCTGGTTGAAGAGAGAGGTGTGTTCTAGCCCACCGTGTTCCTTCGTAGTCCGTCACGTCGCTTGACGTTTCCTGGCTTGATGTCTTCTCAGGTGACTCAGCCCAACAGCGAGGTCCCGGACAACATCAGGCCCAACCATCTCATCAAGGAGCTCACCAAGGAAATACGGCACCTGGAGGTCAGGATTCATAGCGACAGATAATGTGGCACAGGCATATATTCTTTATCCTCTGCGAAGAACAACTAAAAATCACTCCATCTTACGATTTAGAAGCTGTGACCCTCGATGTTTATTTGTGTCTGTGTTATACTGCCCCCAAGTGGCCACACCACAAGGAGCAGCACAATGTTCAATGAATTAAAGCAAAAAAAAAAATATATATATATATATGTTTTAATGAATTATGTCATTAGTGTATGTCGTTTTTAAAAAATGCAATATTATAGATTGATTTTTTTCCTATTAAAAGATTTTTTTTTTTTTATAGTGTTTATGGAACAAATAAAAGTCCATCTCAAGGCACCGCTGTACTTTACATGACGGTGTCAATTTTCAAAGTGCGCCTCCTCGCCCCTCAGGAGGAACCGAGCAGCGGCGGTGGCGTCAAGCCGCTCAAATCTCAGGGAAGCCTCTGCGCAGGATCCAACGGGTGCTCGTCCACTCGCGCCACCCTGGAGCGTCTGTGCCAGGCGCGGCAGGCCAGGCGCGCCGCCCGCCGCCTGCGGGAGCAGCGGCAGGCGCCCAGGACGCCGTCCAACCTGGACATCCTGGAGAGACACACCAGGGAGGTGCTGAGGAGGCTGGAGGTGGGCCCCCTGGAGGAGGTGAGAGAGGAAAACTCTTTTCCCACGGTGCCTTTTGGGCGTAGCTAACCTGCGGTTTGGACTCCGCAGGATCCGGCGTTCTGCGCCAAAGTTCGCGGGAAGCTCAACAAAGCGTCGACGGCGTCGGCTGCCGCGGCTGCTGAATCTCTGGAGGAGAATCACCTCAGACTCATGCTGGTCAACGGCAGGATCATACGGTCAGAACGGGTCCCGGATTCACAATCGCATTCGAGCCTCAACCGGACATCGAGGTTTTCGTTTTGCTTCGTTTCCAGTCATCCTTCCAATAGCTGACGTACACAGGAAGACATTGCACACATCTTAAAAACAATACGTCAAAAATTTAAATAAGTAACAGGCAAATATTTAAATCGGGGGCCAATTGCACTCATAATTGGGGCTAATTTTTTACACCAAATATCCATGTAGCCTCCTCTTTCTTTATGTCATCATCAGCTAATTACATTTTTTTTTTTTTTAATTTTCTTCATATTTAGGGATATGAGGCGGCCTGTGGTCAAGGCGGAGTGCGACACCAACAAGAGCGCCGATGTCAAGTGCGACCGGATCAGTCGGGGGCCGCACGCCGACGCCCACGCGGGTCAGTCGTACTTACCGCTGAGTCGTCATCTCACATTTATGTCTACCATTTTGTGACTTGACGTGTGTGTGTGTGTGTGTGTGGTGCAGCGGGTGTGCAGAGAGTGAAGAGCGAACTCGGGGAAGAAGCGTCGGGACACTCGTGTGCATCGGACGTGGATTCGGACAGCGACACACCCACACAAGTGCGTAGCCGTCTGATTTGGGCAAGAAGTACGGTGGTCGGAGAGGGACATTTATCCGCTGATTTGTTTTGCGTGTGTAAATGAAATAAAAGCAAATGTTGCATATCTAATGGATCTATACTTTGACACGTGGCCCAACACGAGGTAACTCACGTCAGGGGGCTCAAAAAGGGCAAAAGAGCTGCGAGCTAATTGTTGATTTCAGTGTAATTTGTGCTCGTAGCGCAAAGTGTCGCCGCTGTCGTCCTCTTCCGATGACGATTCCGAGGAAGAGGAGCAAAGGCAGAAAGGACACACTATCGAGCTGGACCAGTCTCGGCAGAAACCACTCAAACGGTAAGTCGCCCGGACAAGAAGGACGACCATATTTGGGCGCCGCTGCGGGTAAATGACGGCGCGTTCTGGTCCCCCCGCAGAGAACGTCCTACCTCACCGAGCACGGAAGAAGCCATTCAGGGGATGCTTTCCATGGCCGGCCTGCTGTGCTCCTCCAAGCCAGAGAAGGCGGCCTCGCCCCGGGAGCCCTGGTGGTCGTCCGGACCCGCGGGGCGGCGGAGCCCGACGCCCCGCCGCCAGCAGGGGGACGCCAGCCCCATGGACAGCCAAGGCAACAGCAGCGAGGCCTGGGACAATCAGGGCCTCCCCAGCCCGGAGCACGACTACCAGTACTGTGACCCCGACATGTCGCCGCCCCTGCACCCCTCCAAGAGGCACGCCCCCAACCCCCCGCCCGTCAGCAATCAAGCCACGAAAGGTTTGACAGCAGTTACTCAGTCAATTCATGTTCGCACTAATGGCATTTTGAGTTGAGGAGCTTCGTTTCGGAAAAAGTATTCCGTTGCGATTATAGTACAGTGTAAACCTTAATGACTGGCGGATTTTTGCTACCCGAGGCAAGGCGCCGTCCCGATCCCCAGATGATTTCGATACATTTAAACTTCTTGAAACACACCTTTTTAAATATTGTAAAAATATCTGAACACACCAAAGAAATGCAGGCATAAACAATATATATTTAAACGCCAAAATATACCACTAAACCGTATAATATACATCTGGTAGCTTAATGCTAACATATAATGTGAAACAGCACGAACAAGCTAATGGAAATTAGCATTGATGTTACAGAAAAAGCCTAAAAACAACTGCTACTTTTGACATACACGGAGCAGCTTCACATACAACAAAAGAGTATTCAACATTGTAAACATTTCCTGACTTGATTATTTCTTTGTTCTCAGGCAA